>NC_031984.2:27648245-28262411 GCF_001858045.2 Oreochromis niloticus
TCTTTGGAAACATTTAATACATCGTATGTTTAATTGCTGAGTGGTTTCTGTTGTAGAATTAATATTCATAATAATATCATACAGAAGTTTTACAAGCCCGCACAGTAAAAATGTATGAATTAAATGTTACTGATGGCTTTTTCAAAAACATCAGCGTCTGTGTCACACTGATTTTGATTAACTGACTTATTTTATTGTAACCAAACCTATGCTCATATTGTTGTCTTGTTTTTCCTTTAGCGAGGTGGTTTCCTTCCACTTGTAGCAGGACCAGTACGTCTGCCAGCTCCAGGCAAAGCTCCAGTGACCAGGAAGACCTCAGCATTCGCCAGTTCCTGCTGAATTACCGCAAACAGAAAGAACTGGCAGAGAGCATTGGAATAGAGGACGATGACACTGAAGACGAGGTAATAGGTCTGTCTAAGGGCCAGTGGAATATCAGCTGTAGACTGTAGTGGTGGTTATATTAGATTCAGAGTGTAGAGGAGATGACCTTTTATGACCAGCAGGAAGGCACACACACACACGCAGTGTCTTAGGTTAATGACACACCATATGGGGTTTACAATGGGGGTTGCTTTTATAAAACTGTTTGTAACAAAGAGTTGAGATTTGCAGAGGGACTGCCGGGCCATGCACATCTCCATTCTCGAAGATGAATAAGTGTAGAGGAGATGGATCATTGTAATTAAGAGTCATAGAAATCTGAACCTCGCTGCTAAACTGGCGGTCTAACTGTACATGTGCTCCATTGCAGAGGTCCCTCCCACTGAGTGGAGGATGTTGAAGATATTGGTAGTCCTGATGTGAAAGCAGAGCTTCCCTCCCACCTCAGCATCACTAAGGATGCTATGGAGCGCTGCATTCATCTGCTGTCTGATCCAGCCTCAGCTCCGACTCAAGGTAGTTTTATGTCGAGTCAACTGTTGGACTAGTAACAAAAATAATCATTCTTGTGAGGGTAGGACCGCCAGCGTTGGTACAATTCATCCTGTCAGAACTGTGTGGATGACTGTTCACTGGTGTAATGCTCATCAAGGAAAAACATTCAGTCTGGTCCAGGAGTGAAACAGAAATAAGTCTGTGCTGAAGTCGTGCCTGCTCAGGAGTTTGGGCTCTCAATGAAGACCTCAATAATTAGTTTCTCACATATAATCAGGATCAAAACAGAGATAATTGTTAGGTGTGTTGTGTGTCTTTGTCTTTAGTGCTGGATGTGCTGGAGTTGTGCGTTCAGTGCTGAGTGAGAGGGAAAATGAACTGCTGCCTATGGCTCATCGCTGCTGGCCAGCACTCCTGCAGAGACTCACAGCCGATGACCATTAGCAGTCCTCAGAGCCTTCAGGGTAAGTAAAACAAACCTCTCTTTTCAGTACGTGAGTCAAAATTATTCAAGTCGTCTTTAGTTTTAAACTCTTAGTAGTGAAAGAATGAAAGATGGTGCCCAACAACAGGCTTATTTCATTCAGAAATAGTTCTATTATTTTCTTCTTTGGGTTGTAATGTGAAGACTCTTGAAACTAACATTTCTTCTATCAGCACAGAAAAATCACTGTGGATGCCTTCTTAGGCTGCTTTTCAAACTGTCTCAGAGAATCACAAAGTAGGACTTTGGGATAAATGAAGCTGATAGTGTTTTGTGATCTTTGGTGCAAGTGTCCGCTGATTCAACTTGTGGGTGTAAATTAGGCTACTCGTCAGCTCCTGTCATCAGCTGGAATATTTTTAAATTTGTTATTCATATTTTCATTGATGAGCTGACAAATACAGACACGTTAAGTCTGTAAACACTCATTTATTCACTCAGAGCTGCTGCTGGAAATTGTTTCATCAGCTTTTGGATATATAGGAGTTTTGTAAATACTACAATTCATCCATGAGTACACAACGGGAAGGTTTTATTGAATTTTGACGGCTTGCTGCTTTTGTCAAAGAACTCATTGAAGCTCCTTCCCCACCAGGTGGCAGTCTCGTATAACAATGAAAATCAGCCATCGGCATCATCATCAGGGCATCTCTTTATTATAAAAACCTTAAACTGTGAAACAGTTCGACATCCTAACACGTGACGGTGATGTTGTTACTAAAAACGCCTCTTCACTGTGGCAGCTCTGTGATTCAACATATTTTAAACATGACTTTGATGATACGGACCACAGCCAGCTGTGCCAGCAGGATGCTGCTCAGGTCCAAACTGCACACACAGCTACGACTGCAAGCAGCTCTGCTTATACCCAACTGAGAAAAACGTGATTGTTCAATCAGCGAATGCGAAGCCATTTAATTGATAAGCTCAGAGAAGTTGTTGTTGTTATTTTTGTTGACTTTTTGTTCAACATACTTCCATTAGCATGTTGAAAATATTCAAGGCCTGCAGGCTTCTGCCATTACATTCCCAATTATGCAATTATGAGCTGCTTGTGTAATTTTTGGTCACCTGCGCAGTGTGGAGGTGAACTGAGTGACAGCGTGAACATCACGAATGTCACACCCTCCCACTGAGGTTCATCGCTGACAGAGGAAAAGAGTCACAAAGGTGACAGAGCTGTCTGCAGCCTTTCCAGAGCCAGCGTTACATCTAACAGTGACAAGGACTGCAGTGTAAAGACAATTGTTTCATTTTGTAAGAAATCAGGTTGTTTGTGAAACTGTTCCTTTAACATAGCTTACGGCACTTTGTGTACAGCAAACTCTCTATACAGTATAGTGTGCAGATAAACAGGCACGATACACGTTGTGTGTTTGAGATGCTCTTTGTGATTAATCTGTGAAGTGGGTTTCAGTATGTCTGTGGCTTCAGTTCACAGTGGGTGGGACAAGGATGGGTTTAAAAAGGAGAGTTCTAACCTCTCAAAACTGCTGTGAAATCCTCCCTGAACCACCTCAGCACTTTACTGAGCTCATTAGGAGTTAGCAGAGGTAAAGTCCAGGCTTGGTACTATACTCTTTCTTTTTTCCTACTTCCTCTTCTTTCCCTCCTCCCTTCTTATCTTTACCCCATATTATTCGGAACCAGGATCATATTTTTAAAGGATTTGTTCTTTTGGATATAAAAGTGTCATTATGTGCACGCACTGGACATAATCAGAAAAGAAGCATTCACAACTGTAACCATGTCTGGAGCCAAGCCTGGAGCTGGACATGTAACGTGCCCCACTTTCCTCACATCCTGCTGCACCACTGCCTGCTGTTTCAGCCCATCCACCACCCAGCATCCACCTGTATGCTCCTGGAGTTTTATGAGTAACATATTTGAGGGAGTGATCCACCCGAAGACCAGGCACCGAGCTCAAACTGTATTCTGCTGCTGTGATTAATCCGTGAAATTAACTTGGCTTTGTTGCATTTGATTCTTTTTATTTTCTTTTACAAGTTGATTTCTGTTGTAATTCTGGATAAAAGGTAAAAGTATTACAATTTTTATATGAATAAAATATAGTAAAAATGTCCTGTGTTTGGTTTTCTCAGCTGAAGCAGACCTAGATGCTGTTTGTGAAGCTGTCTACCTACTGAGCTCCAGACAACCCATCAGACTGCAAGAAGCCTGTTTAAGGTAAGTTTTATAATAATGTAATATAAGACTTTTAGCCTTTAGCCCAACTTTAGTAAATCAGTTTGTGGGCCTGATTAAGTATCACCTCACTCATTTTATCCCTTGAGAAGGAACTTCCAGAAATACGCAGATGTAGTTCAGCGGTGGTGGCTAAAACCAAGAGGAGCAGTTAACTTCAGGTTGCCACCACAGAGCTAACTAGCAATAGCTAGCAATCCCAACTTGGCAAAAGTGTTCCTAGCCAGGTAAAGAGCATAAAAAGTGAGGAATGACTGTGATGATGAGTTTATATGTGCATATCATCACAGGTCAGTTGCCTTACAGGTGTGAATGAAGTGTCTTCAGGACACGTAGGGCCGTGATATCCCAATACTGTGTGTACGAATCTGAAAGGAACTCATTTCACCTTTACACTGGCAGCTGATGCAAAATGTGTGCACTGTGAGACTACAGTAATGTAAAGGACAGATGGAAGCTGTGAATAACAAAGTAAATGACTAAAAAATAGCTCAGAATGCAGTATGCAAGCAGCCTTTAATAACTCACATCATTCGAATTATTGATCTAAGTGTTTGGGTAGCAACATAGCAGCCACAGTAAAAACAATGCTTTAAGTATTTTCCTGCTGGAGGTGATTTAAAAAAACAAACCTGAGAGAAGGCAGTGTTGAGTTAATGAGCTTATAGTTAACTGTTGGTTCGCATGTTAAAGCAGCAAAACTGGTTCAGTCTGTCACTTTGGATCATAGGAAGGTGTTTTCCATACAATAGATATTACATACAAAGCAAAACACAGCTCAGAGCTAATCCTGTTCCTGTGTTTCTTTCCCTTTCCTGCACAGTGTGTTCCGACACTTAATCCAGGTGGGTCCAGACACCTTCTGGTTTACTCTCATGAGCTGCACTGCCCGTCTCTTACATCCCACACCACCCGACCTCCAGCTGAACGGCACGGGCAGGCCGAGAGACGAGTTCTCGGACAACGTGTTCAAACTGCTCAAGGAGGAGTTTGGCTCCGTTACTGAGACAGTTAACCAGCCAGTCAGCTAATGAGCTGCTGCTTGATGAAATTGACTCACCTCACAAACGGACGGCTTATTGAACCACGACTCCACAGGTCAATTAGCTGAAAGAAAGTCTGTCAGCTGTGCCAAATAGTTGATCACCTAGCTCTGTGAATCAAGAGCTACTCTGTCATTTACAAATATTACTTAGTCATCACCTTGATTATCTAACCTCTAGCTTCTGCTAGCCCACAATTAGTACTTACTGTACATTAAGATTAGGTGAAAATGGAGCGCTACTGAGTTATGTTTGATTAAAAGAAAAAACAAAAGTACCGTATCTGATATTTTTGGCTCTTGCCTTATTTTCCCCAGGAGGGAATCACAGGCAGATGAATCCAACACATTTTTACATCATATGACCTTCTTGATGTAATCCTCTCATTTATCCAGGCTTGGGACCAGCAGTAAGAGTATACTAGCTTTGGAAGCCCTGAGGGTGGCTGTCTCCTCCACCAAGGAGCGCTAAAAAATACATGAAAATTGTATAATATGGTTACAGCTGTTGATTGGGTTTTTCTGAAGTTCAATTCAATTCAGTTTTATTTATATAGCGCCAAATCACAACAACAGTCGCCTCAAGGCGCTTTATATTGTACAGTAGATCGTACAATAATAGATTCAGAGAAAACCCACAATCATATGACCCCTATGAGCAAGCACTTTGGCGACAGTGGGGAAGGAAAAACTCCCTTTTAACAGGCCTGATTATTTTAAGACCTTGTATGTGAGGAGCAGGATTTTGGAATTCAATTCTGGATTTAACAGGAAGCCAATGAAGGGAAGCCAAAACAGGAGAAATCTGCTCTCTCTTTCTAGTCCCCGTCAGTACTTTGCTGCAGCATTTGGATTAACTGAAGGCTTTTCAGCGAGTTTTAGGACTTCCTGATAATAAAGAATTACAGTAGTCCAGCCTGGAAGTAATAAATGCATGAACTACTTTTTTAGCATCACTCCGAGACAGGATATTTCTAATTTTAGAGATGTTGCGCAAACGGAAGAAAGCAGTCTTACATATTTGTTTAATATGTGCGTTGAAGGACATGTCCTGGTCAAAATGACTCCAAGGTTCTCACAGCGTTACTGGAGGCCAAGGTAATGCATCCAGAGTAAGAATCTGCTTAGATACCATATTTCTAAGATTTTCAGGGCCGAGTACAATACTCAGTTTGATCTGAATTAAGAAGCAGAAAGTTAGCGGCCATCCAGGTCTTTATGTCTTTAAGACATTCCTGCAGTTTTAACTATTGGTGTGTGTTACCTGGCTTCATGGACAGATAGAGCTGGGTGTCATCTGCATAGCAGTGAAATGTATGCTATGTCTTCTATGATGCTGCCTAAGGGAAGCATGTATAATGTAAACAGCATTTGTCCTAGCACCGAACCCTGTGGAACGCATAATTGACCTTAGTGTGTGAAGAGGACTCTCCATTTACATGAACAATTGGAGTCTATTAGATAGATATGATACAAACCACTGCAGCGCAGTACTGTAATACCTACAGCGTGCTCTAATCGCGCTAATAGATTATTATGGTCAACAGTATCGAACGCTGCACTGAGGTCTAGCAGGACAAGCACAGAGATGAGTCCACTGTCAGAGGCCATAAGAAGATCATTTGTAACCTTCACTAAAGCTGTTTCTGTGCTGTGATGAGCTCTGAAACCTGACTGAAACTCTTCAAATAAGCCATTCCTCTGCAGATGATCTGTTAGCTGTTTGACACTACTCTTTCAAGGATGTTTGATATGAAGGAAGGTTGGAGACTGGCCTATAATTAGCTAAGACTGCTGGGTCTAGGGATGGCTTTTTTAAAGGCTTAACTACAGCCACCTTGAAGGCCTGTGTACATAGCCGATTATTAGAGATAGGTTGATCATTTAAGATTGAAGCATTAATTAATGGCAGACTTCTTGAGCAGTTTTGTAGGAATGGGGTCTAAAGACACGTTGATGGTTTGGAGGAAGTAATTATTGAAGTTAACTCGAAAGATCAATTGGAGAAAAAGAGTTAAATGAATATCAATGGTACTGAGAGTAGCTGTAGATAATATTACATCTGTGGGATGATTATTGGTAATTTTTTCTCTAATGTTACAATTTTATTTGTGAAGAAGTTCATGAAGTCATTACTAGTTAACGTTAAAGGGATTGTTGGCTCAGTAGAGCTGACTTTTGTCAGCCTGGCTACAGTGCTGAAGAGAAACTGGGGTTGTTCTTATTTTCTTCAATCAGTGATGAATAGTAGATGTTCTGGCTTTGCGGAGGGCTTTCTTATAAGCACAACTATTTCTCCAGGCTAAATGATCATCTTCGAATTTGTGACACGCCATTTCCTCTCCAGCTTACGAGTTATCTGCTTTAGGCTACGTGTTTGAGAATTATACCACGGAGTCAGGTACTTCTGATTTGAGACCTTAGTTTTCACCGGAGCTACAGTATCCAGAGTCGTACGTAGTGAGGAGGTAAATTATTACAAGATGATCGACCTCTGTTGGAGTAGCGTTCAGATAGCTGCTCTGCTCTATGTTGGTACAGGGCATTGAAGATGATAACAGTGGGTGGATTATGTTCTTAACTTAGTTACAGCACTTTCAGAAAGACATCTATTTGATAAGTCTACTCTCCACTGCTGTGTAATCAATTATTGTAATGTAAATGTTATCAGGAATGATCAGACAGCAGAGGGTTTTCAGGAAACACTGTTAATCTTCAGTTTCTATGCCATATGTTAAACAGATCTAGGGTGTGATTAAAGTGGTGGTGGGTTCTTTTATTTTGAGAGAAGCCATTGAGTTAATACAGATTAAATGCCATGTTGAGGCTGTCATCTTAGCATCTACATGGATGTTAAATCACCCCAATAATTATTTTATCTGAGCTGAGCATAAATCAGATAAAAGTCTGAGAAATCAGACAGAAACCTGTGTAAGGCCCAGGTGGACGATAGATGATAAGAGTAAGACTGGTTTCTGAGTTTTACAGCTGGGGTGGACGAGGCTAAGCTCAGGCTTTCAATGAATTAAAGTCTGTCTTGGTCTTTCGTTGAAATAGGCTGGTGTGAAAATTGCTGCCACACGCCCCCTCGGCCTGTGCTTCGAGGTTTCTGGTAGTTAGAATGACTCGGGGGTGTTGATTCATTTAAACTAACATAATCATCCTGCTGCAACCAGGTTTCTGTAAGGCAGAGTAAATCGATTTGTTGATCAA
Organism: Oreochromis niloticus; assembly: GCF_001858045.2. NCBI lineage: Eukaryota > Metazoa > Chordata > Actinopteri > Cichliformes > Cichlidae > Oreochromis > Oreochromis niloticus. Next base: position 27,656,072 of record NC_031984.2, read on the forward strand.
TTATTAAGTCATGTACTAACAGAGACTTGGAGGAGAGAGACCTAATATTTAATAATCCACATTTACTGTTTTACTCTTTGGTTCAGATGTGGATACTGTTTGTTCTTTCTTTGTGATTTTTATGTTTAAGTGTTTATTGCTGGTTTTTAGTTTGTTTTTTGTCTGTTTGGGAGCTGACACAGTCTCTATGGAGATGGTTTTGGGGGGTAGCAGGAGGAGAGAAGCTGCAGAGAGGCGTGTAAGACTGCAACTCTCTTCCTGGTCCCAACTCTGGATAGTCTATTTTGGGGGGTTTATAAATTTGTCCATATTTCTAGAAATGAGAGCTGCTCCATCAAGTGGGATGGATGCCGTCTCTCCTAACAAGACCAGGTTTCCTCCAGAAGGTTTGCCAATTATCTATGAAGCCCACATCGTTTTTCGGATTCTAAACTGACGCAGGTGTGAATGTGAGTGTGGATGATTGTCTTTCTATGTTAACCTGGACAGTTTAACTTGTACCCTCACTTCATGGTAGCGCATAAGTGGGAGAAACCTATTCCGACACCATATCTTAGATTAAGCTAATAGTATTAGTGCGCTGTTATCAAGGTTACTGGATTATAGGTATATTCAAACTTTACATAGAAGAGATAGAGTGCGTGCGTATATGCTCACTTCTGACGATGATAATATGATAAGGTGTTATCTCATCTGTACTTGAAGTACTTCAACACCACATGCACATGCATGTTATCTGTGTGTCTAACGATCTATAAGTGAGCAAAGACAGTGTTATAAATATTTTGAGTCATTTCTATGCCTTGAAAGTACTTACTCAGTACTTACTCAGCGCACACACGATTTATATTCAAATCATAACGGTCACGCCTTCGATTTCTTACCGCTACTTTTCGTACAGCATCCAGGAAATGACGTAGACTGTTTCTACTGCATCATTTGCATTTTACATTCACTCTGTGGGCACATCTCCGCTAAAATCTCATATAAACCATTTCTACAACCACCAAACACAACGAAACAAGCCATGATTAAAAGAGCAGTTACGTAATGCACACAAGTCCACTAACAAACAACTGAACCACAAATTCATCAGACCTCATGTAACCGGATAAAGAAAGGCTGGTTATCTTCCAGAGCTATCACGATTCCAAACCAAGCTTCACGCGCTCTGACTAAAATTCACTGAAAGAGCCGCAAAGAGACCACAAAACCACCACAGTTATCTAGAGATCTAAAGAACAGCACAAATTCCAAAGCATGTAAAACACAGGAGCTGTGTCAATGTTTCACTTGATTTATACGTTATTTATACTCGAGCACCCTTTTTTCTTTCTTAATCATTTTTTTTGTTTTTTTCTCCTAATGTATTCCTTTTTGTTTACCGACTTGTATTGTATACATGAGTTGTAAAAGATACTGCAAGCTGTGACATTTTTCCTGCCTTTCTATAACTGCATTATTATGTATATTTGTTGTTTAGTTGTTCAACTTAAAAAGTAAAAAAGAAAAAATATTGGCTCAAAAGTATTTTTAGGCCTGTTAATAAAATTAAATAATTTCTGCTGTTTAATACCTAAAAAATTCAACTGACATGGTGTTCAATGTGTGCAAAATTGGGCCTTTTTGTTCAACGTCTGGATATTTATGTGTTGGCAGTGCTGTAATTTTTCACGGTTTCACTTTAGAACATAAAACTTTGCACAGATGATGTTTATACTGAATTTCGGGAATTAAAGGTCTGCAGCTCAGACACAAGCATTTCACTACATGTTGTACCCTGTATGATTGTGTATGTGACAAATAAAGGTTGTTTGTTTCTTTGTTTGTTGTGAATGTGAACTGAAGCATGTTTTTAAAAGGGTTATATGTTAAAAAATAAATAAAAAATTTGGCGGGAATAAAATCTACTCACTTTTCTGTGTTCCAGTCTCAGTAACTTGACACAGTAATATCTGCTGCAATATTTACACCTCTGATGACATTTCACAAGTGTTAGCTTTCTTTTGATACCACGATTGTATACACAGAGTTTGTATTGCACTCAATTAATTTGGGGCATTTCATTTTCGAGCAGGAAGCTCAGAAACCCTTTGGGCTCAGGTTAAAGAACTGGACCACTACAGGTTTTAGAAAACCCATCCAGAATAATTTTGTCCATCTGGGCCATATAGGGACATCAAAGGTCAAAACTTCTGTTGCCCTGTGGAGGTTAAGCGTGGGTTTGCCCTGCTCACACACTCCCGCCACAACTACCCATGTGAGCCCATGCAAGTAATAACGTTTTGGCACATTACTTATGATAAGAAGCCACCATGAGGGGAATACAGTTGTGGAGAAGATGAAACCAAAGCACCTGTTTGATTACACTGTCAGAAATATGAGGCTGGAGGAGGCGACTGATGCAAAGCCCAGGGAAAAGGAAAGTTAACGATTTTTCATTCCAAAAATCATTTATACAGTTCATGGTCTACAGACAGACTGAAGAGAGAACAAGCTAGTATCGATCTGATACCAATACCAGTGCTGGTTTGTCAATATTATACAGTGGCTTGCGAAAGTATTCGGCCCCTTGAACTTTTCCACATTTTGTCACATTACAGCCACAAACATGAATCAATTTATTGGAATTCCACGTGAAGACCAATACAGAGTGGTGCACACGTGAGAAGTGGAACGAAATCATACATGATTCCAACATTTTTACAAATAAATAACTGAAATGTGGGTGTGCGTAATTATTCAGCCCCCTGAGTCAATACTTTGTAGAACCACCTTTTGCTGCAATTACAGCTGCCAGTCTTTAGGGTATGTCTCTACCAGCTTTGCACATCTAGAGACTGAAATTCTTGCCCATTCTTCTTTGCAAACAGCTCCAGCCCAGTCAGATTAGATGGACAGCGTTTGTGAACAGCAGTTTTCAGCAGGTTTGTGGCTCAGCTGCAGGGGAGGGGTGAAGCAGTGGGTTTCGGGCAGAATGTTCCAGGCATGTAGTCTTGGAACATCTCCAGATGGATCGTGGATAAGGCCAGGGCCATAGGCACCGTTCATGCATCCATGTAGAACTGCAAGGGACTTCCTGTTGACAGACAGAAAAGAGCGGTTAGTGACTTCCTTCCAACTATTTTCTCCATGCACTTCATTCCCACGCATTTCTCCTGACCATATGCAGATACCTGGATGTGGGTGCCATCGTATTTGATATCCATCTCATGCAGACCGGCCTCTGTGGGAGCGTACTTGTCAGCAACTGTGCCATCGTTGTTGTCTGTGATGTCAAGCTTAGCAACTTTGCCTGATGCCATTCGGACCTCACCTAAAGCAGAGGACAAAACAATGACACACACACATCATTATGCTCAAACTATCTGTTTATTAAGTAGACTTGTTACCTGTGACCTCTCCTTTCTGGATGGTGAATGGAATCACCAGGTCAAATGGTCTCAGACTTGCCACATCCAGCCAGATCATTCCATTGGTCGGTCTGTTGCCTGAGAGACACGCAAGTGCACACGTCAGATCACAGGTTGTTAAGAGATTGTGGCAACAGTTCTGGTTACAGCGACAACATGTCACAGACTAAATGAACACAGGAAATTAATACAGACCTGTAACATCAGAAGGCTGTGGCTTCTTAACATTATGCAGCTCTGCTGAACTGTCCATGTGTTTCAGGCATCCGTTTTTGACATGGAGAGAGAGAAATGAGAGAACGCACCCTCTCAGTGATGAACACCTGCAATGAGAGACAGCAGACAATGATGCAGTCTGATGAAAGGAGACCATGTGTGCTATAGATGACAAAGGGACAACAGGGAGAAGCTGAACAAAAACTGAAGCTGAGAAGGCCGAGAGACCGGAGGCTGAGGTTTTAGATACCCAGGGCTGTTGGGGCATTTGGCTCTGTTGCATGAGCTGGTCTGACGGAGCTCCTTCCAGTACTTGGAGGTGTAGGCAGGGATGATGGAGGGAATTGAGAGAGGGAAAAGATAAGGCATTGGAGCGGATTAAAACGGCGTCAAAGTGATATAGCGAAACGGCTGCAGCCATCAGGACCAATCACAAAGCCTCTGTAGGGGAATGGATCTGTGCAATTTATGCAATTCCTTCTCACATATACATTGAACAGAGAAGGTAGGACTGACTAACACCACAAGAGCTTTCTGAGACTGATTATATACTGATTTTGAGTATAAACACTAGCAAAATGCAAGTTTTGCTGCAGCAGATGTCATTGACTGCTTCAGGGCTCGCTCCCAGCAGCTGGACGGTGTCCTGGAGTAAAGAACTACATATCTAGCTGTTGTGACAGTATCAGGTCAGTTCATGTCTACATACTCACTGGCTAAGTTATGGTAGTGAAGGCTCACTGACTCTGTCTTCCACTACTCTCAGACACTGTGTCATATTTTCAGAGGAGCCAACAAACCACAGATCACTGAGCTGTCCTAACAATCTCCAGCAATGATGCAACACGTAGGAAGACTGAGTTATAAAGACATGGCAATATTTCAACAAGGTCTTGAATTATGAGCCCCGTCATATCTTAAACACATTAAGGTATCACATCACCCGGTACAGCTCTTCACTCTCAGACTAGCTCTTTCTAAAAGTAGAATGGGAGGCAGAGCCTTCAGCTTTCAGGGCTCTGCTCTGAACCAGCTCCCAGTTTGGATTCAGGAGACAGACACCCTCTGTACTTTCAACATTACACTTACAACTTTCCTATTTGATAAAGCATATAGTCAGCCTTGGATCAGGTGACCCTGAACCCTCCCTTAGTTACACTGCAGTAACCTCTTGTGTGGTTACTTATAGTTACCATTTATGTCTTTATAGTGAGGGTTATAGTTACTTCCCAACCATTTATTCGTCTTCTATCACTTATTCATCTTCGAGAATGGAGATGTGCATGGCCGGGAGTCCCTCTGCAAATCTCAACTCTTTGTTACAAACAGTTTATAAAAGCAACCCCCATTGTAAACCCCATATGGTGTGTCATTAACCTAAGACACTGCGTGTGTGTGTGTGCCTTCCTGCTGGTCATAAAAGGGTCATCTCCTCTACACTCTGAATCTAATATAACCACCACTACAGTCTACAGCTGATATTCCACTGGCCCTTAGACAGACCTATTACCTCGGTCTTCAGTGTCATCGTCCTCTATTCCAATGCTCTCTGCCAGTTCTTTCTGTTTGCGGTAATTCAGCAGGAACTGGCGAATGCTGAGGTCTTCCTGGTCACTGGAGCTTTGCCTGGAGCTGGCAGACGTACTGGTCCTGCTACAAGTGGAAGGAAACCACCTCGCTAAAGGAAAAACAAGACAACAATATGAGCATAGGTTTGGTTACAATAAAATAAGTCAGTTAATCAAAATCAGTGTGACACAGACGCTGATGTTTTTGAAAAGAGCCCATCAGTAACATTTAATTCATACATTTTTACTGTGCGGGCTTGTAAAACTTCTGTATGAATATTATTATGAATATTAATTCTACAACAGAAACCACTCAGCAATTAAACATCGCGATGTATTAAATGTTTCCAAAGATACTGATAATTTGATAACGAGCAAATTATACATCCTGAAGTGTACTCCTTGATAGAAACTTTGAAAGGCACTGCAGAAAACATAAAGTTAAGCAACATAAAACATGTGGCAGAGCATGCAATGAGTCACATTTTCTTCCTTGTCCTCTTTGACTCCAGTATACGTGAGACTCAAGCTGACATCACTGTTGAAATCTTACCCAGTGCCTTCATGAGCGCGTGCAGGCGGAGCAGAAAAGAGCAGCTGTGCGCTCGTAGCTGAGATCCAGATCCTGAACCATGTCCCGACCAGCAGGCTGCAGTCAGAGTGAGTCAACAGAACTGTCAACACCGGTGGAGCCTGGCCAACAAGACAGGATTATAATGAAATACAGTACAAGCTCAGGGCAGCACAGGCTTAAGCAGACCAAGGAGGAAATCGGGTAACCCTCCAGCAGTTATTTCTGTGTCCATTTTGGGTAAAAACAAAAAACACATCATAACTACCTGTAAATGCAGGCTGAGCCTCTGAAGGTTGAGTGATATGTCATTAAGCAGGTAGTCAGAGTTCTCATTGATCAGTTCCTTGAGGGAAGCGTATCCACAGACCTTATTGATGTTCCATATGGAGCTCAGCGCCGCCTGGCTGACCAGCAGCGTCTCCTCACCAGCTTTCTCCAGCACAGGATACAGCCAGGTCGTCAACAAGGGACGGAAATCGCGGCCCAGCGCCTGAGCACAGCAGGCCAAGGCCTCCGGTTGGATGCACAGCTGACAGATGTTGCTGTTGAGCTGGTGGATCGTGGATGCAGATCATTTTAGATGTTTCAGTAGCAGCCTGATGAAATTAGCTGTGTCGTTAACCCACTTCAGCCATCCAAACAGATGACCATCTAAGGTGAATTATGCAGATCACTAGCACAGTACACAGATTACCACTTCTGATTCCAGCCAGACTTGTTGTTACTTCATTCTAATCATGCAGTAACAACAAAGATTTATTCCTACTGGCTTTTTAAAATGTGCTTCTTCTATTCTAGAAAAACAAAAACATCTTATCACAGGGTTTGGTTTTTTTCAATGACATTTGTGTTGGCTGTGTCAGTTGCAGGCAAACATTTATCATTATTTTAAATCTATTTTTATGTTTTAGGATTTTGTAAACTGCCTTTTTTTTATGTTTTTATGTTTTAGGATTTTGTAAAGTTTACAAAATCCTAAAACATAAAAACATTTTAAAAAAAGGCAGTTTACAATGTAAACTGCCTTTTTTAAATGTTAGATATTAGGAAATAGCTTAAAATTAGTGCATATTTAACTTGTTACACTGCCTTAATGTTGCCTGCATGGGATTTCCTCATCAGCATATGACTGTACCCTGGATGATGATATGTGAGGAGCTTGAACTTGATTCGCTAACAGAAACTAATTTAGCTAGCTTAGCACACATGTCTTGTGGCAAGATATATGCACCTAAATGCTTTAAGTCATTGGCTGTTCTGCCAAATTGCCACCAAGCTGCAACTTTGTGAGCTGACTGTTTGGCGATTTTTGTGTTTTAGACAACAAAAAGAAAAGAAAAAGATCTACGGATTCAGGCTTTTCCTTACCTGTGGTAGTGGCATAGAATGACGTCACTGACATTGGTTTAATATGAAAACAAACTTTGTCAAACCAAAAAAAACCCAAAAACAGAAGAAGTGAGTCGGCGTGTCATCTTTACCGAGCACCATACATGTTTTGCAGACAAAAAAACAAGTATTGCCGAACAAAAGATAAATGTCCTTTTTTTTCCTACTTTCGCCGGCTGGTCGTTTGGCGTAAGACGTAAGAAGTGGCGCTTTGAATCTGAGCGCCCGAGTTCGAATCCCTCACGGACTCGCTGCCACGACCATTGCTTGGGGGCGGGGAGAAGCCAAGTCGCTTCTCCCTTTTCCTGCTCTTGCCAACTCCTCCGCCTGCTCTTTTATTACCTTTTATTACCGCAAAATACCCATGCTTGTCAGCTCTTCATTCCTCAACTATTTGCTGCTTATTACTCCACCTTCCGCAACTTTCTCTCTTCAGGCTACCAACTCTGCCTTCATTTTTTCACACTGTCTCCGACACTTTTACATCAAATTATTACCACCTAATAAGCACAGTGACAGAGGGACCCCAGGCTTTTTTTCGGTAAGTTACATGTGTTTGTGTCCGTAACTACCGTCCTTAGCTAGGTCCTCAAATCTAGGCAGCTAAGATGACAACTGGGCTCTTCGGGGAAACTTGTTTTGTAAAGTTGGTTTAGCTAATCCGTAGAGGCCAATGAATTGACCGTGACTAAAGAAATGATGAGAAAAGCACTGGGTTGCTGTTGTTGCTCTCCGGTCACTGATGCTAGCTAAGAGGATGTAATAAAGGCAAGGTAGCAGAGATGAAAAAGGAGTGGTTGTTGATAAATAAGTGGAGAAAAAGGTGGGCAGGGAAAAAAAGCAGGTGTGAGTGTGTGAAATGTGAGTATTTGAGTGTAAAAATGTGTGGTCTCCTGCGAAAGGCTGGGTGCCCGATGTGCACCTTGCGCTCTTTAAATACAAGGATATTCCACGTTCTGCTATGTGGTGGGCTAGCAGGTTCATAACATAGAGGCTCAGGTTCGAGCCCTCGGCTCACCTGCCTCTCTATGTTTATCTGCTAGGGGAGGTCCAGGCAGGGGATCTTGGAGTGAAAATTCCGAGGATGAACCTTGTTCAGCCTGGACTTCCCCTGATTTTGATTTTTCTCTGTTTTTTCTTTTACCTGCCAGCAACAAACAGCCCAGCCTGATTTATGGGACCTCCTTCTTGTCATGGCTACCAAGGACCACTCTTCTTCTGCCAACAAGTCATTGCCTGACAAATAATTATTTCCTATGTTTCCCTATGGGGTTTTTTAATCTCCAATATCTTTACATATCTTGCTAGATAGACTTCCCTCAACAGGGTTTACAAACGCCTTATCCTCTTTGTCCACTTCAAATAACTTTAAACAACTATTCTTAGATTTCTTGCAACATCTGCTGTCCTCTTGCACAGATTACGCTTTTTAAAAAACTAACAAACACTTTTTTTTAACGTCAACCCATTTTTGGAACTAGATAAATAAAGCATATATAAAAGTCACTACCAAAAACTCATTGCAGCTTCGACCTTGTTATAGGAATGTTGTTTGTGGCTCAAGATGACTTGATTTCATCCATGAAGGATACATTTGATATATGTTTCACATATTATAGACCAACAAGTTATTATAGCAGTTTAAATACGAGCGATCGGTTTTTGGAAGACGATCATTTTTTTAGCACAACACCGCTAAGCACCAACTCATCCATCCTTTCTCCTTTTCTTCTTTTCATGCCGCCGCCATGGGAAGCGCCCACAAATGTGTCATTTAACACTGGCAGCAGGCTCGCAGAGCTTGCTGTGGTGCTTGTTCTTCTTCTCTGACTTTGCTGTTTCACCGTGTTTAGATAACGTGCCATCCACAAACAGTCGCACTCATTTTCGTGCTTTAGCTTTGTACTCACGCGCACACACACGTGCACACATGCACACACACACACACACACACACACACACACACACACACACACACGTGTGTGTTAGTTTAGTCTGTTTCAACCTCTCTTCGTGTGGAAACACACATATCTAGAACTATTCTTTAAGGATGTCTGCATTTCACACAACTGTCTAATAGGATAAAATAATTGACATTGTATACCCAAAGGTCAAGTCTGGATAAACGTGTATATGATCTCTAACTTGAATGCAAAGCCAAGGCATATAATTGTGTGGTGTGTCAACTCTAATGTGTTTCCTCTCTGTGCAGGGGGATGACTGAAGCTATCACCTTGCTAATCCTTGCTGTCCAAACTGGCCTCATTGAGCTGCAGGTCATCCACAGAGCCAGTATAATGACATCTGTGCTATCTGCTTCCAGGTATGAACAGTTTTTATGTTTATCTAAAGAGGATGCATGACCCAGACTTAATCTGGGGCTTTAAAAGCTAGGCTAATGTGAAATTTGATTTGTTCCAGGACATGACCAGTGCTGTGTTCACTCCGTGCAGTCATTTCTTCCACGCTGGCTGTCTGATGCCCTCTCTGTCGTTCACAACCAAGAGCGAATCACCAACTAACGGTGGAGCTACCCAAGGTACACCTGCAGCCAATCAGAACCCTGCAGGACAGGAAGAAGGCACTCTACTGGATGACAGGAAAGAGGGAGCGTCAGTAAAGCAGGACGGAGATAATGAAACTGCCACATCAGCTGGGGAAACCTCCTCTTCCACCTCCCCCACTGGCATGTCTGCTCCCCTGCCCATCGTCAAACCTCCATTATCATCTTCCTCTTGTTCTTCTTCTCCTCTTGCAACTGATTCTGTGCTCCACCAGTCCCCTGCAGATCACCCTTCTGCATCTTCTTTCTCTACCTCTTACACATCAGACACACCCGACGCTCCTGCATCTCTCTGCCATTCTGTCTCCACCTTTCACCAACCAACTTCACAGGTACTGACCTAAGCAGAGGCGAACCCTGCTAAACCCGAATCCCCCCCTCAGCTAAAATCAGACTCCCTTGTGGACAGCCAGGCAAACTCTACTGGTCCATCATCACAATCTAACCCACCAACTCCCCATTCAGTGGAACCTCCTCCACGTCCTCCACCTCCTCCTCCATTCAACCCCTGAGCTCCATTTTAACACACACACAACATACATACATGCATATATAATTACACAATCTAAATAATCCCCTATTCTACTTGTCCAGCTGTTTGCTGTTGGCTCTCCCATCATGTCCAACTTCATATCCATGTTATGTTTCAAATGATCTAAAACAATCTCTAAGCAGAAATTCATCACTCGGCATTAAAAAATGTAAAAAAAGAGGACAATGATCGCAGCTTTACAAAATGTTAGTACTCGTTAGGCAGTTGTCTTGGAGCAGTGAAACGTATCCCATGATAGGTGTAACCCATGCCAGCAGTGATTTCATCACAGGTGCAGTTGTTTTCCACATGTTCTTTCACAGGGATTCAAATTTAATACAAAAACAGGATGCACTAATCTCATCTCAGAATGAATTGGGAATTTTACACCATGTCCAGAAAATGTGAAAATCGGATTTCCATCATGGCTTTTCTTTCTTTTTTTCTCCCTACAGTCATGCTTTTACCCCTTACCTTTTGATGCCCGACATTTAGGGCGATGGTTGCTCCTGCCTTTGTTTGTACAGCTTTAACTTTCACTGCTGTACATTTCGTAGTGTTTGGGTGCCACAGTGTATCTAAAAATTGATCAGACTATCGATTACTGATGGTTGTATTTTATACCGTGACAAAGTCTTAACATTTCATAACGTCTAGAAATTCTCCACATTTTTTGTTTTTCACTGCTGGGTGTCAGTAGTGTTGTGATTTAGTGAATACTGAGCGTTAGCAGACTGAATGTTGTTTATTGACATTCACATGACCTAAAGCCTGGTGCTAAGCAGAGGACACATGGTATGGCCTAGCTGAGGGGTGCAGTGTGAACTCTTGGTTCACACTGAAGAACTTACATGTGTCAAGCTTTTGCTTTTATACTACTTCAATATCTGATTCAGACTTGTTTGGCTGGTCCCAGCAGAAAAAACTGTTCTATTCCTCATCGCCAAACTTTTGTATTACTGTTAAAGCAACTTTATTGTTAAGGTCACACGCTGCAAATGGACTAAGGGGAAGATGGAGAGACGAGGTATAAATTAGTCCACAGAGCCGAAAAGGAGCTCGGATTTTGGCCTCGTTAGCTCTAGTTTATGGTTCTCACTCGTGCTTACCGTTGCAAGCTTAGCTCACTCACAGATCAACCAATCATTCACATTGTTGGTTGCTGATGGCAGGAGCCAATCAGCTCCTTTCATTAGAGACCCTGTATTTTCTAAGACCATTAGCGTTTTCCTGCTCGTCAGTCAGTTTACTCCATAAATTGTTGATACCAGCAAACTGAGCCACAGCTTCTTTTTTCCCCACAAAAACACACTCTTTCTTTTTGCTACTGCATTTAGCAGATGAAGCACGGCGAGGAAGAAATATGCTTTGAAACGAGTGTGAAAGACTGATAACTTTAGGATGCCAAGTCCTGATGCACACTTATATGTAGACCTTGCTGCCACTCTGACCACAGAACGTGTTTGTCCCCAGTGTGCTATAACCTTGCAACCAATGTGTTTTTTCTACCTTGTTTTTTCTTTTGGGGTTATATTTGCACTAATGTCATTTTTACTAGCAATGATCCAAAGCTGTTCTGTGGATGTCGGCAACCAAATACCCTCTGATGTCTGTGTACGAGGAAACGGCCCAATCTGTTTGTGTGTAATGAACACAAATGTTGCTCTGTACGTAATCTATATTAAACCAGAGGTGTGTTGATAAATATATATATATATACATATACATAAGTAAGACGAGGGCTTGGTTTCTCCAAAGTTTCCTTTCTTTGTTTCTTCACGTGCCTGAGAGCAAAGAGAATTTTGGATAAGAAGCTGCTGGGAAATCAAGCCCTCTGATCTGAGACCAGCCAGTGTTGCTGCTTCTCCAGTCTATATGACGCATCTTTTAAGCTGGTGTGATCACTCTGCTGCCCTCTACTGTTAGGAGTGGGCTCAGCATGGAGACGCATTAATTAGCGCTCAGCAGTATTACTTACTAGCACTATTATTAAAGGTCTTATTAGTATGAATGACCATATTCTTGACATTGGGAAGCGTGGGCTGCAGGGTTGAGAATGAATACACGATCAGTGTAGGATCAAACCTGACCAATGCTGCTTTGACTTTTTGTGTTCATTTTTTTAAAGAGATGAAATGGAGAGTTTGATGTATTTTGCACATGTTCTTCTGAAAGGTGAACCTAAGGGCTTTTCTGTACACACCTTCTTATTTTAATACCAACACCATTCCTTTGACGTTGATTTTTTTTTTTTTTTTCGAACTGCTGTTCGATACTGTTGCCTCTGACTGACAGATGTGTAGAGATGAATTGTAGTTGTGGGGCTGCTCTCCCCGACACTCCCTGCAGATTTTTGTTTAAGATGAATTGTTTTTGTCCATTGAGTTTGTCCAAACACAGTACATGTGTTCCATTGCAGAGGTCCTTCCCCTTGAGTGTGAGGATGTTGAAGATATTGAAGATATTGGTAGTCCTGATGTGAAAGCAGAGCTTCCCTCCCACCTCAGCATCACTAAGGATGTTATGGAGCGCTGCATTCATCTGCTGTCTGATCCCAGCCTCAGGCTCCGACTCAAGGTAGTGTATCAGTAGTTTTATGTAGAGTCAACTGTTGGACTAGTAACAAAAATAATCATTCTTGTGAGGGTAGGACTGCCAGCGTTGGTACAATTCATCCTGTCAGAACTGTGTGGATGACTGTTCACTGGTGTAATGCTCATCAAGGAAAAACATTCAGTCTGGTCCAGGAGTGAAACAGAAATAAGTCTGTGCTGAAGTCGTGCCTGCTCAGGAGTTTGGGCTCTCAATGAAGACCTCAATAATTAGTTTCAGCTCACATATAATCAGGATCAAAACAGAGATAATTGTTAGGTGTGTTGTGCGTCTTTGTCTTTAGGTACTGGACGTGCTGGAGTTGTGCCTTCAGGTGCTGAGTGAGAGGGAAAACGAACTGCTGCCTATGGCTCATCGCTGCTGGCCAGCACTCCTGCAGAGACTCACAGCCGATGACCCATTAGCAGTCCTCAGAGCCTTCAGGGTAAGTAAAACAAACCTCTCTTTTCATTACGTGAGTCAAAAGTATTCAAGTCGTCTTTAGTTTTAAACTCTTAGTAGTGAAAGAATGAAAGATGGTGCCCAACAACAGGCTTATTTCATTCAGAAATAGTTCTATTATTTTCTTCTTTGGGTTGTAATGTGAAGACTCTTTAAACTAACATTTCTTCTATCAGCACAGAAAAATCACTGTGGATGCCTTCTTAGAGGCTGCTTTTCAAACTGTCTCAGAGAATCACAAAGTAGGACTTTGGGATAAATGAAGCTGATAGTGTTTTGTGATCTTTGGTACAAGTGTCAGCTGATTCAACTTGTGGGTGTAAATTAGGCTACTCGTCAGCTCCTGTCATCAGCTGGAATATTTTTAAATTTGTTATTCATATTTTTATTGATGAACTGACAAATACAGACACGTTAAGTCTGTAAACAGTCATTTATTCGCTCAGAGCTGCTGCTGGGAAATTGTTTCATCAGCTTTTGGATATATACGAGTTTTGTAAATACTACAATTCATCCATGAGTACACAACGGGAAGGTTTTATTGAATTTTGACAGCTTGCTGCTTTTGTACAGGGAGTGCAGAATTATTAGGCAAATGAGTATTTTGTCCACATCATCCTCTTCATGCATGTTGTCTTACTCCAAGCTGTATAGGCTCGAAAGCCTACTACCAATTAAGCATATTAGGTGATGTGCATCTCTGTAATGAGAAGGGGTGTGGTCTAATGACATCAACACCCTATATCAGGTGTGCATAATTATTAGGCAACTTCCTTTCCTTTGGCAAAATGGGTCAAAAGAAGGACTTGACAGGCTCAGAAAAGTCAAAAATAGTGAGATATCTTGCAGAGGGATGCAGCAGTCTTAAAATTGCAAAAGCTTCTGAAGCGTGATCATCAAACAATCAAGCGTTTCATTCAAAATAGTCAACAGGGTGGCAAGAAGCGTGTGGAAAAACCAAGGCGCAAAATAACTGCCCATGAACTGAGAAAAGTCAAGCGTGCAGCTGCCAAGATGCCACTTGCCACCAGTTTGGCCATATTTCAGAGCTGCAACATCACTGGAGCGCCCAAAAGCACAAGGTGTGCAATACTCAGAGACATGGCCAAGGTAAGAAAGGCTGAAAGACGACCACCACTGAACAAGACACACAAGCTGAAACGTCAAGACTAGGCCAAGAAATATCTCAAGACTGATTTTTCTAAGGTTTTATGGACTGATGAAATGAGAGTGAGTCTTGATGGGCCAGATGGATGGGCCCGTGGCTGGATTGGTAAAGGGCAGAGAGCTCCAGTCCGACTCAGACGCCAGCAAGGTGGAGGTGGAGTACTGGTTTGGGCTGGTATCATCAAAGATGAGCTTGTGGGGCCTTTTCGGGTTGAGGATGGAGTCAAGCTCAACTCCCAGTCCTACTGCCAGTTTCTGGAAGACACCTTCTTCAAGCAGTGGTACAGGAAGAAGTCTGCATCCTTCAAGAAAAACATGATTTTCATGCAGGACAGTGCTCCATCACACGCGTCCAAGTACTTCACAGCGTGGCTGGCAAGAAAGGGTATAAAAGAAGAAAAACTAATGACATGGCCTCCTTGTTCACCTGATCTGAACCCCATTGAGAACCTGTGGTCCATCATCAAATGTGAGATTTACAAGGAGGGAAAACAGTACACCTCTCTGAACAGTGTCTGGGAGGCTGTGGTTGCTGCTGCACGCAATGTTGATGGTGAACAGATCAAAACACTGACAGAATCCATGGATGGCAGGCTTTTGAGTGTCCTTGCAAAGAAAGGTGGCTATATTGGTCGCTGATTTGTTTTTGTTTTGTTTTTGAATGTCAGAAATGTATATTTGTGAATGTGGAGATGTTATATTGGTTTCACTGGTAAAAATAAATAATTGAAATGGGTATATATTTGTTTTTTAAGTTGCCTAATAATTATGCACAGTAATAGTCACCTGCACACACAGATATCCCCCTAAAATAGCTCAAACTAAAAACTACTTCCAAAAACATTCAGCTTTGATATTAATGAGTTTTTTGGGTTCACTGAGAACATGGTTGTTGTTCAATAATAAAATTATTCCTCAAAAATACAACTTGCCTAATAATTCTGCACTCCCTGTAAATGTGTCGCAGCCCCTGGCGTGCACACTCACAACAGCTGAGCGTAAATGGAGACATGTGCGGACGTATTTTACCTCCACAAACACCCGAGACGCAGTTTGCGATACATGTGGCAAGACAGTGAGGTGTTGTGGCAAAAGCACTAACCTCGTCAAACACCTCAGAGTAAATCGATCACAGAATATGACGAGCTTATGTTGAGGCAAACTGAAGAGGAGGAGGACGGGGACAGGTGCTGCTAGGGCGAGACAGACGTCTCTCATGGAGTCCTTTAGTGCTGCAGGCAGGCAACATGTTCAAATAGCGCACAACTTCAGTTTTATTTCTATATGATGAATTCTGCATTATTAAGTGATAAGAACAAGTAATCTGATGTCCTGTAATCATGATGACACTACAATAAAACAATACAATAAATAAAATACGTTATTGTACAAAGTATCGGTATCGGATCAGTATCGTCGATACCACCCTGAACTTTACTTGGGATCGGATCGGAAAGGAAATCAGTGGTATCGCACATCACTAGTATGAAGCAGTCACATGTCTGAGCTCGTGAGTTTATAGCCGGGTCTAACCCACCTCTTCTCCTTTCTGCCTCAGGGCTGCCGTGCAGGTCACCTACAGCTCCACCAGTCACACGTCTGTACGATCAGGGGAGCCCACTGGAGACAAGTCCACAGGAAGCATGTGGAAGATGATTCTGGTGCTGCTGCCTTTAGCTGTGTTATCAGCTGTGTGCTACTACGCCTACGCCTACATCGTGTGATGAACAGTGGAAGGATTGTTCCATCGATGTCACATCGAGATTCTTTTTTTGTGCTTCACCACTTTTTACTTGGACTCTGCTACAGTAGCTTCACATTGTGCTGTCCAACTTTAAAGCCAAAGCTTCTAGTGACCAGCCAGTTTTGAGTTTTTACAACTCTAATACTGTCGATTATGTTATTGTTAATACAGGAAAAAAGTGGGACTGTCAGGTAATATCTGTGCTGACCTTGCAGTTGCAGTTATTATTACTCTGTAGCTGTACTCTATAGTTATTACTCTGCTAGAATCATTTTACTGTTGAAAATAATACTTATTTATGTGTTACTGGCCTTTGGTGCAGCTCCCCACTTCATCTTCTGTCTGAAACAACTGTTTTAACTCCTCTAACATTAAAGCCATCCATGTATCCTTTTTCTTATCTAATTCAGGGTCAAATGTAATTGTTGAATGACAGTTTTAAGCAGTGTCCTTTTTTATTATTTTCTATTTACCCGAGTTTTGAGATGTACTTAATCATGTGGCACCAGAGAAAGAAAACCGAAGAAGATTCAAAACACTGGACTCACACTGAGTCGTTGTGTCGACAGTGACAGTAGACAAGTTGATTACAGCGCTGTGTAACAAGTTTACACCTGCCTCTGTCCAGTTTATCCAAACCTGCTACATAGGATTTAAAATGTTACTTTAAATCTAAAATGCTGTCTTCCTGCTGTTCTGTAAAGTATCACTCCTAAACAGTGTGTGCGTCAGTGTAACAGTGTGTAATAATAATAATAATAATAATAATGATAATAATACAGTTTCTTAGTCACTGTAAAGCAGAAAGAATTAAACTCTTAATAAAATGTGACTGACAAGAAATGTAATGAGGCAAATTGTTAAAGGTATTTTTTGTAAAAATAAAAAAAAATCAGAAAATGTAATGAAGACATTTTACAAGAAACCGTATGTCTGAATATCTGACATCATTTTTGTTGCTATCTTGATAGACCACTTCTTAGTGATCTAATGTTTCCATGTTCTTCTGGCTAGAAACAGCAGCAGGCTAAGAATGACAGTAACATGGATTCTGTGTTATGGTCAGTGAGCTGGACTGTTACTGGAATGTCTCAGCAGATGGGATGCTGCGCTGACACACTGACCATGATGTGGTTTAAAGTACTGTGTGCCAGCACACCCTGCTTGGGCCCTTCTGGATCTGAAAATGAAGCCAAATGAAGAAATGCCAAAAAACTGTAGGACCTCTAAGTGCTGCTCCAGGCCGCGTGTAAAACGTCCGGCTGTATAGCATAAAAAGCATGTTTGCAGATTGTTACGGGTCCGAATTGAGGACGAGAGTAAAACAATGATGGTCCAGAAGAGGTCGGTCAAACAATTGATTTTTAATGAATACACGCAGCGTGGGGAGACGTACACTGGAAACCATCAGTTGTAAATCCCCGTTCAAAAATACACTTCAGATTGCTTTTATACCATCAGGGTATTATAACGCCCCCTCTTGCGTTTACAAGCACATTATTTGCATCTTAAGAACATTGTTTGCCTCCTCTACAGATAATGATCTATTCTAAGAGATAAATGCAGACACAGAAGTTCCCCTTTCTGGCATCCTCTTCCAAATATGGTGATGAGGTCAGGCCTTTGAGGTCCCCATAGACTTGTCCTCCTTCTGTCACCTGTTGCTAGGCAAACTCAAATGCAACAAGAAGCTGAATACCTTCAGGCCTTTGCTCAGCTACTATTTTACTGTAACAATATACTCAGCATATAAGCTTTTAAGATTATAGATTTAACTCAACGATTTAAGTGGTTTAACTGCACCTGTAATAAACATGTTAATATGTGATTATGATAACCCCTGTAATACAAATTATAACATAATGCCAGCAACTTCAATAAATGCTTGGATGAAATGATAATTAATGCAATGATAAAGATGATGGTTATGTAAAATAATCCCTGTAATTCCACAATTCCCTCTCTTGACGTCTCTTCCAGAGACGTCACTACACCGTTTTCTTGTGTCACTCTTCGACCCACTCTGTCACCTCTGGATCCATTAATGGCATCATGGGCCCCGAAACCACCATTCCCAGGTCCACTGCCTTCGCTCTGACCCTCTCTAGCCGTCCCCTGACTCAGCAAATCAGACGATAACCTCATGTCATCTAGGTGGTCCAGTAATAAAACACCAGCTCCCACTTGAAAACACTTCATGCTTAAGTGGTCTCTGCTCCTTTTCTTGGTCCCTCTCTAGTGGAAATCTTCTCCTGTAAGGGATAGAAAACAAACAGCCTCTCTCTGCTACACCTCACTAATCTACTGTGTTCATCTAATGTTCCTTTAATTATTCAAACTTGGTTCACAATATCATGTTCTGGCTTTATCCTTTATATTAACTTTACTTAATCTCAATGCTCTTTATGTGTGTGAGCAACGCTTTTAGTTCTATTAAACACACCCCGGGTAAAATATACACCATCCCCATGTCAGCCTAAATCTGCGCTAGAAAGCACGCTTCAAAATTTTCTATCAGGATTTACGCCTCTTTTGCTTCAAGCATATACATAACATGCAAAATTACTGTTAATGCCAGTTAGACAAGTTTCCATTATCTACAACATTTTGTTTCACCCACCTCACTAGTTGCTAAGCAGAAATAAAGCAACATGTGTTCCACCTTTACCCTATAAAATAAATCTCTGTCATGTTTGTGTCTGTAAGCATGTTTTGCATTCATTCATTACACTCCACGCCATCCCTGCAAGTTAGGAGCTGTACAGTTAAAAGCTACATCAAGTCCGGGCCTTTGGCCTCGCCTATGTTTAAATCATGTGTGTTTGTAAGCGTGAATGCTGTTTATCCTTCTGTTGCTCCAAGTCCCCCGCAATATATCGACTGAGACATCGCGCTCGTCGAAGCTTATGACCTTAACTGGACCGAACATCAACTCTGTTAATGAGCACGATTGCAATGTGTAAGAAAAAATCATTTCTACATATATAATCTCCAATATTACTCATTTGAGTCAGCGACACTTTTAACACTCTCTTAAGAAACTCTCTCCTCTATCCTAGAAAGAAATCTATGTCATATCTGTGTGTGTAAGCCTGCATTACAACCACTTATTCTAGAAATAAAAAGAAATCAAACATTTTCTACTCCTAAAATCTTCACTAGTTTTCCCCAAAGCATATCTTTTATTCAAAAATGTCCCACAATTTCCCTTTAAATTTGGTGTACAACTTCTCATGAACACCAGCATTTTATCTTCTAAACAGGATTCAGTTCATTTTACTTTAAAAATAACTTTATTTAAAAATAACAATTTCTGCCTCAGTTTTACCATATCTAAATTATCAAAAACCCCAAAAGTCATAAAATGATCCTAGAACCCATTTCAAATTACCCCTTAAATTCCCCCTTTATATTTGGACACACCAGATGTGTCCAAATAAATAAAAACTCAAAAACTCAAAATGCATCACCCGGGCTTAAGAAATTAAAGGAAAAAGGTTAGTCATATCATCTCTCAGAACAGCTCAGCAATCCTCCTCTCTGCTCCGGCCCTGAAAACCTGTGTTTAAGGAATAAAATCAATTTAATCATAATGATTTGACATCATTATGTCAAATCTTCTCGAACTCCTTGCTCCATCGAACTCTGGATCCTTGGAATTTCCTGGAAACAACACCTATACTTTACATTTCATACTCAACTCTCCCCCTTTATGATCCAATCTGTGTTATAACAAAAACTAAACTTAAAACAGAACAGTCATCAATCATGTGTTTCTTCAGTTAATGGTAACATGAGTTATATCAAAAAATGTTTCCCTTTTAGCATTTAGCATTTTATAATGTAATAACATAATCCAACCCCAGTAAAGAAAACAAAAATTCCCTCCAAGCAAACTTCAGCATCCCCAGAATTAAGTCTTCCACTCCTCCTGTTTGCCAACATTTTATTCATCCCCACCTTGGTCCAGTCACACACTCACTCACATGCATTCACACATCATATTTCCAATATTCGAGACTCCCGCACGAATAATCAGATTCTCCACATCAGCAAAATGAGATCATTCATTTGTTTTATTTTGTTTTCTCTTTTTAAGAAACTAGTTCTTTATGCTTTTGTCTGGATTGGCTCGCTACAATCCTTTTAGACAGGGACTTTCAATCTGATCAGGTCCCCACAGGTAGCCTTCCTCAGCCAGTTATAATCTGGAAAGGTCACCTCATATTTGTTTGTCCGGAAATTTTGTCAGCGCTGTTAGTTCACTTTCTTCCAGGCCTGCTTCAGAACAAAAATGAGAAAGAAAGAGAGAGCTGATTATTAGCTCATCAAAGTACAAAACAAAATCACCTGACAGGTTCTTTAAGTGCACTGTTACAAAAACTATGGGCCCTTTTAGATATGTCCATGTTTATCAAAACTCCCTCTATTAAAATGAAAAACAACAGCCCCAAAAAATCTTAAACAATCTTAAATTTCACCCATTCAGTGCACTGAAAACCTTGTCAAAAGCTGCACCGTTTTACACACAACCATGTCCCCTTAGACACTTCACCATAGATTCAGCCTAAAATATAAACACGTTATAACAATGTGTCAACACTAAATTATAAATTTCTTGTCCAAATCTGCACCTCTGAACAGTCTACTTTGCTTCCCTTCCTTAAGGCCTCAATCACACACACACACACAGGAAGCTCCTCTGTCGTCACTCACTCCAGCTAATTTACATACTGAATCATATCTCCACAAGTTAACTTGGCAAGAGAAATACATGTTTAAACCTTATCACATTATTGAATTACTTTCATTTTCTTTCTATACTAATCACTTGCTTTGATCAATCAGTGCAAGAGCACTCCTAAGTCACCCTTTTAAACTACTTTAATCACTTCTCTGCTGCCCTCAGGTGAATGTATGGCTATTCACCCTATGCAGCGAGCTTAACATAAGAGGAGACGGTTCCAGGAACGACAGGACACATGGCTTTGTCTTTTTGTCTTTAACTGAAGACCGTTTTTTCCTCTTTTAATTTGTAAGAAGATTATGGTTCAACAAACTCCCCAACGATGTAAACTGGGCTTAAAGTTGTGCAGGTTGTTTTCTGCTCCATGCGTTTTCTCCCACTGCCTGTGCGAACTTTGCCTGCTGCTTATAACACATCACCAAAAGGGGCAGTGTAGCGCACACTAAACAACCAAAGAAGAAGCCACAAAACTCAAGGGGTAATACTGCCCACTGGTGGGAAAACTGAGAAATGCCCCAGCCAAAGAAACCCAATGAAGCAACAACAGAGGGGCAGAATAACTTCTCTTTTGTTTTTCCATAACTCACTCCCTTGTCATACAGCTTCTTTTGAGTTATTCCACAACTCTATTTTATCCAAGTGTGTTTTAAGTGTATTTTCTTCAACATTCACACCATTTTAACACTCATGAAATTAGCAAGCTGATTTAATTACATTTGTTTGTGTTCTTAGCCAGGTTTTAATCACTATCTATTCATTAATCTTCATGAGCTTATCTCTGTAAGGTTAGTGCATTTTCTGTTTGTATGTGTGATTTTTATAAATGTTTCTTTGTGATCTTTGTGATCTTGTAAATGTTTCTTTTGCAGTGTTTCAGACTCCTTTTGACAGCGTGTGTTTTCTCTCTTTGGCTCATCACTGGTCATTGTTAATGACATTTCCCCTCCGCCTGTGCCCAGCGGCTTTACCCTTTAAGTCCCGTCTCCTCCAGTGACTCCAAGCTCACTTAGGGACCTAGCGAGCAGTCGTGACTGTGCCTGCCTTAGGTTGTCCCAGGGTTTCGAGGTGGGATCTTACCCGTCATGGGCTATCCAGCCTTCCATGCTCGCCTGATACGGGGGCCAACTGGGCAAGGGTGTTATCAGGTCTAGGGGACACACTGGTTCTGGAAATTAAAGGAGTGTAAACTGCTTTCTTTATTTCATGTGTGTATTAACTTTCCAACAATAATTTCATATGTAACAGTTTGTGTACGTGCGTTTTCAATTCATTAATGTAATTGTTAGTTCATGTATTTATTTCTCCCGGTCTTTCTCTTTTCTAAAACCTGTAATTAGTATAGTTTTATTACTTTTTCTTAAAACATGCATTCGCTTCATCTTCTTAGAATTTAACTCGTCTGTCTATTTCTCTGGGTGCTCCCCTGACATCATCAATCACACACACACCTTCCTGTGACACACACAGCAGCACAGTGTTTTCTGTTCCTCTTTCCTGTTTCTACAGATTAATCAAACACTTGTTTTTTCATATTTACAGTCTGCAAACCCTCTTTATTTTATTTTACTTTATTTTTTACCTCTTTACACTTAGATGTATAGCAGGCGGAGGAGTTGTGGAGAAAAAGGGAGACGCAACTTGGCGTCTCCCCATCCCCCAAGGCAGGGCTGTGGCAGCGAGTCCGTGAGGGAGTCGAACTTGGGACGGAGCGCTCCGTCACATGTCTTACGCCAAGCGACCGGCCAGGGAGAACATGAAAAAAAAGGACATTTATCTTCTGTTCTTCAACACTTGTTTTTTTGGGGGCGGGGCGGGGGTTCTCTAAATGAGCTATTAAGTTTCTTGTGCAATATTGTTGCACACAAATTACACATGGAAACCTAGCTAGTTTTCCATTGCCTTTCACAAAATGGGACTGCCAATGTTGGACGGCTTACCAAGCCAAAGCCTTCCTGCTACCAGGAATCCCTGCTTGGAAACCTGCTGGCGGCGCCACTAGCTTTACACCACGCTCTTCAGCCTCAGCTTTTTGGCCTCTTTTCAGCACACCTACCTAGTCCCACTCATCAATGAAGGTAAATACAAGCAGGTCATTCTGAAAAACACACACAGCTTATCATCTTATCCTTCTACAACACCTAAAAGCACTCTGTTCATTTCTTCGCTAGATTAGCCGCTAGCATACACGCTGCTGTGTTAGAGGCTTGTTGCTACCTAGTTAGCCATGCTGCACACCTGTTACTCTGTATTTGTCAATGATTCGGCACTCCTTCGGTTTTGTTATCCATTTTTAGACAGTAATGAGATCATCTGCACACTCCACAGAGCTCCAGAGTTACTGTTCATAGCAAAAGTGTAATGCTGTCCTTGGAGATTTTCACCTAAGACTGTGAGTGTGAGTGTGTAATGGATTTCAAAGTGTTTAAGTGTTCAGAGCACTCTACAGCCTGGTAAGGTGGCAAGTTTGAAAAGAGCAGCAGAAGGTATCAGTACTGTAGTGTAACTTGTTCTTTTCCTTTCCTAACAGTGAACAGAGTGCCGATTATTATCGACAGCTACGTCCACCCGGGGTGAAAGTAGTGTGGGAGACCATCAGGACCCAGCTGGGTTTCCTTGGTCCAGAGGTTTGGAGAAACCTCTTCCTTTTCTTTCATCACAGCTGTCCTGTGCCAGATGTTCTGTTGACCCACTGAGAGAGGCGTGTTTGAGAAAGATCAGGAAGACTGAAGCTCATGGTAGGAATGAAGGAGGACCTTGTGAGCTCCACCAGCAGCTCCCTCACAAGGAACTGTTCACAAGTCCACTGCAGGCACGCCCCAGAAGATGGATAAAGGCAGCGTTTCATGAAGACACTGGAACCAATCTATCTTCATAACAGTGAGTTTTATCAACAGGTCATATGCTCTTGAGACATAGTCTGGCGATAGCGATTATACACAAATTGTGGGTGTGTTTAAATTGTAGCAGCTATGTGGTGTAGCTTATAGCAACATGTACTGTGTGCTCTGGATGCTTTGTAGGTGAAAGCAGCATAGTTCACTACAAAAAGCTTTCATGGTCAACATTTCTGCCTCTATAAAGCAAAAATGTATCAGGAATTCATAGATCAAACTTTATGAGTCCCTCGGGTGGGTTCAGCCTATCATGCATTTTAATCTCCTTTCCAATAAACACAGAGTGACATGATTTGAAAGTTGAAATTGTTTCCAATTAACCAACTTGTTTCATTTGAGTTTATCTGATAAAAAAAAATGCTGGTAAGTAAGCTTGTTGCAGTATTGGATGTAAATTGTGTATGCTGCTGAAATATCTAACAGACCAAAATATTTTTCAGTGGTGAATGATATTAGGAAAACCCGTAGATCTTGTTTTCTAACTGCATTGTAAGTAGCAGACAATGAGGGATGGCGTTCAGCTGCAGTTAAAGAGGCTAATGTTTACAGCCGTACCCAAGCTGCCCCCTGCCTTTGGCCACACAGCTGTGTAAATACATTTGGCGAGGTGGCTTTTGGTCTGACTGTAGACTGAGTTTAAATGACAGTTGCACTTGCACTGGGTGACTGATCTCCATTTCCTGGACAGTAAAAGCAGGGTTTCCCTTCTTGGAGTTAGTCAAGTCAGATTTTAGGGTAAGTTAAAGAGGTTGTTGTCTATATTATGCTAAATGCTCATGCCTCCATGGATAATGCTGCAGTTTCCCAGGCATGGATTAAGCCTAGTGCTAGGCTTAAAGTTGTTTAAATGGAGGTCTTCACTGAATTATTCTTTTAATCTGGGACTAGAAATAACCCATATCTGGGAAACCCTTTGAAAACATCTTTAGTAGGCATTATAAAAAAAAAAAAAACTTGCTGAAGTGCATTTTTAGAATAATTTGAAACATGAATTCTGTCCATGATTACTTTCAAGCAGACTTCTTCTAAAATTGCAAGGATCATAGTTGCCTCGGTCTGTCATAGCGTTTGATGTCTGTACTTTAGCCCAGACAGATCTGTGTTAAACCACTGTGAGATATTGGTCATCTGTGTGCTTGTGCAAGTGTGTCTGAAACTGGGGGACCTGATCATAAATGTGTGTCTCCATTGAGCTACAAAGAAAAGTGCTTCAAAGTGTTGGTTCTGGCATATAAATGAGACAGACCCCAGTGAAATTTAACTGGGGTGATGGGTAAAAATGAAATCCTACCCACAGGAAGGCAGCAGCTCTCTGCTGTCTGTAGAGACAAGGTCAGAGTTTCTGACCGTCAATCATTTAGGGATGAAAAGTAATCTTTGCCTAAATGTAATAGTTGATTGCACTGCAGCACAGCTTTCTTGATGAGGAAGAGCAGCTGTGCTGTGATGTCAGCTTCAGCTGCCCAGCATGCACACCTGAAATGTTGGTGGTTTCAGTTGATGGGAAGAGAAAGCTATATCGCTTTCAGCAAAACGAAAGGTGCTCATTGTCGATGTTCTTTGTTTTTGTGTCTTTATGCATATATTTCTATATACCTTCCATGGTTAGACTTTATTGTTTCTCTGATGTTGCTCTGATGGCCGTGACTTTTTTGATGGCGTCTTTGTTGCTGAATAGGGCTGCCACGATTAGTCGACTAGTCACGATTACGTCGACTATCAAATTGTCGACGACTGATTTAATAGTCGACGCGTGGTTTGAAGCTTTGTAAGATCACAAAAGACGCAGGAATAAGTAGTAGGATTTAAGAGTGTAATAACGGACTGAAACAGAAGATGGCAGCACTGCATGTACAAGGATGCCAGCTGCCGTTACACTCCGAAGAAGAAGAAGAAGCAGTGTCCCAGAATTCATAGCGCGGCCCTGCTCAGTTTTCAACAATGGCGGCAGCTAGTTAGTTTTAATATTACTCTTATTAATCTTTCTGGGTCACAAAATAAACGTTTAACATATTTTCAGGCGAGAATGTAGCTGTGTAAACCTCAAATATCTGCTCAGTTTATCAAGACACCGCATATTTTCAAAAGCGCTCCAACGTTTTCGGACGTCTGTTACCCACTAGCTCGATAGCTAGCCGGGGGCAAGGCTCACTAGAGCCCGTGAGAACACCGGACTCCAGGCAAATCGTTTTCAAACGTACCACCGTCTTTCGCTACTCAGGTTAAACGTATATAAGTCAGTTAGATAACTTAAAAATGTTATTGTTTGGCCTTTTTTTTTTTTTAGTATTTTATTTGTTCCTGAGTAAATCGGTTTGGCTGAGATTAAAGTTATAGTTTATACATGGCCGAATAAACGTCAAGCAGACAACTGATTATCAGAAGTGTGAGATGTTCAGAATATACTCCGGTGTCCCGTTATATTTTAGATAGCAAGGAGTTTATTAAACTTTACCAAAACAATCTGTAAATCTCATTAAATTTAATAAACTATCATCTTGTCTTTATTTTTAGTTAGCACATACCCTAAACACTTAAAACTATAAGCTAATGTTATATAAGAGCAGATGCTGCTGGTGCAATAAGCTGTACGTTTTACGTCCAATGGATGCATGATCCGATTAGTCGACTAATCGCAAAAATAATCGGTGACTAGTCGACTATCAAAATAATTGTTTGTGGCAGCCCTAGTGGACTTTGATTCCAAGTTAATACTAGCTAGTGTTTCTCACTGGTTTTTGGGCGGTGGAGTAAAAGGGATTGGTTGCTGGCTGTTTGTAATGTTAGCCTTGTCTTTGCTTTCTTACAGGCAGGATAAAGACATGGTGATAAATGAGTGTGTGGGCCGTCTGCTGAGGACCAGGAGCTCAGGACACTCAGACGGGGGCGTCGCAGCAGGAGTCACGCGCACCACAATCCTCTGCTGTTCTGAGATGTCACACTCCTGCCTGCACATAGAAACCACAGTGAAGTCAAAGTTCCACCTGCACCTCCACCTGTTCTTGCAACAGCATGAACACTGACAGAGGTGAGACAGCAGAAGAGTTTTTGTCTATTTTTTGTTTTGTTTTGTTTTTTACTAAGTTACGGAATTAAGTGAAGAAGAGTGATTAAATAAATTGTTTCTTGCAGTTTTGATTTAATGATTGTGTTTAGGATTATTTCAGAAACATGTTTAGAGGATCTTTGTAAGCCTGTATTTCCTTTAAAAGAAGGGAAGCACTTCTTCATTCTACAGAAAAGGTGACACATTACAGATGAGTTCATAAAAAGTGTCACTGTCACTCTTTCAAGGCTCTGTCACTTTTTCTTTTTTACTGGAACAGCATGGTAAAGTAGGCCTTGGCTGCCATCTTGTGGCAGTGTGTTGTTACTACAACATATGAAATTGTGTTTCTATTGGAAATATAATTCAGCGTCACCGAGCCGCTCTCTCAGTTACAAACTGAACCTGTTTTTTTAGACATATAAATCACTAAGCACAGTGAAGCTTTTGGTTTTGTCAAAGTGTTTCATATTCAAAATGCATGTTGATCTTTATAAGGTTGAAGAGCAGTTAGCAGTACATTGATGGACATCTTTAAACTATTAATTGAAGAATCTTTGGTCATGATGGCATGAACTAGAAACGTGAGCTCCAGGTGAGACTGCACAGAAGAACAAGTGTCCTTAAACAGCATCAACTGATGACTTCTTACAATTTTACTCTTATTCTAATCTTAATGTTTGGTTTATTTCGGTGTTTGTTTGTTCCTGAGCAAATCAGTTTGGCTGAGATTAAAGTTCAGCTTCATAACCAGACTGTTTTATTTAATTTTAAAGTCTTACTTGGAGAGCAGTGAGTAGATTTTAAACTGAATATTTCACCTGTCGTATCTCCTGATGAAAAATGTTCTCTTCTAATGTAAACGGCAGACTCTGAATTACATTTAGCATTAAAATATTTTAATTCAGAAGGAACTATTTTCACCAGGAGCAGAAACAGCACGTTAATACTTGGAGATCCCAAAGGCTGCTCCAGAAACGATTAAAGTATATTTAAAATATTTGTTCAGTTCTTTTCCAAACCCCAGCAGCTTTCTGTTCTAAGTTTTGAGTCTCTACTAAAATAAAAATAAAAGCATTGTAACCTCCATCCATCCATTCACTTCCGCTTATCCTTTTCAGGGTCGCTGGAGCCTATCCCAGCTATCATAGGGCGAGAGGCGGGGTACACCCTGGACAGGTCGCCAGTCTGTCGCAGGGCCAACACACAAGGACAGACAACCATTCACGCTCACATTCACACCTAGTGACAATTTTGGATTATCCAATTAACCTATCCCCACAAGCTGCATGTCTTTGGACGGTGGGAGGAAGCCGGAGTACCTGGAGGGAACCCACGCGAACACGGGGAGAACATGCAAACTCCACACAGAAAGACCCCGGCCTGATGGTGGAATTGAACTCAGGACCTTGTTTCTGTCATGCAGTGATTGTGCTTAACTGTATGAAGCTTATTAAACATTATGAAATATATCACATGTAAAAGCCAATTCTGCCAAAGTGCTTAAAATACTTGTTTAAATTATCCTTTTTTTTTTTTTTTAAAGAAATCTGCTTCATCTTGTGTAATTTTTTATATCATGTGTAATTTCCATCACAACCTGCTGTGGTTTTACTGCACTCAGTGTGAATGTAGAGATTTGTGAATTTCACCAGTAATAAATGTTTTTGGACCCTTTAAGGCTGAAAGCGTTTGTCACACTCATATCACAGACGTCTGACGTCATCTTGTCGGCCACACTGACTAAAGAACAAACAAACAAACAGCCCACCTGTAGCATTTCTACACATTGACCTCCACAGAAAAGTGTCAGTGTTAAAGGACCTACATGACATAAAGCAGGTCATTTTAATGTTGTTGCACACTGTTGTAGTAATGAATGTCCTAATGTGTATAATGTAAATAATAATGTGGATACTCAAATTGCAACTCAGTCTGAAGAATCTACAAACGGTGAGTGGAGATTTTTTACCTGTTTTTTCTGAGAAATCATGGATGACATTAAACAGGCAGTTGCTGTGCTTCTACGTTTAATGATGATTACTTAAACTGACCTGCATCATTTTACACTCAGTGGTCACATCACATCTTACTGCTGTCAAAGAGTTCATTAACTTGGCCCAGGTCAGCAGTCATGCTTGCATAAGGACTGAAGCAGGCTTTGAAGTGTGCTCCTGCTGACAGGCCGCCTCCTCCACGGCTCTCTGTCCCTTCAGCAGGTCGATGCCAGCACTGGAAGCTCTTTCAGTCAGAAACCTTTGCTGACCAGCCAGTCCTTCAGCTCATATCGAAGTGACCTTTGACCTTCATGGTCCTGGTGACCTCATTGACCTGTGTAAGCCAGTGTTGGGTGTAAGTTACTGTAATTAAATTACTTTTCCACTGAAAAAGTAGAGTAACGAATTACTGTTCATTTTTAGGTATTTTAATTACAGTTACTTACAATGTACTTGCGTTACATTGTAAAATAATTAAACTCGCTGAATATCATTATTTAATTTCATTAATTTATCTTCTAAACGTAGAAGTAAACTCTGCCGCTTTAACATCGCTGTAGTGCAGGTGCACCGTCACGTATTCTACAGCGGAAGATGTCGGACTCGGCTGAAGCGAGTGGCTGTTTTATGACATGGACATATTCCCATCTCTTCACTTTTCTGAAACAAGCAGACAAGAACATTACAGCAATATGTAAGCTATGTGCTGGGGAGAAAAAACTATCGGCTGCTGTTAATAGCGCGAGTAATCTACTGAAGCGCCTGACACAGAGCATAGACCAGGGGTCGGCAACCTGCGGCTCTTTAGTCCTTAAAGTGCGGCTCCGCCTGGTTTGGGCAAATAAATTAGAAGCATTTAGCTGAAGTGTATTTTATTTATGTTAGTTCTTTTTAACTCGGAGTTCTAAATTGGAGATTATTGTGATATTGAAATATAAAAATAAAATTATATTCTATTATTTTTTCATCGCTCAAAATAAGAGTCACACTTGCGGAAGCCGGTATACCCGCTGAAACGCAGTGCATTTATCGAGACTTTCAACCCCAGGTAGGCCAATTATGGATCTTCGGATCCACATTATGTCAGCAGCTGTTCTCCGTGAACTATGTTAAAGACAAACACCGTTCACGCCTGACAGATGACAGCTTACAGTCCTGCGTAAACTGACTTCTTTTAGCCCCGATTTGCGGACTCTGTGCGCAGAGGTTCAGGAGCAGAAGTCCCATTGTAAACAAATCACGGCAGACCCGATGATGTTTCCATGAACATGCTTTTGAGCATCTCTTTATTGGGCACTTTTCTTTTCACACACGGTTGCTGTACGCATACAGCCGGCGGTAGCTTTTCAGCTCACAGCCCGACATACACCACCACCAACACAACAGCACAGATAGCGCAGACGTAAAGGCAGCGAGGCGTGATTGCGGGTGTCGCTCAGGTGCATCCGCCTCCCCTGCAGCGGCGCCGCACGCATTAACCAGGTAAAATACATATTTAGGCAGAATTTTGCTAATATCTATTTTTCATTTTTCAGCAGCATAGTGCTTTTTTCCAATTATTTTTTAAGAGTCAGGTCAAGGCTCCAACAGCCCAAAGGCGATATAAGGGTGGCGGCTGACAACAGTTTTTGTTTGCTACATGGATCATTTTAGTTCAGGTTGGTGTCTTTCCTTTTGTTATATTTCTTTAAGAGTTCAAAATGTGTTGATTACATAAATATAATTTAATTTTCTCTGTAGCACTTCATGGATTTCATAAGCAGCACACCTTAGTTGTTCACACAAAGCATAAAGATAAAACACAATCTATACAGTGTTATCTTCATTTTAGATGTCAAAAAGTATTTGCGGCTCCCAGTGTTTTCTTTTGCGTGGAAACCGGGTACAAATGGCTCTTTGGGTGTAAAAGGTTACAGACCCCTGGCATAGACGAACACTTCTGAGTGATTCTTGTTCATCATCCATGGATAACACCGCAGCAACTCCTGCTAAGCAGCAAAACGTGATTTTACTTCAGCAGCACAGAAAGCGTCTGAAGGTGAGCTTAAAAAATGACTGCAGGCTACATAGCTGGACTGACCATCGGGCATACCGGGCATTTGCCGGTGATTTTTCATTCATTCGGTGCACATTCGGTCACTAAAAACGGAGATTTCTAAAAATGCCTGTCAGGGTGGATATTTTCGAAAACTCCGTTTTTGCATTTACGCGTGGATGAGGAAAACGGAGAAAACGCAGCGTCAAAGATGTGCGCCTTTTTTTTTTTATGTCAAACTGTGCGCCACGTTTTGTTTCGGTGAAATGAATTTCTACAATACTGTTAATTGTACTCTGCAGTGTTTAAATGCTTACATATACACACACAGTTACTGTCCCTCACATACGACTCGGTTCTGCTTCTACGCCCCATCTTTGTTTACTATTTCCCACCGAGGCTTCTAGACTTCTGATTGGCCAACATTTAGGAATATATCAGCACCTGTTGCTTTGGCATGCTCCTAGCAGCGTTTTCCTTCATTTCTGCATTTACATGTGGATGGGATTATTTTTTAAAACGAAAACGGAAAATCTGTTTTCAAAAATACCCGTGTACGTGTGGATGTAGCCTCAGAAGCACGTAAAAATTCCAAAACATGTACAAAAGACAACAGAAGTGCTCCAGAATGCTAGGCACAGTGTTGAGCTTTGTTACCTAGAGGCTACACAAGCCAGCAAGTACCAACAACCGGTGTGTGGTAGTAAGAGGTAAATGAACTTTTTTTTTTTTTTTTTTTTTTAATTATTTGAATATATATGAGTGCTTGTGTATAAATACACAAACAATACACACATGCTTTCAATTGTGTAATTTAAGTGATCTAGGTAGCTCTGTTTTGGAAGTTCAGTTAACGCTAGAAATGTGTTTTAGAGTTTGTACGTGCTTTTTGGGGTTTGTACGTGTCTCTAGGGGCCACTGTATATATTTATATATAAACATATATAAATAAAACCACCTTTTTTTTACATTAGTAATTCCTTTTGTGCATAATTTTATATTATTGTAATAATAAATTAATTAGAGCAACAAAACAACCTGAAGAGCCGGTTCTCTAAAAAGAGCCAGAAATCCCATCACTACTGAAAATGTGAAAGACAAGTAGTTACTTACTGATAACATGTACATTTCATTTTCTGATCTACAGGAGGGAATGTCACAGACACACAGACAAGTATAAATAAAGAACGCAGACAGTGATGGGGCGCAAGTCTTGCGTTCCATGACTGCCCTCGCGAGTGAAAAACAACTGCAGTGTTTGTGT
Source organism: Oreochromis niloticus (assembly GCF_001858045.2). NCBI lineage: Eukaryota > Metazoa > Chordata > Actinopteri > Cichliformes > Cichlidae > Oreochromis > Oreochromis niloticus. The sequence continues at coordinate 27,688,275 of NC_031984.2, forward strand.
TTTCTAACTCGGGTGTCTCAGCTGAAGAACTGTGGGGAGATTCTTAGAAATCCCCTGTCATCTACAAAAAATGAAAAAAGAAGAAAAAGAACCATCAAACAAAAGCTTTGACTATAATGTGTCGTGTTATTTTACTGACTGTCACGGGTTGCCGGGGCAAGCCGTGTGAGAATATATTAGGACCCAAAATGCGGCAGCTCTGGTGCAGGTGAGTTTATTTAGCAATGTGAATACAAACAGAGATGGCGAGGGTGAGCAAAACTAAGAAAACCTAAACTGGGAACAACTAAGGAAAACAAATCTGAAACCTTGAGATAAGAAACCGAGATGCGGGGAGACGAAGAGAAAACAGGGAAAACCACACAGGACGACGGAGGGAGAATCACAGGAAGATGGAGGGGAGCAACACAGACGAAGCAGCAACTACAAAGACAGAAGACGCGACTTAAATACACACAGAGAAACACAGGGAGATTACACACAGGTGGTGGACACAGCTGGGAGTAATTAACAAGACGAGACAAAAGGTAAAACCGAACACATTCACATGAGACGCAGACCTTCACAATAAAACAGGAAACAAGAGATCACTACACGAGGATGCAGACAGGACACTGAAAGACAGACAGAATAAAACACATGGAACCTGAACTAAACATGAGGGCGAGATAACAAAACCTAAACCAGAAGTAATAATCATCATCATAATCATTAACAGCACTACAAGAGAATACGAGAACAAACCATAACATAATAAACTCAAAATACTGGGTCCAACGGACCCAGAACCATGACACTGTCCATGTGAGAGAAAACACCTAAGCGCCTTCACAGCATCAAACAAACATACAAGATAAGGTTCCAAGATATGGCGAGGGCTCTCAAAAAAAGAACTCCAGTAAGGTCAGAGTATGAACCTTAAAACAAAAGTAAGAAGTGTCCCAACTCAACCTCAGTTCTGTACATTCAAAGGCCAGCGCTGACTGATGGGGAAATGTAAAGGGCAATAAAATGCTGCAGAAATGTCACTGCATGCCCACTTGACTGGGCCTCGTCATTCCCTTGAAGACTCGCAGCTTTCCTGCTCCAGTGAAATCAAAACTGTAGTCTGTAGTAATATAGGGCATCTCCCCGTCAATGCCCGGCTTAAATAGAAACAAAGACACTACAGGTCACAATAGAACAGTAATGTCTAATATAGTTATACACAACTCCAGATCTGAGAACTTTGGAACTCTGAATGTAAATAAGTGTAAATAAAAACAGAATGCAACTGATTTATTTCACAACAAATCAAAGAAAAACATATCAAATGTTTAAACTGATACATTTTACTATTTGATGAAAAACTGTTTTTTAAATCTGATTTTTAAATTTAATGGCAGCAACAGATCTCAAAAGAAACTGTGATGAATGAACAAAAGTCTGGAAAAGTAAGTAACACTAAAAAGAAACAGCTGGAGCAAAACTGTAAAGACGTAGAACATCTCATCATCTCCATGCCTGTGATAGTCGGGCCCTCAGGGAGCAGTTCATTAAATAAAAAAGAAGACATAATTCTGTCAAGGCAATCACTACGTGGGCTTGGACACTTCTAGGAATCACTGTATGTGAACACAGTTCACTGTGCCATCCAGGTTAAAGCTCCATTATGCAAAGAAGAAGCCATATATGAACATGATCGATCAATGTCACCATCTTCTCTCATTTAAAATGGACTAATGGAAAAGTGCAAAACTGTTCTGTGGTCAGATGAACCAGATTTTGGCTTTTTTGGAGGGGGGAAAACATGAATGCCAAGTCCTCAGGTACCACCTGGGTTGTTATCAGTGCTCCCTTAAAGAGCCTGTCACGGTCTGTGTTGGCAGACCGTGCGGGGTGTAGGGAAGGAGGACCCAGGCGCGGCGGTCTGTGTGCGAACAGTGCGGTGAGGAACGCCGGCGGCACGAACGTCGTTTCCAAAACTGGAGCACAGACAGCCATTTCTCCCTGATTTAAATGTCATGAATTGTATTCATATATGTCTCGACTGTGACCAGAGAGTCATGTGCTTCTTGTGTACCTGGTATGGTGTGAGGCTGTGCAGAGGTCTGACTGGTCCAGGGTCTGGATACTGCAGCTGACTCAGATAGGCCAGGAGAGATAGATCCCTCTGCTCATTACTATTCTGGTGTTTCCTGTCAAATGCAGCGATATGAGATGTAGCCAAGAGTCTGGAATAATGTTTTTACACCAGTATATTAATAATGGTGGTGCAGTGGTGTACTTGCGCTGTTCCTTGACTCCCAACTCCTTGAAACTCTGCTTGTATACTAATGTGACTGTAGATTCTTGGGGGGCTGTGGCTTTCTGTAAACTCATCCAGAGCGGTCTGGGCGGGTGGGTGAGTCTGAAAGCCATTTGCCATCCTCAGAAAGTCTGGAGTGAGGGCGGGGCACTGATTGACACCACTGTGACTGAGCTGGACAACATGGGAAACTGGGTGAGTCAGGCTGTGAATTCACCAGCTGTTCGGGGTGGTGAGCAGCCTGAGTAGGAGAGTGGAGGTGGAGGGTAGAAAGAAGAAAGTCCAGGACAACTGAATTAAGGGAGTCCACCAACCAGGGAAACTTAAAAAGCGTCTCCTGCAGCCGCCTCTCCACGGCGCGACGCAACACTTCCCCGGACTTCTCCCACCATAATTCACACAGTGTCACGATCGGGCGAATTACACACAGTAATTCGGCGTGCCCGTGTGGCGTGCTGGCTAGACCCAAACGCGGCGAAGGCTAGCGGTGGGTTGGAACAGACACGCAGTTACTCTAGTAACGATCAGCGCACGAAGCGTGGCTTCGGAACTGGCGTTACAGACGGAGAGCGAGCGGAGCCGGGATGAGAAAAAGAATCGAGAGGAAAAACACTCACAGTTGCTGAATCAGGCGGAGACTGACGTAGGCAAGGTTTCGGAGCTCCTGACATGAAGAGAACGATGTCTGAGCGGCGAACAGGTGGGTGGCGTCTCTCTTTTAAACCCGGCCCCGTGATCAGCTGATCACCGGCTGACAGGACCCCCCCCGAAGACCGGCACCCGACGGTCCAGGACGGCGGCGACGGAAATCCGAGATGAGGGAGGGATCCAAGACGAAGCGGGACGGCACCCAGGAGCGCTCCTCCGGACCGTAGCCAGCCCAGTCCACCAAATACTGGACCCCCCGACCCCGGGGACGGGAGTCCAAGATCCGCCGGACAGCGTAGACAGGACCCCCATCGACGAACCTGGGCGGGGGCGGGGCCGGGGAGGGGGGCGCCAGCGAGGAAGTAATGCGCCGTTTAAGCTGCGAGATGTGGAAAACCGGATGGACCTTCATGGCGGGCGGAAGCCGGAGACGATAAGTCACGGGGTTGAGCCGGGCAGAGACCTCGTATGGGCCAACGAACCTGGGAGTGAGCTTCTTGGACTCGGTGTGGAGCCGCAGGTGCCTTGTGGAGAGCCAGACACGATCCCCCGGCTGAAGAGGATGAGCCGGGCGGTGGCGGCGACGATGCTGCTTGGCGTACAGAGCGTTGGCTCGGGAAATGGCAGCCCGCGCCTTGATCCGGCGGACCATCCGTTCAGCAGCAGGCACGTCGACCTCCGCCTCCTGGTGGCTGAAGATAGGAGGATGAAAGCCATGACAGACTTCAAAGGGCGAGAGACCGGTGGCAGAAGAGACGTGAAGGTTATGAGACAGCTCAGCCCACAACAGGTAACGAGGCCAAAGCGACGGTTGGGCGGAGACGAAGCACCTCAAGAAGCGCCCCAGTTGTTGATTAGTCCGTTCAACCTGCCCATTGGTCTGAGGGTGATAGCCAGATGAGAGGCTGGGAGATGCTCCAATCAGGCGGCAAAAGGCTTTCCAGAACCTGGCGGTGAACTGGGGCCCCCTGTCGGAGACTATGTCCTTGGGGAACCCGTGAAGCCGGACGACATGGTCTAAGAAGAGCTCAGCTGTCCGTTTGGCGGAAGGGAGGCCGGCCAGGGCGACCAGGTGCACCGCCTTAGAAAACCGGTCTACAAAGGTGAGGATGGTGTCAAGACCGTCCACGGATGGGAGGCCGGTAACAAAGTCAAGGCCGACATGGGACCAGGGACGTCCCGGCACAGGGAGAGGGCAAAGGTCGCCAGCGGGAGGCTGAGTGGAGGACTTAGCCCGAGCACAGGTGTCACAGGCGGAAATGAATTCACGGACGTCCCGAGTCATGGAGGGCCACCAGAAGGCACGACGGAGGAGCTGGAGGGTCCTGTCAGGCCCCGGGTGACCAGAGAGCGGGGAGGAGTGAGCCCAGAGCAAGGCCTCCTGACGGCACCGGGATGGTACATAGAGTCTCCCAGCAGGGGTGTCAGGCGGAGGTGGTTCGGCGGTCAGGGCATCCCGGATAGAATCCTCCAGGGGCCACCGAAGGGGGGCAGCGAAGCAACGAGAAGGTAGGATAGGTTCAGGGTCTGACGTGAGGTCGTCCTGGGCGAACTGTCTGGAGAGAGCGTCTGCCTTAGCGTTCTTGGAGCCAGGGCGGTAGGCGAGGTGGAAGTTGTAAGGCTCAAAGAATAAGGCCCAACGGGCCTGCCTTGGGTTGAGTTGCTTGGCAGAGCGAATATGGATCAGGTTCTGATGATCAGTCCAGATCAGAAAAGGGTCTTTCGCTCCCAGGAGCCAATGCCGCCACTCTTCTAAGGCCCACTTAATGGCCAGGAGTTCTCGGTCTCCGACACCATACCGTTGCTGCGTGGGAGAAAATTTCCTTGAGAAATAGCAGCATGGGTGAAGTTTTCCATCCGGGCCGTGTTGAGAAAGGATGGCGCCAGCGCCAACATCGGAGGCATCCACCTCCACTACAAAGTCTCTGGCAGGATCAGGGTGGAGCAGGACGGGGGCCGTAGTGAACCGGTGGATAAGGTCTCGGAATGCCTGTTTTGCACCCGGGGAGAGGCAGAAGGGCTTAGGCAGGTTAGCTGGTTTGGTGAGAGATGTCAGTGGGGCGACAACAGAGCTGAAATTACGGATAAAACGCCGATAGAAATTGGCAAAGCCCAGGAAGCTCTGTAGCTGCTTAAGGCTGGAGGGCTGAGGCCACTGGGTCACCGCTTGGACCTTTTGCGGATCCATGGTCAGGCCATCGGGGGAGATGGTGAAGCCCAGGAAGGTGGTGGACCGCTGATGGAAAGCACACTTCTCCAGTTTGCAGAACAGCTGGTACTCGAGCAGCCTGCTCAGCACGGCCCTCACATGGCGAACATGGTCCACTTCGGTGCGGGAGTAGATCAAGATGTCGTCGAGATAAGCAAACACCCACCGGCCTAGCATATCCTGCAAGACATCGTTGATCAGATGTTGGAAGACGGCAGGGCTGTTGCAGAGGCCGAAGGGCATCACCAGGTACTCCCAGTGCCCGTTAGGGGTGATGAAGGCCGTCTTCCATTCATCCCCTTCCCTAATGCGCACCAAATTATAGGCGCTGCGTAGGTCTAGTTTGGTGAAGATGCAGGCCTGGGAGAGGGAATCGAGTGCGGTGGACAGCAGAGGAAGAGGATGGCGGTTCTTGATAGTGACTTTGTTCAAGCCCCGATAGTCTATACAGGGGCGGAGCCCGCCGTCTTTCTTCTTGACAAAGAAGAATCCAGCAGCAGCAGGAGAGGTAGAGGGGCGAATGAAGCCCTGTTGGAGAGCCTCAGCAACGTACTCCTCCATGGCCTTATTCTCTGCGGGAGACAGAGAAAACAGGCGACCACGAGGAGGGACCGCTCCCGGGAGGAGCTCAATGGCCATGTCGTAGGAGCGATGAGGAGGTAGAGTCGAGGCTCGCCTCTTACTAAAGACCTCAGATAGGTCGTGATAAGCCGGAGGGATCTTATCCAGATCAATGGGCTCCGGGGGAGAGGCCTCTTCTGACTTCGAGTTCTTTTGGGTCCGAGACAGAAGGCAGCGGCGTGGACACTGGGGACCCCAACCCAGGATTTGGCAGGAAGACCAGGAGATGTGGGGGTCGTGTTGACGGAACCAGGGGTATCCAAGGATGAGAGGTGAGGAAGTGGCCGAGACTACTAGAAACCGGATCTCCTCCTGATGATCCCCGATAGACATGCGAACTGGCTGGGTCTGGAACTGGATCGGGTAGGGTTGGAGGGGTCGCCCATCTACTGAGGTCACTGGGAGGAATCGATCCACAGGAGTTAAGGGAATGCGAAGTCGGGAGGCTAGTTTTTGGTCGATGAAGTTCTCAGCGGCTCCGGTGTCCAGGAGGGCTTCAGATGAGAACTGTTGGCATTTCAGGTGAAATATTACTGGTAACAGAAAGCGGGAGGGGTCAGAGGAGGGCGAAAGGCCAGGTGGGACACCCCCGCAGTCTACCTGGCGTCGTCGTTTCCCGGACGTAGCGGGCACTGGGGACGACGGTGTCGAGCTGACCCACAGTAGGCGCAGAGACCCTCACGCCAGCGTCTCTCTCTCTCCTCTTTGGAGAGTCTGCCCAGCTGCATGGGCTCCTCGCTGGATGTACTGCTTGGGCTAGCAGCGGCTCCTTCAGAGGGGGGAGGAGGCTGCGAAGACGTGGCCCTCTGAGGCTGGAAGGGTTTGAAGGCCCGAGGGGTGTGGCGAGGCCGCGACATCACTCGTTGGTCGATCTTCAGGGCGAGGTCCACGGCCTCATCCAGGGTTTTAGGGGCCTCACGGCCGGTCATCTCATCTCGGATATAATCAGCCAGCCCCTCCAGAAAAATGGAGCGTAGAGAAGCATCTCCCCACTTTAGCTTAGCGGCCAGGGTACGAAATTGAGAGGCAAAGTGACAGACGGGTCGACTGCCCTGGCGTAAATGAAGCAGCTATGACTCCACCTCCACTTCACTGCTCGGGGGAACAAATGTCTTTTTTAATTCCTCCACAAACAGGGCATAGTCATTGCAAGCTGCAGATTTATTGTTGTAAAGAGCCGCGGCCCATTCCTGTGCCTGGCCAGACAAGAGAGAGGTTAGCATTGCAACTTTTGCACGGGCGGTGGCGTATTTAGTGGGCTGACATTCAAACAGCATGTCTAAAGTGGCAAGCAAACCATCAGGCCGGCCATCAACTCCGTTCCACTTATCTGGTAGTCCGATCCGGGGCTCCGCGCTCACCGGCGCCGGCTGGCGTTGCAGCGAGGTGACGGAAGTGGAAAGTTGGAGGACAGTTTCGGTGAGAGACTCCATTTTTGTGCTCATCCGATCTACCACACCGCGAAGATATAGTACTTCGGCTTTCAGCTGTTCGAATTCCGCTGGGTCTATACGCGGCTCAGACATCCTGTCACGATCGGGCGAATTACACACAGTAATTCGGCGTGCCCGTGTGGCGTGCTGGCTAGACCCAAACGCGGCGAAGGCTAGCGGTGGGTTGGAACAGACACGCAGTTACTCTAGTAACGATCAGCGCACGAAGCGTGGCTTCGGAACTGGCGTTACAGACGGAGAGCGAGCGGAGCCGGGATGAGAAAAAGAATCGAGAGGAAAAACACTCACAGTTGCTGAATCAGGCGGAGACTGACGTAGGCAAGGTTTCGGAGCTCCTGACATGAAGAGAACGATGTCTGAGCGGCGAACAGGTGGGTGGCGTCTCTCTTTTAAACCCGGCCCCGTGATCAGCTGATCACCGGCTGACACACAGTTTATAAACCTTGTCCATTACCTCCCTCCTGAGCCTCCCCTCAGAGACCGCTGGGTCCATGCTTGGCGGGATCATTCTGTCACGGTCTGTGTTGGCAGACCGTGGGGGGTGTAGGGAAGGAGGACCCAGGCGCGGCGTATATGGTGCAAAAAAAACCAACAAAAAAATAGTAAATCCCCGTGTTTCCCAAGAGTTCGTGTCCTCCTTGTGCTCTCTGCTCCAGTGTCCCTGCACTCCCCGGTGCTCACTGCTCTTCGGGCCTCCCACGCTCCTCCTGCGGGAAACAATAGCGGCAGCTGTCAAGACACTAAACAATAGCAGGCATGCACTAAACCTAAACTGGGTGACTAATGCTGGGCTTACACTGTGCGATTTTTGGCCCATTTTGAGCCGATTTTTGAGTCGTGCGACCGTTTTGGTGATCGGCCCGAGTTTGGCCTTCATCGTGCGTCGTTCATCGTGTAGTATACATGGGGTAACGAGAAGCGATTAACACCTCACGACCAGCTCCCGATCATCAATCGCTTGGTCGGGAGGATTTCAAACCTGTTTGAAATCCTCACGACGGTCGTGAGGGTGTCACCGCAGCCGCTCACACGCAAACACATAAACGTCGGTGAAAAGACGGAGCAGCACAGCTGTGCAGCGTGTGATCTGGACACAAGCGATGGAGGCACTTGTAGGACTTTGGAAAGCTCATCCGAGCCTTTTCGATGTGGCCTCACAAAATTATCATGACCACAACAACCGTGAAAATAGTTGGATTTACACTGCTGCTCAATCACAGCTGCCTGATCAATGTTTTTCATTAGCACTTTAGCAAAGTTGATGTTGGTGATGTGCGTGTCTGTGTGAATGAGAGACAGAGAGGCAGAGCAAGTGACAGATTTTCTGTTATAACCTTAATTTTTATGGATGCACAGTGTGAGCACTCAGGTCGCATCAGAGCATCGGGCCGTATAGTGTGAGACCCTGCATCGTGACCTATGAACTTGTAACCCATGCGAGTCAATCGTACAGTTTGAGCAGGAGCTGAATTGCGCGACTGAAAAAAAATCGCACAGTGTCTGCCCAGCTTAACACAATGATCCCGCGTCGGTGGGAGCTCCAAGACTGACGAGGCCTGATCAGGAGCAGGTGTGTGGCTTCAGGTGTGGCCAGTCCGCCAGCAGGGCCACACCCACCAGGCCTGAAGGCGCCCGCAAACCGGCGCTCGCAGAAACACATACACACACACACATCCGCAAACAGGGAGAAGAGGGACAGCAACACCAAATATACATACAATAACACAAGTCCATGACTGCCCAGGGATGACCCAGGACCCTGACAGAGCCTTCATCTCTAATGCTATAGAGGTGCACTTGTGCCTAGAGATGAAACAGCCTGCACATCTGGAAAGGCAACACCAGTGCTGCAAGGTCCATACAGGTTTTAGAGCAACACATGAGCCCTTTCAGATGGTATCGTTTTAAGATGGGGGGGACTGCATGTTCCAACAACACAATGCTTATTAACTGCATCTATTATAACAACATGGCTTTAAAGTAGAACGGTCTGAAGTGACTTTTCAGCAACTGAAAACATTTTTCATAACATGGAAACAAAATGAAAAACATGAAACAGGATCTAACCTGTGTTGTGAGGACACATGACGGCACTGAAATTGCTCCAAAGAGGAGACAGTTGACTTCACGGAGAACTGACGGATCTACAGGCGTCAGCAGGAAGTACAGACCCCGTGCCATGTCAATACCTCGGAGGACCCCTGGAAGACAGTATCAAGTAAATATAATGACATAATGACTCTTTAATTCTCCCCAACTTCAAATTAGTCGGAGTGAATTTAGAACTGTACAAGAATTGTACAATTGTCAAATGGATTTGGGTGCTCTTATCTATTACATATAATAAATTTGTTTCTTTATTCCCAAGCTTAAGAATTGAATCTGGTGCTGAAACTTCAGTTTATGGAAAAAAAATCTTCACTACATAATCTGCAAAAAGTTTTCAGCTTTTCGCAAATATTTTTATTTCCTTCCTTCCTAGACTTTCTGGACCACAACCCCATTAAATATAATCTTATTTTTCTGACCAGTTATTAAAAGGAAGAAAGCTTCGATAAACTGAAAAGCCAGTTTATTGTGGCTGTAACAATAACTTGAGATTTTTTTTTTAAAGATATCACCAACATACATTTTCACTTGATAAAAAGTTTCAGTCAATGAGGAAGTAAAGCCAAAGTCAACACAATAACTCAGAAAGGACACTTACCAAATCCCACACATGGGCAGATGGGTGCCTGGGAAAGAAAGACTGGACCTCCCTTGCTTGCTGCTTTCTCTGCCAGGCAGCAGAGTCCTACCAGACTACCATTTGAAGCGTGGAACATGTGCGAGGGCACCATGTCGCCGTGGGTAACACCTAATGCAATCGCTGTGTGTGGAACCTGTGGGTTTAGCAAGAAAATTGTTAGGTGGTTGCTTGTGAATTGCTAATGAATATAAAAAAATCTTTAAAAGCAACAGTTTGCAGGTTAAGGAGGTTGTAAAAAGATTTTTATTAAATGCATTGCTGTTTGTGATTCATATTGCTTGTCGGAAGCTCGGCCTTGGACGGCCTGCTGGGCGGGAGAGCACGCCTGTGTAACATGTCTTGATAAAAAGAGGAACGGATGTTCCAGTAAGATAGCCACATACTGTTGTATAGTCATTTTTTCTGAGAAGAGCGAAAATACGCCGCCCTGTTGTGTGGGCACCAGTGACTATAAATGCACGAATAAAAAGGTACACTGTGTGACTCTCTCTCGAGACGTTCACCCATGTACATGTGATTTATTACGCTGTCTCATTGTGTTCTGTTTATATTTGCAGTTTGCCATTTGGGATTTTCCCTTAACAGAGGTTTAAACCAAAACTGGAGCATAGACAGCCATTTCTCCCTGATTTAAATGTCATGAATTGTATTCATATATGTCTAGACTGTGATCAGAGAGTCATGTGCTTCTTGTGTACCTGGTATGGTGTGAGGCTGTGCAGAGGTCTGACTGGTCCAGGGTCTGGATACTGCAGCTGACTCAGATAGGCCAGGAGAGATAGATCCCTCTGCTCATTACTACGCTGGTGTTTCCTGTCAAATGCAGCGATATGAGATGTAGCCAAGAGTCTGGAATAATGTTTTTACACCAGTATATTAAGAATGGTAGCAGTGGTGTACGTACGCTGTTCCTTGACTCCCAACTCCTTGAAACTCCGCTTGTATGCTAATGTGACTGTACATTCTAGGGTGGCTGTGGCTTTCTGTAAACTCATCCAGAGCGGTCTGAGCGGGTGGGTGTTAGATTTGTATTGTGATTGTCATTTATGCTTAGAAATATCTACTCATATATTCTTAGAGTTTTATAATTAGGTGTAGATTGGTAGAGGTTTGATCCTTAATAGTCTGCAAGCTTTGTGTGCATTCCAGAGCTCTCTGACTTTCACACCCACATTTTAGGAGCATGGGAGAGGTCGTACCTTGTCTTATTGTTTTATGGTAGGATAAACGTATCTATATCTGTTTTAGGCTAAGTGCCTTTTGTTTAGATGGACGGCTCTGGGGAGTCTTCCTGGGGTCACAGTTTGACCCCCACACACAGACACACACACACACACACACACAAGGTATTCTTTGTTCACATGTATACCTATATAAGAGGTCATATGTTAATGAACCTATGCATATTCATGTAACCACAATAAAAGAGCAGTGTTACGGGGGAGCGGACGAGAGCAACTGGGGTCAAGCGAAGGAACGGCGCCTGTCCAGTTCTCTCCCGTGCACGTGAAACATAAAGAATGTTGCTTACTCGGGTCTTGCTTTGCTGTGTAATTACATTGCCTTCAACGTTCCAGCGAATAGGTTCAAGATACAAACCTATCAGTGGGTGAGTCTGAAAGCCATTTGCCGTCCTCAGAAAGTCTGGAGTGAGGGCGGGGCAATGACTGAAACCACTGTGACTCAGCTGGACAACATGGGAAACTGGGAAGAAGCGGATCATGTGAACCAGCAGCTGGAATCTAAATCCTGTGAACAGAAACACATTCAGAGACATTTTTTATTATTAGTGCATTTAAATTCCCCTACATTGTTTCATCGGGGCGATCGTGGCTCAAGAGTTGGGAGTTGTAATCGGAAGGTTGCCGCTTCGAGCCCCGGCTTGGACAGTCTCGGTCGTTGTGTCCTTGGGCAAGACACTTCACCCGTTGCCTACTGGTGGTGGTCAGGGGCCCGGTGGCGCCAGTGTCCGGCAGCCTCGCCTCTGTCAGTGCGCCCCAGGGTGGCTGTGGCTACAACGTAGCTTGCCATCACCAGTGTGTGAATGGGTGGATGACTCAATATGTAAAGCGCTTTGGGGTCCTTAGGGACTAGTGAAGCGCTATTGAAATACAGGCCATTTACCATTTCACTGATGTCACAGAAGGCAGCTCACACTGACCTTTGACCCAGCCCATGGTGTTGATAATAATCGGAGCCTCTCTGGTCTGGGATCTTCTGCACCATAAGGACTTAAGACATTCCAAATATCGATCCAGGTATGAGTCGCATGATGACTGACCGTAGTAGATCATGTGGTCTGGAGTCTGCTGATGTGTGAAAGGAGGACCTGCAAAGCAGATCATTATAAGTCTTTTAACCCACTCTTACTAATCAAGCAGGAGTCAGAAATGAAGAAAACACTAAAGAGCCTGGTTCTGCTGAAGGTTTCCTGTTAAAAGGGAGTTTTTCCTTCCCATTGTTGCCAAAGTGCCTGCTCATAAGGGATCATATGATTGTTGGGTTTTTCACTGTATGTATTATTGTAGGGTCTACCTCACAATATAAAGCACCTTGAGGCAAATGTTGATTTGGCACTGTATAAATAAAACTGAATTGAATTGAACTATAGAGGCATAATTCCACACAAAACCCACCATAAAATAACAATTTTGACATTGCATTTTGAATCACACATGAATCTCACATGTTACATAGGTTTAAAAGAAGCTGAAAGGCTAACACTTTTACTCCTAGACACAGGTGGACTGGCTGTGTCAGTTTCCAATCTTTAATCTAAGGTAACCAAGGAATGGCTCTTCCAACACATTGTTGTTAATAATTTAGCCCCAGTTGTAAAGACGTGAACGCGCTATGTTTAATATAGTATTTTAAATTAAAAAAAACAAACATGTTTTTTGAACATATAATGAGGATTGAAACATACCTAAAAGGGGTTCTCTGACAGTGAGGAGAGACAGGCAACCAGCAGGGGTGAATTCAGTTTGACCGAGGTCACCTTCCAAATATTCGACACTAGCAGTGCTGAAGGAAAACAAAACATATCGTTATTCTCCACTTTAAATGAACCACAGAGATGTTTGTAGGCTGTAAAGACCCTTGTGTAAATGTGAACCAAAACAAACCAAACATTACAATAAAGAGGATAAAGAGAGGACCAGAGCAGGACCAATGACATAGTGAACAGGACATTATAAAAACTGTAGTTAGTGAGAAACTTACTAATTCAGCAAGGTGTTAATGAGCACGCGGATAAATGTTGACTTTCCAACATTCTTGGTCCCGCACACCAGGATAACAGGACAGCCATCTATGTCTCCTGTCAGTGAAAAACATGTCAAGTTTTCATGAAAGCAACCAAAGTGAGCATTTTGTTTTGGTATGTTCTTATCACATAAATGTCTGTGGTTCGATTCAGTTACAGAACAATTCAGCAGCACTCCTACTAAGAGTGAAGAGCAAAACTTACACTGACTATTATATTCTGTTTTTCTACTGATCACTGTTAAACCAACACAATAACTGTGACTGGTAATTCTCAGCAACTGACCAATTTACTGTTAAAGCCCTCAAGAGTGTGAAACACTTTCTACTGAAGTCAGTTAAGTTACATTTGGTATCTGTTAAGTTCTTCTATGAACCCTTTTAGGAACATTGATAACTAAACCTCCTTGTTTTGAACTAGTAAATGGAGCGGCTCTTACGCTTTGCACAACATCACCCAGTCCCACACGCACTTTCTTCTACACCGTTTCTAAGTGTTTCCTATTGAACATTCTGTTAGGAGGCCTGGGTCGTTGACCCAGGGTTTTTGAGTTTGTTATATTATAATTTCTAGTCTTTGGTTTCTTTGAGTTCTGTCTTATGGTTTTTGTCTCTGTCGTCTCTAGTTGCTCTGTCTCCCCTGTCAGCTGTATCCCCTTGTCTAGTTCGCTTCTCTGTGTATCCTTAGTTGCTATATCCCCGTGTCCAGTCAGTCTGTGTCTGTAAGTTCAGTCTGTGTTGTGTTTCCTGTTTTACTTTGAAGGTCTCTGTCTTTTCTCAGTGTGTTCAGTTTACGCTTCTTTGTCTCGTTAGTCCTGATTTGCCCCAGCTGTGTTTCCCTCCTGTTGCCCATTCCCTGATTATTCCCTCTGCGTATTTAAGCCCTGTGTTTTCCTGTGCTCTCTGTCGCGTTCTACCGTTTACTTAGCTGTGTGTTCTGTTAGTCCTCTGGTTTAAGTGTATTTTGATTTTTTCCAGTCATGTTATGTTACCCCTTTTTGAGTTCAGTATTAAAGCTGTTTTGAGTTCACCTTTGGTCTCCGGAGTCTGCACCTTGGGTCCTATTAGTGATGGGTAGATGAGGCCTTGTGAAGCATTTCAGCACATTCCCCAAACTGTATCGATACTGTGTTGACACAGTGTTGCTGTTTTGCTCCATACTGACACCTGCTGGACCTTAAATATCATTGCAGGGAACTTACTTGAGACTCACAACAGACACTGATTCAATGACATAGTCATACGTGTATACACTGTAAGGTATTGTACTTTCCACGGAATCATTTTATATGTTTTACATTGCAAATATTGTAGACATCTTTAAAATATATTGTGAATGACATAAAGTAAAAATTAAAATGAAAGTATTGTGAATATAACATTACCCATTTAAATGTAATTGATTCAGAGTTTATTATAAATTTCTATTCAGAAAAATAAGTTTATCCAATGTTTTTGCATTCAGTCTATTGCGGGGGTTTTTTCACACCATTTCCCCAGCTTTGGAAAACTCACAGGCACAGATGAAGCTGGGGTACACAAAAACTGTAAAGTCAGGTGGAAAAGGTTCTGATAAGATGTCTTCCTCATCCCCCAGTACCTTAAAGGATCCTCTAATCTTGGAATGTTTCTCTCCGACACTCTCCACAATACTAAGGGGTTGGCAGTCCTTTATAATAAACTTCAGGACTGCCTGGTCCAGAACAGTCTTCCTAGATGCTTGATTTCAAAATAATAAAACACATATTAATAAAAAAAAAAGTGTTGATAAAGCTGTTCAGTGTCAATATAGGCCTACCTGTGTTCATTCTCAGTGTGTTTGTCTCCTCATTTTCATGTTTGGCTCTGTAATGCCTCTGTAACACTGAGGAGGTGCTTTTGTTTGTAAGAAAGCTCCGCAGAACAGATGCGACATTTATCCTGCATAAAATGAAATAAATAATTTACACTGCATGTCACATTGCTGTTTTTCCTATTCTGATAGATTACACTGAAACAAAGACAGACAAACTATTTGCAGTTAAAAGATCAAAAATATCCCACACAGCAGAAACATTTCCATTTTGTTATGGAAAGATGTGTATTTTTATTTATCTTTGCAAGAGTCAATTTGTGGGGGGTTTTTGGTGGCGACTCGTTCCGTTGACAGATGCGGATGCGGTACCTTTTAAACACAGCTTGGCGCGTTGGTAATGAGCGATACAGCAGCTGTATCGATCACGTGACTTTTTCTTAAAGCGACGCACGCACCGATACAGGCATCGCTAGGTGAGCTTGATACATGCGCCGGTGCGTCAGTGTTGCTGGACCCATCACTAGGTCCTATTCCTCTCTGCACACAGCCTGCACCTAACAGAAGAACGTGACCATACTATGGACCCAGCAGACTCCGTTTGGTATCGGCGACCCGCAGTTTCTGCCTTCCTCAAGGAGAGCGTGAGGCAGGAGGCTAAGCATGCCCAGGAGCTCCAGTCACCCTTCTATGGGTCTCGTTTGGCTTTTGGAGGGCCCCGCAGCCTCCAAACTGCCATGGCCACGGCCGAGCCGGCGCCTATGCCTCGGGCGATCAGATTGAGCACGTGCTCATTCTCTCCAGTCGCTACACCTCCGCCTCCACCCCTGGATTACCAGTCCGACAAGAAGGTTAAGCGGCGGAGGAAGAGGGATTACGTGACGCCGGACGTTAGACTCACTCCGCTGCAATCCTTCGCTCTGTTTTTGGGTCTGCCACGTTCTGAGCTTCACAAACTCTCTGCTTCCTCGTCGCAGCCCGGTCTTTTGGAGGGTTCGCAGCCCAGTTTGCCACCTCCCACTTCCCGGAGAAAGCGACGTTCACGCAGTCGCCACTCTGTCTCTGCTGAGCCACTCCCCGTGGTGAGTTATAATGACTGTTTTCATTCTGCTCCCTCCAAGCTGGAAAAAGACAATCATATGAACTGAGACTGTTAAGACTATTACACATGGTGGTGGTAGGAAGCTAAAAAACATTTTAGAGGATTCTGTGTTTTCTGACCCTGCTCCTTCGCCCAGTTGTGTTCCTGCTCCCAGGGCGGCTCGGGCCCAGCATTCCCCTGCACCTGTTTCAGTGCTTCAGGTGAGGGAGGCTGAGGTCCAGCTGGTCCCTGCTCCGGTGCCTGTCGCGGCACCCGTACCTTCTCCTCGGGTGGGAGAGGCAGGTATCCGGCAGGTACCTGCACCTGTTTCTGACCTCGCTGGAGGCTCAGGTGAGCCCGTCCAGCGATTTTCTTCAGGTTCTGGAGGCTCAGGGGAACTAGCTCAGCTTACTGCTAATCCACCACCTAACCCACCATTACTACCATCGTTACAACAGTCAATAGAACTTAAACTTCTATCCATAGCTCGAACATTAGCTCACCTATCGGCTCAGTCACCTGCTCAGTTCTCACCTCAGTCGTTTACTCAGCCGTTTATTCCCGCTGGAGGGTCCGAGGGACCGCTCCAGCCTTTGTTCGTCTCCGCTGGAGGGTCTGAGGGGTCCGTCCAGCCTTCTGTTCCCGCTGGGGGTTCTGGAGAACCGCGCCAGCCTTTGTTTGCCTCCGCTGGAGGGTCCGAGCGGCCCGTCCAGCCTTCTGCCTCCGCTGGAGGGTCCGAGGGGCCCGTCCAGTCTTCTGCCTCCGCTGGAGGGTCCGAAGGGCCCGTCCAGCCTTCATCGCCACCACCTGCGGCTCCCACGCCGTCGCCTGCAGTGCCGTCGCCTGCAGTGCCGTCGCCTGCAGTGCCACCACCTGCGGCTCCCACGCCATCGCCTGCAGTGCCACCACCTGCGGCTCCCACGCCGTCACCTGCAGTGCCATCACCTGCGGCTCCCACGCCGTCACCTGGTCCAGCTACGGCTACGGCTTCGTCCTCGCCTGGTCCAGCTACGGCTACGGCTTCGTCCTCGCCTGGTCCAGCTACGGCTTCAGCTCCGCCGTCGTCTGGTCCAGCTTCAGCGTCGCCTGCAGCGTCACCCTCGCCCGGTCCGGCCTCCGAGTCTTCGCCTTCGCCCGGTCCGGCCTCCGAGTCTTCACCTTCGCCCGGTCCGGCCTCCGAGTCTTCGCCTTCGCCCGGTCCGGCCTTCGAGTCTTCGCCTTCGCCCGGTCCGGCCTCCGAGTCTTCGCCTTCGTCTGGTCTGGCCTCGGCTACAGCTTCGCTTGGTCCTGCCTCGGCCACGCCGACGTCCGGACCACATCCTGCGCCTCTACAGCGCCGGCCTCCTTCCAGGCCTCTGATTACACGTCCTGGGCCTGCTCGTCCTGTCCGGCCTGCTCGTCCTGCTCGTCCTGTCCGGCCTGCTCGTCCTGCTCGTCCTGTCCGGCCTGCTCGTCCTTTCTGGCCGCTTTCCAAGCCGATGATTGGGCGTCCTCGCCGTCATGGACGGCCTCCTTCCGGGCCGATGATTGGGCATCCTCGCCGTCGTGGACGGCCTCCTGACCTGCTCCGGTGCCTCCCGCCCGGCCGGCCTCCTGACCTGCTCCGTCGCCGCCGGTGCCTCCCGCCCGGCCGGCCTCCTGAACTTTTTTCTGGACTCTTGGGTCGTCGTCCTCCGGGCCAGCCCCCTGGACTTTGTGTGAATTGTTTTTCCTGGCCGCCTGTGTGTTTTGTTATGTTGCTTTCTGGGCTCCGTTGTTTGCGCTTTTTTTTTTGTTTCTGGCTCCTTGTTTGGTTTGTTTCGAGCCCTCCGTCCTGTTTCCCCCACCGCCCGCCCTGGTTGGGTTGTTTTTCGTTTTTGGTGATTCTGGTTTGGGCTGTCTGGAAGCCAGCCCTTAAGGGGGGGGTACTGTTAGGAGGCCTGGGTCGTTGACCCAGGGTTTTTGAGTTTGTTATATTATAATTTCTAGTCTTTGGTTTCTTTGAGTTCTGTCTTATGGTTTTTGTCTCTGTCGTCTCTAGTTGCTCTGTCTCCCCTGTCAGCTGTATCCCCTTGTCTAGTTCGCTTCTCTGTGTATCCTTAGTTGCTATATCCCCGTTAGGGATGGGTACCGGTTCTGACATAAACGGTAGTAACCAGACCGAAAAGCAGCGCACATTTCGGTGCTTTATTTCGGTGCTTTTTTTTTTTTCCTGAGCCAATTCTAGCCAATCATTTTACGTTTCCGAGGATAGTAGGCGGGGCCAGGTACGTACGTTCTTTCAGAGCAGAGCTACAGATTAAAAATGCCCAAGGCGAAGCGGTCAGAAGTCTGGCTGTACTTCACAGCAAAAGGTGCAAACTCAGCAGCCTGCAACAAGTGCTTTAAGCTGATACTGTGATACTGTCAAAGGAGGTAACACCTCAAATCTGATGAAACACCTGGCGATGCATAGCGGGGTTTTTTTAAAGCCGAGAAATTTGCCGTGTTTGATAGTTTGCTGCGAGACCTCACACCGTGCACATCTACTGCGGGTGTGGTGCCTGTTAGCGGACCTGGAGTTAGCAACATCCCCCCAAAAGAGTAGAGTCCTGGCCCCTAGCCCTGTCAGCGTAGCAGAAATGATGACGGATGATGATGTCAGCAGCAGCCGTTCTCCTCTGCGTGAGTAGCTTCATGTTGTTCGTGTGTAATTAACGTTGAGTACGCTAACCACATTATCACATTAATGCGTGTAAGGTGAACTAGCAAACACCGTCGTAGTTACATGCGGCTGTCTTCTTGTTTGATGGCAGATACTCCCTTCACCCTGGCCAAAAAGGCTAAAATGACCAAAGAGTGGAAAACAGCTAAACATGAGAGATTTTTGGACAAACCCATATGTAAAAGATATATAAAAATCTTATAAAGTTTGTATCTGTCTTGTGTGAAACTTGTATGAAAAGCATACAAGAGTGAAAACAGATATAAGATCCCTTGAAAAATTATATAAATGAAACTTGTATGTTTTGGATACTTACTAAAACAGTATATGAAAGTAATGAGAAAGTGGCCACTTTCATGAGTGAATCATATAAGCCTTAAATGATTCACTATATGAAGTAGGCCACATGTTATGCAAGTCTTGTATAAGTTTTTACTATTTCTTTTCCATATGGGAAGTTTGTGTTTTTTCCATTGTTTAAGCACTACTTCCAGTCAAGAGTGATACCATATATGCCCTATAGCTGCAGAAAAGGCTAACATTGTTATCTTTTTACAAAAAAACAGCTAAACATGAGAGGTTTTTGGACAAAGTTTGTGTTCTCCATTCTTTAAGCACCGGTTTGAGCACCGTTTAAGCACCGGCACCGTTTCAAAAGTACCGGTTTGGCACCGGTATCGGATAAAACCTAAACGATACCCATCCCTAATCCCCGTGTCCAGTCAGTCTGTGTCTGTAAGTTCAGTCTGTGTTGTGTTTCCTGTTTTACTTTGAAGGTCTCTGTCTTTTCTCAGTGTGTTCAGGTTACGCTTCTTTGTCTCGTTAGTCCTGATTTGCCCCAGCTGTGTTTCCCTCCTGTTGCCCATTCCCTGATTATTCCCTCTGCGTATTTAAGCCCTGTGTTTTCCTGTGCTCTCTGTCGCGTTCTACCGTTTACTTAGCTGTGTGTTCTGTTAGTCCTCTGGTTTAAGTGTATTTTGATTTTTTCCAGTCATGTTATGTTACCCCTTTTTGAGTTTAGTATTAAAGCTGTTTTGAGTTCACCTTTGGTCTCCGGAGTCTGCACCTTGGGTCCTATTCCTGTCTGCACACAGCCTGCACCTAACACATTCACACACATTCATACTCTGATGGATGCATCAGAGAGAAACATGGGGTTAGTATCTTGCCCAAGGATACTTGGTTAGTAAGTGATCTGCTTTACTACCTGAGCTACAGCCACCCCAAAACATGACAGAAAAAATATTCATCCAGAATTAAAACTCTTTAGAAGAGCTAACATGATACTTTATGAAATAAATACTCAAACAAAAACCAAATAAACCTGTGCTAAATATTTAATATGTACTTTTCTTAATGGAAAGCAATATTTTCATTCTCATTTTTTATTTTACTTAATTTTAAATAATAAAACCCAAAGAATTTTAAATGATTATGATACAATGAACTTTATTCAGTACTGTTCTGTGTGTGTGTGTGTAAGGGTTACATAAAGGGTATAAATTTAGCCTTGTAGCATAAAAGTGACTCGTGTATAATTTGGCACATCTAAAAGTGGGTTACCTTTGCACACACTGACTACTGTGTTAAGAGCATGTCTGTAGCTCTTCGACATTTTCAGCCTTTCAATGTTGCTGTCGAGAGGAATCATACCCAAACCATTGAGTGGAGTGTCAAGAACAGCTGACATGAGTTCAGTCTGCAAACAAGCAGGAGAAGCTTTCAGATCATAATTAACATTAATCTGCATGTAAATTATGTTGAAACTTGTCTGCTTTGCTGATTATATCCAAGTGTGAACATATCTGCCACCTTACCATGGGGAGGTTGAACAATTCGCTGAGATCTGGAAAACTGGAAAGAAACCGTGTCATAGGTGTCTCGATGGGTTCCAGCAGGATGATGGATGAATTTGTCGTTATGCTTTTTAACAGCTTCTTTTGTGATGCTGCAAAATGCATATTCATAGCAATTTAAAGCCAGAAAAAACACATTCTAATACTATATATTCAGTATTTTACTGATTTAGCTATATCAGTCTCTGTGTTTTATGATACATATCTCTTTATTAA
This sequence comes from Oreochromis niloticus, assembly GCF_001858045.2. Lineage (NCBI taxonomy): Eukaryota > Metazoa > Chordata > Actinopteri > Cichliformes > Cichlidae > Oreochromis > Oreochromis niloticus. Next base: position 27,709,135 of record NC_031984.2, read on the forward strand.
AACTTCCTTTCAAAGAAAATAATGTTGAAAAAGATGCTCAGATTAATTCAGATTCATCACAGTTTCTGTTTAAAATCATATGTGTACATGTCACAATTGTTACAATTTATTTACAGTGTAGTCGGCATGTTTTTATACACCACTTTGCATTTAATCATTAGTTATTATTAATCTATGGCTCTCTCCCACAGCATGTCTTTTATACGGTCTTCTTCCCCTATTAACCAACCGGTCATGGCAGATGGCTGCCCCTCGCTGAGCCTGATTCTGCCCATTTCTTCTTCTTAAAAAAGAGTTTTCCTTTCCACCGTCACCAAGTGCTTGCTCATAGGGAGGGTTATTTGCTTGTTAAGGATTTCTCTCTTTATTGTAGGGGCTTTACCTTGCAATATAAAGGGCCTTGAGTTGACTGTTGTTGTGTTATGGTGTTATATAAGTAAAAATAAAGTGATGTTCTATTAATGCAGCCTTGAGTTGTATATTACCAACACTACTAAAGGAAGTTCTGCTATAACATTATAGCTGCACATGCATTATACCTGCTGTCTCATATTTATGACTCAAACATTAAGCACTCAAAGAGTAAACATCCTCTTTTAGTGTGAGTGTGCACAGAAACTGAAGCAGAAAGCCTGGGCTAACAGAGAAAGTTGATGACCACTTTTTTTTTTTTTTAGAAATGCTTCACAGGACACTGTGTGGGGTGTGTCCTCAGTCCCCTCTTATACTCACTTTTCACCCATGACTGTTCACCAATCCACACCAGTAACACCATTATAAAATTTGCTGATGACACCACTGTCATAGGACTGATCAACAACAACGATGATTCAGCCTACAGAGAGGAGGTTCAGCATCTGAAGCAATGGTGTGACGACAACAACCTGCATCTGAACACAGCCAAGACCAAGGAGATGGTAATCGACTTCAGAAGAACAAAGCGATCTGAGCACTCTACCCTCTACATTGATGGGGAGGAGGTAGAAAGGGTAGAAAGCTTTAAGTTCCTCGGAGTCCACATCTCGGCCGACCTTACCTGGTCCACAAACATCTCCCACCAGGTAGGGAAAGCACAACAAAGGCTGTACTTCCTCAGGAAACTACGTCAGGCCCAATTACCCCAAAGACTGCTAGTAAACTTCTACCGCTCCACCATTGAGAGCCTTCTGACTTACTGCTGCACACTCTGGTTCAACTGCTGCACTGCGGAGGACAAGAGGAAACTGCAGCGGGTGGTGAGGGCAGCAAAGCGGGCAATCGGCACTTCACTAACCCCCCTCAGAGACATCTATACTGGCAGACTTCAGCAGAAAGCCAGCATCATCATTAAAGACCCCTCGCACCCTGGACACTCACTTTTTTCCCCCCTTCCCTCTGGTAAACGCTACAGGTCCATCAGGTCGAAGACAAACAGACTCAACAGAAGTTTTTACCCACAGGCTGTCAAACATGCCCTACCTCCACCCTGATTGGAGGATAACTGCACTGCCAACACTCATGGACATTACACCTTATTTATAAATCGTATTTCTGTTTATACTTCAATGCAACCAACACCCTTACCACTTTAAACTGTATTTATTATAACATTATTTAGTATAGTTCCAACAGCACCCCCCCCCACACACACACACACACACACACTCAATGTGCAATATCATCCCCCCGCCACACACCCAAACTGCCTTTCACTGTTCTTGTAACAGTGACAATAAAAAGCTATTCTATGCTATTCTATTCTATTCTATTCTATTCTATCTTCTATTGTTTACATTTCACTTAAGACAGTGACAAACATGCATTGCAGTGCAACAGGTGGGGTAAAGAAATTATAATTATTATATAATTATAAGCTTAAGAAATCCAGTATTCGCAAAGAGAAATAAGGTCCAGCTAAGTATTTTTGCCTATATGATATGAATTCTAACCAATCAGACTTCCTAGAGATATATTTTAACTGGAAAAACCAATACAAATGCCTAACTTCAAACATAAAAGAAAAAGTGTGCTGCTCACCTTGTGAGAGATACCTTTGGAGGATGTGCGATGCCTCATTTCTACTTTCCAACGCTCTGATGCTTTCTAATCCTCTAATACTCAGTGGACAATGTGGCGCTGGGGAGAAAAGCGAATATGACTGCTGACCCTCTTCGATGGTAAATCCCATAACTTCTACATGTCCATAAAGACAGGTCAGAAGGCACTTTCTGCGGAAACACAGCGTCTGCAGGTAAGACATTTTAAATCATGGAACTTAATTGACATCAGATTAAACATCTACATGTCCAACTAAAAATCAACTGATGCATACCTGATCCTTCTGCATGACAAGTACTGTGCGGTTCTGCCGATCGTCTCTCTGCGCACAGTGATGCAGAGCCTCTCCCTCCAATCTACCTCTCCGGACATCCTCAGTTGTCCAGCCATACTTGCAGTTAGAGACAGACTTCACTTTATTTTTCAGCCTCTTGACAGATGGTTTTTTCCTTACAGACTCCTGGTGCTCCTTCACCATGCTGATCACCACAGGGCTAGAGTTTACATTAGAGGAACTGACGGGAGGTCTGCACCGTTTTCCCTTCGCATCTTTCCACTTGTGAGATTTATGTTTTACCTCTGCGTGTTTGTTCACTTTCATGATTGTCAGCAGTCATTCAGCTACAAGAAAAATGAAAAGGTGAACCTGCAAAGAAAAGGATGCACTTCATCAACCTAAGAATAAAGAATGGAAACAAAGCATTTACACTCAAGCCATTATTAGTTTAGTTCTGTGGAACCCATCTAGTTTACTTAAAGAGCAACTTTAATTCATGGCATTTAACTTTTGCACAGAGATTTTTATTGTAATAATATGATAATTATTATTATAATAATCTTCTGTTATTTTTAATACGTGCTCATCTACCCCGATGCCTCGGTATTTGTGGGTTGAAACTGTTGCAGTCAAGTTCCCTCTATGGTGTTAAACATCAGTGGTAGCTTCCATCACAGGCAGCAGTCAATTTATGCTTAAGCTGACTTGTCTGCTTATATCTTATATCTTGAGTTCAGTTAAATCCACAAAGAGCAGTAATTGTCAGAGGAGCAGTGGTGCAGGTCAGCTGATCATAACACACACACAGGAGCTGGTGAGTGAGAGGAGAATGGTGGCTAAGATGCCATCCCTGCTGGACAACATCTCCCATCCCATGCAGGTGACTCACAGCACTAAGCAGCTCCTTCAGTGGTAGGCTGTGGCTCCCAAGTGTGGGACTAATAAAGGTTATCTTATCTTAAATAAATCTACTGGAGCTCACAACGCAAGTTTTTACATGTGTTATTCCTAAGGGACGTTTTTTCCCCCAATGTTATAGGCGATATTAGGGTTTTTTTTGTTTGTTTGTTTTTTACATTTAATCTAACTTGAGTATTTTTCACCTCTTTGAGTCATTTTATAAGACTCTAAGAGTCTTTATAAGACAGTAAGACTGTTTTATTATGTTTATTTTTATTTTAAAATGACAAGGCATAGAAATTTACATCAGCACTCCATCATTTAAGATTACGTCATGCAGGCTCAGTTTCATATGCAGGTTTACAGCATTTGTTCCATAGACCAGAAAACCATATTAACCAAACATTGAAGGCCACTTACAAAAACTCACATGCAGGCTCAAAAGCCCATGAACACAGCTGCACTACTTCAGGTTACTCTTTGTTTACGTTATTCTTTTAAAAATTGTGTTTACTGTTTCGGCTGCTGTAACACAGGAACTACTCCACGTTTGTGATGAATACAGTACATCTTCTCTTGGATTAAATCAGTGGTTCCCAAACTTTTTTTGCTGGGCCCCCCTTTGTTTACAAGAAAAATGTTCGCGCCCCCCCCGCGCACATCCTCCAACCACACACACCCATATTTTGCTCCATTGCGGTTTATTTCACACCTCAAACATTTAGTAAAAAATTAAGCAAATACGAGTAATCTGCAATAAATTACAGGTAGTAAGGAAATAAACTACTAACTCTAACTACTACTAACTCATAATGTTTAATAAGCTTCATACAGTTAAGCACAATCACTGCATGACAGAAACACAAGCTTAATCTCTCTTAATAATAATAGTAACCAGCTATGCTGCTTATTAAATAAAAACAAACAAGTTACAATGCTTTTATTTTTATTTTAGTAGAGACTCAAAACTTAGAACAGAAAGCTGCTGGGGTTTGGAAAAGAACTGAACAAATATTTTAAATATACTTTAATCGTTTCTCATCTCCTTTGGGATGCCGTTTCTGCTCCTGGTGAAAATAGTTCCTTCTGAATTAAAATGTTTTAATGTTAAATGTAATTCAGAGTCAGCTGTTTACATTAGAAGAGAACATTTTTCATCAGGAGATACGACAGGTGAAATATTCAGTTTAAAATCTACTGACAGCTCTCCAAGTAAGACTTTAAAATTAAATAAAACAGTCTGGTTATGAAGCTGAACTTTAATCTCAGCCAAACTGATTTGCTCAGGAACAAATAAAACACCGAAATAAACCAAACATTAAGATTAGAATAAGAGTAAAATTGTAAGAAGTCATCAGCTGATGCAGTTTAAGGACACTTGTTCTTCTGTGCAGTCTCACCTGGAGCTCACGTTTCTAGTTCATGCCATCATGACCAAAGATTCTTCAATTAATAGTTTAAAGATGTCCATGAATGCACTGCTAACTGCTCTTCAACCTTATAAAAATCAACATGCATTTTGAATAAGAAACACTTTGACAAAACCAAAAGCTTCACTGTGCTTAGTGATTTATATGTCTAAAAAAACAGGTTCAGTTTGTAACTGAGAGAGCGGCTCGGTGACGCTGAATTATATTTCCAATAGAAACACAATTTCATATGTTGTAGTAACAACACACTGCCACAAGATGGCACCCTAGGCCTACTTTACCATGCTGTTCCAGTAAAAAAGAAAAAGTGACAGAGCCTTGAAAGAGTGACAGTGACACTTTTTATGAACTCATCTGTAATGTGTCACCTTTTCTGTAGAATGAAGAAGTGCTTCCCTTCTTTTAAAGGAAATACAGGCTTACAAAGATCCTCTAAACATGTTTCTGAAATAATCCTAAACACAATCATTAAATCAAAAATGCAAGAAACAATTTAATTAATCACTGTTCTTCACTTAATTCCTTAACGTATTACAAAAATAAACAAAAACTCTTGTGCTGTCTCACCTCTGTCAGTTTTCATGTTGCTGCAAGAACAGGTGGAGGTGCAGGTGGAACTTTGACTTCACTGTGGTTTGTATGTGCAGGCAGGAGTGTGAAATCTCAGGACAGCAGAGCATTGTGGAGCACGGTGACTCCTGCTGCGACGCCCCCGTCTGAGTGTCCTGAGTTCTTGGTCCTCAGCAGATGGCCCACACACTCATTTATCACCATGTCTTTACCCTGCCTGTAAGAAAGCAAAGAAAAAGCTAACATTACAAACAGCCAGCAACCAATCCCTTTTACTCCACCGCCCAAAAACCAGTGACAAACACTAGCTAGTATTAACTTGGAATCAAAGTCCACTAATCCCCAGGCTCCCAGCATAACATACAGTGCAACACAAACTCCACAAACTGTCTTGCTTCAGCTGACTTTCCTTCACCTTCTCTCCAGAGAATCTGTTGTGCTCTTTTCAGCACGAAGCCACACTCCTGCTCACTGATCGTCACCTCTGTTTAACCTGGTCTCAGCAACTTTGTCCCATAGCTTGCACATCCTTTCCACCTCCATCTTTCTTCCCAGCCACCTGATACATACCTTTTCTCCTTCCTTAAAAGCCAGCCTAAGAAATACGATTTTATAATTGCCCAATAAAGTAAACTGCCATTTTCAAAAATCGTATTATCCAAATTCATGCAGCGTGGCTAAATTAAGAATGAATTACAAACCCTAGCTTCCTTGCTAACATGATTAACAACTAAATACTATCATAGTGGAGGTGTAAAATTACTACTAAAATAGCTCGTATGAACCCTGATACTGACCTATGTATTTATCAAAACAAATGATCTGATATTACAAAGAAAACTAATGATTGCTTTTTACAGTATTAGCCCAGAGTGATGTAAGGCAGGGTGGTTAGTCAGCCATAACTTGCTGACAACTTGTATCTGGTAGCTTTTTCACATCCTAATCAATGTTGTTGTCAAGTGTGTCTCGTATACACTATTATCTCAGTCACAGTACAGCATGCATGAATCACAGTAGATACACAGTAATGCAAAACAGCAGGCAGTCATGTATGTGTCATCACTGTTTTGACTGAGGCTAGCTCATACATGGAATGCAAGCAAATGCTGCACGTGTGTGCAGATCCATGCACTGCTTAAGCTTCCCTAGTTTAACAAATGGTGAGCAATAAACAGAAGTTTCAGCATTTGCTGGATTCTCAACATTTTTAAAGATGCGTCTGTCCCCCCGCTGTACCTCCTCCTTCTCACTGAGGCTTCAAGACAAACCGTTCTGCTGCTGCCAAGGCCATTGATACTGTTTTGTCCCTCTCTGCACCCTGTAGACGAACGCAACCACAGAGAAACAAATCAGAGGAATAAATGTGAATGACATTGCTTACACTGAACAGCAACACCCAGGTGAGGATTATCTAATGCCAAATTTTCCAAACAATGAAAAGCACGTGTCCTTTTTCTCACCATGTCTAGAGTGTAGAGGTCAGCCAATGTCGCTCAGATCTGCTGCACAGCTTGAGGCTGGTCCGGGAAGAACCTCTCCAGGACTCCAGGTCTGGCGAGCACTTCCTGAACCTTCTTGGTACCAGCCAGGTGAGCGCTGATATCTGACACTGACACTTCACAGCTCGAGAGCGCTCCATCAGAAGACGAGCATCCCAGCTCTGCAATTGAAAACAGACAATGAATTCTCTGCTTGTCTTTTTATCATTAGATGTTAGGGTGCCTGGGTCGTCGACCCAGTGTTTTTTTGTTTTTGGTTCTTTAATTTTGTTATTTCACTATATTCTAGCTTTGCTTTATGGGTTATAGGATTATTCTTAGTTTAGGTTCTCTGTGTGGGTTTTGTTAGAGTTTTAGTGTTCTGGTTTTCTGTCTGTGATCCATAGTTGCTGTCTCCCCGTGTCCAGTCAGTGTCTGTGTCTGCCCTGGTCCCACGTCTCTGTTCCCTCTGTTGTAGTGCCTGCCTGTGAGTCTGTAGCTGTGTCCCAAAACGTCGGCTGCATCCTTCGGAGGACCCGGCCTTCGCGGTCTACGTGGGCCGGGTCCTTCAAAGACCGAGAAGGCCGGAAGTGCGAGGCTGTGAAATAGGACGGTCTAGCCTTCAGATTTGCGTCACCGCTGTGTCGGTGGAGTTTAATAAACTCGGCCGTCTGCTCCTTGCTATGTAAAATATAACAGGACACTGGCGTAAATTCTCGACCGTCTCACACTTCTGTTTAATCAGTTTTCTGTTTAATGTTTATTCAGCTGTGTGAAAATCCTGGAGGATCCCCCTGGCTTGCTATCGAGTGGGTGGGTAACAGACGTCTCCGAAAACGTCGGCGCACTTTTGCAAATATACGATGTCTTGATAAACCAAGCAGATATTTGAAATTTACACAGCTATTTTCTCACCTGAAAATATGTTAAAAGTTTATTTTGTGACCCAGAAAGATTAATAAGACTAATTTTAAAACTTAGTAGCGGCCGCCATTGTTGGCAGCTGAAATTTGGCTGGGCCGCGCTATGAATTCTGGGATATGGTGGGCCACGAAGGACACACCTGACCTATCCTTCAAATTCGGGGAAATGAAGGACGCATTTGTCGGCCGCATTTGAAGGAGTCGACGAATTGGGACAGCCTTCGTCGCCTGGCTGTGACGTAATCAGCCTTCAAATGCGGCCTCCGGAGGATGCAGCCGACGTTTTGGGACACAGCTTGTGTCTGTAAGTTCAGTCTGTGTTATGTTTCCTGTTTTACTTTGAAGGTCCGTGTCTTATGTTAATGTATCTGGTTTTGCTTCCCCTGTTTCGTTAGGCCTGATTTGCCCCAGCTGTGTTTCCCTCCTGTTACTCATTCCCTGATTGCTCCCTCTGTGTATATAAGCCCTGTGTTTTCATCTGTCTGTGTTGCGATCTACCCTCATTCATGCTGTGTGTTCTGGCTGTGTAAGTTTATTTGCGAGTTTGTTACCTTTTGAGTTACTTTCCGCCTCCGGGTGTCTGCACATTGGGTCCTCCTACTACCACTCCTGCCTGCACACAGCCTTCACATGACAGAAGATGTATTTCTGTATTAAAAAGTTCAGTTTATTGGGACACTTTGTGCTGGAAGAATTTTTCCAGCATAAAATAGCCTCTACCATTTCACTAACTTTTGGAATCTTATTTCACTGCTGCTAATAACGTTTTACACTCTGTCACAGGTTTTATAGCTTTGTTCGTTCAGACTTTCTCGTGGTTGAGATTCTTGACAAAACAGCCAGCACACCGACCAGCAGAGCGTGACAATAGTTGGTTTATATTACGCTGAGATTTGACAGACAGAGACAAAAGAATGAAGGAGAACAACACAGAGTCACGCTATCAAGGAGAACCTGGACAGTAGATTCAGCAGTTTGGCTTGAAACTTGCAAACTGTTTTAACTTGTCATGTCTGATTAAGTTTTCCTTCCAGGGTGCTCGCCAGTTTTCTTTCACTTGTTTCCTTTTCCTGCCAGCAGAATGCACACACAGCTGCAGTAACTACACACAATGTTGCAGAGAACATGGAGCAGCAACAAACATGTGTTGGTCTCTAATCACCCATTCAGACTGACACAGCGACAGGTCTGTTGTCACTTATATCAGCCAATCAGGGCAAGACTTGGTGTTGCTAAGCAGGGAAAAAAATAAACTCAATGATAATGTCGTTCCAGTTTTTCATGAATACGAATCACTTTAAGCAAGTCTGCAGGTTTCACTTTAGTGTTTTTAACTAAACTCTTTGATGTAATCATTCTGAGAGCAAATCAAAAGCTGGACCTGTTCAGAAGTGTAGTTGTCAGGCATGTAACCATTCCTGAGATACACCACGGCCACCTGTTTGCTGTCCCTCAAGTGAAAGTGACACAAAAGACACATTAATCCATGTCGACACACAGCGACCTCCATCTCCTCTTCAGCCAGTTTGGAGGCCTTCCTTGAAGTCTCTCGTGCTGCTGTCCACTGGGAACCCCGACATGTGCCTCTTCCCTGTGTCTATGACATGTAACAAATATAATAAAATAGCAAGGAATTATAAAGTAAATGACAAGATTTTCCATTTACTCTAATTTAACAGTAGTCATTTTGCAGAAGACAGTCATTTGGTTACTATAGTAAAAACTATTATGTCAAATTACCCAAAAACAAGAACAAAATCAACTAAACTTGCATTTTTCACTGCCTTCTGTAAAGTGTCAACAAATGCAGACACTTGGCTGTCTTCAGCAACAAAAACGCCATCAAAAAAGTCATCAGAGCAACATCAGAGAAACAAAAAAGTCTAACCATGGAAGGTATACAGAAATGGCTGAAGTTTGGCTTTGAGGGTCGGGGAGGACAAAAAGCTATTAAGGACCTTTTGATTTGCAATCCAGTTCTCCTCTAAAATATTAAGGATGAAGCAACAGTGCTCCTCTTTGCTATTCTGAAATGTGTGTTAAGCACAGTGTAGAAGGTAAATAGAAGCTTACTCAGCACCATCAGCCATCATGCTAAATTTGCATCTTCAAAAGTCAGTGCAGCCAGACTCAAACCTGATTCTAAATGTTCAGGAGATACTGTTTAACGTTTAGTGTTAACTTAAATCACTCATCATTTACAGTATAAGAGTTCGGGGTTATGGGTTAGCACTATCATGTTAGCCGTAACTTTATTAAATAGTAACTTAATTAGTCATGATAGAAGATAATACTTCTGTCCTAACATGGTTTTAATATGTTTCACTCGAAAATAAGCTAATTTTTACAGCATGACTTTAAGATAGCACCATTAAGAGGGTAAAAGACATCATAATTTGTACAAATGCATCTGAAAACTGTGATATTAGCAGTGGTTGTGCTACTCCACACAGCCAATTTAACATTAGTGGCACTGCTGCCACTGTATAAATAGTGTCCATTTCAATGGTGTTACCTGTAATCAGTTGCTCCAGTGTAATAAAAGCTTGTGAAGAAAGTATCAGGTGAAGATTGGGCGTTACTGGTCCATATGTATGGGTCGGAGTTGTAATGCTAAGAACAGCTACTGTATGGACTGGTAAGATGTGAAACGGACATATATAGGGTGTGTTAAAGGCCGCCTTAAAACTAAATGCTTCCCTGGGCTTTTAATTGCAGTTAGACCAGGGGTGTCAAACATACGGCCCGCGGGCCGGAACCGGCCCGCCAGGGGGTTTAGTCCGGCCCGGGGAGAAATTTGCATTATTAAAAACCCCCAGTAAACTTCATTTTCTTTAAAATCTGCAGTTCCTATGTTGTTCGCTAGGGGCGCTGTGTTTTAGTCAGTTCAATCGCTTTACCCGCTTTTTCTCTTGGAACGGGCACCCTCATCAGCGAAATGTCTTTGTCAAAAAAGAGAAAAGTGGACACAGAGTGTCGGATTTTTCAAGAAAAATGGACTTCTTCCTATATGTTCACGGAGGTGAATGGGAAACCCGTGTGCCTAGTGTGCATGCAGCAAGTTTCGGTGCTTAAGGAGTACAATATTCGGTGCCACTATGAAACTCAACATGGTGAAAAATACAACAGCTTGCACGGAGAACTGAGAAAACAGAAGGTAAATGAAATGTTGGTTGGTCTGAGGAAACAGCAATCTGTTTTCACCCGGAGCCGAGAGGTCAGTGATGCTGCGGTGAAAGCCAGCTACGTAATTGCTAGCCAAGTAGCATTAGCATCAAAGCCGTACTCTGAGGGGGAGTTCGTCAAAAACTGCATGCTGGAACAATCGGCAGATTTGGACAGCCAACTGAAACGCAAAGTGGAGTAATTTCTGGAATTTTCTGTTGCAATTGATTTGAGTACTGGTATTACAGACGTCGCTCAACTGGCCATATTCATTCGTGGAGTTGATGATACTGTCACAGAGGAGTTTCTCGAGTTGGTGCCTATGACCGACACCACAACAGCTGAGGACATTTTCCGCTCCGTAGTTGGAGCACTGGACAGGGTCGGGGCAGACTGGTCCCGCGCCGAAAGCCTGGCCACTGATGGTGCGCCGTCAATGATCGGGAAAAAAGCAGGTGTTGTGACCAAGTTCAGAGAGAAAGTACAAGCCGCAAATAGAGGGCGTGATTTTTGGACATTTCATTGCATTTTGCATCAGGAGGCATTATGCTGCAAGTCCTTAAAAATGGATCACGTCATGGAGGTGGTTATCCGAACTGTTAATTTCATCCGAGGCAGAGGTCTCAATCATCGTCAGTTTGACAGCCTTCTCAGTGACTGTAACATTACCCATGGTCTGCCATACCACACTGAGGTAAGATGGTTAAGCAGAGGTGCTTTGCTGAAGCGCTTCTTTGATCTACGTGGGGAAATTGGACAATTTATGGAGAAAAAAGGAAAACCTGTTAAGGAATTACAGTGCCCACTTTGGCTGCAGGACCTTGCATTTATGGTTGATATTACAGAGCACTTGAATAATCTGAACAGAATGTTAAAGGGACGCAAAAAAAATTGTAACACAGTATTATGACAGCATACATGCATTCAAGTTAAAGCTCACGTTATGGGAGACGCAGATATCAAGCGGAGACCCTGCTCATTTTCCGTGTCTCCGAGATGTGTGCCCAGCAAGTGTTAATCCTGATGTGAAACAGTACAAAGACAAGATTTCAGGGTTGCTGAGGGAATTTGAGAAACGATTTCAGGTCTTTAGCGAACTCGAGACAGGATTCGCAGTTTTTCGCTCACCATTCACAGTCAGAGCTTCTGATGTGCCTGTTGACATGCAACTTGAAATCATTGATTTGCGGTGTGATGTAGAATTCAAGGACAAATTTGCCTCTGTGGGCTTGGACACATTTTACAAGTATCTCCTACCACGCTATCCTAAATTGACAGCACTGGCTGCAAAAATGTTGTCCATGTTTGGGACTACCTACCTTTGTGAGCAAGTTTTCTCACTCATGACCATTAATAAAACAAAGCTACGCTCAAAGCTCACACATAAGCACTTAAATGAGATTCTGAAACTGGCTGCTACTCAGGATATGATGCCTGATATTGATGCACTTGTGCAGGCTAAAAGATGCCAAGTTTCAGGGGCAAATACTGAGCAAAACTAAATTCTATGGAATGCTGCTTTGAACGTTGCACTATAAAATAAACAAATGTAAATATTTGCTCTAGTAATTGCTGTGAAAGTCAGTGGTAGTCAGAAACAGATTTACAAGAGAAGACTATTGTTAAGTAAAATATTATGTCTTATGCATGCCACATATGTTATCTATGTGAGGTTTTTTTGTTTACATTTTATGCATTAACAAGGAAGGGGTCAAATTTACTTCATCAAATGTCTGTTTAAAACAGCTACCACTTAAGATTTCAAGTGTGTGGCCTCAATTTATGTGTTCAGAATTGCTTCCTAGATGTGGAAAATGGATTTTAAATTCATTCATTTCTAAATTTAGATGTGTTTGATGTATTTTAACATGCAGGGCAGTGTTTTTAAGTTCCACAAAACTGTTTGTTGACTAAATGTTTTAAAACATTGTACAATCACTGTGATCAGATTTTTATGTATAATGCACTTAAATAAATGTTAAACTGAGTAAAAGTGTAAAAGGACAATTAATTTAATGTAAAGATTTTTACAATTTATTTCTTCTTTGCACTAATACAAAGAAAAAAAGTGGACTTACTGTTAGTTCTATGTAATTTTGGAATGAGTTTACTGGTCTGGCCCCCTTGAGATCAGATTAAGCTGTATGCGGCCCCCAGACCAAAATGAGTTTGACACCCCTGAGTTAACAAAAAAACCCAAAAATAGAGGCAGCCCAGAGCCTTTTTTTTTTTCTTGGCACTCAGCCTACCTCCCATAGCAGACGGCCTGTCAGAGACTCAATCCTGCGTAGTTTAACTCTGAGAACACTCTGCTGGCCTCTTAACGCCGTGCACCACACAGCCGGTCAGAAGAACACAGGCAGTTCTGTTGTATTTAAAGTGTATCCCCGTTGGTCATAAGGTGTTACCCAGTCAGCCGTACCAACCACAACCTGCTTCAAACAGTGTTACCAGCTTCTCAGTAAGGAAAATCGGTATTGACTAGGGATGGGTACCGGTGTGGTTCTGACATAAACGGTAGTAACCAGACCGAAAAGCAGCGCACATTTCGGTGCTTTATTTCGGTGCTTTTTTTTTCCTGAGCCAATTCTAGCCAATCATTTTACGTTTCCGAGGATAGTAGGCGGGGCCAGGTACGTACGTTCTTTTAGAGCAGAGCTACAGATTAAAAATGCCCAAGGCGAAGCGATCAAAAGTCTGGCTGTACTTCACAGCAAAAGATGCAAACTCAGCAGCCTGCAACAAGTGCTTTAAGCTGATACTGTGATACTGTCAAAGGAGGTAACACCTCAAATCTGATGAAACACCTGGCGACGCATAGCGTTTTTTTTAAAGCCGAGAAATGCCCCATGTTTGATAGCTTGCTGCGAGACCTCACACCGTGCACATCTACTGCGGGTGTGGTGCCTGTTATTGGACCCGGAGTTAGCAACATCCCCCAAAAACCCAAAGAGCAGAGTCCTGCCCCCTAGCCCTGTCAGCGTAGCAGAAATGATGACGGATGATGATGGCAGCAGTCGTCGTTCTCCTCTGCGTGAGTAGCTTCATGTTGTTCGTGTGTAATTAACGTTGAGTACGCTAACCACATTATTACATTAATGCATGTAAGGTGAACTAGCAAACACCGTCGTAGTTACATGCGGCTGTCTTCTTGTTTGATGGCAGATACTCCCTTCACCCTGGCCAAAAAGGCTAAAATGACCAAAGAAAAAGTGGAAAACAGTTAAACATGAGAGGTTTTTGGACAAAATTTGTGTTTTTTTCCATTGTTTAAGCACTGCTTCCAGCCAAGAGTGATGCCATATATGCCCTATAGCTGCAGAAAAGGCTAACATTGTTATCTTTTTACAAAAAAAAAAGCTGAACATGAGAGGTTTTTGGACCAATTTTGTGTTCTCCATTCTTTAAGCACCGGTTTGAGCACCGTTTAAGCACCGGCACCGTTTCAAAAGTACCGGTTTGGCACCGGTATCGGATAAAACCTAAACGATACCCATCCCTAGTATTGACTTTCCAGAAAATCATTAAAAGGCGCTAAATGACGTCATCGACTAATTTGCAGAATTCGTCATGCTTATGGAAACTGTAGGAGAGAGAAATAACATTGTGGAAGTGACATAAAGTGAGTAAACACCCATAGATGATTAGATTTAGTTGCAGGGTGTGCATCATTGGTTTCGCCCAGCGGGATTTGTGGGACGTCTTCGTTGTCATGGCTACCGAGGACCGCTTGGATCAAGCTGCCATGAATGGTTATGAATGGGTTCAGTTTATCCTTTCTCCATTGTCCAATGTCATTTCTATAGCACGTTTAAAGGCAACACGGCTGACCAAAGGGCTTTATAAGTTAGTTCATGCACACATATGAAATTTGTTTTATTAGCTTTAATCTTTTAACTTTATGTACACTGCATCATCATCATTGCATCAAGCAGCAGCTCATTAGCTGACTGGCTGGTTAACTGTCTCAGAGCCAAACTCCTCCTTGAGCAGTTTGAATACGTTGTCCGAGAACTCATCTCTCGGCCTGCCCATGCCGTTCAGCTGCACCGGCAGGAGGTCGGGGTGGTGTGGGATGTAAGAGGACGGGCAGTGCAGCTCATTGAGTGTAAACCAGAAGGTGTCTGGATCCACCTGGATTAAGTGTCGGAACACACTGTGCAGGAAAGGGAAAGAAACAGGAACAGGATTAGTTCTGAGCTGTGTTTTGCTTTGTATGTAATATCTATTGTATGGAAAACACCTTCCTATAATCCAAAGTGACAGACTGAACCAGTTTTGCTGGCTTTAACATGCAGGCCAACAGTTTAACTATAAGCTCATTAACTCAACACTGCCTTTCTCTTCGGGTTTGTTTTTTAAAATCACCTCCAAGCAGGAAAATACTTAAGTATATTAAAGCATGTGTTTTTACTTGTGGCTGCTATGTTGCTACCCAAACACTTAGATCAATAATTCAGAATGATGTGAGTTAATAAAGGCTGCTTGCATACTGCATTCTGAGCTATTTTTTTATTCATTTACTTTGTTTATTCACAGCTTCCATCTGTCCTTTACATTACTGTAGCTCTCACAGTGCACACATTTTGCATCAGCTGACAGTGTGATGGTGAAATGAGTTCCCTTTCAGATTCGTACACACAGTATTGGGATATCACGGCCCTACGTGTCCTGAAGATACTTCTATTCACGCCTGTAAGGCAACTGACCTATGATGATATGCCACATGTAAACTCGTCATCACAGTCGTTCCTCACTTTTTAATGTCTTTACCTGGCTAGGTGTTGCCAAGTTGGGACTGCTAGCTATTGCTAGTTAGCTCTGTTGTGTGCCAACCTGAAGTTAGCCTAACTGCTCCTGTTGGTTTTAGCCACCACCGCTGAACTACATCTGCGTATTTCTGGAAGTTCCTTTCTCAAGGGACAAAATGAGTGAGGGTGATATTTAAATCAGGCCCACAAACTGATTTACTAAAGTTTGCAGCAAAGGGTTAAAAGTCTTATATTACAGGTAATATACTTTAAAGCCATGAATACTGGTGTCTTTACCCAGAACATGCAGGAACCTGATTATTCCTGAGGTATTCCATTCTCAGGTCCCATGTTCCTCTCCTTCAGGGAACAAAAGCTATAGCCACAGTGCTTTGTTTCATGTTCAGTGTTCAGAGACAATGAATGACTCCTGAAGTCATATTTTGTTGTGTAACACCCAGCACCTCTCCAAATATGATGTTAAGCATTCAATTTAAATTCAGATTTTACTGATAAATCATGTCACGTGGCTATTAATGACCAACATGGCAATACAATGTCAACTGGATGGCACAGTTTTAATTTATGGCATTCTGTCTGTGTGTAACACTCACACACATTAGTAACTAAATGAAAGATTTAGTTACTTACTACAGTGGTCCTTAATAAAGACTTACCTTAAACAGGCTTCTTGCAGTCTGATGGGTTGTCTGGAGCTCAGGTAGGGTAGACAGGCTTCACAAACAGCATCTAGGTCTGCTTCAGCTGAGAAAACCAAACACAGGACATTTTTACTATATTTTATTCAATTGTAATACTTTTATCTTTTATCCAGAAATTACAACAGAAATAAACTTGTAAAAGAAAATAAAAAAGAATAAAATGGAACAAAGCCAAGTTAATTTCACGGATTAATCACAGCAGCAGAACACAGTTTGAGCTCGGTGCCTGGTCTTCGGGTGGATCACTCCCTGCAAATATGTTACTCATAAAACTCCAGGAGCATACAGGTGGATGCTGGGGTGGTGGATGGGCTGAAACAGCAGGCAGTGGTGCAGCAGGATGTGAGGAAAGTGGGGCACGTTACATGTCCAGCTCCAGGCTTGGCTCCATACATGGTTACAGTTGTGAATGCTTCTTTTCTGATTATGTCCAGTGCGTGCACATAATGACGCTTTTATATCCAAAAGAACAAATCCTTTAAAAATATGATCCTGGTTCCAAAAATATGGGGTAAAGATAAGAAGGGAGAAGGGAAAGAAGAGGAAGTAGGAAAAAGATGAAAGAGTATAAAAAGTAGACCAAGCCTGGACTTTACCTCTGCTAACTCCTAATGAGCTCAGTAAAACTGCTGAGGTGGTTCAGGGAGGATTTCACAGCAGTTTTGAGAGGTTAGAACGTTAAAGCTTACCAACACTAATTCTGCCTGTCCGGGTGAGCATGTATTCTCAAAATTGCCCACTCCCACTACATACCACCTCTCCCTCACCACTGCTGGTTAATCTCCTTTATAAACCCATCCTTGTCACACCCACTGTGAACTGAAGCCACAGACATACTGAAACCCACTTCACAGAATAATCACAAAGAGCATCTCAAACACACAACGTGTATCGTGCCTGTTTATCTGCACACTATGAGAGAGTTTGCTGTACACAAAGTGCCGTAAGCTATGTTAAAGGAACAGTTTCACAAACAACCTGATTTCTTACAAAATGAAACAACTGTCTTTACACTGCAGTCCTTGTCACTGTTAGATGTAACACTGGCTCTGGAAAGGCTGCAGACAGCTCTGTCACCTTCGTGACTCTTTTCCTCTGTCAGCGATGAACCTCAGTGGGAGGGTGTGACATTCGTGATGTTCACCCTGTCACTCAGTTCACCTCCACACTGCGCAGGTGACCAAAAATTACACAAGCAGCTCATAATTGCATAATTGGGAATATAATGGCAGAAGCCTGCAGGCCTTGAATATTTTCAACATGCTAATGGAAGTATGTTGAACAAAAAGTAAACAAAAATAAGAACAACTTCTCTGAGCTTATCAATTAAATGGCTTCGCATTCGCTGATTGAACAATCACGTTTTTCTCAGTTGGGTATAAGAAGAGCTGCTTGCAGTCGTAGCTGTGTGTGCAGTTTGGACCTGAGCAGCATCCTGCTGGCACAGCTGGCTGTGGTCCGTATCATCAAAGTCATGTTTAAAATATGTTGAATCACAGAGCTGCCACAGTGAAGAGGCATTTTTAGCAACAACATCACTGTCACGTGTTTAGGATGTCGAACTGTTTCACACTTTAAGGTTTTTATAATAAAACAGAGATGCCCTGATTTATGCTGTGATACCACTGGTTGATTTTCATTGTTATACGAGACTGCCACCTGGTGGTGAAGGAGCTTCAATAAATTCTTTGGCTTTTTCTGACGACTCATCTCCCCACACACAGCTTTAATGTCAAATTAGGCTAACAACCTAATTTGTTAACCTCAGTACTGAGACATCTTCATCTCTGTACTAATGTACAGACACAAACTTGTATTGCTGTTGTCTCACTCTGTGATGGCTGCATGCAACCACACAATTAAGATACTTAGGTAATATTCATTTGGTCTTTTGTCCTATGTTTACATTATGCTCTAAAGCTTCTGTGATCATAAGTTAACTAATTTGTTATTTTGAGTTTACCTGTAATTAGGGCTGCACGATTAATCGTTAGAAAATCACGATCTCGATTCATACTTATGTGCGATCTCATTTCCAAATGACAACGATTTTTAAAAAAAATTTAAAAAAATAAAAGACGACGACGATTGTACCGCATTTTGATCCGGGACGTAATCTGCATGAAAACAAGCGCTCACTCTTCCTGCTCAACAAATGACAAGGGCGGAGCCTTATACCACGTGATACAGAAGCTGTGCCGTGTAACGCTCAAATTGGCAGGGAAAAACAACGGAGAACACGTCAGGGATGACGAGAAAGTGACAGGAGAAAATCCGTCCCGGTCAACCACCCAAACATCAATAACGGGAACCTTATACAGCGCTTCCCTATACACGTCGAACTCCCGCAGGCACAAAGAAATTACGGAGGCTATTACTTATCACCTGACCAAAGATATATCAACACTGTACAAAACAAGGGATTTAGGAAGATGATCAACACCCTAGACAAACGCTACACAGTGCCGCCCCGCAACTATTTTTCTATTGTTGCACTACCTGCTCTATACACGCAGTGTCGAGCAACGGTGGAGACGGAATTTCAAGCAGTACAACATTTTGTGAGGCATTTATTGTTTTTATGTTTATTTATTGTTTTTATGTTCAGTTTCAACTGTTACGAAGTTGATGTGCAGTTAATAAGTGCAATAAATATTTATATTGGAAAAGAAAATCGTGAGAGAATCGTGATCTCAATTCTAAGCAAAAAAATCGTGATTCTCATTTTATGCAAAATCGTGCAGCCCTACCTGTAATGCATGACAGCACTAAGCTATAGCCCAAATGGTGGCATAGACTCTGCTTTGCATTGTTTGTTGTTTTATATAGGTATATGTTATATTGATTATATTTCTGCTCTTTCTGAGTTACCTGACCTCCGCTCCAGTCCTTCCTGGTTTGGCTGAAAGAGGAGGCTGTGGGTGGAGCTGGTTTAAATGCAGAAGCCAATAAAGTGGACTGGACCATCTATTGTGATCATGCAGGGGGAATGGGGGTTCTTCTTGAATGATGGTTAGCTGTTATCTCTTTAGTTTTCACCTTTGGTGTATATAATGGTTTATTCATTTGCTATATAACCGGAGCTGTTTCTCATTTGGGCAGATCAGTTTGTTGAGTTATGTTTTTGTTAAGTGACTTTTGAGTAAAGTTCTGTTAAGTTAACCTCTTTTATGGGCCCACTTGGTTCTTAAAAAAGTTTATTTTTGTTATTTTGAATTTTTGTAATTATCTTGTCCTTTTTGGGGTATAATAAAACCCATTTTTTTGAAGATTATATTTGTGCCTGTGTGTTCCTGGCTGCTTGGATCCTGACACACTCACAGGAAGAAAGCTGACTATAACTCATTCATTTATGAAGAATCATAAAGTTGATTCCCACAAGAAAGTTACAGCCCTGTGATCAAATAGGCTTCAATAAGATAGATAACATGTATTTACCCAAAATAAAAATGGGATGAAAACATCACAGAGAAAAAGTAAAAAGAAAAAGTAAAGTATTGGACAGGAGGCATTTAACAGTAGGCCAAACAAATCCTGGTAGCCTTTGCTCTCATTGTGTTCAGTTAAATATTACAGCTGAAAACAGGTAATCTATCTTCAATGTGGTTTTACATAAATGGGCTTCATATTGCACCAACCTCCATAAAGTGAGGCGTCATACTAAGAATAGTTGTCTTGCTCTGATTTGTCCATGTTGTGGCTGCTTTGATCGTTGCCAGATCCCAGGTACAGTTCTACAGGATGATGCACTATGTTGTGTCTTGGTAAAACTGTGCTGTTTGTGAGGACTGTGTCTCTATTCTCTTACCCAGATCCAGTCTCTGGCACAGTGAGCCCAGCCCCTGCAATACAGCCAGCTGCAGTTTGTAGGCCAGGGTGTGTGTGTAGACAGGCCCAGCCTTGGCGCTGATCGGAGCCTGCCGTGCCAGAGAGGCGCTCAGCTTGGGCAGAACCTCTTTAGAAACCCTCCTCCTCAGAAAGTCCCCACATGTTTCACCCAGCACGCACAGCACCTGGAATGAAATGTACAAAAATGTAATGTACAAAAGCAGCAAGCTGTCAAAATTCAATAAAACCTTCCCGTTGTGTACTCATGGATGAATTGTAGTATTTACAAAACTCGTATATATCCAAAAGCTGATGAAACAATTTCCCAGCAGCAGCTCTGAGTGAATAAATGACTGTTTACAGACTTAATGTGTCTGAATTTGTCAGTTCATCAATGGAAATATGAATAACAAATTTAAAAATATTCCAGCTGATGACAGGAGCTGACGAGTAGCCTAATTTACACCCACAAGTTGAATCAGCTGACACTTGTACCAAAGATCACAAAAAACTATCAGCTTCATTTATCCCAAAGTCCTACTTTGTGATTCTCTGAGACAGTTTGAAAAGCAGCCTCTAAGAAGGCATCCACAGTGATTTTTCTGTGCTGATAGAAGAAATGTTAGTTTAAAGAGTCTTCACATTACAACCCCCCCAAAAAATAATAGAACTATTTCTGAATGAAATAAGACTGTTGTTGGGAACAATCTTTGATTCTTTCACTACTAAGAGTTTAAAAAACTAAAGACGACTTGAATAATTTTGACTCACATAATGAAAAGAGACGTTTGTTTTACTTACCCTGAAGGCTCTGAGGACTGCTAATGGGTCATCGGCTGTGAGTCTCTGCAGGAGTGCTGGCCAGCAGCGATGAGCCATAGGCAGCAGTTCGTTTTCCCTCTCACTCAGCACCTGAACGCACAACTCCAGCACGTCCAGTACCTAAAGACAAAGACGCACAACACACCTAACAATTATCTCTGTTTTGATCCTGATTATATGTGAGCTGAAACTAATTATTGAGGTCTTCATTGAGAGCCCAAACTCCTGAGCAGGCACGACTTCAGCACAGACTTATTTCTGTTTCACTCCTGGACCAGACTGAATGCTTTTCCTTGATGAGCATTACACCAGTGAACAGTCATCCACACAGTTCTGACAGGATGAATTGTACCAACGCTGGCGGTCCTACCCTCACAAGAATGATTATTTTTGTTACTAGTCCAACAGTTGACTCTACATAAAACTACCTTGAGTCGGAGCCTGAGGCTGGGATCAGACAGCAGATGAATGCAGCGCTCCATAACATCCTTAGTGATGCTGAGGTGGGAGGGAAGCTCTGCTTTCACATCAGGACTACCAGCATCTTCAACATCCTTACACTCAGTGGGAGGGACCTCTGCAATGGAGCACATGTACAGTTAGACCACCAGTTTAGCAGTGAGGTTCAGATTTCTATGACTCTTAATTACAATGATCCATCTCCTCTACACTCTGAATCTAAAATAACCACCACTACAACCTATAGCTTATATTCCACTGGCCCTTAGACAGACCTATTACCTCTGTCTTCGGTGTCATCGTCCTCTATTCCAATGCCCTCTGCCAGTTCCTTCTGTTTGTGGTAATTCAGCAGGAATTGGCGAATGCTGAGGTCTTCCTGGTCACTGGAGCTTTGATTGGAGCTGGCAGACTTACTGGTCCTGCTACAAGTGGAAGGAAACCACCTCGCTAAAGGAAAAACAAGACAACAATATGAACATAGGTTTGGTTACAATAAAATAAGTCCGTTGATAAAATTCAGTGTGACACAGAGACTGATGTTTTTTGGAAAGAGCCCATCAGTGACATTTAATTCACATAGTTTTACTGTGCGAGGTTGTAAAACTGCAAACACCTATAGGGCCGCTGTATAAATATTATTATGAATATTAATTCTACAGCAGAAAACGACTCAGCATTTAAACCATCACGACGTATTAAATGTTTCCAAAGATACTGATAATTTGATAACGAGTGAAGTTATATATCCTGAAACGTACTCCTTGATAGAAACTTTGAAAGGCACTGCAGAAAACATAAAGTTAAGCAACATAAAAATTGTGGCAGTGCATGCCATGAGTCACATTTTCTTCTTTGTCCTCTTTGACTCCCAGTATATGTGAGACTCAAGCTGACATCACTGTTGAAATCTTACCCAGTGCCTTCATGAGCGCGTGCAGCACGGAGCAGAAAAGAGCAGCTGTGCGCTCGTAGCTGAGATCCAGAGCCGTCAGCACATCCTGAACGATGTCCCCGACCAGCGGCAGCAGACTGCAGTCAGAGTGAGTCAACATAACTGTCAACACCCGTGGAGCCTGGCCAACAAGACAGGATTATAATGAAATACAGTACAAGCTCAGGGCAGCACAGGCTTAAGCAGACCAAGGAGGAAATTGGGTAAACCCTCCAGCAGTTATTTCTGTGTCCATTTTGGGTAAAAACAAAAACACGTTATAACTACCTGTGGATGCTGGCTGAGTCTCTGAAGGTTGAGTGATACGTCATTAAGCAGGTAGTCAGAGTTCTCATTGATCAGTTCCTTGAGGGAAGCGTATCCACAGGCCTTACTGATGTCCCACATGGAGCTCAGCGCCGCCTGGCTGACCAGCAGTGTCTCCTCACCAGCTTTCTCCAGCACAGGATACAGCGAGGTCATCAACAAGGGACGGAAATCGTGGCCCAGCGCCTGAGCACAGCAGGCGATGCCCTCGAGTTGGATGCACAGCTGCCAGATGTTGCTGTTGAGCTGGTGGATCGTGGATGCAGATGTTGATGATGAAAGAATCACTTGGAGAGAGCCGGCATCACTGTTGCATATGGAGAGGAGTCTGGATGGACTGAGCAGCTACGCAAAGAGACAAAACACATGTTAATGCACTTAATTAATGCACTAATGCTTTTTAGCCACTTTTACACATGCACTGCAGCCCTGAGGTTTTCTAGATATTATCCATCCACGTGAGAACACGAATGTCTGACACAGTTAGATCAGACATTAAACAGCCTTTAGCCTTCCTGCTCCTGAATGAAAGCCTGTATTATATCTGACTGTGCTCATGTGAGGATAGTACAGATTAGCCTTGCTCAAAGTCAAGAGTGGGGACAATTTAGGATCTTCACTCAAATCAAAATACAAGGGAAACTGATGTATTTCCTTACATAAACAAAAACAACACAGGCTGTTATAAAATGCTTGTCCTACCCACTCCTATGTAAAGTGTTAAAATCAATGTGTGGCCCACCTGCCACTAAGAGACAAACTTGAATAAAAGAGCAGTAAATGTAATAATAATAATAATAATAATGATAATAATAATGATAATAGTATTATTATTATCATCATCATCATCATCATCATCATCATCATTATTAGTAGTAGTAGCAGTAGTAGTATTATAATGACTTTATTTATGTAGCACTCTCCTCCAGGCTTAAAACGTGTTTGTGGGACCACCAACAGCCTTTGATTAGATGATCTCAGGCTGCAAGAGGGAATGTGGGGTTCAAAAAGATCAGACATGCAGGCAGGAGCATCACAACTCACAGCATTAAAAGTCAGTGAAATGAAATCAATTCTAAAACATAAAGGAAGCCAGAGTAAAGAGAACAAAACCAGTTTAATGTGCTCTCTTTTTCTATTTAGGTCAGAGCAATGAGTAAAATCATAAACTAATAATTTCCTAGTACCAGTTTTAATTCACATTTTATATAAATACATCAATTAATAGATAATAAATAAATAGAAGTTAATAAGTATATAGCTTTGAGCTCTAATAGAATTATTACAGCCCACCTGCAGTACCTTTGTAGCCCACCAGGGGGCCCCAGCCCACACTTTGGGAATCACTGGTGTTTATAAATGTCCTGTGAATTCTCAGCTATAGAGAAAGTAGCATGTATGATCTCTCCAATCGAACTATTGATATCTTTTACTGAGCCCGTCTATGCAGGCAGCTTGTTTTTTTTCAAACAGAGTCATTCTGTTTCTTTGTGTAAAAGATTTTTTATAAGGATGAAAAAAAGCATTCAACATCTTACCATGTGTTTTACTAAGAAAACTGGTACAGATTCATACTGCACTCCATTTATGACCGTACCCAGTTTGACTTGAGTGCAGAAACAGAAAGCGCCTCTATAGGGGTCAAAAATTCCTCCTGACAAACGTGTATCTGTGTTCTTCAAATCTTTTATTTGGCAATGCCGGCAGGATGTTTGTACTTTTTAGCTGACAGAGTGAAACTGCAAGTTTATCTACTAACTAACAGAAAGCTGCCAGAGGTTTATGGCCTCTGTTCGGTGGAGGCTTGCAGATATTTTCTCGTGCTCCAAAAATCCAGCCTTGATACTTCAGAGTAGCTACTTCAAATCTCGCAGCAGCTTTGACTTCTGCTGAGTCTGCTCAGAAATCAGTGTGAAAAGGAGCGTGGATACATGAGCTGGTAAAGCCCAGAGAGCTTTGTTTTAAGGGAAGAAATTTGATCTTAAACAAATTTAAATACCTGAGCACCAAATAAATTGTGGCTACTCTACCTGTCTCCAGCTGTTTATGCTGCCGATGAGCACATTTCCTTATGCTTGTCTAATAATTTCATGAAATAGCTCTTTGAAACATTTATTGAAGAACTGTTACAAAAGCTAACACAAGGCTTGAAAAAAAGTTTGTGCAGAAGTAAATGAAGAGTCCCTGACACTCCCAGACGTGTGAAGCCAGACCATCACAAACACATTATTTCACTTCTTTGTGTCTTTGGAGTTGTAAAGTGTTGTACTGCATGTAGAACAGCAAAACATGGTAACAGGCTGCTGGAACCAGAACTGGCCAAAGGGAATATCCGCTGATCGCTCCTCACTCTGTACAATAAAGCCCTTGCAACACCCAAAAATGTGCCCTCTATTCCTTGCCTATGTTTGCATTATTTCTAAAAAGATATGAGGAGTGTTGTTTATGTTTTCAGTCTTCAGTTAAGTTAGTCTAAACCTTGTTTTACTGCTTAGATTTATTTTGTAGCATCTATGTACAAACAGCTCTGCTGATTAGACTGAATGTGCATTTTGCACATTTCTTTGCAATCATCTCTATAGGAGATGAGTCAGTATACTACTTGTCAGGAACTCCACTTAGAGGCAAGATGAAGTTAATAAATAATATACTATGTGTGGAAATGCTTGATGAATGATGCCCCAGGACTGGAGTTAGTCAGCATCTTCTCTCTCGTCTGCAGCTGGTCCAGAATTCTGCTGCACGACTTTTAACCAGAACTCGTAAAAGAGAGCACATAACTCCCATCCTGGCTTCACTCCATTGGCTGCCTGTATATCTTAGAGTTCATTTTAAAGTCCTCATGTTTGTGTTTAAATGTTTAAACGGTCTTGCCCCAACTTACCTCTCTGAGCTTCTGCATCCTTACTCAACCCCCAGGTCTCTCAGGTCAGCTGACAAGCTGCTCCTGGAGGTACCCAGGTCCAAGAGGAAGCTCAGAGGGGACAGGGCCTTCTCTATTGCTGCTCCTAATCTGTGGAACAATCTGCCCCAGCACATTAGAGAGGCCCCTTCACTGTCCACTTTTAAAACACGTCTTAAAACCCATTTTTACTCCTTGGCATATGACACAGTCTGACCCTGATTTTATTGTTTTGATCTAATGTGCTGATTTTGTTTTAAATGTAATTCTCATCATCATTTTTTTTTATACTATTTTATTATTGTCTTTGCTATTTGTGCTAATTTTATTTATTTTAATGTCATTTTAATAATCATTTTTAAATTCACATTTAATTTTTAACATGTTTAATGTATCATTTTGGCATGTCAAGTGTACAGCAATTTGTGTTCAGCTGGGGGCTGATCTGAAAGTGCTATATAAATAAATTGCTTGCTTGCTTGAAATATCCTCACCTGCTGATCCTGTCGGTCTCTATCCGTCTCCTCGCTGACTGTAATCAAATGCCAGTTGTTCAGGCTGGTGTATTCCTCAATGATAGAAACAGCTGCTGCTTTAATATCTTCCTGGGTGGCAGGACTTTCACGAACTTTGGTCTCCAAACCCTGACTCTGGTCTGCCACAGCGATACCTGCTGCACCTCTGACTGTCTCATTTAACACCATGGCAGCCTGCTTTCTGTACACTGAAGACTGGCAGTACAAGTCCAGCAGATGATCGGTCAGCAGGTAGATGTTGCCATAATAACCTAAAGACAAAAAAACGTTATCTGTGAGAGCTAAAGAAATGAGCCAGCTACAACCCACAAGTATTTATACCAGCTGTCGTTGTTTTTAGAGGATAACTGCTTTAAATTCATTTGAAATTACAATGGAACAGGCACAATGACAGGCCTGCATGATGATAAAAAACAGGAGTGGCTAACTGAGTCCAAGTCAAACAGCAATTATACCTAATGTGCGACAGATCTCCATGAGCACAGAGAAGATTTTCTCATCTGTGAAGTAGAGAAAATGCTTCCTCTGTGTGTGAGCGGTGTAGGAATCATGGGAGCCGGTGCTCGTCTCCACGGCAGCAGCGTAACTCCTCTCCTCCACAATGCGAACGTCCATCACATCGAGTTCCAGCACCTGTAAAGCATGCAGAAGCTTTAGGAAATTTAACGGGGTTAGGAAATCTAAAAACATTCAAGATTGGACCTTAAAGCAGCCGCACTACAGACTACAAAATGCTAATGCCAAGGTGCCCTGTATTTCTACACAAAATAAGACATTTTGTGAACACTTTGCCAAGTCAAATACTATATTTTGTGCTGCAGTCCTGAAGTGACTACATCTAAAAATATTCTTCTTTGCATTAATAACCAGGTCACCAACAACGATGAGTCTGAATACAGAGAGGAGGTACACCCATCTCCCAACTCTACGACACACACATCATCGGACGTGCGAACAGCATGGTGAAGGACACTTTCCACCCCTCACATGCTCTATTCTCCCTGATTCCATCTGGCAGACGGTTTCGCAGCATCAAAACCGTAACCACCAGACACTGCAAGAGCTTTTTCCCCAAGCAGTCAGAGCCCTCAACTCAATACAACCAAAGAACTGGTATACACAAACACCTTACAATACTCACCAAAAGACTCAAAAACAATAAATACTTCCACAAATCCACTACAAACTGAACCTTATTTGCACACTCAGTCACATAGTTACTGAACACATCTAAATTATACTATATTTGCACATTTTGCATCTTGCACATGTCTTCGTTCTTATATTGAATTGAAATTGTATTAAAGAGTCAAGAATAATCCTTATTATTATTGTTATTAAATAAATGCTTGTATAACAAAACTTTATATCACTTAAAAATAGGAACGAATGGTTCATTCAGTTACAAAAAAAATAGTTATTCTTTGGGGTAAAGTGTTGAGGATCATTCAGTAAACTGACAGCCTGAGGAAGTAGAGAAAATGAGGAAAGAAGGAAACTGCTTAAAGTTTTATATTTCTGTATTGCTTGCCAGATGGCAGCATGGTGAACAGACTGGCTGAGATGGGAATTGCCTTTTAGTGTCCTCTGGGCTGTGCAGACACCTCCTTGATATCACTGCTCTTTGGTAGATGGGAAAAAATGTAAAAAAAAAACAAAAAACACCTCACTGTGAGTAGCTACAACAGCACATTTATTAGAATTTGACGAATGAAATGTTTAAATATTAAAGAGTATTAAGGGAGATGGGATCAAATAAGTGTAAACTTCTTTCTACTCCTTTTCAACTATACAGGGAGTGCAGAATTATTAGGCAAGTTGTATTTTTGAGGAATAATTTTATTATTGAACAACAACCATGTTCTCAGTGAACCCAAAAAACTCATTAATATCAAAGCTGAATGTTTTTGGAAGTAGTTTTTAGTTTGTTTTTAGTTTGAGCTATTTTAGGGGGATATCTGTGTGTGCAGGTGACTATTACTGTGCATAATTATTAGGCAACTTAACAAAAAACAAATATATACCCATTTCAATTATTTATTTTTACCAGTGAAACCAATATAACATCTCCACATTCACAAATATACATTTCTGACATTCAAAAACAAAACAAAAACAAATCAGCGACCAATATAGCCACCTTTCTTTGCAAGGACACTCAAAAGCCTGCCATCCATGGATTCTGTCAGTGTTTTGATCTGTTCACCATCAACATTGCGTGCAGCAGCAACCACAGCCTCCCAGACACTGTTCACAGAGGTGTACTGTTTTCCCTCCTTGTAAATCTCACATTTGATGATGGACCACAGGTTCTCAATGGGGTTCAGATCAGGTGAACAAGGAGGCCATGTCATTAGTTTTTCTTCTTTTATACCCTTTCTCGCCAGCCACGCTGTGGAGTACTTGGACGCGTGTGATGGAGCATTGTCCTGCATGAAAATCATGTTTTTCTTGAAGGATGCAGACTTCTTCCTGTACCACTGCTTGAAGAAGGTGTCTTCCAGAAACTGGCAGTAGGACTGGGAGTTGAGCTTGACTCCATCCTCAACCCGAAAAGGCCCCACAAGCTCATCTTTGATGATACCAGCCCAAACCAGTACTCCACCTCCACCTTGCTGGCGTCTGAGTCGGACTGGAGCTCTCTGCCCTTTACCAATCCAGCCACGGGCCCATCCATCTGGCCCATCAAGACTCACTCTCATTTCATCAGTCCATAAAACCTTAGAAAAATCAGTCTTGAGATATTTCTTGGCCCAGTCTTGACATTTCAGCTTGTGTGTCTTGTTCAGTGGTGGTCGTCTTTCAGCCTTTCTTACCTTGGCCATGTCTCTGAGTATTGCACACCTTGTGCTTTTGGGCACTCCAGTGATGTTGCAGCTCTGAAATATGGCCAAACTGGTGGCAAGTGGCATCTTGGCAGCTGCGCGCTTGACTTTTCTCAGTTCATGGGCAGTTATTTTGCGCCTTGGTTTTTCCACACGCTTCTTGCCACCCTGTTGACTATTTTGAATGAAACGCTTGATTGTTCGATGATCACGCTTCAGAAGCTTTGCAATTTTAAGACTCCTGCATCCCTCTGCAAGATATCTCACTATTTTTGACTTTTCTGAGCCTGTCAAGTCCTTCTTTTGACCCATTTTGCCAAAGGAAAGGAAGTTGCCTAATAATTATGCACACCTGATATAGGGTGTTGATGTCATTAGACCACACCCCTTCTCATTACAGAGATGCACATCACCTAATATGCTTAATTGGTAGTAGGCTTTCGAGCCTATACAGCTTGGAGTAAGACAACATGCATGAAGAGGATGATGTGGACAAAATACTCATTTGCCTAATAATTCTGCACTCCCTGTATAAATTGCGTGGTTTATTTAGATATAGAGATATTTGTGGCAACTCGATTTCTCTCACTTTACTTTTTTATGTCTACTATGCTCATTTACAGATTGTCAGACACACATGTCTGAGCTGTCCGACACACACAGATCACATTACATGTGCATGTGGGGTTTGAAGTACTTTTATGTATAGATGAGATAACACCTTATCACATCATCATCAAAAGTGAGCATATATATCCACAAATGAACACTACTCTGGTTTATTATAGAAACATTTGCAAAAAAAGCTTATGTGTGTTCTTTGTTTTTATGTGTGTGTTGGTGCATGCTCAACAAGACACACAAAATGCTGTACAGATCTCTCTCTCTCTCTCTCTCATATATATATATATATATATATATATATATATATATATATATATATATATATATATATATAATATAAAAGTGTACTTTTTATTTAAATCCATGGCTGTTGTTGCATAACAACATCAAAAGCAGTGTACCTTATTGTTACATTACCTGCATTAAGGCTTTGCAAATCCTCTCCAGATGTGCAGCTGAGTTGAGCACCACAGAGACAAGCGGTCCTAAGACTTTTAAGTAGCCCAAAAACACGTTGAGAACAAAGAGCTTCTTCTGGTCATCAGAGGTCCTCATCAGTCTGGGTAGGGAGGTGGCCAAAGAGTGGAGATTCTCAGACAAGATGTCAGTGAAGGTCTGCGTGCCACTGCTGCCGCTGCACCTCTGATTCCTCTGGGATACCTCTCTGAGAGCAACTTCACACCTAGAGGAGAAAATAGCAGTATGAGTAAACATCTTGTATCCATTAATTATGATTCATTTGTTCCTTTTCTTTATAAAAATATCAATCAAATCAAACCTCTCTCTGACTCTAGGTTCCACATCATTGATTGCCCCCACCAGTGCTTCTAGTAGTGATCCTACACACTCAGTCAGTGACTGACTGCATTTGGCCAGCAGGTGATCGGCCAACTCCGCCATTGCCAGTCTAACCCTCCAGTGCTGGTGCGCTGAAGTGCACGAGATTATCTTCTTGAGCAGCACAGACAGCTTCCCAGCCGTGTTCTTCACCCACTCCGGTGTCCGAAGGACCATGAGCTGTCCGATCCTCCCCAGGTCTGCAGAGGGAGTCTTATAGGACTCAGTGGACTGAAGCTGGACATCCTCCATGACAAGCTCCACAGTCCTGGACCAAACCTGACAACAGGTGATCACACAATCAGATCACTGCAGTGCATTTGTACTATGATATTGTCAAATTTTCCTTTAGTTCTGGAAAAACTATACAAGCCCTCTTTATGTTCTGTAAATGAAAGGTTTAGGTCAACTGAATTATTCAACAAATCAAACAATCACATAATAATTTTTTTAATATACGGTTTATTAAATGTTCAAGTCAGTTAACAAGGTAAATGTTCACTTGTGAACTATGAAATTGCATGAGATCATTGATTACATATGATGACTATCGTCTAATAAAGTGTTAAGCCATTATTGTGCTGTTGTTGTAAATCTGATTAACAAACATGTGGTACCTTGATGGCCCGGACTGTGACTGCATGGCCTTGCCTCAAATCTCCTGTAATGATCCTGGCCGTAGCCATGGTGATTCCAGGTAAAAATGATGCCATGGCGCTGCCTACAGAGCATCGCTCCTCTGATGATGGGACTACGTGTTCCTGGGTGCAGTCACACTGCAGAGTCAAAGCCTGGAGGCACTTCAAGGCTGCTGTCTGTATATCTCGAGATTTCTCCTTCTCTCCCAAAGCTAGCAGCAGTGAAACGGCAGCACCCAGCCCAGGCAGCATAATCGGTTCAAAGAGTTTGAACACTATATCACCATAAGCAGCATGAAGCAGGGCATCCAGGCACCTCAGAACAGCTGATTTTAGCTCCTCTGACGTATCTGCAGGCTTCCCAGGATCAGCTGAAGAGGACAGGCACAGGCAAAGCTCGGAAAAGAGGTCGTGGAGGGTTTCCCAGCTGTGGATGCAAGTGTTCTCCAAAACATAGCTTACTGCCTCGGTCACAGACTGCACCAGCTGCTCCTTCTTAGCCCCGGGGACTTTAAGGACAAATCGAAGAGGGAAGAGGACGTACTCCTGAAGCTGCTGCAACGTGGCATCGTTGACTTCTTTTAACTGGCCTTTGAGTGTCTCCACATTAACCACTGTGGGCTCTCGGGTGAGCAGGACACAGGCTGGGCGCAAGTAGGCAAAAGCAATCTTTGGATCGCTTATTTGAGACATGGCTGGAGGCATCACTGCAGGGGTGCTTAGGTGACGGAGAATGGCTAGAAATAGAGAACACGACAGTAAGTGCTGTAAGCAGGGACTAAAATTATTACGCTTTAAAGTTATGATTTTATTGATTTATTTTGTTACTTTGTCTTTGTAATTGAATATGATTTGGTCAGCTGGTAACTTTGAAAGCCTATATTTACAGGTTAATTACATAAAAACCTACTTCTACAGTATAATCACAGGTACAGACTTCGTATATAAATGGCATTACAGTGCTTTACATCTTACTGTCAATAAAAGAATCCATCCGAATTTGCATGCACCAGCATCACTGATAGTTATGATGTTTTGTGTTGCCAAACACTAGCGTTGGTTCCTTGTATCCGATAGTACAACTATAACACTTTTGGAAGACTTGTTTGCTTCTTGTAGATCTTAGGATACGGAATACAAACTTAACAAGAGCATGTCTAAGAAGACGAATCTACCATGTAGCTGAACTACAGCATGCTGACAGCGTCCAGCCTCTAAAGCCCCACTGCGGTACCAGCGTCAGTAAAAACACGGCCTACCTTCACATTGTTAGGTTTAAGTGGACCCCTCCTTCCGTGAAAGCGACTGAAAAGGCTTGACTTTACAATGAAAAATTAGATTTTTACAAACAGATGAAGCTGTGCTGATTACCAGCATCATGAGTCTGCGCCAACGACGCACATGTTTGACGTAAACTAAGGCTTCCGACTTTGGGTCTTTGACTTCAAAATAAAACAGAATTTTCTTCCTATCATAGAAACCTTATAAAATGTGTAATAAAACATTGGGGAATTTATTGAATTTTTTATGAGAAAGACGTTTGCTACAGAGAAATCCCTATTTTTTAGTTTGTTCTGACAATTTTTAGCTCTCGAAACGGTTTGACGCTTAACGATGTTAGCTTTATTTTGAAAGTAGAGTATTCCCAAAGGAAGTCCATTCATTTACGCGAGCTTGTCTACCGATCGGACGTCAGAGTAATACATATACAGTAGGGATATGTTTGCCGGTGCTGCACAATTCTAGTATCTGTATTTAGTTATTTGAACTAAACGTATTTTGAATGCAGAAGATTTTGTTGGGGCTGTCATTTTCCGTCGCTGTGGTGGACATGAGACAGCTACCCTAATTACAAAGGTAATACAAGTGTTGTAAAAGTTAGCTTAAAGACGGCTAATAGCTAAAACAGTCTGTGATGATGTTACAGACATGATTATTTTGCTACGTTAAATCCTTTGACAAATGTGACGGTACCTCGTAACACACCAAAACACACAGTCGATGCTCTTATTACAATGAAATCACATCTTTTAGATGTGATTCTGTTGTCTACCTCAGATTTACCAACATTCACAAAGCTATGCTTCCTCTTTGTCCTGTTGTCACTCAAATATCTGGAAATTTCTTCTCTTGCTATAAATAGGTGGCCTATAAAGTGTGACTTTCGAAATGATCTTTCTTCTTATATCTAGATTCCACTTATATCTTTTGCATCTTGTGTTTTTTCGCAGTAGTGAAGCTGCCGGTTCCTGCCCTGGCTCGTACCTAAGGTCAGCATGGATGAAGAATCCCTTGAGGCAGCCATCGCTGCCTATGGTGCCCAGTTGCAACAGGTGGAGACAGCCCTGTCTGCCGGCCTGGACCCCACCCAGCACTCAGACCTGCTCAAACTGAAAGAAGATCTCTGTCAGCTGATAGAGCTCACTGAGGCCAGCCTGGTGTCTGTCAGAAAAAGTCAGCTGCTTGCAAGCCTCGAGGAAAGTAGCGGACTGCAAGTGAATGCTTCAGAAGCAGCTACTGATGCAAACGGTGGTCTTGATGCTGAGTTTGCTGCTTTCTACTCTGAACTTGGGGAGTCTTCGGGTAATAGCTCAGATTCCAAAGAGAGGACTAAGGAGGGGGAAGGTGGGGAGGTGGATTATGAAGAGGAAGAGGAAGAAGAAGAAGAGGACAAGGAAGAAGAAGATGCACTAAGTGGTACCAAAGTAAGAGCGCCCTATCGGACAACATGGGGAACATTGGAGTATCACAATGCCATGGTAGTGGGGGCAGAACCGCCAGATGGAGATGAGGCACAAGTGCGAGTGCTCTACATCTACCCCACCCAGAAGTCTATGAAACCCTGCCCGTTCTACTTGGAGGATAAATGTCGCTTTCAGGATAACTGCAGGTAAATTATCACTTTCACTGAGGTGACCATAAATTTCTGGCAGTGTGATTTAAATTAGGGGCTTCTGTCAGTTCAGTACCTTACAAGATTATTGTATCATCTACTTGGATCTCAGATCTGTACACACAGAGAGTTATATTTGGTGTTTTTTCACTATCAAAGGTTTTCTCACGGTGAGGTGGTCTATGTGTCGGAGCTCAGAGAGTTCCTAGACTCTGATCTCAGTAATCTGGAAGAAGGTTCATCTTGCTTGGCTCGTCATGAGGACGGTATCTGGCACCCAGGCAAAATACAAGGTATTCTGTTCACAGAGTGGTCATAATGTAAGCACAAGAAAAGTATGAAGAAGTATAAAGAAATAACTCAAAGCTTTCCTTTCACTTTAGAAATTGACAGCGGTTTCTACACTGTGAAGTTTGACTCGCTGCTGCTGAAAGATGCCGTGGTCGAGGCCGACGGCGTTATCCCACCTTTAAGGGAAGATGACCCGCTCTCGTCAGAGTCCGACTCGGATGACATTGGTGATGGAGATGATGCTATGGGATATGCGAAAGGTGTGTTTACATTTTGTAAGAAAAAACAAATCAGCCACAATATCAGAAAATATAATCTTTAAGTCTGCCTGCCAATAAAAAAGGCAATGGGGTTCAGAGGCACTCACTTTAAAAAAAAGTGATGGTGTCGTGATTTCTCTTGGCAAGTGAACGATCACCTGCTCGATTCACCTTTGGGTTTTGTCAGTAAAACTGTGGTAACTCCTTCTGACAAACAAACAGCTGAAAGTAGCTTATGTTAAAAAAAAAGTTTCATGTCAGGACATCATAGAGAACGATGTTAGTAAAAATGTATCTGTCATAGCTACACATTGGGCCAGTTATTAATATGAAGAAGGGTTTTCTTCACTTGAAAAAAGAACTGACTGTGTTTACTCTGATTTTTACTTGTTGTGCAAC
This sequence comes from Oreochromis niloticus, assembly GCF_001858045.2. Taxonomy (NCBI): domain Eukaryota; kingdom Metazoa; phylum Chordata; class Actinopteri; order Cichliformes; family Cichlidae; genus Oreochromis; species Oreochromis niloticus. The sequence continues at coordinate 27,743,966 of NC_031984.2, forward strand.
AGTTATAGACTCTGCTGTGGAACCCACTGAAACATCAAGCAGTGCTAATTTTGGTGGCTGGGAGGCGCATACCAGAGGTATTGGATCCAAGCTCATGCTCAAAATGGGCTACGAATATGGAAAAGGTGAGTGCAACCAGTGCACAACAAAGTTAGCGTTGAGGCTCAGAAGTCACAATGTCCACTCCTGGCATGCTGTTTAAAAATCAGCTAACCTAACTCTTTGCAGTCATTTTGTTTTATTTTTAATTCTTGAGTTTTAAAAATAGGACAAGACATACATTTAAGACAATTCCAGAAACAAGAAAAAGTAGCACCAAGATTAGGAGCGGTTGTGATGGTGTGTGGTTAGTGTAAGACGGTGGTGTTTGGGTGAAGCAGTTATTTTCTTGAACAAGACGCGAGAGGGCAGTAAGGTGCACTTTAAAATCATATACAATGCATCACAGCTCAAAAGTGTGTCATCTAACAACAGACACACAAATGTGTATGCTTAAATTTGTTAAAGTGCTTTGTCCACTTTTATTTTCACATTGCTCTGTTAAGTACATGATTGTATGTTTGTCACGTTAACGAAACAAGTTTTCATATTAACTTAAAGTGGTTTGTGGTATATTCACACCAAACAAATGTCTATCCAAATTAAAATCAAGTCAAGTCAGATGTTTTTGTATAGCACATTTAAAAGACATAGATCGGTCTTCAAATTTGATTTGAAGATTTCCAATCAACCTACTTTGTTTTTTGGTTTGTGTGGGAGGGGTGGGTTGTTTATTAGGAAAAAGCTTAGATATTACAAACAGCCTCTTCCATGATTTTCTTCCTACCTTTGTCATACAATGCTGCAGCAAGGCTGTTAACCCATAGTAAAAAATTCTCCCATATCACTCCTATACTAAAATCCTTGCACTGGCTTCCGGTTGGGTATAGATGTAAGTTTAAAATCCTCACCTTTACGTTTATGTCTCTACAAGGTGAGGCCCCCACCTATATCAATGAGCTTCTCCAACCCTACTCTCCAAAGCGGACTCTTAGATCCACTGATAGTGGTCTTCTATCTATTCCACGGACCCGTTTGAAAACGAAGGGGGATCTCACTTTTCAAACCCTGGCTCCAATACTGTGGAACTGTTTACCCCCCCCCCCCGCTACGCACCATCAACACTGTGGCTTCTTTTAAAAAACAGCTTAAAACACATCTGTTTAGACAGGCATTTGGGTAATGTTCGTGTGAAATATGTTGTTTTTTTCTATATTTATACTGTACTATTGCTTTGTTTGATATGCTTCTATACTGCTATATTGTTTGTTTGACATGCCTTCATTCCCATGTGAAGCACTTTGTAACAGCTTTTTGTCTTAAAAAGTGCTATATAAATAAATTTTACTTACTTACTTTTACTTACAAAAGAGGGAGAGCAAGTACCAAAAATAGAGATAACTAATTAAATAACATTTATTAATTATTATTAAAGGAATGAAAGACAAAAACAAAATTGTCTTCCAGTCTAATATTCAGTTGTTGAAAGGAGGAGAAATAACCTATAATATTATTTATAATCGTAGTGTGTGTGTGTGTGTGTGTGTATATATACATATATATGTATATATATATATATATATGTATATATGTATGTATATATATGTATATATGTACATTTTCTGGTTTTCACTGTCACACTCTCCATCATTTTTCGTGTGTATTGAGTGTGTAGGTCTGAGATTGAGAATTACAGTCAAACTACTAAACTAACATTGAGTTAGTTACTGGCTAACTGGTGTCTTAGTTAACATATTCAGAATTAATACAAATGCATTTTCATTGCACAGTGATAGCTGGTGTTCTAGTTTTAAATAAAAAAAAAAGGACATTGATTTTTGTGCAATATATTGTTGAAATAGTAATCCTAATAAAAATCTATGTATACAGATGTAAGAAGCACATTACACTGTGTTCGTCTTCACTCACTGTCCTTTATCTTTTCAGGCTTGGGAAAGCTGCAGGAGGGCAGAGTGGAGCCAGTAATGGCGGTGGTCCTGCCCAAAGGAAAGTCTCTGGATCAGTGTGCTGAGTTCACCCAGAGACGCACCCAGAGCAAGGCTGCCAAGGATGGCGCACAAACAGGCCGCCCAAAGCGGCGCAGAAAGCCTCGGGTCGCTACCAGAGGGGGCCAGACCGTTTTTGACTTTCTCAACTGCAAGCTTGGAGGCAAGACCGCTCATCCTCCTGAGGGGGGTGCTGTTGCGCCATCAGCGGCAACTGGGGTGGAGGCTTACCGGGGAGGAAAAAGCACCAAGAGGAGTCTGAACGTGAGGCTGTTCCAGGCTGCCGAGAGGGTGTCCCAGACTGAGAGGGAGATCCAGAAGCTGAGCGAGTCACTCAGCAGACAGGCAGGCAGGTCAGTACTGGGGTCAGTGCACAGTCTTCATTAGCTGTACTGCAACCTTAGCCAATTGTTTCCCTACAGCCTCAGCAGCTGCTGTCACATTAGAAACCATTGCATATATCGCTCTGCTTACACAATACAACAGTCTATTGTGAGATATGAAGCATGTGGAACTTGAGTTGCTATAATGTTCCTGACAGTTAAAGTGGTAATTAATGTGAATTTACAAAGAAGGACTGTGGGAGTTGTGCGAAAATGTAAATAAGGTGTGAAGTTGCGAGGTTAGACACATGGTTCTGTGGCCAACGCAGCTAAATTCAGTTTGACTCATCATCTCGTCTCAATTCCTAATCTGTCTGGGTTTTTATTTATTTATTTTTATGTGTGCAAAGGGACCCATCCATAGTGAAGCAGTTGGAGGAGAAACTGTCAGCGGCCCGCCGGCTGTTGGTCCAGCAGAAAGCCCAGGAGCTGTCCATCCAGAGAGAGCACAAGAAGGCCGACACACACAAGAAGATGACTGAGTTCTGAGCTCAGCTGTCTCTCAAAGACATGGAGGATAAAGGGAAGCACTGCGAGCCTGAAATGAACTTTTGCTCCCACCCTTATGTCAGGTTTTTTTGTTTTTTGCTACACTGTATTTGAAGACTCTTGTTTTTTTTCCAGTCGTTTCTCACCGGCGTCTCTTGATGCAGAGTGAATCCGCTGCTCTTCATTTATTTTTAAGCGCTGGCGCATTATCTGCTCAGCATTGATGTTTCTTTGATTTCCAGCTGCACAGGTCTCAAAAATGTTCAAAAATGTTTTTCATTTTTAATGAACGTTTGTTTTTCTAGCTGTATTTTCCTTCACCCGAACTGAAAAAAGAAAAATATATAGCTTGTTTGGAGAACCTATTGTGTGCTTTCCTTTGTTTTTAACCGCACGCACCTGAGCTCCAGTCTAGACTGAATGGACTGTGTAACAGAATTTGCAATGTGCTCCAACTGTTAGGCTTCTCTGGCAGAGGTTTCAATCGCTCTGGCCGAGCACCGCTCCAGTGGTTGGTGCCGTATAGTTGAACTTTCATACTTTTAAAATTACATCCTCAGGAGTTGGAAGACCTTTGCAGAGTTTTGAAGTTACGCCCACGCCTCTTACAGCTCGTACACAGCATCTTTGAAGTTGCAACCGTAACCTTTCTGTTAAATAATGAATTTGGAGAGCAGCCTGCCTGCTCATAAAGTCTGACACACATTGTCTGTGGGGTTGGGTTTTGGCTGTGTGAACTAAAAGGTTGCAGTCGTGGTGCTCGGCAACCGTAGATCAGGCCTTCGTCCTTTTATAAGCGACTTCAAAACTGATGTGGCGAGGCATAATAACGCTATTACTTCCATTTATTAACACCTCCATTTAACATCTCAAATGAGTCCAGTGAGGTTTAGTGTGAGTCGGAGACCATGACAGACAACTAGAGGAACTGGTGAGCAATCATATCATCCCTGAAGGAAGACAGATTGTACAATCATGCTAAAACAGTAACAGCTGCAGTGAGATACAGTGTAAGCCTGTGCATGGGGGTCTACTGGAGAAGGCGGCGAAGCCACAGAGGCAGAACTCTTAAACCTTCTTCTCTCCGTACCCTGAGGGAAGCCCCCGCTCGCACCTCGGTCTGTTGAGTGACAGCACATTGACTGCTGATGACTGCAGGGGTGACGCTGAATTCGCTGATCATGGGCTAAATGCACTATGTGTGTTGATTTAATAGGATCCCTTGAGGGTCTGTGCTTCACGCTTTACCCCATTTATGAGGGTCCAGTCAGTGCCCAGCCAGAGGCGGATTCACTGCGTGTCCTACTGTGGGTGTGCTGTCTGCATCGTTGGGTGTATGAGTGCATCACACACTCCCACAGACACTCGTGCCATAAGAATTTGCTGTGGCAGTTTTTAACTGCACTTCTTGGAGCCTCACAATTATGTGAGGTGAAGTTACTTCTATTACTGTATGTTACTTGTGTTCATATTATATAGGTAACACATTACTCTGTTAATTTTTACTTGCGTTTAACTTTTTCACCTGAGGCCTGGAAAGCTACAGGAGTGTTACTCTGAACATGAAAATCAGCTGAGCTTTCTAATGTTTGATTCTCTGTCATACTTTTTGTTTAATACTCCTGAGAAAAGTGTGTGTTTTTATGCCCTATTCATTAGGTTTCACAATCACTGTCACAAATATTGTAAATATTGCTTATGTACAGTCATATACAGGGTAGGAAATAAAGACATATGGTGCAGGTGGATGTCATTCTAGCACAGACAGGTTTATTGGCACACATCTTACAGATTAAAAAAAGAAAGAGCCCAACATTATAAAAGTATAAGGTTATTATCAGATATCTGGTTCAGTCTCTTACAGTGAACCTCACACATGAATACAAATGTCTCACTTTCTTTGTGATGAATATTGCTGAAAACTGTGAACTGATTCAGTTATCTAGCAAACTATTTCGTGTCTGAACTCACAGAATAGATTATTAAAGATTCAGTGTTCCAGTTTTTACACTTAGTGGTGTTCCTGAGCTAATAGACTTTGAAAAGCTGCAAGTAAAATCCTGCCAAGGGCTAGAGACCCCTGCACCTGCTCTGGCTGATCTTAAAGCCCCAGAGCTGGGCTCCAACCTGTGGTCTCACTTCCAGCTGACCCTCCAGCTTGAGGCTGGTTTGTTTCATTAACACGGAGGAAATGAAATAGGACTTCCAGTATTAAGTAAATAGTCACAACTGCTGTGATATAAAAGCCACTGTCTGACCGCAGTGTTTATGGTAATCTGTCTGACTTTATCTTTGTAAGTTTTACGTCTAAACATGACCATGAAACCTGCATTGTATTCATTCAGGTTACTTTAAAGGTAGAGCTCTTCCTGCTCAGGTTTACCGTCATTATAGAAATGCTTTAATGGCTGAGTTTGCCAGTGATGTTCTGACTGCTTCCCTAACAGGCGCAGGCTGTTCTTTGGCCAGTTGGCATTGAATCTTGGATGCAGATGCTGTTCCCTTGTGAAGATTTTGGCTCAATATACCAGTTTTTGAATCGTGAGTTTTACTTGAGATGAAAGTGACTTTGTGAAAATCTCTCTAGGATGCTTTTAATGCTCCCAGAGAAGCACGAGTGATTACCAAAGCACTTAATGCATACTGTTTAAATACAAAATATTCTCATCAGGCACACATACACTGTAATCATGAAAACATGACTCTTCACAAGCAGCACTCTGTTCTATACATTGAAGGCCTTGCTATCTACCTTTTATGCACGCTTATTACCAATTAACAGTTAAGATAACAAGTTTTTTTTACATGAAATGCATGAAATTGACACGTTTTTCCCATCAGTTTGCACTTAATAACACATCAGTGACTCGCTCGAAGGTATTTTGAATATTGTCTCAGAACTGAGTCTTCTTGCTAAATCCCTTTTAGCTTTGGATGGGATGTGAGGACTTTGTCCCGTTCTCCTGGCACATCCATTTAAACTCTGTCAGTCTGGATGGGAACCATCCTTGAGCTGCCATCTGCAGGTAGCATATGGACGTTAAGTCTGGTCTTTGGTTGGGCCACTCAAGTGGCAGCATTGTGCTGAAACCACACTTGGACTTCGTTTCAGTGTCATGCTGAAAGGTGAACCTTCATCCCAGTTTCAGGTTGCTGGACTCTGGAGACTCTGTTCTTCTAGGACAGTTCTGGATTTTAATGCATTCACACCACCTTCAGTCCTGACCCGTCTCTTTGTCCCTGTCACTGAGAAGCACCTTTGTGTTCACTACAGGGATAGTATTTCACTGTGGGGCTGAATGAGGTGATTGAAGGAGCCTGCTGTTTACCAGACATAAAACTTCTGGAGTTCTGCTGTGAGAGTTCAAGTTTGGTTTCAGATCAGAAAATATATTTCCTGGTAAAAGCAAAGCTGACTGACACAAACTTTTAATTATTCATTTTTACATATATTTTGCTAGAAAAAATGGGACACAGCAAAATACTAAAACATGCAAACACAAATAGAAATACAATATACAAGGCAAAAACAGAGTTTGTACAATTTTAACAAGCTTGAAGGGCAATATTTGGTATGACCACCTTTACTGTCCAACGCAGTCTGAATTCCTAGGTAAACTTTTTGTAATGTCTTTTAGCGGTCTTCTGGAAAAGAGACATTCAAGGGTTTTCTTTGAATGTCTCTGTGAAGATGATCCCACACTGCTTCAGTAATATCAAGGTATGATCTCTGGGGAGGCCAAATCTATTGCTGGTATTATTCCACTGTGTGTTTTTCAGTCCAGGAATGCTTTTAATATACTAGTAGTGTGTTTGGGATGATTGTAATGCTGAAAAATGAAACCAATCAGAAGATTTCCAGATGGTTTTCCATGGTTTATCTGACAGTAGTTTTCTTCATTCTAAATTCCAATTCTATTTTGACAAAATCCAACACCACTGGCTGAAATGCTACCATGACAGAGCGTCCACCATACAATGCAAATGACTGTAGATACTCACTGTCGTGCGTCTCTCCTAACATCCTGCATATTGACAGCAATTTGAAGCAGAAAAATTCTATTTTGGATTTACCCCACAAGATTTCCTTGCACTGTCATTGATTTTCTTGTGTAATGTGGCATAGCTCAGCCTTTTCTCCCTGTTTCCCTTCCTTAAGAATGGCTTCTTGACAGCCACTCTTCCGCTGAGACCATTTCTGGTGAGGCTTCAGCGTACAGTCAACCGTCCAGATGCATCTCTCAGTTCCTGTGTCGAGTCTTTGCTGGATTTTACCAGGACTTTCATCGATAGCTTTTAGGCCTCACAGTTGTTCTCTTTTCCTTTGCTTGTCCACTTTCCACAAACTTTTTAAAGACAGTCCCCACACCATGCCATACCCATTATATATACCCATATGGAAAAGATATATATAAATCTTATAAAGTTTGTATCTGTCTTGTGTGAAACTTGTATGAAAAGCATACAAGAGTGAAAACAGATATAAGATCCATTGAAAAATTATATAAATGAAACTTGTATGTTTTGGATACTTACTAAAACAATATATGAAAGTAATGAGAAAGTGGCCACTTTCATGAGTAAATCATATAAGCCTTATATGATTCACTATATGAAGTAGGCCACATCTTATGCAAGTCTTTTATAAGTTTTTACTATTTCTTTTCCATATGGGTATATATAGATTAGTATTAATAAGGAAGCAGCTATCATTAAGTTCATCTTCTTTGCAGGAAATAACCAACATTTTGAAATCAAAATGTCTACATTAATTATCCAAGCTGTGGCATATGTATCTCAGAAGACAATCACTTAATTGAAATTAGCACTGAAGGTCAATTTTTCATAAAGGTAAATTCAATAACATGACATTTAGCTGTAATTAATAACACTGTGTACTTGCATGGCATTTGGCATTGCTTCCTTGAGGAAGCCAACACAAAGGACCTTTATGGAGTTTTGCCATTTGCTTTTCTACAAGTATTTAATACTGAAATTATGCATGAGATCTGTGCTGAAAAGGCATGGCTTATCATTTAATGAAAATTAGTTTGTGGCTTCATAAAGACCATGCTCATTTCATTTTAGAATTATAATAACAATATGCTGTGGCATTGTGTATCCTTGGAAAACTGGTGGGATAAATGGAAATTAATATCCGTTCATATATACATTTTTGAATGCAGACAAAAGACTTAAACTCATGTTTGTCATATGCTACATTTTTGAAGTTGCAACAAAGCCAGAGTACTCATTTGTATTTCAGGCTATCGCCACCTTTTTTTCTCCAGAGTTTGTGCTGAAACGTACGAATAAACAGGGAGCACGGCAGCTATTTCACCTTGTTCAGAGTGCAGTGTTTCCATATTGTGCTAAATTGCTGTTTTCTCTTGTCTGTGAATTTACATAATGATCAGTGGGTAGTCGTCTGCTGAGCAAGTGGAAATGCAATAGTTTGTTTGTTGAGGTCAAAATTGAGGTCATTACTTTGGGTATTCAGGTGTAACATTACATGCTTTTAAATCTAATCGGATGTGGAGTTTTATTCACGTGGAGCTGCAGGGTGCTGATGTAGAAGAGCAGGATTAAAGTGGAGTAATTGAATACTTTTTCTTTTCACACACAATTCAGTGATACACGTTTGTTCTGTTCCTCATGTTTCATCAGTTTTGTTTTGTTTTTGTTTAATTTCCACTTCTTTCAGTTACTTAAGCCAACAGTTCAAATTTCTAAAATAGAAATATTAGAAAAGCCTTTTCATAGATTCGCATACCTAATCTAGATTCTTTTCATTTAGCTTTATTTTATTTCACATGAAATTAATAAAAGTAGACATGTGCCTAAAACTGTTTATGTGAGATAAAGAAATCAAACAAGGCTTTCAAAAACATCTCACTCGTGCACAAAACATTTTAAACGAGGATTTCACAACATAGGTGATAATGAATTTGGCACAAAGGCAAAGAAATCAAAAAAATAAACACCAACAAAGAGTGTGAGGGTGTTAAAGAACTACATGGACTTGAACTGAAACTGAAGTGAAGCATCTAAACTAGAAATGTGTGTGCAAAATGTACAGAGATGTCCTTTTGAACTAAAATAAACAATAAAACAATTATTTAATGCAAAAAAAATCTGTCCGGTCAGCTGTACAGTTCTGTTAAAGCCCATAATTATTTAATGATTGCTTTACTTCTTGCAAATTTTATAAGTGCTCCTAAATATAGTATCTGCTTTAGCTATTCTTTGAGGACAGAAGGACACGTGAGATTAATTTCTGTAACACATTTTAAAAATACATCCAAAAAGCAGGTCCTCCTGTGGAAGCAGTGAATGAAAAAATCTAAATGCAGTTAAGTGTGAAACCCTCCTCTGCCAACTTATTTTAAAACACTGCAGTACAATTAACCTTTGCTCTGTGCATGAAATAGTTTTTCACAGAATAGTGGTGTACTCATTAATAAATTTTAATTGTCTTTTTTTTTAATATATAGCTGTTGTAGATACTGAAAAGATCCATTATGGGAAGCGACAAAAGTCAGGTCATAATGAAAGCGGAGAGGACGCTGGAATTAAATGTTGGAACTAATGAGTTACAAATTCATCTCAAAATCTTCAACCCTAAGGTAGAATAATAATATTACTAGAATAGCCACATTTATTGTCATCATCCATATCAATTTCTGTTCTACTTTATAAACCAAAAGAAACAAAACAGATGGAAAGAATGACAAAGATCTGCAGTAAAAGCAAAGAGAATGGCTGAATAGATGTGCTAGAGTTAGAAAGTTGCAAAGCTGCATGTTTGCTTACCTGTGGAGTGACTCTTGCACAAAGCAGCACACCTGAATGCACCCAGCCAAGAATTCTGGCAATTAGGTTTCAAAGAAACAATCGTTTGTATTTTTTGTATTTTTTTGTATTTGGCGAAAGCACTGCACATTGATCTGTTCCACACATACTGCAACACTGACATTACTGAAGAAATGTTAAAAGTTAGCTATAAATTAAACTTTACACAGTCTTATGAACAGCTCCTGGTGCCTACAGTCTGTGGCATCATCCAAAGTCCTTCATGGGTTAGAGTCAATTTTTCACTGTTTTTACAAGAGTATCTGATTGAGTCATACAGCTCAATGTCAGAATGGAGTGGCATGGAAGGATATTTTTGCTGTTGGCCTTTTGCCCTCATAAAGAATTCATATGCACACTGAAATCGATGATAGATATTTCATCTTATCTTTTAGCAAGTAACCTTCCGATGACCCGGCCTAAGAGCGAGAAATGTGACAAGTAGTCCCTTTGAAAAACAGAAAATAAAAAGATATGTGGTAAACCTTTTTTTCTGTTAAGAGAATGGGGGAACACGTCCTTCTGTCTGTCCGTGCTCTCTTTCCCTTGATGCAGAGATTCTAGATCATTCCAGCCAGCCAAGGAGGAAGAAAGAGTCCCACAGATCCCAGTATACACACCAGCACAAACATCCAGAGGAATATCCTGTCAATGACCATGGCCACATACTTCCAGTCCTCCTTGACCTAGCAGAGAGGGGAAACAGCACAGGGGGACATTTCAAATTTCACTCCACACCACCTTCCTTTTCTACCAGCTGTCAGTTTTCACCCTTGATTGATTTCTCTCGAATGGCTGATTTTTTCATTATGAGTCTGCTATCTCCTAAATGTCAGTCAATCCTTGCTTGTGTCTCTTATGAAAAATTCAAGGTCAAATTGCGGAGGTCCCATTGTTTTAAGGAAAGGCCTATTCTGGTTAGAGCTCGAGAGTGTATTGTGGCGTCGACGGTGACTGATGTCAGTGAATACAATAGGTTTTTATTACATTTCGTCACATATATCCTGCAGAAACTTCTTTTTCCCCTCTCAGAAACTTTATAATTAGCATTTTATCACTATATGCTATATTTTTTAATTATTTGACATTTAATACTTGTTCCAAGCACAGTTTCAGGGTTATGTTTGAAAGCAATAAAGAAGAGTCACGTTTCTTTCAGCACTGCCAAAACTAAAGACTTGCAGTATGATTTCATCTCGTGAACAGTTTTCAAAATTGTCACTTGTCTAATGGTCACTTTTAATTAGGTTGCTTAAGCATTTGTATGTGCGACTGTTCACACCGAGTTGCCCATAAGAGCTTCTAAATAAGACAGTGTTCTTTTATCATCAGAAAATCCTGATTACTGTTATTGAATAATGGCAGACTGATTTGTCATTTATGGGTCTGATACTCTATTGTCATTATGTGTTTATGTGCTCTTCCTTTCTTGCATCCCTTCTGAGTTTTTGGGCAACTGTGACCAAAAGCCATGGGAGCAGTATATAAACATGTATGTAAATGCCAACAACAAATGTTTTGAAAAGAAACAAATATGATAATAAAAGTCTTATTATACTTTGTATGATTTACAGTGAGCAGAATCAGTAGTTTAAAAATATATTCATGTTGGCAGGGGTGATTTGGCCCTGTTCTTTTTCTAGTCAATAACATTTTTAAAGCCTCCTCCTAGTACACAGCATAGACAGGAAAAAGTACAGTATGTGAGCAATGCTGCTTGCAGTGGAGCTCTGCATACATAGATGATAAAAAGCAAATAACAGCAACACAAAGGACAGCCCACACTGCTTAAAACACTATTTTTCCAGTTATTCTGCAACGCAGCACACATTCATCTGAGAACTGTAACACGATTTATTTGTTGTCACTCAGTGGCTGAGTTCAGATTAGCTGGATCTCTGACATGCAAAATAACGGGGTTACTTGTTTGTTCAGGATTACTTTCATCCTCTTTTGCACGAGAAAAGAAAGAAGGGGAGGAGCACTGCTTGGTGGGAGTGAGTACAGGGAACATACATGTAGGTTTTTTGCATGGAAGTACATTTCACCCCTGTGAAATCCAGTCAGAATCTGCTGTTTTTATTTAATGTTCCTCTGACACCTTGAATGACTGGCAGGCAAAAGATGCGAGGTAGTTTTGTTTTTTTGTTTTTTACAAACAAACTGACATTTTAGAAATGTCCCCCGGTGAGGTACCATGTTTCTCCTGCTGGGATCTGATTAATTTTGAATTTGAATAAATCCTGACAGATCAGATATTGTATTTTATCCTCCCATTTACTTCAGTCTCTAAATGGTAGCTCAAAATTACACAGTGTGGTTTTTGTCCTGTCTGTCTCCCCTCATTCCCAACTAGCTGTGGCAGATAGCTCCCTGAGCCCGGTTCTGCTGGAGGCTTCTTCCTGTTAAAAGGGAGTTTCTCCTTCCCACTGTTGCCAAGCGCTTGCTCATAGGGGGTCGTTTGATTGTTTTGGGGTTTCTTTTTCAAATTATTGTAGGGTCTTAACATTAAAATATAAAGCACCTTGAGGTGACTGCTGTTGGGATTTGGCAATAGATAAATAAAATGAAATTGAAAATCAAAAATTGTGCTAAAAGCCCTTATTCAATTTCTGAAAGGATTTCACTTGTGTTTAAAACAGAACATTTAGAAACATTATTACCAAGGCTTGATCGTTTCTGTCTACTCACTGAAAAGTCTGCATCCTCTGCCCTGAGATGATCAGCGATGTACTGCACTCCCTCTATGGCCCGTTTCATAGCTGGAGAAATAGTTGGAATCACAGCATCCTGTTGGGTACTTGCATCTTTTGTGGACTCTGCTGTTAGGGTTTCTGCTAGCTGATCTGTAGGAGGAGTTTTTTTCAACTGCCCCATTATTCCAGAGACCGCATCATCATGCAGACAGCAGTACTGGACGCTGCTGGAACGACACAGATGTCTGGCTTTCTGAGGAAGCGGCTTCTGTTGGTCACACATTTGCTCTACGCTGTGGGAGCGACCATTTGGGGCCAGTCTACTTGGTTCTTCCCTCGACAGGTTGCGAAGTGGACCCAGTGGCAAAGTTGGGGGCAATGACAATTGGGAAGAGGACGAGGCCGCTGAGTTGTGTCTGCGTAGGGGTTGCTTCTCTGAGAGAACTGAATACTGACCAGATATGGATCGGCTGAAAATGTCGGCCTTCAGTGGGTGATCTTTTTCATTGTGCTTCCCAAGAGGGGAGGAGGGTGGAGATGGTGAGCAGACAAGGATGCTTGGGCTGTCAGACTGTGTCTTTGGGAGTATATTTTCAGCCTGGGCCATTTGTATCAACCCAGTCTCTAGGCCTGTCCAGAAGGCCTGAGAGTTGCCTGTGGCAGATATCGTTGTTGGACGGTGCATCATCTCAATAAGCTTCTTGCAGTGCTGCTTTGCGGTTCCTGGTGGACGCTTCATGAAGAGGACCTGAGGTACCAAGTCCAGGAATACTCTGCGGACCCAGTGAGGCATGCCATGTGTTTGTGGGGATCGGTGGTGTACATTCAACACAAAGACGGTAATTATGATGGAGAGCGTGACAAAGACCATAGTGAACAGCAGGTATTCACCAATCAGTGGTATGACCAGAGATGTAGATGGTATTATCTCTGTTATCAGCAGGAGGAACACTGTTAAGGACAGTAGCACCGAAATGCACAAGGTAATCTTCTCGCCACACTGGGAAGGCAAATAGAACACCAGCACAGTCAAGCAGGAGATAAGCAGACAGGGGATAATAAGGTTTATAGTGTAGAACAATGGAAGCCTCCGAATGATGAAGTAGTAAGTGATGTCTGCATAGATCTCTGTGCAGCACTCATACTTTTTTGTATTGTACTTGCCCACTGCATTGACAATCACCCACTCCCCGCTCTCCCAGTAGTCCATCTGGTCCACATCGCTGGCCATGCTGATCAGATCAATCTTGGCACGGTCATAGGTCCACGAGCCGAACTTCATCTTGCAGCTTTGCTGGTCAAAAGGGAAAAACGTGACATCTATGCTGCATGAAGACTTATAAATGGCTGGTGGCATCCACTTTATCTGGCCATCGTAGAACAGATGCGCCTTTGTGAAGTGAGTAACTGCAAAGTCACCGTCGGCACTGCAGATGAAGAGCAGGAGAGAAAGGTGGAAACACATATATCAGACTTACATCACATTTTAGCCCCTCTTTAATAAATGAATTTTATAAGTTTAATTCTGGGTGATTTCTTCAAGCACTACTTTAAAATGTTCAAGGTCAGTCACAGCTCACAGGTAGAGTAGGTGTTCAGTTGCCATAGAGATAACTAAGTCTTTCTAATTGGAAAACGCAAGTAACAAAAAGTGGAATTTGACCTAAGATGTTTCCTTAATAGATACAGGAGAACGTTAAAGAAGTGGTGTTTTCAGTTTTTACAGTTTCTAACCCTGTGAAACTCAGGGGTTGAGACTAATTTAAAAGGTATTTAAAAGATTAAGTATTCTGAGACATATCAACTATTCTGACTCATCAAATAAAAAGTGAAAATGTCTTCATCTATGTCAATGACACGTTTGTTTATATGTATACATCTCTAAATGGGCAAGATTTCCTGTCTTTAACATTCTGTTGGTGTCCAGTTTGTTCATTATTCAGTTCATTCACAGTCTGTTGTTGCCTTTTTTGTTATCTCTTTATGCCCTACTTGTGTTTGAGTCTGTCTCCATTTAGTTACTTCCTGTTTTATTTTGGTGTTCCTTGTCATTTTCTTGTCTTTCTTTTTTTTGCAGTTCCTGTGTCTCATTATCCCTGATTTGTTCCAGCTGTGTTCCCCACCTTTTTCCACTAGCCGCATTAGCTTTTGTATTTATTGTCTCAGTCTTCCCTTGTCCTTTGTTGAGTGGCTCCACATTTCTGTGTGTTCCCTAATGTTCCTCTGAGTCTTCTAGTATTTGTTAGTGTTTCCTATCCTGGTGTAATTATTCCTCATGATTCCATTTTCCCTTTCTGATTTTGGACTGTTTCCCTTTCATCAATCCTCCACTTAATGCTTTATGCTGCACATTGCATTTGGGTCCGCAAGCAGCTACCACTTTCCACACAGCTTATGATTCTCTGTTTAGAGACGTTTATGGAACAATTCAGTGCTAACATGATATAATTTTCGAGACATGAATAAGGTCTTCATGTGCCAGAGGAAAACAGAACTTGAAGATGCAGTTTTGTCTCAGTTCTGAAATCTCCTTTGTGTACACAACAGTCCTGCTTTTACACACCTGATACCAGTTATTACATCCACCCTCATCGTGTGAACCAGCAATCTCAGTTCTACATCTCAAGGTGCAGAGCTCATTCCAAACCATTCAGCTCAAGTCTACACAGGAAATAGCTTGAACCTATGTAATCAGAAAACCCTTTTGATGTTTATTTTCTCTGAATGGACATGTAGGCTATTCACAATGTACCCTTTTGCTGTTTAAATCAATGCTGTTTACAAAAGTCTTTGAGATATTGTGTCACAAATGGACTTCACAAGTGAGATCGCCGTGTTTTGCCTTACTAATTAAAAGACATAAGTGACAAAGGTTCAGTCATTTCACCATGAGAACAACAATTATTGTTCAATAACATCCAATTTGGATATTTAGCAAATTCTTTCGTGACATTTTCTTTCTTATTAGCCGACTTTTGGAAAAAATATGAATCCAGGCTTACTTGAGGTGCTCATACTAGATGCATTTTATCTGTAGCCCTTTGAAACATCCAGTTACATTTCACCTTCTTATTCCCAGCCAAATGTATTACTTTCTGTCATACTGAGCTTTGTTTGTAACCACATCCATTAGGAGTGACCTTGTTCACATATATTTCAACTAAATTACTTTATGACATTGGCACAGGATGAGATGTTTGGCACAACAGCAGATTCTTCGTGTTTTCCCTCAAATCATGCCATCTGTTGGAATTAAACCATCAGAATCTGAGCATTACTTGCCATATGATCATTTTTACATTGAAATGTTGACATTTAAAATGCACAGGAAGCACACTGTGGGCCTGAAAAGAATCTAAATTTCATATAGCACAAAAAGGTATTGATACAGATCCTCACTTGTTGTAGAGGACGATGTCGGGTCTCCAGATAATCTCTGAGGGGATACGTATGGAGGTGACATTTTCGTAATCCTCTGGGTTCCAGCGGAGTTTGTAATCGTTCCATTCCTGTTGCAAAACATTAATCATATTTATGCACCGCAGCGTTATATTGGACTGTATTTCATATGCCTTTTCTCTATCGTCTTTTCTTACTTGCTTAACCCAGACATTTGTAGTCATCATCTGATTCTTCTCATCCTTTTATGGAAAACAGAAAAGAAGATTACTCTGACAATGAATTCAGTGTCGATCTGCACTTTATTACCACTGAGATAGAATTCAGTTCTTTCTTTCTCTCTTTTTTTTACACCACACAGACCTGTTTTCATATCTTAGTCAAGACATCTCATTGATATAATGCTTTCCGTAGCTGCTTACCCTAACCCCAGCGAATGCCTAATCCTAACCCTCAGCCTAAACCTAACCATAACCTAATTGTAACCCTGATAGTAAAACCACATTTTCAGCCTCAAAAATGCCTTCAAACTTGTGGGGACGGGCATTTTGTCCCCATAAGTGAGTGTTGGTCCCCATAAGAATAGTAGTATGCCAATTTTCTGTCCTCTCAAAGATGTCTAAACAAGTATACACACACACACACACACACACACACACACACACACACACACTCATGAATCATTTCTAGAACAAATCAACCAAAACAAAAAACACTTTCACTTCTTTGCTGGCAAGCTGCTTTCTCCAGCTCTTCCCTGGAAACATCTAAGACACAGCAGTCAGTGAATGCACTGTGCAGGAGAAGACAACTTCACCTAAAGTTGACTCTCACCGGCAGGCAGGTGGAGAAAGTACTGTCAACTAATTGTGTGTCATAAACCTGGAAAGTCATCCCCTGCAGCACAGTCTTGCACTGGGTAACTTTTAAATGGCTCTGCATGGCAGTCGGGTGTTTATATAACCATTTTTACCTTAGTCAACAGAATCTCAGCGACATTTGCGTAAAATGCATACTAAAAGGTTGCACTTAAAACCACAGGAGGTCTGGAATGCAAAGCTACCAACATGACGAGAGTTATTTTTGTCTAGAGCAGCTGTGTCTGGATTGCTGCTCAGGAGACAGATTTGAATATTTACTGTCTGTGTTAGCATACTTGACAAGTGAATTTAATTTGGGAAAATAATGCATTGTCTTCTGTTGGTGTGCTTTCATTTCCGCTGATTTATCTCTCTTGCACGGTGTATCTTTCAGCTAGTAATTACCAATATACAGCACATAAGACAGAATCTCCCCCCAACATAATACTCATAATAATGAAACACATGTTTCATGCCCATTCAACAAGCCAAGATGTTTGTAATTACAAGGATAGCTCTTTTGTTAAATCTTTACAACTTTATTGATATATGTATTTAGATATTTACATGAATGGTAACTTAATTACAGGTAGTTAAAAAAAACTATTTAAAGATCAGAGTCCCATTATGGAGCCATAACATCTAAATGTCTCGCAGTCGTTTCTTTTCTCCTCAAAAAAGAAACACACAGATCGTGTCATTTTGAAGGGCACAGTGGTAGCTAGACTTAAATGTCCAGTGGTAGCTGTTGATGGAAACTTAAGAAAGATGTCAGCTATTACTCACCACATCAATTAGCTGAGCGATAGATAGTCCAAAGTGGACTAGTACTGTATCTGTAGTGTTCCTCACAGGTCGGGAGAGCTTATTGTAATTTGCAAACAGATTCTGGAGCAGCCTCTCTTCAGCGTGGGCACGGGGTCCAAGTTGGAAACACACTGAGGCCAGAGATGAGAAAGAAATTCAACAAAACAAGAAGTTGAGATTAATCGTGTGCCGTCCTGTTTATGTAATTTAAACGAGACCAATTGATCTTTACTTAGAACTGCAACTGCAATGCATAGGATATTCTTTCCTATGCTTTTTTTTAACTCCATGCTGATTTGTACCAGTTGATTTTGTGCAGTGCTCTTATGCATATCCTCATAACCATTTTGAATTTTTTCTATTTTTTGTTCACTTATTCGTGAAATACAGGGCAGGATTTTATATGAATACTATTAATGTTGAAAATATTTGCTTCCATTCACAATACATTCATCTATAATGGATTGAGCTGACGCTACGATACCAAAGAATACAGAGTGTACTCTAAAAGTAGGGTGACCTCTATTATACAGGTGGCCTATGGTTACATGAGACGGGATCTGAGAGACGGGACAAATCAGGATGGAGGGTTGGGGGTGGGGGGGTTGCATAAAAGGAATAAGAGGAAGGAACAAACGTGCTGATGGAGCGATCTGTCCAGACGTTTCCCTCACCGCCCTCCTCCACCCACCCTCCACTCTCTCCCTTTCCCTTTCTTCCTTTCAACAGCCGTCCTGATGAAGCAACTCAATCAGATCCCTCGGCACTGAGAAGGACCCGGCGAGGTCTGAGGACAATTAAAGAGAAAGGGATCATCCTGAGGCTTCGACAGGACGACGTCCTTTGCCTTCTGGTTCTTTCCTTTCACATTCACTTGGGCACTTTTCCATCATAAACCTTGTTGCATCTGTGCAGGTGATTCATTGTGTTTGCAGTCTTTCAGAGGCAGTGATTGATTTAACTGGCCTCACTGATATTCTATCATCTCTAGCAGTACCACACAGTTCAATGTCTTTCTTTCTCTATGGACCTTATACTGTACATTATATCATACTCTATGTGAACTGTGATGCATTTTAATCTGTTTTGTCAAATATCACATGAAAAAAATAGTCCTAAGGAGGACCCTTCCAAACTAGATTCTTGTGGTTTCTGGACCACATTAATATATTCGCCCAACACACACTTGCTTGGCTCAGGCCCCTTTAGAAAGGACGTGAGAGGACCTTTCTATAGGTTTCCATTAGTGACTGCCACTTTTCTAAGACTATATTATTCCAAACGCCCCTTACTTGTATCCTTAAAATAGCGATACAGGTGTTGTTGCCATGCAGCTGGCCTTCCTCTTGGGTCCTCCTACCCACTCAATCAAAGTTGATGGGCTGTCTTTCAGTTGCCTGAAAACTGGCATCCACTATTTTTAAAAGCTTGGGATCGATATCTTATTAAATGGATATAGTTTCTTTTTTCCTTTCATGTCTTGTCTTCCTGTTTTCACCTGGATCTGATTGACATTTTCAGACACTCAACAACCTTGAAATGCCGTTACACGTTCAGACGAGAGAGGCCGTCAAAGGTGGCTTTTGTTTTATCGCATCAAATTATCAAATTAGAGCATTATCTGTTGAATGCGACCAATATTAAACAAAACCGGAGGCTCAAGTACATTCTAATCAGCCTTGGGACTAATGGGTTTATATGGGAGAGCTCACAGGGTGTTGTGACTTTGGTAAAAAATGCAGATTAGAGCAATAATCTTTACAGGAAAAAGTAGGCAACTTTTAGATGAGTTTACTTCTACATGGTGTGTTCTCCATTACAGTATGAATAAGACTAATGCAGACTGTGATGATGCCAGTGTCTTTCACTCTTCAAGTTTTTCTTATATTGTTGTATTTTACAGTTTTCTGAAGCTACAGCAAAGCCTGATGAGTTATTTGGATGTGTCAGAGCTACTGGGTCCAAATCTGTCCTCATCTGATCAATGCTCTCTCATAGGACAGTACTGCATCAGAAGCAAATTAGTTTTCACTCAAGTGAATACTACACTTGAACCAGGCAGATGAAGCTTGTTACCAGGCTACAAAGCTCGCGTAGCAACACAGGCAGTTTCTACCCTTCAGTAGCAAACTACAGAAAACAAGTTTTTGTGTCCCAAAGGTCGTATGGTTTTATGGTTGTATTGTTCATCGTGCCAAATTAGCCCTCAGCAAAAATCATTGCCTGTCTAATAAGTAATGAGACTGGGGTGGACTGAATATAGATGACTGGTGTAAGGAGACAGGCTTATATTAAATAGAAAAGCAAGGCCATCTGATGCCTTTCAGTCGTTTCTCTGAATTGCCCAGCTATTTAGGGCAAACCTATTGAAATGACACAATATAGGCAGTTCTTTTGAGTCATGCAGTAAATTACTTTGTAAGCCAACTTTGTTGATGCTGACAAACTTGAGCAGCGTGATATTTTAAACAGAAAAAAGAGGAGTGGAAAAAAAATCTAATTTGAGATGATTAGCAGCTGAAAAACCCTCCTCTTCCAATATATACTTCTGCCTTCAGCAAAAATGAAAAACACATTAACATCCTTCGCATCGCTTTCCCTTATGTTGAAAAATAAAATGACAGATGATGCAGCTTTAATGACAGCACGGGGGAATTATTTACCTTGTGGAGGAAGAGTGAAGAAAAGTAAGCTCAAACAATTGTAGAAATCCATAGTGATCCAGCAGTACCCAACTCTATCAGTGAACTCCCTCCAACTTCTGCTGGATTTCAGTCATCGCAGAAGTGATCAAACCTGGAAAGTCTGCCCTGTGACAGCAGGTCGTCAAGGGTTTCAGATCAGGTTAAACACCCAGACTCAGAGGTCACGTAAGTCTGAGTCAAACCAGGGTCCGGCGGTCCTCCTGATTCCATCTCTCCATCTTTTCACATTCTCTTTTGTCCAGTCATAGCAGTATGAAGGACCCACAGACACATAGTGTAGTTTTTCTCATCCAACACTTCAAAGTCCCTCCTCCTCCTTCCACTGGAATCCTTCATCCAAGTGTGGCTGGCTTATCCTTCTCTTCTCCACCCTCCCTGTCAACATTACTCCCTCCCTCGCCTCTCATCTCTCCGCCTCCTCACCTCATCTCTCCCTCTCTCTCTTTCTCTCCCCCTCTCTCTCTCACACACACACCTCATTTCTCTCTTTGTATTCTATCTTTCCCTCCTACTTACATATTTCTTTTTCTCCCTGTTCCAGTTTTCTGTCTCTTCTTCACTTTTTTTTCATTGAAAACAGAACTTTTTGTCAGTCTGTGTGTGTGTGTGTGTGTGTGTGTGTGTGCACGAGGGAGAGTGTGAGAAGGAGTGTGGGGTGGGATTGGTGGGAGGATGGGGTAGTGGATGTCGACTTTTTGATTACTGGTACATAGAGCAGCAGCGCTGTGTGGTTTTCTTGACCAGTTATTTGTATGTGAGCAGTGTTACAGTGTATGTGCAGCTACCTGTCAAAGTCCACTGTGTTAAAAAGTGCCAGTGAATCACAGGACCTCTGGATACTCTCCAATCTCCCCACTGCACTGTTTCCCACGAGCACTCCCCCCGCCCACCCTTATCTCCCCCTCTCCTTTCTCTTTTAAACACCCCTGACCCTCACACGCTGTCAATTTTTCATGTGACGTCTTACACACAGATGAAGACTCTCTTTCTCTATAGCATCTTACTTCCCCCCCAGTCTCCTTTCAGCTTTTATACGTCAGCAGACCTCAGTGCCAAGGCTAGCCATCTATTGAGACAGTCGCATCTGCTTGAGGTGTATTTCCTGTTGCTGAACATCTTTTTCATTTTTCTCCAGCAATGCCAAAATGTCACCTGAGAATGAGAAAATAACTGGAGCGCCTTAAAAAAATGTAAGCGTCATCATTACATGAGGATGGGTGAAGGAGAAGCTGACTTTTGACTTTCTGACAGTTCTTCCTGAGTGTTATATGACAGAGTGAAAGAAAAGACGTCCAAACAAAGATATATTTTGCTGTTTTAGTTGTCTTTGTCAGATATGCTTCTCTGTGAGCCCACAGAGAAGAGCCTCTGCAGAGCACGCATTGATTTTTTCTAATCAAAGACGAGGTTCTCTTGATCCAGCGATGACTAACTGTGACGTGACAGATGAAGAGATTCCTCTCGCCGGTTTGCCACCACGAGCACAGATGCACATTCTTGCCATGAGAGATTTGATAGCTGATTATTTATTTGGATTGCTGACAGGAGTCAGGCAGGAATTTGTAAGTGGGACAATGTAGCAGCAGGGAGCACTGGAAGAGGAAATTTCACTTACAGTAAAAGGGCAGGGTGCACAAACAGGCCAATTGCCTGGTGGCTGTCGCATATTAGTTTATCTCACACCCACGTACAGACACATATAGTCTCCCTCCGCGGCCATCTCATCAGATGAAAAGAACCATCTGTGCTTCTTGCTTTGCGAATGGTAAAGGAGAATACGGTATGGTCACCTCTTCCAGCAACCTCCTTAATAATTCATCTTGTTCTGATATTGCAGCACCTTTGCTGATCCCCAAACAAACACTTTGACCTCTGCTCCAGATGGTCACAACCTAAACACACGTGCTGACCTAGTGGCGTCCCTTTAAAGCAGGAAGATGAGTGGCTGCAATCTTAACTGCAGTGCACAGTAGGTATTTCAAATGTTTATCCTTAACAATAGTCACTTCCAAAGTTGAACCATTTGGCATTTGATAAAACCTAGCTGGTTTGTATATGTGCAACACATGTCAGGGGTGGGAATCTGGGTGTTGTGGTGTCAGTCTGCCAGCCTATATATTAAACTTTGTCCATTAGACTTTTCCTCTGGTGACACAGTACCACGAGGTTGACATTTGTGCTTTAAAGTGATGTGTTTTGATAACCATTAAATGGGGTGCCATGCAATTTGGAGCAGTCGATAATTTTTCCTCTCATAATGAAGAGTGATTGCTTCTGTGACGCCTTGATTTTTCATCTACAATTACCAGATCAACATTTCAATTTGTCCAATCCTATGATTTACAAGCAGGTATGTGCAAAACTAATAACACTCTGGAGACTCAGCTGTATTTTGTGTTAGGTGCAAATGAGCTAATTTAGCATGCAACCATGGTGAATTAGAAGGATGGACTGTATGATACTGTATAGCCACATACTAACAGGCTGACTGTACCTCACCGAGGTTCACAGACCCTTCCAGCATGGTTGTTTGGATCCTGTGCCAAGCTTTCCGGAGCTACCAAGAAAAATAAATAATTCAGCCACTTTGGTGAAGAGAACATAATGAAATTTGCATAATTTAAAGCTCAAATCACGGTTTGGTGCTTAAATGTCATGACTTGAAATGTGATCTGTTGCTTTACTGATGCTGATTCAAGCTAAACAGTGAATCACTCATGGTGTTAAATTGAAGTTTGCTAACTTGACTGATACGTGGTAAATAAGCACCGTCTGCCATCAAACATACAGTTTATTCACTGTTGACAATAGTGGCTGATTCTAATTGTGCACACATTATTATTTGGTTCAATAAACAAATTGCATTGCTTTTACCAAAATCTTCACTGAGGAAACATCATTTTTATAAGTGGTATCCTTATGTTGGTGCTGAGGGATCACCAGCACACATGAGGTATTATTTGATTTTCAAAAATTAGACCTGATGGGAAAAATATGCAGTTAAAGAAAAGATCTCAGTGCTAATCTCCAGATGCAAGTGAGCCAAAACATTTTAATGGGTGCTGGGCACATTTCTGCATGATGGCGCAGAAGTAGTTAAGTGACTTATCTTAGTTCACCAAATAGTACTGCAACTGTAGCACCCTGCAGTTTTCAAATTGTTTTTAGCTTTTGATCAATCATCAGTCTGGGAAATCTCCTTCTACCCCAGGAGTATCAGACTCATTTTAGTTCATGGGCCACATACAGCTTAATTTGATTTCAAGTTGGCTGAACCATTAAAACAAAGCCATAATAAACCACATGAAACGCAGACCCCTCTAAACTGCTCATTTCTTGAATTGTAAAGAACTACAAGTAAAGTTTTTTTTTAAATTGCATTTCCATATGTAATGAGCCATGCATTTACAAAATAGATGATGAGCATCCTGAAATTTTCTTAAGAATATTAAACACAGTGTCAACAATATGTCTCACTATTCCCATGTTCAGTGAGCCTGTTGTCATTAAATGTGCACACAACTTCACAGATCCTGGTGGTTGTACAAAAACTCCACATGAAGAGATTTCTTTTATTAAATGAGTACAATACTTTACATTTATATGGCTCAATCTGTCTAAATGCAAAAACATTTTTATGTTTCCAAATATTTATAATAATATTTGAACTGATGATTTTATTTACTAAGGGAAAAAAGGTTCCTACTTATTAAAAAAAGATCCAAACCTACCTGACTCTATGTGAAAAAGTAAATTACCCCCTAACTAATAACTGTTTTTGCCACCATTGGCAACTGCAATCAAGCATCTATGTTAATTTGCAATGAGTTTTTCACATCACTGTGGAAGATTTTAGCTCACTCTTCTTTGCAGAATTGTTGTAATTCTGCTATATTGCAGGTTTCTCCAGCATGGGTCACCTGTTTAAAGTCACCCAAGCATCTCAATCAGATTTAAGTCTGGGCTTTGATGAGGTTTTCTCTCTGGATGCCACTTCTGTGCAGTCTCTGTCTTATTGTTGAATCATAAACTCTTATTTTAACTGTGGCAAGTGAGACCTGCAGTTCTTCAGATGTTGTTCTGGGGGGGTTTTTCCACATAGGGCCAGGTAAGTTTGGATAGCTTTTTGGGTTATCTTTGTCTAATATTTAAATTTGTTTGATGATTTGAAATGTTTAAGTGACATATATGCAAAAAGATAAGAAATCAGGAAGGGGGTAGGTACCTTTTCATAGTACTGTACATATGTAGTAATGCTGGCATTACCTCACCGTATCTGAAATAGCAATGCATTTTATCTTAAAGCTTGTAAAGCAATACTGTGGGCCATACTGGACTCTCTGGCGAGCTATTACAAAATGATGACTCACATGCTTCATCTTAGTCTTGATGCAGTTGACTGGACCTCACCACAATTTGACTGATTGCATTCAGTTCCACCAAAGTGAACTGAACTAACCTGGCAAATACAGCAGACCTTGTTTAAACTGAACAAAAGGATTAAATCTAAAAGCTAAGTCCTTCATCAAATGCAACCACTCAATTCTGACCTTGAGAGAAGAAAAAGGAAAGCACCTTTTACTTGAGCTATCACAGAATAACGTAACACTTACTACTCCTACGCCATGAGTACACGAACAGTTATCAGACTGAAGTTTCACTCTGACCACAGCTATATGTTAGATAGGGTGTATTTATAAAAGATCAGTGTGAGGCACGATAGAGAGTTTATGCTAATCAGACAGTTGTCGGTGTTCATTAGAGCATTAAACTTTAAAGATTAGAAGTACTTTGGATGGACTTCCAAACCGAGTGAAGTATCTGCAGTTTTGATCAGATCACAAAGTGTGTTCCCGCTGAAGTCAGTCTCTATGAGGAGAGCTCCCTGAAACAGTCCCTGGATCTGAGATCGCCAGGTCAGCTTTCACCCAACAGCGCATGTTTTGCCTCAGTGATTCACACAGCGTTCTTTGTTATACAGACATGCATCCAGCTTCAGACACACAAACCCACACAGACATAGGGATTCAAGCCATGCATGCATAAACACCTAGCCTACTAGGGTTGCCAAGATCACCTGTCAGTCATGGCTACTGCCTCTTTAAAGGCTGCACAAAACCCCCTACAGCACTTTCCCCCTGTAATATCTGTTTAAAATGAAAGGGTTTCACATGTGCTTCTATGGGATTTAAACAGAAGGCTTTAAATCTTTAAAAATCTCAAAGTATTGCTGCTTTTCCCGCTGCATTGTCTTGTGTTCAGTTTTCTTTTACCATAGATTCAAATTGAAAGCAGTAGATGGATGTTCAAGCCATCCTGAATGCTGCTGGCAAAGGCAAATATTGATACACTTGGATGCCAACTGTGAACCTAACTGCACTAGCCCAGGGGTGAACTGAGATACCCAATGAACACATACCCAAAGAAATGGGGCACCTGCAATGCCGTGGGGTGAACGACATCTGTTAGCTAGATACATGCAGTCCTCACAAAATATTGCGGTTTCAGGTGCAAGTGAAAAAGGCCTCATGGATGCTTCCTCTCAAGTGAGAGCAGGGGCTGCTTTTAACTATGATGTTATCTTATGAAGATTCAGTGGCGTCCTTTCACGCTCTTTGTTGCCCCTGCTGTCTGAGATCAATATTATTTTGATTACAGTGAAAATCAATAGGCACAACCACCATTAAATCAAATGATGCTATGTCCAGAAACAATAGCTGTCATTGGTTTCATTCCTCTGATTGTGAATAGATCAGTTATCATCATTTTACTGTTGACTTATTAGAACATTATAATGACATTCATGGTTGCCAGTAAGAGTAATGATACACTAAGTACACCTTTCCATGTAATGGTCTTTTTCATTGTCAATTTTGGGACTACACATTTTGCAAAATACTACTGCTCGAAGAAGAAGAAGAGATTCATATTGTAGAGCCATAAAAGGAAATGTAGTTCTTATCTGATGATACAGCGCAGTCATAAACGCTAAGGATCTCCATCATTTGCCATCAGTCGTGGAGAGACGGAATAAAATCTAGAAACTAATAACCTTGAGGTAGTGTATTTCTTTTTTAATGCTGCCTTTTAACATTTACAACACACTTCACATTTGTGCCCTTTGTCTTATTCAGACTTTCACAAAGACATTTGTCTGGCATTTAAAATATAGAAAAGCGTCACACTGCATGGGTTTTGAAATTGTTTAACTTAATTATGTTTGCCTAGTACATTTGGCAGGATTTTGTTGTTATGTCACGATTCCCCATCTGCTTTGATTTTTTTCCATGATGTAAAGATCTTTTACCATTTATGTCAATCTCATGAGAGTTAATGGAAGCTGACTTGCTTTTAGAGGCAGCCTTAAGTGCAAGAAGATGCAGTTTTTGGCACTTGATGATTTTTGTTTGTTTTGGGGTTTTTTTTGTTTTTTTTGTTTTTTTTTACAATAGAACTGAACAACTTTATTGTCTGTAACAAAGCAACAGACGTGGCTCTAAAGAAAATGTACAACAACCAGGGCAGGATCACATTGGCCTCCCTAGTAACTGACCTGATGTACAGCTCACACAGCGCTGTTTGAACTGAAGCTATTATCTTACCGGCCTGTCTGATAATCTGAGGTACGTTAGTTGGGTGTATAACAGTGGGGCTGTTGTACCAGAACGACATGTTGAAGTTTAAAGTACAATTTTATTTCCAAGATTTTCTTTTACCCTGACACTAGTCTGACACTATACTTCTCCATCAGTTTTTCTTTAATTTTGTTCCAGGGCTGGAGATCACTAACTGGCACTGAAAGTTACACAATGGAAACATCTGTGTTCTGGTATAAAAGTTAAATAAGTAATGACTCAATGAATTTGTTCTGTAAAAACAGAAAAAAAACCAACAACCAACAAACAAAAACAACAGTAATGTAATAATGGGCATTACTGAACAAACAGAATAAGCATAGCTTTGCATCATAATACCGATGTGCAAATGCAATTAGTGTTAAGCCACTGCTATAAATTTGATTTCCAAAGCTTTTACCAACAGTCGCAGACCAAAATACACGTGCAGTAAGGCTGACTTACAGTCAGTCACCAGTGAAAGCTGGGGCATAAAGATAAGCAATGTAAACATTGTGAAGAGACATAACAGCAGTTATTATGCTGAACAAGGCCAGGTGGAAATCTATACAGCAGGAATGCTGCATGTTTTCCTTCACATCAAATGAAACACAACAACAATGGACTATCAAACAAAAGTTCAATAGTCCAAAGAATCCTGATCCGTGTCTTTTAATTGAATCTTTTTATTTCACCTTGATGAAAAAAAACATCAATTATGAATTTATAAGGATTTAAGATGACATAACCATGGCGAAAAAAATATTTTTATGGTAGGATATTTAATTATGTAGTGTGATTATGTAGTGGAGATTTTGTTGACTGGCCAGATGGTGTTGCTTTAATTCTTGCTGCAACGAAAAATTGTAGACTACACCAGGTTTCAGGTTACTTTATTATACAGTAAGAGACTGACTGTACTGCAGATTATAATGACACTGCATATATAGGTAATTTTAATCTGCAGTACTTTTTCATTCTCACAATAATCAACAGGTATAAAATTAAAAAAACATAATTAGGAAATAAATAAAATGTAAAAAAGAATAGAATTCACGTTCATCATGTAGCATAAGAAGGAAGAAACTAAAACTCAATAGGTAAAGTGTGTGAGTTCTTAAGAAAAGCTGAAAAATTTAAGGAAAATATCCTAAAATTTTCTGTCAGTAAGTGCTCCTGTGTTTGCTGCTGTTAGCTGCTGTTTATCAGAGGGAAAGTGACTTTTAGGAAACTCAGGCCTAACATTAACTGGCACAATGTTTGATTATAACCAGCTGTTGTTGTTGTTTAGCCACCTCGTTGTCAGTGAGATCTTTAAATTAAAAATACAAAACATAATACATTTGTTGCTGATCTATGGCAACATACATAAAACATGACTAGGTGGAACAGCAATGTCCATCAATCTATTGAAGATGGCAGTTTTCACAAACTGGCGCCTACACCTTTGTATTTTTAATGGATTAATTCTAGGTTTATGAGAATGCATCAGTTTGTTGGAAGATGTAATTACGCACTAATCTATGTATATTTGTTAGTGCAGCTTTCTTTTTCCTATTAAATAATCACAAAAATGTAGTTACTGTACATTTAAGAGCACCACAATAACTGCAATTACAGCCCTCAACAGACAGTGGATATCCAGATTCACAGAGCTGAACAAATACCTGCCAAACCAATAAGGTGGCTATTAAGGGAAATGAATGGATTAAATATTTATGTAATGTAACCACAGCCTCTTGTTTCATTATGTTTAGCTCTGTGTATCATATGCTAGAGGAGATTAAAAAAAGGAAGCACTGAAGCACCTGCCATGCTTCCAGGTCATTTCATTTAACCATAATTATTAATAAAGACGTGTTGCGGTTTTGTTGTTCTTGGGGCAACACTTTAAGTGGTTTTGTTGAGATTACATAATATCCATATTGGACTTGATTAACTCAATAGCCACTAGAGGTTTAGTCTAATACAGTAAAACCAGCTAATACACACTGGGTGAGGCAAAATTCAATTACAGTTTAATTACTCTACACAAAAGATTCGACCCCTACAATACTCTGCTGCCACTGCTGACTCAGGATTTCATGTTCAAGGCCATGTTCAGTTTGGACTATTGATTTCTGCTGATCTGCGCAAGAGGGGCGGAGCTAAAACACAAACCTAGCCTATGTTTGAAGACAAACTAATTCAGCAACATGTGCTGCTAAACTTTTCATATGGAGTTTAATTGCAACACTCATCTCCTCATGCTCCTCCCACTTCCCACTCTCTCTTCATTTCAGGTATTAGCATGGCCCTGGAGGCAGGGTAATCTGCCACAAATGCAATATTAGTTTTTATGACACGTTTGCATCACAGTATGCGATCACTTGGGGCACAGAGTAATTACAAATGGGAAATAGGAGGCAGCTGCAAGTGTGCCACTGTTATTGTTCCCAAAGGTGCCCATTCGTCCGGCTTGGTAAAGGAACACCTACTAAATATGACTTAAAGCTAAACTCTCCTTTTTCTCAGATTCTGAGAAAAATACTAATATGTCAGTAGTCCTGTTTTCCTGAATTGCATAGATCTGGATGTATAGATAGAGATGTCGCTGTGTGTGTGTTTGTGTGTGTTTGTGTGTCCCTGTGCAGATATTTACTGACACCTACATGAGGTCTACCAGTATCAGAGATGTTCTGAGCGCTCACATAAAACCTGTCTATAACAGCAACAATGGTGCAGCGTGATTTATGTAGGCCTATTCTTTTCAAACACTCTGCTGGGGAAATAACTGATTCATGTAGGTGCAGCCTTTGTTTAGAGATTGTATGTTTCTTCTATAAAGGCAAAAAAGCATTAGTTGGAAGAACGGCTGTCATTTATTGGAGCAAGTCTTATTCAGCAACCTCACAATGACAAGCGCTAATACAGACACTCTCGCCTCCAGCTCCACTTTAATTCAAAGAAGACTAAAACTGAAATGATTACAAAAGCAACAGCAGAGGAGAGAAGACTGCATGGGTGAAGCTTGCATTCATGTTTATTTTTGGTATGTTCTCTGATGTTTCTTTATTGCCTTATAATGTAATAAAAACTAACATTACCTACTAATTTGGTTGATTGTCTGCACAGCAAGTAAATTATGACAAATATCTCCTTCATGCATTATATCAATAGTATGGCTGGAGAATGTGATATTTCTGGAGGATGTGTTTAGAAGTTAGTGTTGTATGTGAGGGCGTATGGTGTGAAGTCCCTGGTGTGTCGGCAACGTCAGTTAAGAAACAGCTGAGGATGCTCCGCGGGGAAACAGTTCAGTGGCACAAATTCACTTTTCTCTGAAATCTGTTTAATCTTTCTTCTCTGAACTGTATTGATATTGCGTGGCTTTGTAGTACCCATGCAATATCATGGGTGGTAAACTTCCTGCCTGCAGTCCAGACTTTTCACCACTTGATAACATTTGGCGTGTCATGAAACGAAAAATGTGACAAACAACCTGGACTACAGAGCAGCTAGAATCCTGTATCAGACACAAATGGAATAACATTCCTCTCCCAAAAGTCCAGAAACTGGTCTTCTCGGTTCTCAGATATTTACTGTTCTTAAAAGACATGTTTCTCAGACATGTTGCTGGCCTCAACTTCAAAATGACCTATTTTTTTCCCCTAAAATGATTATTTTTATTTCAGTGTTTGATAGTTTTCTATGTACCATTGTTAATAAAATAAAGATTTATGGGATTTGCAAATATTACATAGTGTTTTTGTTTATGCTGTTTTGTCTGTTTTGGAATTGGAGGCATATAAAAGAGTTTTCTCACCAATTTGAGGCTATATAACCTTAATACTCGACTTAAATTCAGAATAAAAGAGGGTCAGAATGCCACAACAACTGAAACTGTCAAGCATTATATTGAATAAAAACTTGCTGTAGACAAAAATAGTTGTAGTGACTGAGAGTCTTTGGTCCATAGATGTCTGCCAGGATTGATTGCCTTTGGAAAATTATCCTCATATCATCATGTGTCCTTGCTTTTTCCTCATGAAAATCACAGTATTCCTATTTATGCCAAATCCTTCGGCTGGGCGTGAATTGGTAGTGCAGGATTGTTGCATATAAATGTGGAGAGGGTGGAATTAGTGAGACATCTCCAAAATGTCAAGTGAATTAGGGGAAATCTCCAATGCATATTAAGGGTCATTTGTCTTGGCCACAGTGAGAATCCCACGCAGTGACACCAGGATCCAGAGCGTCCCCGGTTGTCTCTAACATATAGCAACAGGCAGCCTCATCCATCACGAGTGAATGTGACACACTGTGCCTGGATGACTGTTAGCCTCTATCCACTCCTTTCTTATGCCCCTCTGTTTCTCGGTAACGCATGCAGGATTTTTTTCCCCAAATGGTCACATCAATCAATGACATCAATGACATTACAAGAGAGGGACCATTTTATGCTGGGGTCCTTATTGCACTGCCATTTGCCTATTATGTCAAAGCACTTGAGGTCAACTTGCTGTTGTTAAATGTTCCTTATAAATAAAAGTGACTGGACCTTCTATCTAAGGGGATGCTGTCAGGCATGGCCACAGCTGTACAGCTGTTGATTACTGCTCTCGGTCGGGTTCAGCAAACTCTGCAAACGTTAAGTCTTTTCAAAATTATTCTAGTACACTTGAGACATTGATTTTCTTGTTGGGTTTTTCCCACAAACTTATCACGTTTGGTTGGTTCTTCGTCATGGTCCTGGGTCTGGTGACCCGGTGTTTTGTGTTGATCATTAATATTCTCTATTTGTGGTTCTCATGGTTTAGTATTTTGTATTTGTAGCTCCCTAAGTTAGCTTGTGTATGTTGCGATTTCTAGGCTTTAGTTTTTGTCACTGTGCCTCCCCTGAATTCCTTGTGTGTTGTCTGGTCACCCTGGTTTTCGATGTTTGCATATTTCCTGTTTTACTTTGACAGTCCTGTGTTAGTGTATACTGTTTTGTTTCCTTCCTGTCTCCTGTGTGTGATTAGTCCCAGCTGTGTTCCCTCCTGTTCCTCATTCCCTTGTTACCCTCATGTGTATTTAGTCCTCTGTCTTCCTTCGTCTGTTGCTGTTTCGTCTGAGTTTCTCCCTCCGTGTTTCTAGGTTCTAAGTTTCATGCAGTATTTTGTATTTAGGTTTTCCAGTATAGGTTTCGTTAGTTCCATTCTAGTTGTTCTTTGCTTTTTGTTTGTACCTTTTTCCAGCCAAATAAAAGGCTCGCTTTTTCTTAACATCCACCTCAGCTCGTGTCTGCTTTTGGGTCCTCTCTCCTTGCCACCTGCCTATGCAGAAGTGACATTCTTGGTTAATTGATTCCTCTTTTATTTTGAAAACCACTTTTCTGATTTGTTTGTGTTTAGTTACATCTTTACTTCCTGCCTGTTTTTTTGTTTTGTTTTGTTTTTTTGTTTTGTGTTAGCTGTGTTCCAATAGTTCATTGGTTCATTACTCCTTTATGTAGTGGAGTATCTTCCTCTTTTTAGTCTGTGGTTTTCATTTTTGAACAGTTTTTTGTGCTTTTGATTTTGCTTCTGTATGAAAAGTAAAAAGTATGTGGGTTAGCAGTGGAAATGTCATTATTTTCATTATTTTCCTATTACTGAGCAAGTGTCTCCATGCTGTCACTAGAAGTAAACGCTTCAAGACACCAAAAAATTAGCTCACTTAGCAGTGCTCATTCATTTAAGATGCAGTAACAGCGTTGCACTTCAACCCCTGATTGTATTCCAGTTTCATTACTACATGCTATAAACATTTACATCAGTACTGAGTTTGCTGTGTGTGCTTGTAAAACACACTGAGATACTAAACAACAGATTTGTAACTATAAGAGCAGGCACATTCATGCAGTCGCACTTCAGTGATGTCGTTCCTTCCTTCCTTCCTTCTTTCCTTCCTACTGTAGGTTGGTAGGTAGGTGGGTGGGTGGGACAATAGGTATTTATATTTTTCTATACATCTTTGAACATGACTGAACAGGCAACATAATTCTTCCCTTTTGAAGGGATGCAGTTTATTACATAAGCAATGGCTGTGTGCTGTTTAGCAAGTGTCAAGAAAGCATTTACTGTTATTATGTATTAATGAGCTCTGTTTTCACCTCGGCCAAAAAGCCTTTCTGCCTGTGGTAAGTATAAGCGCAGAAGAGAAGCAAGGGTAAATAATAAAACTGATGATGCCTTTTCTTTGTAGGTTTCCTGCCACTTGGCAGGCTCAAATTTGAACCTGATTTCCAGAAAACCAATAAAGCCCATCAATCCATTGCCATCCACTACAACTGTGTGAGTACTGAGAGCCACGTCATCATAGGCAGCTGGTGGTGGAGCCAGTTCTCTAGTTCACTGGCAATAAATCGTCACTGAAAAGGGTGGAAAAGAAGAAGATGAAGTAACTGAAAACACACCAGACAAACCTTAAAACAAATAAAAAACAAAGACGTATTTATCCAAGTATAAAGAATTTCATTTAATATTTAGATTTTTATAAAGTTTGAACATTTGAATTTTCTGCACGAATGTCCAGAAATATTTTTTTTAATTTATTTTCTGTCATATCGTCACAATGGCGGATTCTCACATCAAACACAGCCAAAGTTTCAAATATTAAGTCTGCACATCTGCTCATAATCCTGCGTTTGCATTTAGAATCATGAGGTCCACTCTTTTAATAATAACTACATATAAACCTACAAGTAAAATAAATTCTGGACTTTTCTTTAACTCTTCGATATAGTAAGTCACACAGAATGAGGCTTTGTATACAGTGTGAAAACTTGGTTCATCAGGTTTGTGTGTCTTTGTCTTTAACACTTTATTTATTAACTGCTAATATTTGGCAGGCCCACTAAAATCTCATCTCCTGATCTTCTGAAACATTGAAAAAATGTCTTTAATACCAGGCATCTAATACATGTATTTTACAGCAGGTGCAGAAACAATAAGGTACCTCTCATCTTGTCTTAATAATGGAGAGAACGAGTCTGCAGGCACAGAACTCCTCAGAGATTGACAGGGATGTCATTTGTGCTGCTCAGCTTTTTGGGGGTGTCAACAGCTTCAGGGCTTGTTTTCTGCAAATCCAATTTATTCAATAGTTGAATACACCGCTACAAGTTCAGCCAACCATGTATTTACAGTCTCCTCATTATCTGAAGTATCTTTCTGCTCTTAAAAAGCTAAACTTACTGAACATTTTTAAGTTCTTTATTTCCTTTGTATTAAGGGCCTAAAGGCCTGAGCTGACCATCAAAGTTCTCAGCATAGATGACTGACTGGTACTCTCTGAGTCTAATATTTCCGTCTCTCTTTTATAGAGACAGCTTCCACAGCAATACCAAAGCCACACTAACACTCTGCACATATTGTGTTTGCTTGGCTTAGCAGGACTGTGAAGCCATGTTGCCTTTCCCATTCTCTCTCTACCTTATGCCTCCCACTGTTGTACTAACTTTTTTTTTTTTTTGTCCTTTTCTTTCTTCCTTCTCTTGCTGTTTCTTTCACTAGCTGTCCCTGTTTGGGTCACTATCCATCTCAATATGTCTCCCCAAATCCACCTGCTGTCATCTCCTCACTATAAGGAGGATCAGGGGAGTGTGTGCACATGTTAGTGTGTGTGTGTGCGTCTCAGTGTGTATATGTGACCTGATTTTTAACAACGTATAGACGCCCACAACTGCTGGAAACATTAGCGACTGTGTACTCTGTGCCATTAGTGTGCACTGGAAAGTAAGCTGAGGTCAAAGTTAGACGTGTCCAAAAAAAGAAAAAAAAAAGAAGTTTTAGCAAATGTCTGTTAATATTTCTACACATTAACAATGTAAACTGGAAGAGCGCACTATTTATATACACCTGCGCCTGCTGCAAGGGCAAAGCTAAGTCAACGCCACCATTTTGAAAATGTTGTTTTCATTGCAGCACTGCACAGAAATGAAACCTTGATGTCCTGCCCCACAGTATTCCCCAACTGTACTTGAAACTATATTTATCCAAAACTATAACAGCAGTGTCCAATATCTGAAAAAAAGGAACAGACATAAAATGCTCCACTAGCAGCCTGTGCTGACCAGAATACAGTAGTTCTGAGCTGCTTTTCTATCCACGAGAAAGCTGCACACAGGCTCTTCTGCAGCGGTGATAGTAGGAATTATGGGGAATGTAGGCAGTCTCTAAAGAATTGGTTTCTGTAGATGAGATGTATCTCTTAATGAAAGTAAAAATGATCACAAATTTTCCAGGTCTCTCCTCAAAGACACTAAAAGTGTCATAATTACCTGTTCCAAGGGGGAAAGACAGTTTCAACATATGGTCAATTTTGTTTTCAAAAAACAGCCTTGTTTCTCATTTCTCCACAAATTAGCATGTTTGTTGAATCGGGAAAGTTACAAAAACATTCCAGATATTAGAAGGTATCAGACTGGTCTTCAGAAGTGCAGCGCCTAGTCATTCATACAGGAGCTTTCAGGGACTGTCCAGCAGCAAATCCCAAACAGGAATACCTTTATAGGTGGAGGCCATTTTTTTCCTCCTGATCTTTTAAGACTTCTTTTTCACTGTTTTATCAAAATGTTCCTTTAATGTTTTTTGAAAAGTGTGTTCTTTTTGCCTTGATCATAAAATAAACAGAATATAATCTGCATCTAAGCATTACTTACACACAACGTCTCACATTTGACCTCTCTTTTCTGAGTGCATATTACAGATATACTGTCAGGCACAGTCTGTCTTGTCTTCTCATGAATATCTTGCAACTTTTGTGCAAGTGATGCTTTTTTCCCCCCAACCGTGCAATGATAAAAAGCCCGTGGATGATGAGACTAAGCTTTCCAATGTTGGGACTCTGCTGTTACCTTCCACATTCTTTTACCTTATATGTAGCAGACACCATCCAGTTGTGTAAGTATTTTTTTTTCATACTGATCTTTTATTTATAAGAATAAATCCCTCTGGAATGACACTGAGCCAGCCCATTCTGAGAAACCACTGACCAAGGAAGATGAACAAAGCAAAAAAGAAAATAAAGTCATACCTCGCATTGGACCTCGGTGTGGTAAATCCCTCGTGTGGTACCAAGCAGGGGTAAGTTCAGAGGATGCTGCTGGATGGTTCTCAGTACATTTTTTTTCTTTAATATTGTGTTATAATCATTTTGCCTATAAAAATCAACCACTGAGAACAAATTAAAATTGAAATTAAAACCACCCTGGCATGGTGGTTAGCAGTGTTGCCGCACAGCGAGAACGTCCTAGGTTAAATTCCACCATCAGGCCGGGGTCTTTCTGTGCATGTTCTCCCTGTGTTTGCGTGGGTTCTCCCCGGGTACTCTGGCTTCCTACCTACCTCTTGCCCCATGACAGCTGGGATAAGCTCCAGCACCCCTGAAAAGGATACGCAGAAGCAGATGGATAAAATTAAAATAAAAACATCAGTCACACAGTAAATTTTGCTTTGCTCCAAAAATGAAATCAAAATAAAGTTATTAAAAAGACACTGGCTATTTGCTATACTTACTCTTGAAGCTCTGTGCAAAGTGTATAATTAGGGATTATCTTCACTATGAATGAAACATTGTTAAACATCTGAAAGGCAACATATATCACAAAATAGCGCTGATTTTGCCCAAATAAGTAAAAATGGAAAAGGTAAAAATATATTTCACGTTGCACTGACATATCTTTGCAAACAGCAAAAAACTACAACTACAAAAATATATCTAAATTATTACACTTACACAAAAAACCCCTACAAGTTAAAATAGCATCACCTATTTTAACTTCTATGCTGCGCTGCCTTGTTAATTTCAATATTCATGTGCCTATTGTTGTGTCTTTCAGTAATGCCTACAGATTGCCCAGTTTAAAGAGCACCCCATGCTGATAGCTTTAATTAAATGGGGAATGCTTAAGTGCAGCCTGAGTGACTAATGCTGTTCCCCTGATGTTAAGGTTACCATCTGAGGTCCGGTGGGAGTGGGCTCTCATCAATACTTCAGCATGTTCTCAGTAGATAAGTGCTAGCTTTTGCTCCCCTTAGACACAGAAACATCAAGTAGTAACGAATGATCACATGACACATGCTTGCAACAATTTTCAACTTATTTTTAACACAATTGACAATTAGGTTTTGGCCAATCAGTCTGTTTTTAATCATGTAAAGTTACTTTTCATTTAATTCAGAGTGCTGTTTAGCCAAAGCCCTTGGTCTTGACATATGCCTCCTAATTCATTTGATGAGTCCTGGGCAATCATGCCTTCAGGCTCTTATCCAGTGGGACTTTTAATTTAATGGAAGTTTTTTTTTTTTAATGATGTCCAAATAGAGGGACCAGCTGTTTTATCCTGTCTTTCTACCAAAAGGAGATGAAAGCGGAATTCAAATTATATTTCAAATCGTTATTTTGAAGATATTGTGAGTAATAATATTTATGTACAAGAAGATCTAAACCAAAACCAAAAATGAACGCGAGACTCTGGGTGTCTTTGTTGCTCCTAGCGACAAGTGCTTCCTCATAAATGTACCTCGAGTCAGATTTATGAGTCTTCATCAAGGTGTTCCCAACCAAGAAGCTTCCATTTCACAATTAAATTTATAGCTTAGCGTAGTGGCTCACTTGTTGATTGTTACTTAGCCCCACTGTGACGCAAGAACTAAAGTATGTGTCACACAGCATCAGATTGTGCCATGCAATCATTATGTGCATTAAACAATCAAGCTGTGATGGAAAAATAAAACCCAGCCGCATCAAGGACAAAATCTAAAGTGAAAATACATTTGTTATAACCCTAAAATATTAGGTGTCTACCATACCACTGCTGAAAAGGAAAGGATAACTCCAGTCTCTCTTCACATTTCTTCCATGTTGTCTTTACTATCAACAGTATTGCAACAATTTGCATCAGAGACGGAAAAGGGGAAAATTATAATCAGCCTGTGCTGAAGAGTCACAGTCTTTGGGGTCTATACATGATATCGCTATAGTGTCTTGAGCCCTGATACATCTCCACGAGTATCCGAGACAGAAAGTACCCTGCAGTCTCCATGACAACCTAATGAGAAAAAAAAAACCACATGCACAGACTGTATATACTGTAAAAGTTGGATGTAGCCATGGTCCCTTGCTGAAACCTGGAGCTGAGCATCTTTGAGTTTTGAAACCAGATGTGATGAGCGAGGGCTGAATGCGGTCAAGGAGCATAGCATGCTCGTAGTAACTTCTGCATTCAGCTATCACACACAGGTGACAAGCTGCCATTATAAAATAAGATTAGAGAATTAAATGGTGACAACTTCAGAAAATGTCACAAAATGTGTTTATTTTCACACCTGCGAACGTCTCAGCTGTCTCTGTCCATGTTTTTTTTATTGTCCACATCTGTCTTTTCTTTTCGAAAGAGCAAAAATATGATTCCTCCAATTTGGATGCCAGCTGTGATAATAATTACAAGGTGAGTTTGTCTCTGTTGGTGGAAATGGAGAAGACGACGAGATATTAAAGATGGATGAGCGATAATTGTGCTGCTGAGCTTGACGAGACATCCTGGGGTTGCCTATCGTGTTGTCCCCCACCACCCACTGTGATGTGAGATGTACATGGCAGCACTGCCAACATTTTCCTGTAAAAATGTAGTTAGGTTTATAAAGTTTAGCATTAATTGTTGGATTTTTTTTCTTAAGCCGTGTATTTAAACCAGGGACAGATGGTACATGCACAGTTTGGCTCATGGGCAGTCAGTACCTCATTTCTAATAACCAGGGTTAGTTAAATTCTTGCTAAATTACTGCTTTATATATGATGTTTGAATTGGCTGAGCAGTGCACATTGGAATATCCAGTAGGCTAGTAAAAGGTGGGAATATATCTCAGCAGTGCAGCAATTTCTGAAGAGTACCTTGAATGCATTAGCGCAGTGGTTCCCAAACTTTTTTTGCCAGGCCCTCCTTTTTTACAAGAAAAATGTTCGCGCCCCCCCACCACCTAACCCCCCCCCCGCACAAACACATCCTCCAAACACACACACCCATATTTTGTTTACAAACTCCATTGCGGTTTATTTCACACCTCAAACATTTACTAAACATTTAAGCAAATACAAGTAAACGGCAATAAATTACAGGTAGTAATAAAATATACTACTAACTCTTGTTAGTGCTGCGTCCACACCTACACGGGTATTTTTGAAAACGCAGCTGTTTCTATGCGTTTGGGCTTTTCGTCAACACGTAAACGGTGTTGCGATTCACCGAAAACGGAGATTATTTAAAACTCCTTTTTTGCGTTTACGTGTGGACGAGGAATACAGAGTTCGTCACGCAACGTCAAAGGTGTGTGCCTCTTTTCACGTCACGCTGTGCGCCACGTTATTGTTTACATGAGATGAATTGCAGAATGGCAGATAGAGACAAAATACTGTTAATCTGACTATCTTCAGGTTTTACACGCTTACATATACACACGCAGTTACTGTCCCTCCATTTAGAAAGGCAGAGGCGTCACGGTGTAATTATTTTACGTGTATTTTTTTTTCCTGTGTAATAATATTCAACATTGGTATCAATACATTTTTCAAAAAATGTCTCTCTGTGCAAAATGGGTTTAAACACATAAACAGCTGTGGGATACTGTTTGTCCGTGATTTGAACAGGGGGAATAAATTACGGCAGGATCAGCCTGATATTATTTGTATCCCACTGTAACTTTACTGCATAAAGAGCTAACATGTCCAAAATGTCAGGAGTAGTTAGTTATTACAAGAAGTGTTTGTGAACTAAAAATCAAGAATGTGGGATACTGTTTGTCCGTGATTTGGAGAGCCCAGCGCTGCTCCCGACGCAGGGAAACTAATTCTGCAGGGGAGACCTACCTTGGCACTTGTGCAGGTGAAGCCAAAGGGAAGATATGCTTCACCATATTTTCTAGTCTTTGGCTTGGAAGGAAGTTGGTTTGGAAACATATTTGGCGATGCTTCATCTCCTGCTTTGCGTTTGTGTGGGAGCCCCGT
Organism: Oreochromis niloticus; assembly: GCF_001858045.2. Lineage (NCBI taxonomy): Eukaryota > Metazoa > Chordata > Actinopteri > Cichliformes > Cichlidae > Oreochromis > Oreochromis niloticus. Next base: position 27,783,824 of record NC_031984.2, read on the forward strand.
CAAAAACCTGTCCACAGTGTCCAAGCGCTCTTTTTTTTTTTTCTTTTTCATACCGCGCCCCCCTGCAATGGCTCTGCGCCCCCCCTAGGGGGCGGGCCCCACACTTTGGGAACCTCTGCTCTAATGCATCAGTGGTCAGACCACATCTTGCTTTTTTTCTCTGTGAGAGTGCCTTAAGTCATTTTGAATCTGAAAGTGTCAAGAAAAAGCAAAGAGGCTATGAAATGTGATGAGTTTGGTATTCCCATATCCAGAATTTCCCATTTCATGTCATTCACAACATCTGAAAAAAAGATACAGGATTATGGGGATTGCAATTCAGTGCAAACCCATATTACCAATAAATTATGTCTCCTCTTCTTTTGGGATGGTGAGCCGAAAGCTGGGAAAACTGCACGTTACTCAGACCAGATCTTTAAAAGTTAAAGGACTCTATGCTGACCATCCTTTTTCAGATCCTTCAGGCAAGCATTGTGTATATGTGTGTATTCCTGTGTGACCTTTTATGGCCAAAGAAGCAGCTTACACATTTTGGGATACTATACGGCTTATAGGTACATGTTTCCAAAGGCAACGATGGACTACAAATGAAATCACCATCATCAAATATCCATAATAAGCTACACTGTTGAGTTTGTGACAGGATGATACCTTTAACAATAATTTACTGAAAAAAGAGATTACACCTGAGAAGCTGCTAGCGATAAAGACTTACGTGTGAGACAAAGTCAATTATTAAAACCAGCTTCTTTAAAATATTGCCCTAATAATGCCTCCAGCAGAAGTCGCATGCTGTGAACAAAGTTAGATAACACTTTATTACCTTTAAATGTCATACTTATGGCTCTGGAGAAACATCTCCAAAGTCGAATATGGATGTTTTCAGATTTAACAGTGAAGCGCCCGTACCTTTGTGACGTAACCATTCAGCATGGGGCTGATGAAGGAAACTAATGAAAGAAATGCTTTTGATAGTGTAACTAAAGCCGTGGCATTACCAGAAGCACTGAGGTTAATTTATGGATATATTAATGCTAGGTGCTCCATATATTTAAATAAAAGCTGAATGGTGCATATCACTGCCATTATCTTACGCTTTGTTTCTTTTATTTTAGATTGTATTTTGTTTCTCCCAATCTCACACACCCTTCAAAAACCTGCCAATTAACTAATGAACTGAAAAAATTACTTTATTTTCAGTACATATAATGTTTATGTCTCTATGCAATATTAATATTCAATTCCACTTACTTCAATTCACTGTTATTTATATAACGCAAAATTAAAACAACACTTGCCTCAAGGCGTTTTATATTGTAAGGTGAAGACCCTACAATAATACAAAGAAAACAGAGAAAACCCCAACAAGCATATGACCCCCTATGAACAAGCGCTTTAGCGACAGTGGGAAGGAAAAACTCCCTTTTAACAGGAAGAAAGCCCCAGCAGACCCAGGCTTAGGGAGGGCGGCCATCTGCTGTGACCAGTTGGGGTGAGGTGGAACAGACAGGAGAGAGATTAATAAAAACACACACAATAAAAAGAATATACACTATGATCTCTGTGCTCTACATGGCCACCTCTCATAATGTAGCTAAGGTTCACTAATAACTCTTTAACCTTCAGATGATTATGGCTCAAGCCTCGAGCAGGTACGTAATGAGACTGTACAGTTACCTTCTGTCGACTCAGTTCAAATCAGTGCTGTGTGTATTACTCTTTAGCCTTGTTCCACATGCACATTTATATACCTACTGTTTAAGCTTTGAGTGGAGGTTTTGCTCCAGTGCTCTCAGTGCCAGTTCATATTGAACAGCAGGCAATATTAGTTTTTAATTCGTTTTTAATTGCTAACAATTTATTTTTCTGTGCTTTGCTCATACTTTTGAATTCAAACCAGTTTAACTATTTGTAAAGTCAGATCTTGCCAACATCATGTTGTTATATTTCAACTCCAAAACTTTCTGAAAACTTTAGTTCCTGGTAGTAATTCATGTTATGTTTTCATCTCTGCAACAGATTCAAGCAGCTTTTACAATAGACAGTACGCATTTGTATCCAGATGATTTCATTTCAGTAAAATCATTGACTTGAGTTATTATGTCTTTGCATGACTTTGTATGCTATTCATGGTTGCATCAGAAATCTGTACATTTTAATACTTGTTTCACCTCCCTGTGCGGTCTTTGACAGCTGTGCACTTCACACTTCACACTGGAATTGCTCCAAGCCCTTCAATTTGCCTATTTTAATGTCTTAACATCTTTTATGTGAGCTTCAGTTCATATGCTCTGACCTCCTCCCATTCTAGGCCTCCTTCATTCACGTTTATCTCATTTCTTATTTAAAACAGCTGACTGGTTCTCTGACCTTCAGCTTGTCATTCTCCTCACATGTGAATATCAAGGGAATAAAAAGAAGGACCTCCACCCCCCCACCACACCCCACCTCCACCCACCCAAAAGCCTTTAGAGCCTTCAGACTTCACTGGCTTTATTCAAACACTGTCTCTATCCACAAACGCTACTAAATGGCCCATGCTTAGAGAGCTTTGCAGCTCATTTGAACCTCTGTGAAATTACATTAACTCAACATACGCCAATCAAGCCTCCCTCCAGCATTAATCACTAAATCAGGCCAGGTCACCACGCACACACTTTAACTTCTGCCAAGCTGTTAATTAGAGCTGGCGTATCGCCAATGAAATAATCAAGGCATCAATAAATTATCAAATCATTTCCTATCCAAGAAAGAACAAGACCCGGCATTATCCTCCACCTCACAATCTCACTGCCATTTTTATGCTGCTTAATTTTTCATTTGTTTGTTTTCTTTCTTTCTTTGTTATTTGCACCGCTCTTACCCTTCGCTTCTTCTCTCTTATTCCAGGTGAATAAAATTTTAATGTTAGTGAAGGTGGGCAAAGCCATTAGGATGAGTGCATTGCAACCAGCTTCTGAGAATTTGACAACCCCTTCACATGATTAATAACCCTGAAGTCATTGCCAGACTGAAGCATCTGATGGTCTGCTTGAAAGATAAAGTCCAATAACCCAATAGCAATAAAATCTGCATCTATTAGATTGCTACCACTGGCTCAACATATCCTGATGACAGATCCTCCCCCTGCCGACTAAAGAATTAGCTGACTGTTCCTCCCTTTTTGCTGCTTAGCCAAAATGGTGGCCATCAGACTAGGCTTTGTGACCATCCGGGTACTCAAAGTACATTTCATGTAGCCACTGTGAATGCACTGGTTGAATCTGATCCACACAATTATTCTGAATCTATATGGATTATCCATGTTACTCTGTGGCCTAATTTATGCTTTAACTTCCAAATGCAAGAGCTCGAACTACTGTGGTTCATAGAAATAGCATACATGATTATGCATTGTGTCTAGCTTCTGTAAATATTTAAGTATTTCATGCGTCATGTCAAGCAGATATACAGTCTACCTGGTCTCTATGACTTCCAACTAGGAAATCATAGTATTAAGTATTTCTTTTAGAAATTGTCCAATTGTTCTGGTCTTGTGATGTGGTTGCAACAGTGAAATCATTGCCTGCAAGGTCAGCTTTCACCCAAGTCCATGTCTACACAGCTCTTGGTAGTCATTTTAGCTCAGTGTGTGCTCAATGAAAACTCCTTTCCTCAGTCTGCAGCATGAACGCGTGTGCTCAACTTTTACATGAATATTGTTTATTTAAGCTCCTCTTATAAATAGAAAACTTTTATTGTTCTTTATTATCATTGCTTCGTTGTTTACTTGGAGTTTAATTATTTTTGTTAGCTTTGAGTGAAATTATGTGCTGTTCATAAATAAGGATTTATTGGGTGAGATTGATGATGGGCTCAGCAACTCTTTTCTTTTTCTTTTTAATGATTTTGGGTTGTCTTATTTATCTTGTTAAATGCTGTAGCTTTGTTAAGACAAATGAGTGCAATCCTTATATGGTAGTATTTGTATAAGTCGGGGTGTAAACTTAAATACATTTGCAAATGCACATATGTGCATTCGCAGAACCTCTTGAAATCTAAATATAGTCGAACAGAGCAGGAAGGGCAGAGAAGGATGTGATGCAGACGATGCACTGCATCACTTTCCCGAATGTCCCTGAAGATTCACTAATTTGTGTGAAGTTATATAAATAGTTGAGTAATAATGATTGGCATCTGATATTATTAGACTTAAAGTATCTGTCAGCTTCATTTTACAGTGTCAGTCTTCACATTACCCATGATGACAGATCTAGTCAGCTTTTCCTTAAGAGCACAAACATCTTTTTTTAAAAAGTTGGGAATAGATGTAAAAAGTAAAAAGTAAATAGACGCGAATCAAATTATCTCCAAGTCATTTAAATCCTAAATTTAATTTTTTTAAGGGTCATAACTTTTGAAAAAACATACTCATAATGAAATTAAATGTAAGCAAAAATTTGTGTTGTGCATTCATGATGCATATTTAATAATATAAAATGTTACTTATACTGCATATTAAAGATGGTCATCCATTTGTTACTGTGGTCCTGTTTCTATGTTTTACAGGGCAGATGACACAAACACAGGAGACTGGGAAAAAATTCCAGAATCCAAATCATTATTCCAAAACAGGTCATGCACAGGAAGTCAATGGAATATGTAATACACACGAAGAATTACTTAAAAACACAATAAAGAACACAAATGGAACATTTGTTACAAATTAGTTTCTGGAGTCTGGTTTTGACGCCTCAAAATGAGAAATTTCACCATCTCAGCCTTATGAAACAAAAGAGGGGCAGGTCTGACTGTGCAACTGCATGCTCGTTGGCTAACAACTTGTCATTCATAAGTCTTCCTTGTTTGAACATAGAATTACCAAGATTATTAGAATAGAGTTAAGTTTTATTTAATATGAAATTAAAAGACTGTAAACTCAGCTGGAAGGTTTTACAGGGGTTGTCTGAAAAACATTTTTCAAAGACTTTGTCCCGACCCCTGGTGGCAATAAAAAAGAATGCAGGTTTGAGGTACTCCCATTATGGTTTTATTTTTTGGACCCAGAAGCTACATTCATCTCTTACAGCAGCGGTCCAAAGACCCCGGGCCAAAGACCGGTACCGGTCCATGAGAGTTGAGGCTCGGGTGTGAAATTTATGGTTTTCAGGGTTTTTATAGTTAACTCGGTTCCCCTGGGTCTTTTCCCGTGTTGTAGTTGTGTGTCTTATTTTGAAAAAAATATTTACGCGTTACCATAGCGACCAGAGAGCATTAAGTGGCAGAGAGGAGGATGTTACTCTCAATGTTGTTGGCGCATTTCAGGAGGATGCTGCTAATAAAGCTGTACAATTACACAGTGAATTCGTGTTTATTGTTATATTTACAAAATACCACAGTTTTTGTCTTGGTCGTATCATTTTATTTTGTTGTATTTATCCGTGACACCTTAAAGACCGGTCTGTGAAAATATAGTCTGACATTAAACCGGACCGTGGCGCAAAAACTGTTGGGGACCGCTGCACTACAGCGTATAGAGTTGGTCATATTGTCCTTCCATCAAAAAGCATACCTTGTTTTTTCCTCCTCTCAATGATTATTAGTGAAAGGAATTATTTATTGAATTAATAATGAACTCAATAGAATCTGATTTAGTAAAGCACTATTGTCTCATGTCCTTCTTTTGTATACAGCCTATATGAACTCTGGAAACGATTTGTATTACATTCGTTTTCATTTGAAATGAATGTAAAGCTTCTCATTCGTTTGTCAATCTGCATCATTTCAATAAGGCATTCAGTCTACTTTGAATCTGCACTGAAAGAAACGAGCTCTGAGTTGCTTCTGTTACTGGGTTACAGTTGTCAAGCTTCATAATCGATCATATTTCACCACAGAAAGATGAAGAATTTTTGACCTTCCCACATGTAAACTCAAATCTCTTCTCTATTGAAAAATGAAGCAGCCTAGGCAATTACTACATTGTACACTGTAAGCAATTCAAGGACTATGTATTCAATAACGCCCACAAGCTACGTCAGTTTTTACCTGTCATTATACATTTCTTTGTGTCCCTAATGGAAGACTGGTCTAGCTGAAGCAGTGTTAACATGAATATCGTAAAAGCATCCTCAGTGCTCGAAATAAATGATTTTGTTTATTTTACTGCCTAACTCAGCAGTTAGACCTTTTCTACCATGTTTGACTCCAGAAGTTAAAAAAAATTCATACCCCATTAACATTAAAAAGAATTTAAAAGAATTTAAGGTAAGCAAGATAGAGTCAATAAACTCTTTATTTTTCCCTTAAAAGAGTCAACTATGTGTCATTCTGTCGTTTTTCATTTCTCATCATGACCATCAAGACATTGTTTCCCTGACTATGCATTAATCGATGCCACTGATAGAAACGCCTTTCATATTCACTGCAGTGTTTTTACAGCGTCTGTGGAAGGGGAGCAGTGATTACATCAAACCATTAATTACTGCTCTTTCATGACACATACGCATATTATTTTTGTTTCTTCATGGAAATTTTTATCATTTGGTGTGAAACATATCCTGATATGACACAATCAAGTCGCACTGTATCATAACGAGGAAGGTGATTTTTGGCTTTTGTAGGCGGCACAGAACAAAATGAAATAGGAAAATGAGCACAGTAATAATTCATGCAAGACGAAAAGTCAAGCTCTGTCAATCACAGAATATGCTGGCTCAGATTAAACTGCCTAAGCTGCTCTTGCCTGCCTTTTGTTGCTGCTTTGTCTAAAAGACACTTGGCTATCCACCTCCACCCCAGCTTCTCAATTTAATTTTGTGTCTGACTTATCAGTGTGATATTTGTTATCCTTAAATCCTGCTCTGTTTCTTACCGTAGTGGAGTGTACTCCACATGCTCTTCCCGCCTTGGGTTTTCCATTTATGTACACGGAAAGAAGAGCTCTCAACACCTTAGGCGTTCCACGCTTGCACGTGGAAGGAAGAACAGACGCATACTGTCATTATATCTGCTTCATGAAGCCTTCACAGAAGCAGAGCAGAGGATGCTAAAGAAAAGACGGTAAGGTCAGTGACTCAGATTCAAATACTCTTTAGAGTGTGGCCAAGTGGAGCCACCTCCAATGAAATCCACCATACCTTTGTCTTAAGCTTAACCACAGTAAAAAAAAAAAAAAAATAGCTGGCTTTGGCTTTGGAGCTATATTTTTTATTCTATTGTCTTATGGGAAAAATATGTTTGGTCACAACTCACAAATAGCCTGTGGAATACATGTAAGCAAGGTGTTCACATGCGAGTTACAAATAGTTATGCCAATTTATAGCCAGCTAATTAGTAAAGTCAGGCTGTATTATATCAATGAATGTGTCATATCCCACCTCCGGTCTGATAAATGGATGACTGGCTTTTAGGGAATTAAAATCAATTCTGTAATTTTCTGATGATTGATGAAAAGCATCTGTCCATTCATACACGTCTGTCCTATACATGATTATATATGTTGTGGTGTATGCATTTATTGGTTTCACCTATTTACAGCTTAATATTAGAGCCACACTCTTATGCCGGGTGAGTATAATGAAAATCCACTGCAATCATGAAGCAGTAAAGATTGCCTCTTGTCTTGTCTTGTTGAAATGCAGCCTGCATGTAATCAATGCAAATTGTGATATATGTTGCCCAATCTTATATTTACACAGCCAGAATTTCCTGTCTGTATGTACACAGAGAGAGAGAAAGAGAAAGGAAGGTCATCTGTCTCTGCCCTTGTTGGACATTGACGACTTATTGCTGATGCTATTTAACACTATAGGGAATACATAAATAAATGTTTACATGGACATTACCAGGCCAGACCTGGACACAAACACGGGTAGAGTCAAGGACACAGAGTCACTTCTGACAAAATATGGTTTAAAAAAGAGCTCATGAAATAACAAAAAACATAAATGAATTTACTTATACATGCAAAGTGCAATCTGTTCAGTGAGCACAAGTGTCATTTTCAGAAAATCTGACTCTGTAAATGCGACAGAGTGGTTTAGGTGTTGATGAGGCTACTGGAACAGCTACATTTTGCATCCTTTTCTGTCAGTGCAACACGGTGGTGAAACATGTCAGCACGCATGCAGTCCATCTGTTCTCGGTCTCTCTTTTGAGAGCACTTTTGTAATATTCGAGTCACTATTGGGTTTATTGATTGGCAGCTTTTCCACCATCCATCATCAAAGGGTGAGTCTCCTACGTCTGTACAGACTGTTTAAATTCCAATCCTCTCATCTGTGAATGTCCTGTGCAGATTTAGCCAAGCAGTCCTGAGGATTCAGATTAAGATTAGCTGTGGTGTCATGTTTTTAATTAGTGTTTTCCACAGCAAAACACAGACTTTCATCATTTTTAAGTTATTTGCCTTATAGAATGAGTTGTAAGTCCTTGTGCCTGCTGGTTGGTTGTCCTTTGGTCTACATTGTAGGTGCTCAAACTGATTGCAATTCTCCAGGTGCTACCAAGAGTAAACAAGCCTTAGGTGCTGTGTCACCATCACTTGACTTTTATTAATGGGCCACTCCAGTTCTATTTGTATCACCTTTTCAACTAAAATCCTGGCCTCACAGCACTTAACAAATTGGCTGATCCTGTGACCTGCCTTTGCTATTTCACTAACAATAAACAATGGCTGTTAACCAATACTAGTTAGGCTGTTCAATAAACTGATTAGGCAGTAAAGAAATGTACTTTTTGCTGATGTAGACAGATAAGTAGGATAGTAAGTATCAATGTTTTAACTATGCTATATGTTCAAAAGTATTTGGACGTGTCCATTTTTCCTGGCTTTTGCAGCACGTGTTTGATCTGTGACAACAACAAATGATTAAAATAAACCATTTTGTTTCTAGGCACCTTTGAAGACCTTCACTTTACATGCAAATTAATGTCAAAATCAAAGTCTGGACTTAAAAAAAAAGAAAAAAAGGAAAACACCAAAGACTTGAAAGTCTTTAAATAACAAATTGAACCAACAAACTAACAGAACAGACTATCTTAAAAAGATGTGTTTTAAGACTGGCTTTAGTTAAGGAGACAGTGGTTTGCATCCTTAGTTCCAGTTAAGGGGACTTGTCTTTCTGTCTTTCCAGAAGCCACTAAAATGAAGTTCTTGGTTGCCATCTAGTGACAGATGTATTCCATTACATCATTTCCATAGCTAAAGACACCATTTCTCTTCATTTTAAAAAAGTCATCAAAAGATCGATTTTTAGTGATGCACAAAGTTTTATTTTTGAACAAGACAAAGGTGCAGTTACACAATGGTGCTGATCTACTGTATCATGTAAAACCCTACATGTCTTTTCAATGGGTTGTAAAAAACATGCCAGCAAGTTGCTTCCTGATTTTGCTGAAAAATATGGACCGTGTATTAACAGTCTCTATTGAATTACACTTCCTTGGTTATAATGTAAATGTTAAAATGTTGGCATTGGTTAAATTTAACAAGAACTGTTCATGCTTCAAAGGTTAGCATTATCAATGGCTAAATGTGCAACCTGAAACATCTGCTCTGAGGCCAAAGAACCCACCATAACAATTTACATACACTACTGTTATAAAATGTTAAAAATGAAATTGTTGATTTGTGGACCTCTAAAATTTTGGTGTGGAAATAAGGCAACAATTTTAAAGGATGAGTTCTTGATTGCGTTGCTTGCTTTTTATTGCATTTCCTCATTTAGTCTGAAACTGACGTAGCATCAGAGAATCTAAATGAAAGTTCAATGCACTGCAGGCTAAATACCATCATGTCAGAGTAACAAGTGAGAGAGTTTCACGTGCACTCAATCCAGCTTCAACGCTGCATGCCTTGTGATAACAATACAAAATGTACAAGCAAATGCCCTTCCTGTTCTCATACCTGTGCAGCATTAAACATCTGCTCTTGTATTTAATGTGTATAGAATTTTATGAACATATTTACCCAGAAAAGAAGAGCTGTTGAAATTAGCAAGCTCAGGCTGCATTTACATGATTGGAATTCAAGCAAAGCTCCTTAGAAAAATTTAAACATAGCTTGAAACCAGTCATTCATGCACTTTTTTTTTAAAATTCACCACTCTCTCTTACTGTATAGAAGAAAAACACAGTTTGACTGTTCGTCACTGTTTGGTTTTTGCAACCTACTTAACACAGTCCCTAAATCAATCATTTATCATGCCATGCAGGTGGTTCAGGAGTATTCAGTATTACTTTAAGGGGAGTTCTTCCATAGTATTACATAAATGCCAGGCTGAATTAATAATGAAGCATTTTTTCTTTTTTTTAATCAGCAAGAATCTAACTGATCATCATAGCTAAGGTTTTGGCAACATAACACCTCAAGACATCCTAAGGTATAGAAGTTATCAAGACACTACGTTAACCACGTGATAAGATTTCAACAGTCTCGCGTTACAAACTCCAGCAAGCTTTTGAATGTTAAAGTGTTCAGTGTTTAACAGAAGAGGTGCTGAAATGCTACTCAAACGTCTCATAAGAGGAACTAAAATGGCAATTCTCTTTATTGTTTCATACAAATCCACACTGTGTAAGTGTCGTCTCACTAAGTACCATAACGAAAAGGCTTCTTGTCTAAGTTAAAGAAAGGTTTCTAAACAGCTATTTAATCAAAATCTGAGTGGATACAAAAGTAACTGTAATCGAGCATTGCCAGTGAACTGTTACATCACAAACTTAAATGTTGATAAAGGATAATCCCGTTGTTTTTGTGAGAACTCGTTTTTACCGTTATCGCAAAAAGACAACTGCTCATAACCGCCCACTTGACCCAACCGAGTCTGTATCAGCCATCATCTACAGTAAGCCTCTGGCCACGAGGTCTAATGATACGGTCATGTTGGCAATCGGGGCATCAGCCTCTGTCACAATCAGCAGGTCTGCCAGCAGAGCAGTCCTTTCTACTTCAGCCCAGCCCACCCCCTTTCTCCACCTGAGACCTCTCCGGTGAAAGACAGAGGCGAGGGAGCACAGAGGTCAGAGTCTGTGTCCGACTCCCCCTCTGCTAGCAATGGTCTGACCCTGGCACAGAGTGAAGGTCCGCCTCCGGCTTCGGTCCCTGCTCCGGCTCCCCCTCCTAAGCCTGTAAAGAACGAGGGCCCAAAGAAGTCCTCCTTGGCTTGGGAGATGCTGAAGCCGCTGAACGAGCGCTCCAGCTCCTCATGGTCAACCGACGGGATGGAGAGGGATGTGTCACTATCTACTGCGGTGACCTCTCGATGGCACCTGTGCCTCCTGTTGCGCCTTCTGCTGTGGGAGCCGCTCTCTCTGCCGCTGCCGCCCTGACCCGAAGAGGATCGGTCATGAGCTGGAGCAGGTGGAGGTGGGAGGCGGAACAGGGTGGGCGAATGGTCACCGCTGCCACCTACTGGCGAAGGGGTGTTGGCCACGCTGCTGTTCCAGGCAGGTTGGCTGATGGGGTTTTGCAACTGGTGCTGCCAGGAGGTAGAGGGGCGGCTGTTGCTCCCAGAGGGAGTACCAACTGATCTCGGCATGGATCGACCGAGTAAAGGGTCTTTCTTTTCCAAAGACCCGTCAGAGCATGGGACATCTGCTGCTGAGCATGTCTTCACCTCCTTTACCTCCTCTTTTACCTCCTTCTCCTTGCTCTCTTCGGGGCTGTGGTAAGGCGGGGCTGGATATGGCTCCCTGGAGTTGAAAAAGGCCTCTGTTTCGGAACGGGGGATGCCCATACGCTGCACATACACATTGACCAGGAAGTCGAGTTTCCTGTCCATGCAGACCACCTGCAGAAAGACAAAAAACGGTGTTCCATCAGAGGAATCGACATAAGTCATAAAAGATTTGATGTTGGCGGGAAAAGAAAAACTTCCCAGACTGACCTTCACAGACCTGGGTGAAACATTCCTACCTGCTTTTCCACTTTGACCAGACGTCCCATCATACTCTGGTCCTCCACAGCATCTCCTTCACCTTTGGGACCTTTACCAACTATCTGGTCAACTCTAACATTTAGAGAAAAAAGTGTCATATATTAGATTATAATATGGTTATACAAGTGTATATTTATATGTATAGTAGATATGCTCTGTTTTGCCACAGGGTCTGACCCCAATTTTTTTAACTCAAGAAGTTTAGGATGCCAAAATGTAGATTAGTCTTGCATTGAAGAGTAATGAAATTATTTAAGGTGATGATTGTTGTCAAGCTGCAAATAAATATTTTTGAATGAATAAATGATGGCCTTACAGAAGGTGAACGTTTCCTGAGACACTACTGAGTTCAGGTGGATGGTGTGGACGCATGCATAATGTGAGTAAGACGATCTTTTTTTCTTTTCTTTTTTTTTTCTTTCAACAAAACAGAGTCTAAACTGAAGGGACATTTTGTCTGCAGCCAAAATGCATCACTTGGCATGCTTCGGTGGTGCTTCATGCTTCATTTCACATCCTACTAGGGGAGCTCTCCCTCTGTCTTTCTGCTAAGAGAGCAAGCATTTAGCACTTCAAACCCCTCTTGAGCGAGGCCATGTGTAACGGCTCGTTAAGATTCAGTGAGCAAATGGCAAAATGTCTTTTTTTAGCCTTTCCTTGACAGCAGCTGATATCATTTGCCACCAGCGCTAACAGAACAACATCCTTAAAATGTTCTACGTAAAGCAGTCTGTTAAGCCATTTCACTTATTTACTATTGCACCTGTACCCCTACTTTCATGTATCACAATCCCGCTAGCTCAATGAGACATGCCAATGGCTTGAACTCAAAAGGGGTTCCATCAATCGAACCAGTAAGGTAGCATGTAACTGCTACTATGGCATAAGGAGGATAATGCTGATAAAATGGTCATTCTAAAGGTGCAGTCTATTAACCTAACCTAGGAACTTCAGTGGACTTCTTATGGCGAGGTGTTGTTGGGGGAGGGGGACCCACAATCATATCTATCCTGGCAAGGCACACAGAGACGATATGAGTGCAATGCAGAATGAAGCAAAGTGGGAATCACATCAGGTATGGAGAACACGTCTGCAATATATTCCAAACACACGAGACATACGGTGAGTCTGGCTTGTTTCATGGATGGAAAGTGTGTGTGATTCACTGTTGGAATATATTTCTTGTACATGTTAGACCTTCAGGGGATCAGGGTGTGAGGAGCTCGTTTGTAGGAGGGAAAACTGACATAGAAAACAATGTGAATTAGACATCAGTGTTACATCCAAAATCAATCTGTGGCACGTTCAGAGCTGAAGGAGAGACCAACAATAGGATATATAGCTACTGATATATGTAACAGATCTGAATACAACACATGTATCTGGATAAATGAAACGGGCAAATCAATGGCTTGTGTGTCACAACATGTGTGTATCCAGTGACCACTAAAAGCACTTTGTTAGTAGATGAAAGCTCCACTGTTATATTACGCTAACTAAACTAACTACTGACACATATTTCTTAAAGAACTGACTAATTTAAGAGTAAAGGACTTCTTGCCTGGTCTGCAGGTTCTTAATGCGCGACAGCATGTCCAGGTGACCAGCGGAGTACTGCTCAATCACGTCCATGACATCGTAAGGTCGCAAGCTCTCTTTGAACCTCCTCTTTGACACCAGGAAGCTCATGATGCTGGGGGGGAGAGGGGGCGAGACATCGTTGTTAAACGTGTCATGTGACAGGAAAACAAATGACCAGATCACAGCAGACATTTCAGAATAACTCCCAAAAATTCTCCTGCTCAAACAAACAAAAAATGCAATGCGGATTAAAATGCAAATGAAATATAACAAATCAAAGGTTTATTTATTTAAATGATTAATGCTTTAGGAAAATATGATTGGCACAAACTGAATGCACACCAAATAAAGTCATTTGATCACATTGATCAGATAACATTTTACACTGTACGTATGGAACAGAATTATATGGAAAATTTACATGTAACCAACTTAAAACCAACATTTTGGGCATAAATTTTTGGTAGCTGATGGTTGTCATCCATTTTGCATTAAATATATATTTTGTCTCTCAAATATCCACAAATGTGTCCTTTGGCAACTGTAATGCATGAGGTGAGACAGGTCTTTCATTCCCAACTTATGAAACGGGGCCTTTTGTTTTTTTTACAAAATGTCATTTTTGTAATATGTAGCATAAAGTTGTGAAGAGCTCTATTTTAAACCACTTTTTTTTAAACATAACCAAGCAGTTTATGATGACTAATCCTAAACCAATAGTTTTTGCTGCCTTCTGAATCACCACAACCTCCACATCCTCCTAATGAGACCAGTTATTTCTCAGCTGATGCATCGAGGCACCAGCGTCAAACGACACATCATGCACATCTCTGGACATCAGCAGCAGCTGACACCCCGGCATGGCAACCAGTGTTGGTCAAGTTCCTTGAAAATAGTAATTAGTTACTAATTACTGATTACCTCTCCAAGAAAGTAATACTTATTTTCAAAAGTAATTAGTTACTTTTCTTTTTCAAAACATGATACACAACCTGAATACATAATAAAGTAATAGACCTTTCAGCCCAATTCTATTTTTTTTGCATAATGCATCATATAAAATCGAATCAAATGAAAAAGTTTCTTTTTAAAACTTGTCGTAATCTTTTAACTTCATGCACATTGCATCAAGCAAAAATTAAATTATATGCAACTGTCTTTGACTTGAAAACAGTAGTTGCATATAATTTAACATTATATGCTAAATTATATCAATTTAGCATTTAAATCTATTTAAATGCTAACATTTAAACCTATTTTCTGGATTTTCCAGAATATAAAATAAAATCATTTTTTGTGTTTACACTCACTCTTTCAAATAGATGCAAGCAAAACGCCACAAAAAATAAATGAAATCAGAGATTCAGCAGCACTATATCCTGTCACAGTTTATTTTCACCTGTTTAGCAGGAGTGGGGGAAATGGGAAAGTAACAGTAACCTAATACATTTTTTGCTATTGTAATCCCTTTACTCGTTAATTGAAAAAAGTATTTGAATTACAGTATAGCGTTACTGCCCATCTCTGATGGCAACACATTAGTCTTGATAGTGTCACCACAGGCCAGTGAGAAAAATACACTAAACGGGAAGCAGTTAAATGGATTTTTTTGGTAATTTTAAATTTAAACAATTACTTTTCCCACTGTGACATGTAAAAATCTCCCCCAAAAAGGCTGTAATGAGTATGTATTGTAACTTGGTGTTAACCCTTTTAGAAGCACCATAGAACAAGTCTGCCAGAGATTGTCTTTTACATTTTGTTAAAAGAAAATTGTACATAATGTGATCAGCTACATGAAATGTGCTCTTTTTTGGATCACTAAGCAAACCACGTCTACGTGACTTTTCAGCTAATAACTCTTGTGATGATGAACTTATTCAGCTACTAACCGCTTCCTGTTTTCAGACAACATTCAGATGTAGAAAAGAGAAAAACCCACTGCTCTGAGTGACGCTGTTATCTTTGTACACACACACACACACACACACACACACACACACACCTACACACACACACACACACACACACACACACACACAGACAAGTATAAATAAAGCACGCAGACAGTGATGAGACGCAGGTCTTGCGTTCCATGACTGCCCTCGCGAGTAAAGACAACTGCAGTTTTTGTGTTTTCTAACTCAGGTGTCTTAGCTGAAGAACTACGGGGTGATTTTTAAAAATCCCCTGTCACATTTTTACATGCTGTAGTGCCATTTTAAGTGCAATAAACTACAAAGAAACTGAAAATCATTTTTGTTTTTTACACATTTTTCTAGTTACAGAAATTTCAGAGGTATATCCCTCAAAACTGCAAACGCAAAAAAGTTGCACAAAATACTTTCCAACCACAAGAAATTTATTTTGAGTGTCTTTATAATTTCATTTTTGAGAAACACAAATTTTTGTGAACTGCAAACCCCCCCCAAAATAGATAGGATCCAGCCCCTGAATTTAGACACAGCTAACATGATGACTTATTCCAAATAGGAAGTGCTATGGAATTTTGCAAAGCCGTTAGTGGTAGGAAACGGTGACCTGGGACATTTTAAATCCATGACATCTAAGTACAACTCCGTTTTCATATGCAAAAAATAATTGCTCTAGCTTATTTGGTTGTTCTACTGGTGTTCTGGGAATCCATCCTACCTCACAGAAGTCAGAAGTCACTGTCAAATTGTCCTACGGGTAGGACAATTTGCCAAAGTAGGACGGTTTCTCAGAACACTGGGATTTAAAAATTGTTATGCAAATGGGATCATGGGCACTCCCATAGGCTTAGAAGGCTTTTAAACAAGCTCATCTCACTTTAAGTACATTTAGCCAGCACAACAGAGCCAGCAGTGCATGGGCACAAATATTTTGAAAAAGCATTGAATTGAAATGTTTTTGGGGAGGTTTTTTTTTTTTTTTTCAAAATTATTTATGTTAGTTAATTATTTTGGCCATCAGTCCTGTTTGGTGTTTTTCCCAGCTCAAATGTAGCTTGGGGATGTAGCTAGGGGACTGGCCATGCAAGTAAGCATGACTGGTCCCAAAGACTTTAAAAATCATTTGGATAAATTTACAGCAGACAGTCTGTGTTATCATACGTAACAGAAGTAACTAAGTATATATTTCATATATATACACACATATATATATGAAATATAATAAAATCTTTAAAAAGTTTTATCACAGCCCTCGTAAATGTCCTCTGGTGAATGGTCAAAAAATTCTACCACTGTGTATAATAACCCTAAATTGACATCTGTAAACATGTGTGAACTACAAGGTGACCTTCCACATTCTAGCTAATAGTCAATCATTGTGCATTATTTATTATTATTACTCCTAATATGCCTACTTCTTTAAACACTGAAATAGCTACACCGATGACCACAGATAACATATATTATTTTTATAGTACATGAAATAACCAATCACAGAACCATAAAAACCTCTTATTCAGAGAGTCCTTACCAGATTGCTCTGATTGCAACTTTCAAGCCTGGTGGTAACTCTTGAGTGAGGAATTCACAGTGGCAGCTCTTATCATCACCAATTTCCTCTCCCGGAAGGCTTGCCTCTAGAAAGCAAATGCAAGGACACTCTTTTAAAAAAATATTACATCTGCTTCCACATGACAAACGTCACCAGCAGAAGCAGAGCAGAGCCGTCGCTTTCAGCGCCAAAGGTGCAAGTGTCCGTGTTACAGTTGGTCTCAAGCCATTTAGCCAGTTTGGGAGTGTGTGAGCAAGCTTCATGGGACGACAGGTAAAAAGACTCGGTGCAGAATTGAAGGATAGTGCTGAGGTGATAAAGCTTTACTGTAACCTTCAAAGACAGGTACTCTCTTCCCACCACCAATTACAGATTAGCACTGTAGCATGTTTTGAAACACTGGAAGGCTGGTCTACAGAATTTAAAGCATATTGCATGGAGTTGTCAAGGCCTAATTAGTGGAAATCAGAAATTTTCTGAGAATCTGGTAGGGAAAGTGAGGTCTCCTCATGCAACCTAAAGCAGGGTTTGGGGGCATTATGTCTCTGGGTCAGTTTTGGATAACCTCGGCACCACTTGACTTGAACCCGTTTAGCTTAGCCTACTGCTACCATAAATACAAATGTATTATATGAGGTGCTCTAACAATCATAACAAGTAAATATGGAATAATTAGTTCCATGGGAGTTCTCTGCTAGACTCATGCCCTCAGTCATCACAGTGAGAAAAACAGCATAACAAAGGGTTCATGTCAAGTGAACATATCTCAGCAGATATCAGCATGCAGGTTTCTCAGACTGGGTGAAGCTGACTTGTCTTTGGATAATTTTCCCTATAGAAGTCAACCAACAAAATATCCCAATGCCTTACTTATTAAACCTTCAATTGCTGCAAAAAGAGAGAGAGGAGAGACATGGGAAAAGATTTGTTATGGATTCTAACAGGATGAAAATGGCAGACAAATCAATTCCAAACATGGAAAACTGTGGAGTCTACTGAATGGTTTCTGGATCATGTTTGAATGGGATGGTCTCTCTTCTCTTAGATTTAAGCTTACCAACTATATATGTTTCAAAGCTTTATATAACATGTATGGTAAACTATACAGCTAGACATTATAGACTATGTTACAGTCTTTACTGAAGACATGTCATGATGACTTGTCTAACCTGGAGAACTCTTCAGTCCAAAGTCTTCGTCCTGCATTTCAATCAGCACTTAAACATGCCATGAAGTGAAAGAAGAAAGACAGCTAATGAGACTTGGTTCACATTGCTTAACAAAAAGCAAAGAAATGGAGAGAGAAGAGAAATATTCTGCTGATAGTGACACAGTGGCGTTGATGACACATGGATGCAGTGGGACTGTCTAGCACTAAATGATGACACCACACCACAACATCCAAAGTGACGGTCTCCTGAATGTGTTCTTAAAAATTTGGCATTGATTTGTCATAGAAGTGACAAATTTTTGTATACATGAAGGGAACATACATGTCTGCATGATAACTCAGCTACAGTCTCCACATTGATTGCAACTCAAAGGGGCTTTGACAGTAACTTCTAAACTCACACAGCTGGTGAGCTGCTGACCTGGCATTGCTCTGCTATGTGTTCACTGGCAGCAACTGAATGTTTGTCAGATAAACTGTTGATCACAAACAAGTTTTGCCAAAGTATTCTGTGGCTAAAAGTTTACTCGTCATGGGCATGAATGTCATGGTAAGTTTGGGCTTTTATTGATTTCGATAAACTGTTCTTTTTCTAAGGTGAAGTGATTGTATAGCATATAACGGTATACTTGGTAGCTATCACCAAGCTTATGACATAATTGTGTCTGGATATTTAAACTTGTTTGTTTCCTGGTATGGACCTTATGGCTTTTAACTAGAATTCCCAAATTTTCAATAAGCTTGAGTTTGGGGCTTTTGGAAGTATATTCAAAAAGCTTAATATCTTAATGTAATGTTAATACAGCTGAAAAATTTAGAGGCAGTCCTCATTTATTCATTTTATTCATCCTTTAAAGTACCAGTACTGCTGGCAGCAAAACAGCTACAGAGCATGATGCTACCGCCACCATGCTTGACAGCTCATACAGGGTTGTTAGGTTTGAACACCTCACCTTACATCTCTTGTCACTGGGGCCAAATAGCTCAATCTTTGTCTTGTCTGACAATAAAACCTTCCTCCAGAAGGCATTTAGCTTGTCCATGTGGGCAGCTGCATATTTCAGTTGAGCTTGATGGGCTTGATTTTGGAACAGGAGCTTCTTCTTGGTTGGTACCCCCTCAGTCCACAGTGATGTAAAACTTGCTTCACTGTGTACCTTACAGAAGTTTCCAGTTAATGTCTGGCTTGAGCCTTTGTGGTTCCTGGGCTGTTCAGGAACATGCTAACTAATTTCCTCTTGTCTTATCTGAGGGTGACAGTTTGGGTCTTCCTCTGGACCTTAGAAAACTGGCGACACGTCTGAATAACTTGTACTTACATACAGTTGTTTAAACCGATTGTCCTGGAATCTGCAGGTGTTTAGAAATGGCCTGTTAAACTTCAGGAATGGACAAATCCCTAACGATCAACTCTACTGAAAATTTGTGTGCTATGCTCAAAAGCCAGGTCCATGCTTGGAAACCAACATGTTTAAATAAACTCTACCAATTCTGCCAGAAGCTTGTTGATGGCAACCAAAAGCATCTGGTCAAGGTGCAACTTCCCAAAGCATTTAGCCAAATATTAGTTGAGGTGTATGTATACTTTTGACCCCGTGTGGATCTTATGCATCCAATTCTTTTAAGAAAAAGTTATTATTGATGTATCCTGTACAATATTGGACCTCAGAAACAGAACAGTTGAGAAAAAACATTAAAAACACACACTTACCATTTATGCCCATGATGAATGTATGTATACTTCTGGCAATGATTGTATATTGAGCTAGTGTTACTACTAGTGTTATAGTTACATAAGATTTAGTTAGTTTTGTTTTCAGTTTTCTTTAATATAAATAATTTTGACTCCTAAAGTTTGGTCTCTGAACAAATAGCCAAGGTCATACTGGCTCAAACGAATTCCTGGACATTTTGGGAAGCGCACTTAACTTGAATTCTTCTGGAACGTTAGATATCACGTTTGTGTATGCAAGCTAAATGTGAAGCCCAGAGCGCAGAGATGAGACACAGGAGGAAGCAGCAACCCGCTCACCTCTGCTTCCAGGCTGCATACAAAAGCTAGGGCCTCCATGTCCTGAATGTAGTTTCATATTCACAACACCCACATCTCTTTTAATAAGTGTCTGCCATTTTCTACAGGTTTCTTGATGGTTTGAATACAGTTTCTGAGGTTTCCCACCTACAACAATAGAATTCTCCAAGACTCTATACTGTATGGCTGTGTATTCAATTATACAACACAACACTACTACACTCATTATAATTCTGGTCAGATGAGGTTCTGCACTCTGCACAGTTCCCTCACCCTCTGAGTTTTTGCGCGAGATGCTGCCCCGAGCTTTGAAGGCATTTTTTGCCCCTCGGTTCTTGTCGGTGAAGCTCGAGCTCTTGGTGACCTTGCTGGGGCTTGCTTCAGCACCATCATCTGCTCCACCTGGAGACTGGGCCTTCCCCTTGGACACAGGAGCCTTAGAAGGACTGGGAAACACTTTGTCCTTCAGACTCGGCTTCCGACTAAAAAAGGAAGTAACAATACAGTAAATTAAGCCTGTCTAACTGGGCATTTATCAGCATCATTTTAATGAAAGACTACCTGTAGCTAAATGTCTGTATTCTACTGTGTTTAAGCCCTAGCTTGTGAATTTGTAGAATTCATCTGCAATGTGATAATAAATCTTACCTCAGCAGAAACGCAAAATGGGCAATGTCCTACAGCAGAAGGAGCCATGTCCACAAACGAACATAGTGGAGCATTCGGTGGGTCAGGCAAGCAGCAGGAAGCTACAAGCAGGCATGCATGGGAAGCAAAGTGACACTGTGCGTCTCAAAAGGAAGAGCTGTGGTCTGGCTCTATGCAAAAAAAGTGAACACAAATCATGCAACAAAAAAATAAAATCATCGTCGTATGGCACATGGTAACCATTAGGTAATCAGCAATATGCACCTTGCCTGCTGAACGGGGCTGAGTGGGCAAAAAAGACAGCCAGCAAATCAACTGCAAGACGTTACTAAACAGAAACCATAAAACAAGGATGTAAATCTGCGCCTTTCCTGGGGAAAGGGTAAAAGTTAGAAATAGCTCTTTGTTACTTTTACGTGTAACTCTCCTCATGTAGACATCAGAAACAGAGCTGCACTACACTACAAATAGTAACAAGTTGGATTGTGTACTTTCCGTAGTGCTACATGTCCTCATTCTGTGACTCCTCTACCTTTACTTGCACTTGCAGAAGAAAAGAACATTTGTAGGAATAGAAGGTGACACACAGACTTGCAGTGCAGTTGTTAGTATCTGTGCAGCAACTATACCTAATAGCTCTCGGACAGCACCCGCAAAGTCTGTCTTTGTGTGCATTTTCATTACTGGAGTGGTGGGCAGTAGGGGGAGACACAAAAAAGATAAAATAGAAGTGGGTAGAGTCACAAAAACAGCAGTGTGTGCCAAGATGCCAGTAACGCTTTACTGTGACTGTAATTTATTGCTCATTTAAAGAATAAATTTTTTTGCGTTTATTCATTTTGCCATTTAAATGATTGTCTGATTTTACACGTGAGTCCAAAATATGCAATTGGATTATAAGGAGGTTTGTCATTCAGCCACGATAAAGTGTTACCACCTTGTCAATAGTTACACTTGTTTTCTGTGTTAAAAAACAGAGTGATAGAAAAATCAAGCAAAAGTGTTCAAAATCACTTTTTCCCAAGGTGATGCTGAAAGGTAGACTATCAAAGAACAGCATATCGGTTAATATTTAATAAAGCTGCCAGTTGGGAATGAGGCCAAAGTGAGCTGATCTTTGAGCACCATGTGAGCAAATGCAGCGTGACCGTTCTTGAAGGAGGCACTTAACACGCAGCCACACCCATGTCCGACACACAAACACACACAAACCCCCACTCTCGCACACTGATGTACAGTAAGCACACTCCCCCAAGAAGAGTGTCTCAGCAGCAGCTAAGAGCAGAATTGAAGAGAAGGCAAAGGAAAGAGGCGAGAGATAAAACCAGATCACAGACCTGGGAGAGGTTTCTGTTTGTGACTCCTTCCTGTGAGCAGAAACGGCATAAATGTTACACAATGTGAGATACAAGTTATGGACATGGATGAAAATTATCTGTAAAAACCTGAAAAAAATAAATATATATGTTACCACACGGGGGCAGTGGAAACAAGTTCTAAACAACAGCAACAGTTGCCTGCTTACACTGAATGATGATCTTTCATATTTTTATTAAGATTAAATTTTGTGATGAGTATCCAGTATTTACTCACTCTTCTGCAATGGTTTTTGTCTCCACTGACAAAAGAAACCTTAGGCTATTAAGTAAATACAAAAGGTAAATGGACTGGTTCTTATATAGCACTTTTCTACCCTGCCTGAGCACTCAAAGCACTTCATTCACATACAAGCACTTTTTTCTATTCTTAAGTGCTTCCTATCTTCTATTCACACTTCAGCAATTTGGGGTTCAAAGAATCTTCATTTTCAAACCAACCAAAAAGTTGACACATTTTCTCTTAATATGTAAAACTACAGTGAGCTGCATAACACGAGTCAAACAGGTATTCCTCCAGGATCAAACCTGGACCTTTATTGTTAAGATTTTGCATTTGTAGGCCATTTGTATGGTGGCCCTGAGAGGCCAAACAGACTGCAACTTAGGAAAACACCAGCAATAAGAAAAACACACAAAACACAACGGAAATAGAAAAAAACAAAACAGAAATAGGAAAAAGCAGATTTCCGAAAGCACAAGGGAAGTGTTTCTGGGGAGACAATAACCCGACGGACCAGTTGCAGGAACCAAAATATGCTAAGAATTGCGCTGGGAGACAGTTAAAAGAAGTGGAGGATCTATCGGTTTTGTGAGGAAAGAAAGATGAGACATAAGTGTGTTAGCCTAACTATTAGCCTAAAAATCCGTCATCAGTATTATATTATATGAATCCCCTATGATAGCTGGGATAGGCTCCAGCGCCCCCCGCGACCCTGAAAAGGATAAGCGGAAGCGAATGGATGGATGGATGGATGATAAAACATACCTACCATGTTTTGGGTTCCTGGAACTGGTCCGTCGGGTTATTGTCTCCCCAGAAACAATTCCCTTGTGCTTTTTGAAATCTGTTTTTTCCTATTTTCATTGTTGGTTTTTTTTATGTCTGTTGTGTTTTGTGTGCTTTTGCAGCATTTTTCTTATTGGTGGTGTTTTCTTAGGTTGCAGTCCGTTTGGCCTCTCAGGGCCACCATACATTTGTTAGGCATACCTGTTCAACTGCTTGTTATCGCAAATATCTAATCACACTGCAGCAATTCACTGCATTGTGGCCAAAACATCCTGCTGACATTCAAACTGAGCATCAGAATGAAGAAGAAAGGTGATTTAAGTGACTTTGAACATGGCATGGCTGTTGTGTCAGACAGGTGGGTTAGAGCATTATAGGAACAGGATCTGCTGGGATTCTCCCCACACAACCGTCTCGAGGGTTTAGAGAGAACGGTCTGAATATATCCAGGGAGCAGCAGGTCTTTGGGTGAAAATGGCTCAGTAACTGAGTTAATTGATAGTAACTTAAACAACCACTCGTTACAGCCAAGGTATGCAGAAGAGCGTCTTTGAATGCACAGCGCGTTGAGCTTTGAGGTAGATGGGCTACAGCAGCAGAAGACCACACCTGTCAACAGGAAACTGAGGTTACAATTTGCACAGGCTTACATCTTCTGCTTCCAGCAGGATAATGAGCAACATCACAAAGCTCAAATCATCTCAAACTGGTTCCTTGAACATAATAACGTGTTCACTGTAGTCAAATGCCCTCAACAGTTACCAGATCTCAATCTAGTGGAGAACATTTGGTTTGTGCTGGACCAGGAGATTTGCAGCATTGCTGTGCAGCAGGCAGATTTGCGACTGGGTGACGCTATCATGCCAATATATCCAGCTCCTTGTTGAATATTTGTTATAAAGAATTCAGGCAGTTCTGAAAGCAAAATGGGGTTTAACTAACTTCTACCAAGGTATAACTAATAAATTGTCTGGTAAATGTATATTAATGAAATTTCTAAGTGTCGCACAGGTTTTCCACTCAAGTGGGGTTGAAAATTTGCTCTGGCTATAGAGCCAGTGAAACTGTCAGTGTTCTTCCGTGCTTGCCCATTACAAATAAACGAATAGAAGAAAACAATAGTTAAAAAAATGTTCCATAAAATTCATTCGTTATGGGCAAAGGTTGAAGTTTGCATTAACAAGGTGTGTTTTAAAATAAATGTTTGGTTAGCCTCTTTTTTTGTTAATCTACAGTAAATGAACTGAGTGCAACAACGAGCTAAGTGCACACAAAAGCTGGTAACACAAAAGGAAGGCCCAGCGACACAGGAAGTGCAGCGCAAAGTGTGCGGCAAGCAGACCAAACTCACAGGGTTCAGGTGAGATCTTATTCCTTTGTGACAATCAAGGCATTCAGTGTATATTTTGGACAGCGCACATAGTTATTTCAGCCTCTGATGCCCTGGTTCCTTCTATTTCAAGATCACTGAGTCACCGTTGGTGTCATCATAATGAGATCATGCTATCACACCAACAACTTTGTCACTCCTAATGTCATTGTTATACCTGAATGATTTGCCCTTCAGATTCCTCAGCAGGTCCAGCTGATTCAGAGGTGGGATAAGTCTGGGAAAAGACAAAGAAGAACTTCAAAGAAGTCGTTCTATCAAGACAGCCTCATCAACGCCTTTGGGCTTTTTAAGCTAATTGCCTTAAGTTATGTTCAGTTGGTCATAACCTTTTCTCCTTAAATTACAACTGGAATCTAAGTGAACTCATTTCAAAATAGACAACTAATGATTTTCTACTTCTAGATTAAAAGCAAAATAAATCTGTGTTGTGAGAATCGAGCAAGGCAGCTTATTTGCTAATTCCTACAGCTGGACACCAAAATGTCTGCTTAATTTTTCAAATTGGACAAGGGCAGTATTTGTCTTTTCAACGGCATTTCAGAGTGCCACTGCCAAGACTCTCATCTGCTTCTCCGTTAAAAAGAAAGCCTTATTAAAGCAGAAAGTGTAAAGCCACACCGGCGTGTGATTCTTCTGATCCAAGAAAGATGTTTAGAATACAATAAGATGAGGTTATTCTGTGAGCTCATTTTTCAACTTGGCTTTCAAGGTTCAGAAAGAAGGCAGAATGTGATATGGGTAAACAGTTGTATTTCCTGAAAATGCTGAATATTGTGTAGCATGATTCAACCACTTTATTTGATCTGTTACCTGTACATCGGAATAGCTACAGTCTGCTCATAAAAATCCCACGTAGACACCAGATCTGTACGGGAGAGGTTGGTGGCATAAAACCTCCAAGCAGCCTGGGTGAGGAAATTTTTAAAAAGGCTTTTTAGTTTTTTTGTTTGGAGAATTAAACAGTGTTTAAAATTGAATCTAGTGATCTTATCACACAGTATACCTGTATGAGGCCTGCAGCGGGGTTACGTCTCTTCTCAAAATGCTTCTGTCTGTGCTGCTCTTGGACTTTGAGGGCAAAGCCAGAACCCAAGATGCCCTGTACAAAAGCAGAAACCCATAAAATAATCAGTGACTTTTACTGACCTCAGTGGGCCAGGAGGAGGAATTGCAACAACAGCAAGTTGTCTCCTCCTCGTCCCCTAACAGTTCTCCGAAGCAATCCAACAAAACATCTGGGGTTATAGAAACCTGAGAGGAAATGCTGATGTTAAATGCTGTGCCAAAAGTAGTGACAGGAAAAGTGATTGCTGATCAAGTACAGTTTCCTGTATGATTGACTGAACGAATAGGAGCTGCTTACTCAGAGCTTACTGCTGAGTGTGATATCTTTAAATCTCAGGTGGAACAACAAACACCGACACGTACTTTAGCCACTGAAACTACATCATCAAATTCAGGCTTTCTAAAGAAAACGTGAATAACGAGCCAAGTTTTTTTCAGCTCCTTTTAGAAGCATCAGTGACTCTTTGGACTGTCAAAGACTGG
The DNA here is from genome assembly GCF_001858045.2 of Oreochromis niloticus. Taxonomy (NCBI): domain Eukaryota; kingdom Metazoa; phylum Chordata; class Actinopteri; order Cichliformes; family Cichlidae; genus Oreochromis; species Oreochromis niloticus. Next base: position 27,809,989 of record NC_031984.2, read on the forward strand.
ACGCTTGTCCCAAAAAGAAAAACATCAGTAGTTATCTCCTCACACTGCTTCTATGGTGTTTTGGTGATCTGATGAATACAAACCTGATTGTCACTGTCCCTGTACCTGTGAAAAAACTGGCTCTCTAGCTCAACTACATTCGCCACCTGGTTGCTGCTTTTTTATGTCAGTTATTGGGGAATGGACCAGCTTGAGTGATGAGATGAGCTACATGATTTGAACAAGAAACAAGGTTAATGAGAGTCATTGAAGTGGGATAAAACAGGATGTTTTCTGGGCTGTAAAACCAAAACAGTTAGCTGATAGACACTAAAATGCTAGGTGTTGGGTGCTAAATGTGCTATCCTGTTGTCATTTCAGGTTAATCACTTGATTTGATATGTTTCGAATCCATAATGTTGATTGCATGAATGTACTACTGTAGTTATGATATCAAACTAAATGAAACCATAACCTATGGAAGAGCCTGTCAGAGAACAGAGAGTATGTTCTCTTAGGGCAGAGCAGATATGCACTTACAGAGAACATCATAATGGAGAGAGAGTAAAGGCATATAAATGAGGATCATTTATGATGTGCACTTTGTGTGAACTCTATCAGTGGCTTCAACGCCCTAAAGACAAGCCTACATACTTACAGCAGGAAGGGCAAAGAAGGCAACGCCGATCAAGCTGAACGTGGCTGCTAGTAAGCGTCCATTCCAGGTTTTGGGAACCTTATCACCATAACCAATGGTGGTAAGAGTTATCTGGTAAAAAAAATAAATTAAAAAAAACAAACATTAATTAGCTTTTTTAATACCTTCTTTTGTAAAACTGGAAATAAAGTAAAATGAACATTTCTAAGCTGAATATTTGTCAAAACTGTATGTTGTAAAACAGAAAGCAAATACTTCAGATCCATGTTGTCCTTGTTTTTTCGAGTTAGTCTTACCAGTCCCCACCAAAGAGCATCAGCATACGTGTCAAACTCATTATTTGACTCCTTTTCCACAGAGTAGACCAGGAATGAGGCCAGGATGAGGCACAGGAAGCCTATGTACCACGCTGTGATGAGCTCCTACAGAGAAAACCAATACAGTGACCACTGGGAAATTAAAGTAATTAAGTGTCATCTTGAATGCCTTGCAAAAATGGCAACCTAACCTCTGTCAATGGGTACAAATGACTATTCTGTAACAATATTGGACATCATATGTGAATCTCTTGCCCTGTGCGGCGAACCAAGCATTTCATAAACATCTTTATTTCCCTCGTCTCGACAAAAGCTGCAGCCTGCCATCTCTCCTTCTCATGTAATCATACACAAACACCCACAAACCCTGTAATGATGTTTCTGTAGCTTATTAGTAAAAGCAAATAATTTGATTTTCCAAGCTCATTTAAATTAAACGGAGAGAAATATGCTTCCTTGCCATGATAGACTTTCTCAGAGGAGACACCTTTGATAATAGAGTCCATCTCCATCTAAGTCCATCTCCTCCAGGATGGCACATCAATACATGCCATTGCCAGAAGATTAGCTGTGTCTCCCAGCAAAGTCTCAAGATCATCGAGGAGATTCAAGGAGACGTGATGTGAAAGGGTGTGGAGAAGCCGTGGAGAATTTTATGCTGCCTGTAACATGTTATGTAAAATAGGTATCAAGATGAAACCACTGGACCAATTGTCATTTCTGGGTTCCTCCTCAGCTTGCCCTGTTTGGTGGTGGGTTACTTATGGTCTGTGGAGACCATATCCATAGACGTGCGCACAGGCTAGGCAACCGCACCCTGACTGCCATTAGGTATCAGGATTAAATACTTGGACCCACTGTCTCTGGGTTCAGACAATGCCCAGCCTCATGTGGCAAGAGTATGCAGGCACTTCCTGGAGAAAGAAGGAATTGATACCACTGACTGGCCCTCACGCTCGCCTGACCTAAATCCAACAGAACACCTCTGGGACATTATGTTTCAGTCCATTTGGCACCACCAGGCTGTCCAAGGGGTCAGTGAGGCCCTGCTCCCTGTTCCTTTAATATTTTTGAGCAGGGTATATTGAAATAGGGTAAAATGGCTGCATTTTTCTTGCATATGTGCAAAGACATATGGATAAGACAACAAAATGTTTCTAAAATAACATATTTGTAAGCCATGATAATTTTTCAAATTCCCATTTATTATATGTGCTGGGCTTTTTCTCTTTGCTCTTTCTTAGCTCATTTATTTGGATTACACTTACTCTGTACTAAAAATATTACTTTCACCTGGTCTGCATGCTTTGTGGTTAAAAGAAAAGTGATAATGGCGGCCACACAATCTTAACAATCAAAAAATTGAGGAAACTACAGACAAAACTGGAGTACATCAAGATCACCTTGCTGTGTGCATAAACTACAGATCCGAGCAGCTTCCAGGTTCCTCCACGGCGGTCCATGCGCAGCATCCGTAGGATCTGCAGGAATCTCAGACTCCTGATAGCCGAGGTGGCAAACACATTGCCCTGAGATCCAGCTGCCAGGACAGATACTGAGGCAATCAGCACCATGATGTCTGGGAAGAGAAGTACAACATATGAATAGAAAACCATGACCTTGGTCAAACCAGACTAAATTAACAACACTTTACTATGGACACTGAAGATCATTGTTCATTTAATCTGTTCAAACAACCAATTTGCAGTTGGTGAAATATTTTTGTATCATTGTATCAAAAGTTTCAGCATTTAAGAACAGAAGTAATAGCAAAACAAGTAACAAGTAATGTGTCCATGTTATGTTCTTCAAGGTGAGCGAAATAACAGCCAGTAAAACACAAGGCAAACGTGTTTTCGCACCTATGACACAGAAAGGCTTTCTGGCAAATTTTAGCCTCCCCCTCCATCCTCTGTATCGACAGCAGCAGCCAGCAGCCCATATCCTTACAATGTACTCCACTCCAAACACCACAATGGTCACAATTTCCTGTGGAAAAAATCAAAATGGGGGAGTTAACCTTGTGACATTAATTTATATGCAGTATACTGTTAAAATATCAAATAAAGTGATACTTACCAAGATGTACAAGGCACTCTCTGAGCTTTGTGTGAACTCTTTAATGGTGGCAAAGACTGAGAGTATAAGACACGAAAACACCAAGAGGAAGCTGGAACAGATGAAACAAAGTAAAGTTATTTCTTCTACTCTCTTATTTAGGGTAAGTCACTGTTACACCCGATAGATCCATATGTAGATATTTTTTTTGGTCCAGTTCAGAGTAATCGGTATCACCATGCAAGTCAGTTAAAGCCAATTTTGTACATTTTGAACACATTTGTATGAAAGTGTACAAACCTCTGAACAGTGAATTATATCAGCTGACAAGCCATCCAACCAGCCTTAGTACCCCCTCCTTATTAGACAGAGTCTAATCTCTACATCTAATCTCAGCTGAGCCACTTTATCTGCTTTCTGTCAGAGTCATTAGCGGGATTGCTTTTTTTTTTAAATGAGAATTTATGTTGATATAAATTGCAGAAAAACTGTTGATGCTTTTATCCTAAACTTGGGGAAAATACTTAAGGCTAGTCATTGCACAACAGATAAAATCCTGATTAGATATTATTAAAAGGGGATTCATTTGGATAAAATAGTTAAATGATGGGCTTGCATATGAATTTTGCTCCACAAGAGATACTCAGATGAGAGCCTCAGCAGGTCCTGACCTCACTTATGTTGGAGAATAAGGTGATTCGGAATTATAATAGACCACCTAAATCTGTTTAATTAGGATAAATGACTACTATGTCAAGTTTATGTCAATTTCACTAGTAATTTAAAAAAAAAAAACAGAATAATTCTTCTGTTTGTTTCTTTTTTTTATTACATATTTTTTAATTACAAATTTTTAATTACAAAATTCAAAAACAGAAGAAAAAAAGTAATCTGCTGGAAGAAATCCAGAGCAGAACAAATGGAAAGTTCCTGATGAAACATAATACCCAGGAAAGTGCAGGATTATAAAAGGTAGAGCCATAAGCAACATCAATCATACTTAGAGATACTGTAGAATGGCAGTAAGTATTTGCTGAGCCCATTATCATTCCAATATATAGATGCAAAAATAATTTCATTTACCAATGAATAGTATGAGATGTTTTGATTATAATTGTTATGGCGTGAGCTGATGATTGGGGTAAAAAGGTTCAGAAAATGTTGCATTTACACAGAATACACGGGGCCAGAGTTTGAAACTGTATATTACTTAGTAGTATATTTATTATTATATCAGTTGGTTTGAAAAAGTAAAGACATCAGAGGGTGGCTGCTGGATAATGTGTTTCTAATCTATTTACTTCAGTGGTCTTACTCTCTGCTAAAAGCTCCACTGCATTCACCAGCTGCTTCTAGTTTCTTACTCCGTGTGCTGTTGGGTATTGGTCAGAAATCATTCAACTGCCCCCCACAGCTGGAAAAGAAGACCACAGGAAGAGCATGCTCTAAAAGGCCAAAAGTGGAATAGAGTGGATTTGAACTGTAAAGTGACAATTCTTGTCAGGTTTATCTCTGCAAGTGTCACCTTTCCGTTACACACTTCGTCCTGTCACTTCATCCATTATTAAAACAAGCAAATGTGTTTGTGCAGCTTTGAAAATGAAGAAGGGCAAAAGTCCAGCTCAGAAACAGAACGGACTGTGTGTATCTCTGCGTAGCACTTAACACTAACAAGGCCCGGAATCAATTTGGTACGCTTGTATCCACATAAATAAACTGAGGTTTGCACATATCCGTCAAAATGTTCTCAAATAATTCTAAAATTTAAAATAGGTCAGCGTGAGTAACAATGCAGGTAAGGTGGATATCGTCCTCCATTCAGAAGCAAACAAGCTTAACGCTGACATCACCAGTAAAACATGTTGAATCCGTCTGTCTGTCTCTCTCGGACAGAGTTTGCCACTCCCTAAAAAATCAAGTACATCAGTGCTATCAGATCTACTGTATTTTCTATCAAGTGTGAGCATAAAGTCTTTCCTTCTGTGCTTCATTCAGTTCTCACCAGTCCTCATCAAGGCTCACCCTTGATTTTTTTCCTAAATGCAATTTATCTGAATTTCCTGCTGCAGTTCACGTCCATCAGATTCCTGGCAGTGATATTTGGCCATCAGCCAATCAGAATGAAGCAGCAAAGATCAATCGTGTGGCTACAGTGAAGCCCATAAATAAGCTTTTTTCTGATTCGTTCTTTATGATATCTTTATTACTCTTCCTCAAAGGCCTAAAATATTTAACAACAAGCACTTTCACCTCTAAACCCACAATTCTGTACATTTTTACTTTGGTAAGTCAGACTGAGGTCATTGTTATCATATCATATATCATGGATGACTTCAGCAGTCAAGTCTTAGTAAAAGTGAACGGGCTGTGAAAGCTTTTGCTACACACTACATTATATCTGTAGTCTGCCAGTAAAGTTCATCCTGTTAGATCACATTACTCACATTAGTTTTCTTGTGTTTTAAGCAGGGGTGTTGCTAGTATCTGAAAACAAGCCTAGAAATTGTTGGATTTTTCTCGTGATAATTGCACCTTTTTAAAGCTGTTTCACAGTAGAATTAATATCAAATGTTCTGAGAACTAATAATATATCAGTTTGAATATGTTTGTGTTAGTTCATTTTTCCCTTTGGTTTTTGGGAATGATTTATGTTTAAGTTTTGTTCCTTATTTCTGTGATAAATGGTTTGTCTACTTCTTTCTTATTTATCATATTACCTGGTTGCAGTTTTCCTGTGTTCCCCTGTGTTAGTCCTTGTTTCATCATTCAGTTGTGTTTCCTGTTTTATTTTAGTAACAGATATTCTTCTGTTGATTCAGTTCCCCCTGTCTCAGTATTCCAGTTCCAGTTGTGCATCCCTCCTGTTATATCTTCCCTTGTTATCCTGTGAGGGTATATATTGTCAGTCTGCCTTTGCTGTTTGTTGTGTTGTCCCTGATGATTGTGTGAACCCTCTGTACCTAACTGCTCATCAGTCTGCTGCACTCTTAATCTCCTGTTCTTGCTCGGCACTTGGCTGAAAATTTGTATCAGCATTGACGACCAAATATCTAAATCTGATGTGATGATTAGATATTTAACACACAATTTATCAAATTACTTTATACAATGGTTCGATTAATCATTTGAACACAACAACCAGTATCAGATTTCAGAAAAGAAAATTATTAATGTATTATTGTCATAAGAAATAAATAGTCATCAAACCTGACTATTGGACTTCAGCTACAGGCCAACAGGATATTTCAATCTAAATATCATCTTCTTTATGGCATATGTGGAATACACAGATTACCATCCATCCATCCATTTTCTCCCACTTATCAAATTCAGGGTGGTGTGAAAGATGGAGTCTTGATAGGTCGCCAGCCTGTCACAGCGCTAATACAAAAAAATATACATATCTTACAAAAATGTATCGGTTTCTTCTAAAATATCACTAGTGAATAGACACGTGTCCCTAAGATTGACTTTGCAATTCATAAACACTAAATCAGTAACATATATATATATGTGTGTGTGTGTAGAGAAAGAGAGAGCGATAAGGTCTTTCAAGATCAGCACACTTTTGTGACCATTGTTAGATTCAAGGTCTTTTCCAGCCTAATTGATTCTCTTTGATTCTGTCTCTGTGATCATGTAAAGTTGGCCTCTTCAAGAAGACCTGTAAAGTAAAGATCAAGTACAGCTCATTAGATCATTAAGGTTCATTTATTCTGCTTGAATACAAAGAAGCATCTCTTAGCAGCAACTGGCTTTTTCCCCCCTGTGAGCTTGGAGTCACTGAAGAGACGGATCCAAAGTTCAGTCCAGTGTAGCAGCTGTTCCCTCAAATTCCCACAATGTCTACCCTTGCTTGGATTTCAGCATTAAGTAAAATCCACCAGGTTGGTCTCGTGATATTGCGGAGAATCCTTCACATTTTCCTTTATGAGCACTGATCCAAACTATTGCCTTATATGCCCCTGGGTATTTAAAAGACACTATTACATAATTAGGTGGTGAGTATTGAATTTGTATCTTGCTGATCATGACTATATTCAGTTTTTTCTCTCTTTCTCTCTTTGAGAGAACTTTGAGAACTCCATCCACAAGGACTACATCACTGAAAAACTGTACAGTGCTCCTAAATATACTAAATGTACTGTACACTGATTACCTGCAGCTTCCAGGCAAGAATGAGTTGTCATTAGTCCACTGAAAGAATAACTTTTTATTATACAAGAAAGATAAAGCAAATCTCAAAGCAAAGGAGGCCTATTTGGGGGCAGAGCACACATGCCTGGCTTCTGATTACTTGCTTGGGCACAAGAAGTACAAGGCAAGTGTTACTGAGCTAGGGAGTGCTTTGAAGGGCTGTGTGGTTCTTATTATGTTATTGAATGCAGCGCTTTAAGATTTTTGTGCTTTGGTTAACACAAAGATAAATAAATTGCTGCTCAGTTCAGTGGCCCAATGAAAAATTCAACTCGTGTGGTTTTTTTCTATAATTATTTGGCGTGAATGCATGATTATATACATTTTACTGAACATCAGCTAATAAAAATCACGATGCAAGATTGCATTTGTATTTAACTCATTTTTGAAGCGGTGCACAGCAGACACTGGAAAAGTGCTGGCTGGAGAAGGAGGCTGGCATAAAAGTGAAAATATTTATGTATTATTCAAATGAGACATTATGTAATAAAAACAATCTCATCTGTGGTAGTGATGAAGTCATCCATGCACTGTTTACTCAACTCAAATTTGAAAGTAGTTCAGTGGGGTCACCTACGGTTAGTAGGTATTTTTGGAATCAGGTATAACTGCAGTTTTTCCCCATATTTTTGTAAGTTTGCACTGCTAATCAAACTGTTACCTATCTTCACTTATGCACACTGAGACAGATGGTCATTGTGTAGGTGTAGATGTTAGTACCCTGCTTGTGTCTGACAGAAGATGTGACTGTGAGAGGAAGGTTGCCATTTAATATTACTATGAATAATTCATCATCTCTTGTAATATTGTCAGTGTTTTGGATACATCGCGTAGACGATGATAGTACAGGACAAGGTCATTGTACTTCAATGTGAATCTCACACATTTCCAATGTTATTTATACACTGATGAAAGTGACCAAGGTGAACTTGAACGTAGTGAACATATTTGAGTTCTGCAAAGAAAACATTGAAAGGTGTTTTGCAATATTATCCATGTCTTTGTCTCAGTGTTGTTTAGGAGTAACCAGATGCATGTTAAAAATGCGATTCTGGATTATTTTACAGCAGAGCTGGAAATCACACTCCATGATATGACAAAGACATCACATCATATTTAGATGTTGTCAGAGCAGCGAATTCACCGAAGAGCACATTCTAGCAGCACTCAGCAGCTGTTGATAGAGATTTTTCTTCTACATAAAATGCTGTACAAATTTACACGAGATGAGTCGAGCACGTCTGTGTCAGATTCTAGAAAGTGTGAGATTGAGTTTAAACCAGTTTTCTTATGGTTCCAAATGCCAAGTGAAACCTGTATGTAAACCTCGTAGTGAACTGAAGCGTCGACTGGATCAACCAATAGCTGACTGCACAGAGGCTAAATCTGTCTTTTATAGTGTCTATAAGTCGGCAGTGTTTCAGATGTGACAGTAGTAAGAGATGCCTCTCCTGATCACCTGGTGACTACTTTTTGAATATGCCTGCCCTTTAAAAAAAGCTTCAGAGTTATTAAAAAAAAACACCCAGGGCTAACAAAACACCTTTTTATAAGTCTTTCTCAAAAAAAGAGTGTTGTTGTACTATTGCGTGTTATGTGACATCTACATGTGTGAGAAACGCAGAAAAGAATAACTGCATCCTTCATTTGTGATGCCCCGATGATCACTGGGGAGGTGATGGTATTTCCATAACTTGTCATTTTGATTTATAATTTCACCAGGTGAACACCAACACTACTTATGGATTATAGCACACAAAGACAACACTTACTCATTATTCAAAACTCATTAATCCACTTGATCCCATAAATTAACTCTTCCTGGAGTCTTATGTACTTACATCTATGATATTGCCAAGCAGAACATCAGCATACTGCCAAGAAATGATTTCAGCACACTGAGTCCAGTTAAACTGCATTTTAGATGGAACATTATTTATTATGCATTTTTTTCAGTCTGATTCTTGTCTTTATATAAACTAACCTAGCCATGATAATGAATTATTCCTTTAAAAATGTTATTACCAAAGCCAGCTTGCAAGCTTACAACAAAAAGCTATGATATTACACTTATGACAGCAGTAAGAAATAACACATTCACGAGCTCCATGTTTTAACAATGATTGATATGCTGGTCAAAACTTACAGTTTACATTCGGATCACATTAGTTCCTCTAAAGTATAGTCACTGAAACTAAATGTTACGGAGGAAAAGGCTACATAGATAGCTAGCTGCATTTATAATTGGGGATCAGGTTATGCAGATTTGCTGACTTGACCTTGCCCAGCTCATTAGTACTTTCTGATGAGAACTCTTGCTGATAAAAGAAGGTAACAGGACTTGCCTCCTAAAGCAATCAAACAATTAGTCCCTACAGATACTCGATTATCTATCATTTTACCATAAGCACAGCTTCTAGTCAGTCATTTCCATCTCTTCATTATATGGGACATACACACAGATCATGGTCCAAATGGGAGGCAAATTCAGATATACAGACTAAGTAAGGTCTTGTGAGGAGAATTCAAATATGACTGTATAATACTATACAGAAAATTTTTATTTAAACAGTGATTCTTATAATAATTGTGTCACATGCCATTTCTGGCATGTCAAGTGTACAGCACTTTGTGTTCAGCTGGGAGTTGTTCTGAAAGTGCTGTATAAATAAATTGCTTGCTTACTAATTTGCAGTAAATGTTTGCAGTGCAAAGAAAACAACAGTCTGACAGCTGTATGACTGTCCACAGAGTTAGAAATAGACTATATAGATTTTATTCTGCACTGATTATAAATCTGGGATATAATTGCAGCAGATAGCAAACATCTCACAGTGCTTGGTGGTCTCACAGTGCTTGTAAAAACATCTGCAAATTAATTTGCTCCCCTACGGACAGCAACTTTGTGAATGAGGAAATGAATCAGACTGTCAGTCAGCTCATCAGAGTCTGTTACCCTAGTAAGTGACTCAGAGTCGAAGTTAACTCTGGAACAGAAAACCCAAAGTTTCCCTCTGGAAGGGTTAACAAACTGAGATTTGTTATCTAAACATGCTTCGTCGAGTTCGTCGAGCCAAGACTGGATTAGCTGTTTTCTTGTCTTTACCAATGACCATATAAAAGGTTTTTATGACTTAGCGTAGCATCAAGACAGTCTTTATGCTATGCTAAGCTATACTATGCAAAGTCTTAGCTTGCCAACTCTCTGTAAGAAAGCACAAACACTATATTGCCAAAAGTATTTGCTCGTCTGCCTTTACACACATATGAACTTAAGTGGCATCCCATTCCTAATCTATAGGGTGTAAATATGATGTCAGCCCACCCTTTGCAGCTATAACAGCTTCAAATGTTCTGGAACATTCTTCCAGAAGCACATTTGTGAGGTCAGACACTGAAGCTGGATGAGAAGGCCTAAATCAAAGTCTCTGCTCTAATTCATCCCAACGGTTTTCTGTCAGGGTAAGCTCAGGACTCTGTGCAGGCCAGTAAGATTCTTCTGTTCCAAACTGCTCCCACAAACTTGGGAGTATCACATTTTCCAAAATATGTAGGTATGCTGAAACATTAAAAGTTCCTTTCACTGGAATTAAGTGGCCAAGCTCAAATCCTGAAAAACAACCCCACACCTTTTCAAACCACTTTTGTTTATGACATCCTGAGCAACACTTCTGAGTTTTTGTTGTTTATTTATGTGTCTTGATATACTTTAAATGAATGTCCCATCAGATCCTCAGTGGAAATAAATTTAAGGCACTATTTGGTAATGCAAATTAGGTAACTATGGCACATAAACACTGCTATATTCATTATGAGTTCATCAATGATCATTTTTTACTGTTTTCTGTTGTAAGTCTTTACAGTTTATACTCTCTGAAGTCGTAATTCTGAATGTCCTTTGCTGCAATACTGCCTTAGAACTCCCAAGTTTAAAATTCACGTAAAGACACGAAGAACCAGAGACATGGTGCCTATTTTACCATAGCTAAACATTTATGGATTTATAATTAAACTTACTAAATTTATATTTAATAAAAACTGCCAGTAGATATAGCTGATATATAGTTTACGCCATAAACAAAGGTCAATGTTTCAACTACAGATGACTCTCTGATACTGAATGCATCACAGCTCATAGACATGCAGTGCTCTTTTAACATCATTTCATCTCTGGCACCTCAGCCTCCACTAAAAAGCCACAAACAGTGAAAATCACATTCCCTCTTGCAGTTGACAAACAGCCACAAGCCACAAAACACACACATCCACTTGTTGCCAGCGAGGTCCAGACGACATCAGTGGGAACGTGACTGTTGATCAATCGAGTTGAGGGGGCTGCTGTTGGAAGCAGAGAAGCCTGCATTTCCTCCTGAGCTGCAGATAAAGAAACATTGATTTGTCCCGCTCAGCACAACATTGCCTACCCAGACATACTCATCACGCTAAATTTAGACTGCGCCGAACTCGTGGCAAGCAAATAAGGAGGTAAGGATTTTTCACTAAGCAAGTAGTGCGTCTGAAGAACAAGTGCCAGCACTGCAGTGAGCGCTCTGTGAACACCGTAAGGGGATGTTTGAGGGTGACGATGGCTTTCTGGGGCACTCAACGTGCAAAACCAAACACACAAGTGACCCTGCAAGTGTAGCTGTCTGCTGTCATTGTCTTAATTATGAGCCGCAGAGGTAGCCTTTCTGTGCATTTAGCATTCGCAGTATCCATAACCCGTTGAAAATTTGGAGAAAAAAAAAGAGAGAAATCTATTTTATGTGCAAAAAGTATTTTGACAAATAATCAGAATGCCAAGCCTCCATTCTAATGTTTCCAAATAGCTTTAAAGTGGCTTGTCAACTATATCAGCTGATCGATTGATTGATCGATATGTAATGTAACTAGCAAGTTAAAGATAATTACATAACAAAGATCTAAGCAACTTGAATTTTTCAAGTCGATCAAATTGTGCAATATTTCTAGGGCATTCATGTTAAAGTTGCAGTAGGCAAAACCTAAAAGAAAAAAGACGGGGACAGAGGACAGCAGAATTTTTTTTTAAAGTAAAGACTCCTTCAGTTCTCCCCTCCTGTTCTCTCAAGAGGCAAACATGGGCCTCTACCTGCTTGAAATAGCTCAGTGCTGAGTTTTCCCTTCATGGCGGGTCTGAACCCACCTCATCAAACACAAAACCCTCTGCTTAGCACATCACACCAGTGCATACCCCTTCTTATACAGACTATATATAGAAAACATTTTTCTGATTTAAGCTTCTCATCTGATCTGTTCACTCATGTGTTAGATTTTCCAAAGCCTGATAATATAACCAAGATGAGATGAAGGAGGGAAACTGAACTGAGCTGAATGAAGTTCAGGAGTTCCATCTCAGTTCTTCACTATAAGTAACTCTTTTCATATATAAGTACCATTGTCATCCATTATAATACAGAGATATTAGCTATAGGCACTTAACAGGAAATAGTTTATAGAAAAACACTTTGCTACAATACTCAGTTGACGTGTCTTTCAAGAAAAGTTGCTTTATGGTGTAATGTGTCATAGCTGTCATCGTAACAGATTAAGTTCTTGTAGTTTTTGTTGAATGGCAGCCACCGTGGCCAAAGGCGACACCAGCAGAATGATGACATATGCTGAAACGTAAAGAGAGAGCAGCTCACATGCTGACTCAAAACTACGCTCAGTGTCGGAGGAGTATTTATCTGAATTCTCTCAGTGTTAGAAACCATATGTTATCTGGTAATTCAGCAAGAAATCGGACAAAGAAATGGAACATCTCAGCCTGCTTTGCGATATTTAACTGGACTATGTTTTTAATAATAGTGCCAACAACAGATATAAAACTGATAGGGCCGGGGCATACATACTGCTGTTTTGCATGAGCTCTTTTTGCAACAACCTGTAAACCTTTTGTGAATGGGCCGGGCTGAGGAAGTCTGACGATGTGGTTCTCTGTGAGAAAATGGTGGAATGCTCTCCCCTGGTTGGGGAAGAAAGGCTGCCTCCAGTGATAATGGGCAAAGAATATAGGTTATCATTGTCTTGCTTAAATAAGCAACAGATTTGATGGAAAACGGAAATTCTTGCCTAAATGCTGCTATCCAAACAGGGCCATCAGTGCAAGTCTACAGCTCTGTTCAACACAGATGACAGCTTTTGCATGCTGATAACAAACAGGATGTTCCGCCTCCTTTTTAAACTGGAGGACACACTCTCCATGATTTCCAAAAGTAACGTTTTTTAAAGAATATAGAACAGTTTTGCGTGTTGCCTCATTTCAGAGAAGGCATTTCTGGATCTTGTTTACATGTTTTCCTTCTTCCCATTATAAATGTTTAGCCTGCATGTGTGGATAATACCAACAATCTTTGCCATCACTTTCCAATAAAAAACCTGCACCCTTGCAAAGCGGTCATGATCAAGTGAGGCTGCACTGAAAAATCTTCTAAATGTGTTTAATTGAGTAAGCCTGCATTTTAAGTGTTGTTTAGAATAGTATATAGGACACACTCAACCCAACTAGGACTTGGGCTTCTACTTTATCACAGACCCCTCATCTTTTAAGAGACCACACAATCACATCTCAGCAGACAGATGCTGGCAGCCAGCATCTGTCTGCTGCTTTCCTTGCATTATTACCAGATCAGCATAATAATGGAATACCACGTCGTGTCCTTAGGTTGTCTCTCACAATAACCAAAAAATAATTATTTTTGTACTTATTGCCTTTTAGTCATTTTGTTGCCTTTTAGTCAGTCCACTGTTTTCGCAGTCTTTTTTTTTTTTTTTGGTAATATTCTACTCTGGTGAACAACTGAGACATTTAGTCATCTTATAGCTGCAGAGGGTGTTCAAGTATCTCACACAGCTGGTTCTTTCTGCAAGAGGACACACTATAATCAGGCTCCTGCAGAAGCCAAATGGCTGAAGATAACAGAAAGCTCAGCACTGCATCTGATCGGGAATACGCCTTGGCTTTGTGGAAATTGTTACAGGCTGCAGAGAACTGGCTTTACGTTACTGTCTCAATAGCATTAAGCCTATTGAAAACACCTTTTGTAGCAGAATTTGTGCCAAGAAAGAACTGAGACAAGATGAATTTTGTACAACAGCAAAGATTTAATCCCACAGGGATCCATGACTGTAGATCACTGTGTCTCTTTCCCTTATCTAATGTTGGACCAAAAGTGATGGAGAAAGGCTGGCCTTGGTCTCAGACAGCCAGAAACATAAAGGGAGAAAGAGAGAGAGAGGACCCAAAGCAGCAAGCCCAAGAGTATTCTGGCTATACAGTACTCATGTTCCACATATTGATTATTCACGCACATTACAACTGAGGCCACTGAACACAACACCTGACTAACATTTCCAGAGAAACCCCATCAAAAAAAAAAAGAAAGCTGCTAGCATACCTTGTAGTACTGCTTCATTCAAGGCAACTGTTACTTCATGCCAAATGCATTTTCCACTGGAGAAGGGATAAGGAACAGACCGAACCGGGCGTGGAAAGAGCTGACTGTCATCACATGATTGTTTTATAAATCAGCAAGGTGGAAAGGCAAGAGCTGGGAGATTAAATGAAGTGTGATGACTATGAATAATGCATAGAACAGACAAATGGAATAAAGGGCAGACATGTGGTGACTCTGTGTGGCTTTTTTGGCTGGTGCGTATTTGTGTCTGTTGATCACGGTCACGTGTCCTAGCACCTCATTCCACCTGGATTTCGCTCCATTACAGCCGGGTTCCTCAGGACTCTACAACTTTCTGGAGGATTCTGATTTTAGACAACACACATGTTTACTGACCCTTTTCTAACTAGGCTGTCTGGCGTAGCTTGGCTACTAAAACACATCATGTCTGCGTGCACTAGATTCAGCCACAGAGCTCGCACTGCTTCCTAAGAGCAGCAATGAAGAGCATCTAAAAAAAAGGCATAACAAATGGAGACTCGGCTGCTGTAGTATTCGGTTAATATTTCAGAAGTACCCAGAGGGCTCTGTGTGAGTGCGTGTGGTTTCACATTAGAGCACAGGCTTACTTCTGGGCATCCAGCTGTGTCTGGGGATTCGATATGCTGTGCCCAGTGAATTCCTCAATGCTGTGGCTACTTCATCTCCTCACTACTAAGCATGCAGCATCACTGAACTGGAAGGAGTCAGACACAGCTGGAAGAGGGGTCTTCAAAACACAGGTGACACACCTTTTCATTTGAAGAATGTGTTTGTGAAGGGAACATACTGTAATCATTTCATCTCATCAGTATGTTATACATAACACACTGGAGTGGGTCCACGCAGAAAAGCATTTGACTAATGTCTGCTGTATTAAACAGGAAGTCTGCATCACGACATGGACTTCATGCGATTATGAGGCAGGGAGGCGATGAATAAATTATTTCGGTTGCGTTATGAGAAATGTAAGATCAGAGAGTATCCTGGGAGTCTACTGAATAGATTCTGACCATTTTTTTTTTTTTTTTTTTCAATCTTTCATCTTCCAGGTTGGCAGACAGAAACTGCTGCAGCACCACTTCAGTATGAAAGCATCATGTGATCGTACCCTAAAACACTGTTATCCTTTGTGATTTCATGCTCACTAGAGATTACAGATCGTGAGGCCTCATATCGATCATGGCATCTCTGGGGGTCTGACATTAACTCTTTATGTTCTACCCAAACCTCACTTAACCTAACAGACAAGGAAAACAACAGCAAAGCACCATGTTCCAGCTGCAAGAACTCAAGAGACTGTCTGAGCTCTCCCTAAACGCTCGCACACACATGCATGTTAGCAGAGTCCACATCACTGTGCGGAGTCAGACTGCAGCGTCTACTAGGAGCTGTCCACGGAGCACAGTGCTGAAAACTGCCGCAACGTATGGTAACTCCAGTCAATGAAGACCAACCGTATGTGAACGTGGGCACATGTTAAACACTAACTGCAAGCATCGTGGACATGTTAAAGTCTTTCAAAATGACACTCTGACGTAAGCATGAGTTGCAAAAGCCAACAATAAAGAGTTGGAGCAGGAGTTATGGAGGTGAAGTGACTCCTCTCGTGTGATAAGGCTCTAGCAGTTCGGCAGCAGGACCGCATTTAACCCTTTATTGCGTCGCACGATCATTATCAGTAATGCAGAACGAGACACCCGATCTGCAAAACTCCACAGCATCTTTCCTAATCCAAGGCACGGCAACTGTGGCAGAAGCCCAAAACTGCACTTACACATAAGCGTGGTAGATGAACGCCCATCCCCGCGGTCTTTCCAGCGCATTGTAGAGAAAATTCTGTAGTTTCCGATAGCTGGCATTTTTCTTCGACGGTCTCGGTCTTCCTGCGGAGATGCTGGACCTCGGTCTGCAGAGGATGCTGCTCCGCTTGGTGCTTTCCGAGCCCGCAATGAGCAGTGCCCCATCCCTGCTGGATTCCGGAGCTCCCGGGTCCAAACCCACAAACCCGACTTTGTGCTTCTTCTCTCCGGCTTGAGTTGGGTAAACCCCGCCGTTGAGAGATTTCTGCACCATTCTAAAGTCGAGACGACTCTGAGGAGGAGTTGTCCGTGCCCTTGCCGCGGGGATGCATCACCGCTGCTGAGGGGTGTGTGCTGGTGGTGAATGCAGTCGATGTCGGTCCCTCTAGAAAAACCAATTGCAATAAGCATGCGAGACTGCACCGTGTATGCTTTTACCTTAGCCCCTTCCGGCCATCTGACACACAGCAGGGAGGGAAATGCACATGGATTTCATTTAGTTGGTGACCAGCGATTTAAAAGCGTTCTTCAATCATCTTATTGCCAGAAATGCTCTTAATCGAATTACATTAATGAATTAAGGCCAAGTTCAAGCGTCAGCTTTCTTCCAGTGCTCTCTTTAAACAATCCTTGGGTTTCAACTAACTTGGGAGGGTGGGGAAGTCCATTACTATGATATGTCCGAAAGAATCGTGTTAGTTTTAAGAATCCGGCGTAAGATAACCTGCCATCTTCACCACTTAACTCCAACACGGGAGGAACTGCAGGAAAGGGTTTAAATGGATTACGCACTCTCATGTAATATTCATGCGTGAAGCTTCTTCACTCGGGGTAATGGACACCGCAAACTATGTCAGGCTATGCCTCGAGGTTTGTGTTCCCTCGACAGGAATACACATGCAGCCTGAGAAGGTATCAACAACAGCCAAGACAGAAGACAAAGAAATGGAGCACCCCAGCCTGCTTTGCGCACACTCCAGCGTGAAACAATGTAGACCAGTTTGCATCCACCTGAAAGTGAATGACGCGCTCACAGTGATGACAGTAGTAGAACGGAAACAGTTTCAAAATAATGCAAAGCCTATATTCAATTTAAAATAGTGCACAATATTGAAAACAACAATTTTTAAATGCCAGTAAATGCAATTAATGCGGTGCCATGCGGCTGCAATGTGTGCAGAATGTTGCTCAATATAAGACCTTCCCTGAATGTCAGCAGAGTCTTTTCCATGACCTGCATGTTTGTTTCAGCTTTAATAGCGCCTTTACACATGACACGTCCACTTATCATCATGGCTGCAGGCTTTCGCTTTTGTGCACTAACATCGCTGAGTGGTCCCTGTGCTCTTTAACGCAATTGATGCAAAGAACCTCTCCCTATCGTTAATTCTCAACCACTGCTTTTCTGAGATACTCACTTGTACTCGTTTATGTTACTGGGCTGTTGTAGTTGTGCTTTTTAGCATTAAACGGCCTTGCCAGTCTTTTGTTACCATGTCAGAACTTTTTTCACCTCAAGCATTTCTTATTTTGTCGCTGTTGTTTTCAGTTAACTATAAGAGTTAAATGATTTGCAGATTACTGGATCTTTTGTTTTAATTTAAATGACACCAGATCATATGCACTATGACATCAAGCACAAATATGAGAATGAGTAAGATGAAAAAAGAAACCATCACAATGGTCACTCCCAGTATTACTTAGTCACAGCCTGCTGCCATGGTGTGAAAGCATAAAGATGTAATCATCTTTTTGACTCATGCAAACTTACACGGAGCACATACATGAGCATACATAAGGTCACTGTAAAGAAGAAAGGGTTAAAGAAACAAACAAACATCAAAATGAAAATAAAATATCCCGAAGGACATCCCAGCCGCCACTGGATCAGCCAACAGTACTGCTGCGCTGAAAGGTTTGTCGTACTGAGAACATTTTATTCACTAGCTTGTTAAGATTCCATTTACAATGATAATTTTTAGAAAGTTTCAACAACAACAACAAAAATCCTTTTTACAGTTATTTGCAAGCAACAACAAATTGCAGGTAAAGTATATACAATAATGAAACATTAGAATAATGTAAATACATGTGTAATCAGTGACATGTATGTCCTGCTACACCAACATGCTGCAATCATTAGCTAATTTGAACCGGTAGCACAGTTAAGACCAGGTTATGATAACTAACGCTGCACTGGGAGTTTTATCATATTTACAGTGCTCGAGTTAAGAGCAACGTTTGATAAAGAAAACTAAAACAATGCAAATAGCCATGGGTTTTATATGCCAACTGATGGATGTCAATTTCTGTTGGTAATGCTACTGCCAAGGGATGTGTAGGGACTATTCCAACATGAACCAAATAAAAAAAATAAAAAGATCACATGACCTGCTGTAATGAGGTCCTTGAAATCCATGTCAAACCTTTTTTAACAGTCAGAAACAAATTGTCAGTGAGGTTACAGTTAAAAAAGAGAATCAGGTTCCCTTTAAATGCACAGTTAAACATACAAAAAGGTTTTATATACTATATTATTTCCATAAAAAATAATCCAGTTTAATTTATAGCAACTCTCTGCTTTAATTCTCTACACGACCTCACTCTCCCTCCCTCTGACACTGCTACAGCTTGTATGTACAAAATAATAATAATAAAATGGTCAGTAAACTAATGTTACTGGGTTTTTTCAGTCATCAAACAGTCCCTTTGTTCACATCACCAGCAAACTGCATACAGTACTTTTTTTCTAACACTGAATGGACCAATTTTTGTGCTTCTTTTAATACCTACAGTTAACACAATCGTTTCAAGACAACATAAAAGCCAATTTAAAAAAACAAAAAACAAAAGGTGTCTTAGTTAAGTGAAGGTAATCCTTCAACTAGAAGACTTGAATTAATATATTAATAATTTAACAGTATCCTGATAACTTGGCTGCTTATTGAGAAACAGCCTTGTATAGTTTCTTCCTTTGTCCTGATTCTGATTAGCTAGCTTCAGTACATCCATCCCTTGCACTCCCTGAAGATTAATGTAACACATAAATAAAAATGAAATACACCAGAGCAGTTACATCCAAAAGACGGCATGCCATTGGTCCTTTAAATACTGTTCAATACGTAGGCTGGAATGCTTTTAGATTCTTTTAATACCCGATATAGTATAAGTAGGCGATAAAACGCTCCTTCTTGGACACAATAAATAACTATCCTTCATATAGTGCAGTAATACAGTACTCACACTAAACCTACAGTAATTGCACAGTAACCACATGCAGCAATCCCACCCCACCCCCATGCCATCTTCATCTGCCCCTCAATCCCTACTTTCATTTCTCTGTCTAATCTTTAACTTTCTGCATCTTATATGAATTACAGGGCATTCAAGTATTCTACTTCACTCGGGGTCCACACATTGAGCCCTGGGGAACGCCAGCCTGAACAGAGAAACAAGCAACTCTCTGGATTTTGCAGTCCAAGGCAAAATGAAATGTCTGCATTTAGGATGACAGTCAGCTACAGGTAGTTTGGTTAATCCAGTTAATAATACAAGCTCAACTGTGAGAATAACCACTGTGGACATTGTCTTTATGGGGCCTCCTCATTTTTCGTATTGTTGTGAATATTTTGAACCGGTTGTTAAGTCGACATGGTTTGGAAAGCGAGCCAACAGAATAATGCTTCTATATGGTTAGCTCCAGTAAAATAATACATAACTAGTCCTGAGACTCAGATTGCATCAGTCTCACTGTAGGTGCTCTGAAGACTCTAGTGGTATCCACGCCGGAATGATCCCTGTGTAAGCGGGGCAATGGGGAGAGGCAAAGGTTTTCTACTGCCAGTGTCTCTATGCTCCTGTCATCATCAGTTCCTTAATCACCCTCTCTGTGATGACTTTGCTGAAGTGACAGTATCCTTAGAGGTCTCCATCTGAGGGTGGCAAACATAGCTTGAAGAGCCTGTTTAAAAAAAAAAGAAGAAGCAAAACTTCAAATGAGGGGAATCCACCCAGATTACATATAAACAGTGCAATTATCTGAAAGGCATGGCTTGAGGTGCCTAGAGATGGTTTCATTCAGTACCTTGGAGCTGATGGAGGCATCTGGTCCATTACCTTGAGATTTTTAGCAGACAGCTCAACTCTTGCCCCCTGGTAAGAGAGAAAATATATAAGCTAAAAGCTCAACATAACAGACTGCTTGACTACCATTAACAGATTAAACACAGAAAGCAACAAACAAACGAAATGCAATATGAAAAATTAATAACAGTAAAATATGAAAAACAGAAGTGCTAATTGCTAACAAATAATGTAAAGTTGGGTTTAGAACTGCTCATTACTGTTCTATAATATACTACAGCATGCTCTTAAATGTCCAGCAAAGGGAGCTACATAGGATTTCTGATCCAGGGTGTTCACGCATCAACTCAATTCACTTGAGCTTTGTTGCCCATTTACATAAGTCCTAAAAGATGGTATTTCAAACTAACAAAATAATCTATAAATATTTCTCGTTTGGTTGTTTTTATAATTACCTCCACCAAGGTTTTTGGTAGCGTTTGCATACTTGTGCGTAATTCTGTCTATAAACACAATAGCTCAAAAAGTTATGAATGAATTCTGATAAAACTTTGTAGGGGTGTAGAGTGACGACCATTAAGAGTTCCTTTCACTGGAACAATATTGAAAACAACAATTTTTAAATGCCAGTAAATGCAATTAATGCGGTGCCATGCAGCTGCAATGTGTGCAGAATGTTGCTCAATATAAGACCTTGCCTGAATGTCAGCAGAGTTTTTTCTATGACCTGCATGTTTGTTTCAGCTTTAATAGCGCCTTTACACATGACACGTCCACTTATCATCATGGCTGCAGGCTTTCGCTTTTGTGCACTAACACTGCTGAGTGGTCCCTGTGCTCTTTAGCGCAATTGATGCAAAGAACCTCTCCCTATCGTTAATTCTCAACCACTGCTTTTCTGAGATACTCACTTGTACTCGTTTATGTTACTGGGCTGTTGTAGTTGTGCTTTTTAGCAATAAATGTCTTTGCCAGTCTTTTGTTGCCATGTCAGAACTTTTTTCACCTTAAACTAACTAACTGGAACTGGGGCCAAGCCCAACTCCTGAAAAACAACCCCACAACATTATCCCCCCTCCACCAAACTCTACACTTGGCACAATGCAGTCAAGTACCATCCTCCTGTCAACCGCCAAACTTAGGCTCGTCCATCAGATCGCCAGATGAAGAAGCGTGATTCATCACACACCACATTCCAGTGGCAGCGTACTTTACATGGATCTGACTGGATCTGATGCTTTGCATTAGGCTATGTGATGTAAGGCTTGGAAGCAACTGCTTAGCCATGGAAACCCATTACATGAAGCTCTCTATGCACTATTCTTGTGCTAATCTTAAGGCCACATGAAGTTTGGAGGTCTGTAGAAAATTTGCAGAAAGTTGGTGACGTGTTCACAATATTTCCCTCAGCATCCGCTGACCTGTGATGTTACAAGGACTACAACTTCATAGCTGACTTGCAGTCATTTTGAATGACTTCTGCTTTGTTATAATACTCTTTAATAATAACGGCTGTCTGTGAAATATTAGCAAGGACATTTCACGACTGGACTTGTTGCACTGGTGCCATCCCATCACGGTACCACACTGGAATTCACTGAGCTCCTGAGAGCAAGCCATTCTTTCACACACTTTTGTAGAAGTAGTCTGCATGTCTACCGGCATGATTTTACACACCTGTGGCCATGGAAGTGATTGGAACACCCAAATTCAATAATTTGGATGGGTGAGTTAATACTTTGGGCAATATAGTGTATATGGGGATTCTAAATATCACGTTACTTTGGACCTCTGACCTCTTCCTCAAGCTCAAACAAGGTCAAACATTGATTCTCAGTATCACATTGTAAGTATGACATTCAAATATCATGCCACATTTGACCTCTGAGCTCACTTTTACATTTCACTAATCTGCCTTTCTTTCAGGTCGGCCCCAAAATATGTTATATCTTTAGAGAAAGTGTTGTCAAGAGAAAAAATGAGCTGCCTAGTTGGTTAAAAATATACTGTAGTAAAATATTATCTAAGGAGCTCAGGTTATTCATGTCCAGATATTTACAAATCAGTACCTATTATGCCTTACGTACTGCTACATTGTGCTTTTGTAATCCAAACAAACACCTGTCACACTACTGTCCAACAAACTTCTTAAAGTATAAAAAGAACAATGAAAACAAGATACAAAAAAATGCAACACTGTTTCCTTAAAAGTAAATAGTGCCCAGAGAGTGAGCTGCCTTGTCGAAGGATTGTGCTCTCCAAGTTTTTCTTGTTTTATATAATAAAATAGTTGACCCATATTTTATAGTCTTGATTTTAATAGGACTGAGATCTTCTTAAAGGTTTACCTGTTTACGCATTATGTCCATGGTCTGCATGATGCAGCGTGGCATGAGGCCATGGTTCCTGGCTAGGATCATTGCCTGCTCCAGTGTCACAGTCAGAGTACATCTGCAAAGAACATGAAGGCCAGTGATTAACAGTGTGTGTTCCTCTGCAATAAACCCAAAAATGAAGTAAAATGAATTTGAATGGCGAGGTTAGGATGAGTTTGTGAGGTTCCAATGGGGCATGTCATTGACTCTGCACTGTGTTATTTTTATGCAGTCTGACAGTCCAGTGAGACAACAAAAGCAGCATAATAATTCTGTGGTGTGGTGCCACACTGACCTCTGCATCCCTGTGCCACACATGGTGATGTGGCAGGCTCCCAGGCGGTTACACAGCTCAGAGGACACACACAGCACGCTGACACCTGACTGGTGGCCTTGGGCATTCGGGCGCATGTTGATGTACGACTGCATTAGCCGACAAAGGTCGTCCAGCGTGTTGAGGGGTCTCAGCAGCTACGGGGAAGCGGGAGGAAGTAAAGATCAGGGAAGGTTAGCCGTTAAATGCACTGCTAACAAGATGATTCAATAACACATCACAAAAGACATCACCTTAACAAGCCGCTTAGACGACTGTTGACTTTTTAAAACGCTTTCAAACCAAGCGAATTAAAAAGTCTCTTACCAAGACAAAAAAATGTATTGAAGTGAACAGAACACTCCAAAATAATATAATTATATTCATGTGAAATATTTTAAAACATGGGACTAGTAGAGTAACTGACTTGTAAGATGGAGAACAGAAATGGGGAGAAAACAACCATCAAATACAACACAAGAACGTCTAAATCTGCAGTCTTTCTCTTGAAAGACAGCGAAAACCTGACGACAAAACTTTCTATATTAAAACTATGATCTATTCAGTTTTAATTACTGCAATCTATTTCAACTACAGTCAGTGTGGGGCACTAGAAGTTCAAATGGACACCATCTATAATTGCTGGGGTTAGTTGGAGTTAACGGGGAGGGTCTTGACAAGCTATGGAGGAGTTTCCGGTGGAGGGAATGACACACCAGTTCATCTTACTTTGGAAATGCTTGGTTGAAGGTCTCTAACTTCAAGGCCCAGTATCTGTGCTTGCATTTATATTCAGTCACAACAATATATATATATATAAAAAAATTGACTTATGTTACAATAACAAGACAGATGCTACATATGAAAAGAGTTTAAAAAACCTTTAAAAACAGCAATTGGAAATACATGTTAGGATAAGTATATATTTACCTGGTCTATCTTCATTGCTGTGGTGTTGGAGTCTGTAGGGAGATTTGACTTCTCCAAATAGAAAGCTCTGTGAGGAGAGAAGGATTACGTTCTCAGTTTTTTAAACGGGTTGGAAAAATTACCGATTTGCATCCTGTGACTCACTTTTGTTGGAGAGCTGACTCATCTAGCATCTACAGATTTTGCAACTACTAAACTAAGTATTTCATCATTTATTAATGCCGCATTGTTGAATCACTTTCTGGGAATTAGTGTGCACATATCAGCGACCACACACGATGTAAAAACACTGGTATATCATAGATATAGCACATCTTCAATCATAAACCATTAACCTTCAAGAGTTAATATTTTTATTGTGCTACACATGTTACTACTTGAGAACAGTACCACAGTCATTTTGCTGTATATGCAGCAAAATCCTGTTCGTTCATGTGGGAACTGTTCAAGGACTCCTCTGGATACATGATTAAGTTCTGACCTTGAAAGCTTTACTTTCACATATGTAATATACAAAGTGCAGTTTCTGCTTGTTATGCAACACCGAAGGGTGAACTCTCCCGTTGAGGTGATACACATCTTCAGTGATAGGAAAGCCAGTGAAGAGCAGTAGTGAAGAGTAAAACAGGTACCTGAGTCTGCGGTAGTAGGCCTTGACTTTCTCCAGTGAAACAGCATTAGTGCGCTGCTGGAACTCCTCCATGGCAACGCAGTCCTGCTGGGACGCTCCCTCTGGACGCTCCAAAGCTGGAAAAATAGAAGCCACATAGTTAGATCTATGAATATTTAGAGAATGACACACGTTTTATAACACTGCCTCTGTGCACCACCACAGTAGAACTCAAACCAAACAGTCCACATATGACTCAAGTGCAGACTTCCAACTATAATTCAAGGGATTCGGTTTAGGAATTGCAGCCCTTTTATACAGTCTCTCATTTTCAGGCTCAAAAGCAATTAAGTTAACAAACAATTTTAAAGATAAGGACTGTATTTAATAACTGGATAAATGGTTTTTATTTTTTATTTTTGGTGTCAGAGCATACATTATTTTTCTAAATGTACCAGACTGTTCGTTTGTCCAACCCTGACGATTTGGTATTTACTTAATATGGACTAACAACAGAGCAGGTCACACATGGAAAAAAGCTAAGCCAGCCAACTGTCCAGTTACTTTCATATAGGAAATAGAGAATTATGCATAAATTCAGATATTTTTGTTCGTCTCATGTCATTGATCTAAAACCCTGACTGTAGTTTAACACACTGAATCACATTTATCTGAACTTCCTATCCTCAATCGAAAACCCTCACTGCTTCAAAACTGATCAATTACCCTAAACATAGACGTAAACCCACCATTTACTAAACCTGACCGCCTCTGACTGACTTTGACATTTAATAACCCTTTGACTTTAACTTTATGTAACGTTTGTGTGTGAGTGTGCATATATGTGACAAAAATATATCCTCACTATCTATCTATCTATCTACCTACCTACCTACCTACCTACATATATATATATATATATATATATATATATATCACTGTGCTTCCCCATAGGCTGCAGTCAAGACTCTTTTCCAGTAGGTGGCGATGTTCATCTGCAAATCTGCAATACTAAATGTTTTGGAGCACTGTTGTATTCGGAAATACACGGTAAACAATATGGGGTCTCTCATGAGATTAATGATCCGATGAGGACTTGTGCATGGAAAATTAGCAGCTAACTGGCAGACTGGTATAATGCTTTACTTTCATACTAGGCTGACTAAGACTCAAGGAGCGCTAAAGTGAGTGTTTTAAATGGTCAATACAAGGCTTCAGTCTAACTTAATAAAATCAAATAAAGTTCTAAGGAAACGCACATGTGTAAGAGGCTGAAAGGCTGCATGGTGCATTGAGTGTTTTTAATGATCCAAGGCTATATGTATAATGTATATAAGTGAATTTGTGCCTGATGCATTGTATGATTTGTTGCTTGTTCCACAGTAAAAGGTTTTGAGTAGATACTCGGACCACGTGGCTCTACTTGCCAGCGTTACGTCATGTTTTACTAGCTGAACTACACCCTGGAATTATGTTCTTTGCCTTTCTTACCTCTGGTGAACAGGACAGTGTGGAGTTTGAGGCTGCCTCCATTCTGCAGCCGACTGGGGAGCTCATTGAAGTGACAGCTGTCCAGGTAAAGGGTGACCCTCAGGGCATGCCTGGTGCCCTCCACCTGGTAACACACTGGTGTGTCTGCAACAAGCATACAGAGATGAGGGAGAAGTTAAAAAAACAAAAACAAAAAAGGCGTAGGCGTGCCCTTCTTCAAAATGAAAACGTGCAAAGTGTGTTGCATTACATTTTAATACATTTAGATATTGTGTACTAAAATGTAATGCTGCATATGTCTAGGAAACACATATTCAGAATTCATTAATAGCTGGGTGTTAAATCAAAAGCTAAAAGAAAAACTTAGAAGTGGCTCAGTTACACTAGAGTCAAAAAAGGACAGTAACCTCACTGAAGATTGAATTTATTGAATTATTTGATTTATTTTCGGGGGGTTTTCATTTGGTGACTGATTCCAAGTTCTCATGGCAGCTAGCTGCTAACACTGTCAACCTCTGGGCGACCACTTTTGATCACAAGGCAGTTGCACAGGGAGGTGGGAGGCAACTGGTCTCCAACCAGTTGCAGTCTGACTCACACTGGCTGCAGTCACTTTCACACAGATGAGTGGAGGTTTGCAAATAACTGCATTCTAATTTATAAACACAGACAGACTGCCAGATCCATGTGCAGGACAAATAAACAGAGGTACCTGATTTCTCTATTTACCCTTTAAATTGCATCAATATCTGGCACATTTTTAAAAATTGTACTTTGAAAGAAATTGTGATGAATCTATAAAAAAATATAAGACAAGTAATCATTTATAAATCTGAAGCTGACTTGTGCTCAATTCTAATAAGACTGCAATAAGACTGCTATACGTGCAATTCTTCTTCTGACGAAGTTGTGTTTTTGTATTTTCCTACTCAGTTGTATATAGTATTTGTATTTCTATTTTATTCTATTGTATATATTATTCTATTCTATTTTATTCTATTGTATATAGTATTTTATTTTATTTTATTTTATTGTATTTTATTGCATTCCAGTGTTTTCTAATTTCTGCTACATAACTTTGCACTTTTGCTGTAACAAAACAAATTTCCCACCTGTGGGACTAATAAAGGCCATCTTATCTTATCTTATCTTAACCTTTTTTAGAAGTGATACATGAGCACTTGTCAGAAAATAGAAAAAAATGACCTTTGCTGCGTGACCTCTGGGGTCAGTCCTTTTTTCTAGAGAACCTACCAAGCAATAACCTTGTGGAATTGGCTGTGATCCTTTCAAGGTCCTTCAGACTCTGTGGTGCTTAAACGTCTGTACCTTACATATACCTCTCATCCCTCTGAAAATGCTGTTAGCAAATCAATAGTGTCCAATGGACTCTGACGCCAAAAACCATCTACCTGCACTGCAGCAGTCTGAGCTGATGTCAGCAAAGAAGCTTGGTTAAGATTAACATTTTTAATAGCAAACTGTACCAGACTGGCCTGTAAAGTATATCTATCCCCACATACCTGCCATACATAAGGAATACAATACTAATGACCGATAGCAATACATTAGTGCATGCACTGAGTGATGTTTTTGTGTAAAATATATGCAAGTGTGCACAAAATATTTTCTCCAGCCAAGCATGAACACTGAATAGCAAATTCCTGCTTCATCCACAGATTTTCCTTTTAAAATGGGAAGTGCACGTTGCGCTTTTCCTTTGAGCAGCAATCTCTGCTGGCCACATTGAGGCTGTTGAAAAGAGGAGCAATTCACGATGCAGTCATCCTTTGTATCTTTGACTTTAAGGGTTTCCGGTAACCCGGAGCACCTTCAGTGAATGCAGATACCAAGCTTATTAAAGCCACAAATGCACCCAGTTATGTAAAGATGTTCACAAAGCCCACTCTGAACAACCTGGTTGCATCCTCAGCTGAAACTACAGCACTACACTGTAATAAATGCTTGGACCCTTTGGTGAACTGGCAGGAGAAAGCTTACTATTGTCATGCTTCAAAGCAATATTACTCCAATATATCGCATACTGCAATTTGTGTTTGTAATTGTTTTTATATTATAGGGGTGCTTATGTGACATATGTCATGTGTCTCTCAGCAGCATTAAAGATTAAAAGAGGCGACCTTGATATCTGAAATGCTCTGCCCTTGTTTAAGGTGATTTATGGAGTCACCACAGATCTGTCTGACTTCCTTTTCAGCGGCTCTTCATGGAAAAGAAAATGAAATCTGCAGTGGCATAATGGCAATTTTACCCTCAGCAGCAACCACGCATCCACACAATAGAAGTTCATTCAGAATTGGTGAAACCATACAGCTGCTCATTAACGCCAGTGTGCTTTGAATGAGGCAAGTCAGTCTTTGTTGATGGGAGTCTCTTACTTGCTACTAGACACTCATCCTCCAGTTGCCTGAAGAACACAGTGACTTTGTCCAAATCCGACAGGGCCGCCTTGGTGTCCTCCAGCATGGTCCGCTCCTCTTTCTGCCCGAGGAGAGAAAGAAAGCTCAGAAGTCGCACCAGAGTAAGAGTTTGGGTAGTTGCGGAGACAGCTGTGCGGCTACAAAGTCATACAGACTTCAGAGTATTTGATTCAGAAAGACTAAAAAAAACCAAAAAAACAATAAACAGGAGCAAAAGCAAAAGATTTTGGTGTCCGTTTATAACTGCAACAGGAAAGTTATTATTTAAAATTTACACCAAACTATGAACCCTGTTGTTTTTTTCCCCTAACAGGTAAATAAGCTACTTTCGGCTGCTTCCTCATTCACCACAGCAGGAAGCGTCGCATATTTGATTTGGCAGATTTTTACATTAGAGGCCCTCACTGAGGATTGCCTCAGTGAGGGCCTCCTCCCAGGCTCGAATTGAGCATCTTAAGGTTTAGTAGGCAAATGTGCAAACCACAACGCTATGTAGCCAACTTTCTAAGAACCAAGCAAAAATACAAAACTTGTCCTCACCAAGTGTGGAGCCAGTGTGGACTGGAAGTGCAGCAAAATACCAATGGCGGATATTTGCTCTAGCCACTTGCGGCTGGTTTCCTTGCCGTCTTCTTGGTACTCGCCGGCATTGTTGAAGCGAGAACGCAGTGCAGTCAGCACCTGTTCGGCTAGCGTGCACAGAGCGGCCGTCGCCGCCTGGCAGAAGATCACGTCCCTTCGCAGCTGCAGAGATGTGTCTGGTATTGGTAGGGGAGAAAGAAAGGAATGTCAGTGACACAGAGAGTTCAGGGGGCACGCGACGAAGGACTTATGAGGAGTTGAAGTGGGTGAAAAAAAGCAGTGACAACAAAGAAGACAACATAAAACAACATCTGTTGCAGAAAAAGGAAGATCACTGTAACGGAGAGGGTAAGGTATCCCAGTCTTACTGTAACCTCTCTTATTACATATCCTGAACTTGCTCTAATGCTTACAGTTGATTCTATTGGCTTGAATACCATGAGAGGATATCTGCTATTAACTAATGCCATATGTCACTGGAGAAAGTTCAGACTAGAGTATGTTGTGCTCTGACACCAGTCTTCATTCCAGCACATCTGAATATGATCTTTTTGACAAAAATGATGTAAAACTGATTTAATGATTTGTATGATTTGATTGCACTGGAAATTACTTTCTAAATAAACCTACATAAATATACATGTGTATGTATGGGATCCTTAAAATGAGGTTTTAAAGATTTGCAGAATTCCTGATGTGAATCTGGCTTTAAGTTCATATGATGGATGATCTCATATGCAAAGAGCTGTTAGAATAATTTCAAATGCTCCTGTTTTGAGACCTTTCTGGCTGCTTAAGACCTGAGTTCTGCTGGGCGACTGCACAGTCCACCTCTTCTGTTAACTTCATGGAAAATTAGAACTGGGTTCAACCTAGTCTGATTATCTGCTGCTGAGCTGAACTGAATATAAACTGATTTTCTCTTCTACCGGTGACATGCTGCTCTACCTGTGCACTTGAGCAGAGCCAGGAGGATCTGGTTCTTTCCATCTATAAAGGAAGAAGAAAAAACAAGATGGAGTGAGAGATTGTAACTGTATATGAACACGTGGCATGTATGCGTGCACGCATGTGTTTTCTACTAACCATCCACAAATCTCTGTAGGCTCTCCACCAGGGTTTTGATAGAGGTGGGCAGGTTCCAAGGGTCTTCCTGGATGTTCTTATGGATAACGTAACGACAGCGAACAGTCCAGTCTTCGGTTTGGCGAAACTCTGTTCATGTTAAACCAGAGAATTTGTAAGCCTGTGCGCCAGCTCTCTGACAGAACCGTAGTGACACCTCTCGACTGTGCTTACACACACAAACAAATCTGTACCTGGCTGGCTGTGGTCAGAATAAAAGTGCTTGGTCTCCTCGCAGGCCTTGGTCATGATGGGTCCTTTGAGCAGACTGTTGATTGACTCAACCTGCGTGCAGGAATAAAAGCATGCACACACTCAGTTAATGAAGCCAGTTTTCCTTCTAGTTCACTGCCTCAGACTCCACACACCTTTCATTCTTTTGTAACTACCGCTTTTATTTCTGCATCGCTCAAGCGCAAACACACAAGCTCACACACAGAACTTTGCAGTAACTTCTGGCAAAGGTTTTCCAGAATTAACAACAACAAGGCTTGTGTTAGCAGGCCCCCTGAGCTGCTGTTTACATGTGCAAAGAACTACTGCAGCCAAAGTAGCTGTGCCCCTATCACCCCCCAACTATGCGAGCAGGGAATCAAAGGACATCGAGAAGAGATGAAACGACGGACGTATGTCTTCAACTTAGTTCATGTATCAGTAAAAGCTTGTGCGTGTTCAAGGAGACAGAGTGGAGAACAGAGAAAGAAAGGAAGTCATGAGATGAGAGAGAAAGCCAGAATCCCGAACAGAGGACAGCAAGCCGCATGAGGTAACTCAGCCCAGATGCCGACTGATTACTATCACAGTGATCTGTTCCAAATGGTTAATGCTGACATGTGTGTTCCCTGTTTCTTCATCTTTAACTTCTACATCTAGTGGCTGAGTTTAAAGTCTGTTTAAAAACTAGGGTTAGGCCAGGGCTTAGGCAAAAAATTCCAAGTTAATCAGGAATTACCTATTCCAAACTCAACAGTCGAACTAACCTGGTTGAAAAGGTGCTCGAGGCAGCCGTGCAGCTTGTCCTGTTTGTCAGAGGGAATCCTCATGTCGCACGGCAGCTCGTCCCCTAGTTGACAGAAAAAACAAATAGCTGATGAGAGGCAATGATCACACTTTCTACAACAAGTATTAATTTTTATTTGACCATCTGGGCTTATTAAAACACACTTCTCTCCATCTGTCACTGCAAAATCTGACCTGAGCATCATATTAGACCGAACGAAGGCTAATAAATTATTACAACGCAACATCTCAGCGGGAGCTGTTCATGACTTAACGCTGATAAAAAACAAAGCAATAAATAGCAGTGGACACATACTTGGCTCGCTGCACATTATTGTGGCTTTAAATGAAATGCTGCTTCTATAATATCCAGCCACAGTCACCTCCAAGTTATATCTAGAGGATTTCTGTGACTTGGGAAAACATGAGGTAGCACAGAGTAAATCACGAGACGGCTGCCACAGATTTATTCTTACGGAAATATCCTTTATTTCTTGTTTTTAAGCATCCAGAAGTGTGTGTTTGCATAAGCCTAGTTTATATTATTTACATCCAATTAACTTTGGAACAGAGATGCTTCTTTTTTCCTTTGAGCTGTCTTTTCATTCCAACATCGGATCTGATCTGATCAGTGTGTCGTGTAAAATTCAATGTGGAGGAGAGCCAAAACATTAAATACAACTTGTTTATTTACACATGCACAGATCAGCTAAAAGCCGTGTATTACCTGATCCCATCTCATCACTCCCCAGGTAAGAGCTGTTACTTCGCACACTGGTGTAGGACAGGACGGAGTCTCTGTTGCTGTTGCATTCACTGTAACAATGAGCACACACACACACACACACACACAAGTAGCACCCAGTTAAAAAGCATTAGTGAAAAAAAGGGCTCATTCCGTTCTTAAACCACAGAGAGGATTTGGAAAGCTGCATCTAGTAATTATGCTGCCAAATAATCCTTGTGATTGTAAATGCCTTTTCTGATTTACAGTATATGAAACCAAAGGTAATTAAACACTTCTCACAACAACAACAACTGCTGCTGCCTTACACAGAGCTGCATTCAGTAAAACTGTAGCTATATCAGATTCCCAAATAAATCGGATATAATTCGCGTGTGCATAAAATGGAGCTCTCCACTTTACAGAGACACTTTTATGAACAACTTCTTTTCCTAGTTTTCACGCTTAGTTGGGACTGTATGCCTTTCTTCATTTGCTGGTGTGCGGAGACAATTTCAGCCTTAGCGGGGCAGTTCTGCAAAATGACTTGACTGGTATTTATAGTCATACATCGATGTGATTCACCATGATTACCGGGAGCAAGTGGAAGATTTATGTGGCTCAAATTATACATGGCTTTAAGTGAGCACGCTTGCAGTCCCCCTCAGAGAAGTTCAGAATGATTCACAAGCTGAATTACCATGACAAATGGCCTACGAGCGACTACGACCTACAAAACACCATCACTGGCTTTGTGTTGGTTTACTATTATCTGGGCTGGCAGGGTGACAAAGTGGGGGGAGTGGAGCCTGGATATCACCTGCTGGGTTATTCTGTGGTGTCCAATGTATGTAAATTTGTGCTGTTGGGATGGTGGGGGTGGCTACCGTAGAGGTGCTACAATGATAACTTGGCTTGAATTCTCCGCTGGCTTCTCATAAATTTGTGCAAAAACAATATCACATACTTACAGTAAAATGATATATGTTCCTCTCTTTATACTGTATTATTCCCCTTTTCTATTCGTTATAGGGAGCTGCATTTCCTCACTGAATTCAGAGGCATGCACACAAACTTGGCTTCTGCCTTTGTCTCACACACACAAACACACACATGGATAGAAAAGGTGA
Source organism: Oreochromis niloticus (assembly GCF_001858045.2). Taxonomy (NCBI): domain Eukaryota; kingdom Metazoa; phylum Chordata; class Actinopteri; order Cichliformes; family Cichlidae; genus Oreochromis; species Oreochromis niloticus. The sequence goes on from NC_031984.2 coordinate 27,843,260, forward strand.
CATCCAATTTAGCTTCACACATCTCCTGCCAACAGTGTGAGTACCACTGTGATAATTAACCTGTCCGCAGTAATGGGTCTGGCCTTCCCTTAAAAGCAAACGCACCTCTGCACACAGCTCTCATAGTCTCACTTACATTAAATTATATACAAGATGATATCTTCTCAGCTGTTAATACAGGTTGGGTGATAGTGAACAACTCATTAGCAACTTCTTCTGACATTCCTACTTAAACTGTAGCCATTTGTTATACGCTGTTTATGTGCTATTCAATACAATTTTTTTAAAGGCTTAAAATATGCTAATAATGTCAGCATATCCACTAAAACAGCTTGAATGATTATATTGTTCCATAATCCAATAGACGCTGAATATATTTTTATCACTTTTCCTAGAAAAGATACATATTATAGGTGATGTTCAGGCTTATCTACCTCTGAGCTACCTGAAAAAGTAGATTGGAGAAATTTTAGATAGAAAAAATAAAATCTGGACTCAGACAGGGAAGGGATTCAGTGGCTAAGATGAGTATTTTGCTAGTATGTGTCTGGGTTCACTTCTCCCCATTAAAGAGGAGTTCTAGTGCAGATCAGTACACTTTATCCTGCAATCAAACATCCACTTCTGATGGATGATGCTCTCATCCACACAGCGCTCACTGTGGATTACCACATCTCAGTCTAAATGCTCACCTACAGCTCTCTCCACCACCATCATCACGTGTAAGCAATATGTAGCAGCACCTTACTACGAAGAAAGGTCTGAACACGACCACACACACACACTAGAGAAGCAGCGATTTATGGGAGACACAATATATCAGAGTTTGGAACAAACACTAGTTTCTTCGTGTTTTTTTTCACCCCAGTCCTCTTTGCATTTTTTTGGTGTTGACCCTGTGTGTGTGTGTGTGTGTGTGTGTGTGTGTGTGTGTGTGTGCGTGCGTAAAAGTCACTCTCCCCTGTCCTTCCTCTAACATTGCGTCTGTCACAGGCTGCGCTTGGCCATTGACCTCCAGCTGTTGAGTTCTACTGTGGTCTGTCACCACCTCAGGCTTTACTGCCTGATTCTCTCAGCTGGACAAAAACTTTAAAAAAAAAAAAAAAAAGCACCACCCACATGTGAAACACATAAGCACTTTTCATCACATGCAAAATTTTACAAGTGGGATGATTCATCCACATTCACTAAGCAGCTTTGTACAGCTACCTTGACCAGAGTACTTTTTTCCTACTTGGCCTCAAAAAACCCTGAGTAAACAGCTCTGTGTGCAAGTGTGAGTGCATGAGCGTGTGTTTATACCACACACAGAAGAGCCGACATTTTCCTATACATTTTATTACGATGAGGTAGCTGCATTTCACATGACGTGGCCAGGCTTTAATGACAGAGCGGGTGAGGAGGCCGCGCCCCAAACATTTCGCTTTATTATACACCAGCCCACCGCACTGACAACCAATAACTATATCTTAGTGGGTGGTGGAGGGTGGGGCTCAGTGGCTCTCTGTTCAGTGAACACACACACACACACTCCTTCTCAAAAAAAAATCATCTGAATGAACTTGCAACAAGCAAATGACATAACCAGATTCAACCAGAGCATTTTGAAGCCATTTTTAGCCCTGCATCTCAGTTAAAATGGCAACATCTGGAATGAATTATAGCCTCCAAAGGGGGGAAATGAGAAGCATTATAGGTTTGTGGAGTAAAGTGGGAGTCTGAGAGTGCTGTTTTTGTTTTTTAAGAGTTGTTTTTAACCTGTGATGCTGCTATAACAGATGAATGAATAAAGGACGAATTAAATGAAAATATTACTTTAAATAATTAAGGTCAAAGTGTTTCAAGTTATATATTTGAGTTATATATAAGCTACTCAGGTCTCAAATTGTAGCAGGGTCTCTCGAGGTAAATACCACTTTAAATCATATCATGCTGACTTGCAAGAGAAATATACAGAAAAAGTGAAGGTATACTCTAATACGCCAGTTTGAAATCAAGAGCAAGATAAAAAGTTTTTAGGATTTAGTCCAGTTGTGTTTTCTAATGTGAAAGTAAATCCCATTTTTCCCAGCATCTTTGATAGACAGTGCAGTTTGCTCCCTAAGCATATCCAGCATATTCTGTTTCCATAGACTAATAAGCCAGCAGGGCCTTCTTCTTCATCACCATCATCTTGAGCATTGTCCTGAACATTGGGAATTTCTGTCAATTTAAGACGATTTTGCTGAACTGCCCCTAGTTACCAACTCCAGGCCAATGAAACTCATTTGGGGTCTTCAACCTAAGCCTGTGTAGCTGGAGCTTTATCTAATGTGTCTTATCAGCGCCTTATCATTACCTTTTCAGGTGCTTTTTGAATAATGTGTGTTTAAGGCTTCCATGCCAGGTTACATTGTAACATAAACCTGTTCTCTTTGATTCATTAGCTGCATATTCAGTAAGCAGTCACCTGTAGGAGTCCCTGTAGCTCATTGTGTCATGGCCGGAGTCCTCCTGGTCCTCCTCGTTCACTTTAAAGCAGACTCGTTTAGTGCCGCCCTGCTCCACTTTGTCCTGGTCACATCCATCCTCACAGGGGACCAGGGAGGGCGGCTGATTTTCCTCGTCGATTGGAGGCTCTCCGCCCTCTCCTTGGAGCTGTGTAGGCTCGGTGATGGATGACAACAGTCTAGAGAAAAAAATATAAACAAATATATCTGAAAACAACAAAATATAGATATTGCTCTTTACCTCAGAGACATTCTCTACATATCTTAAGCATATAGCATATATCATAATTTATATATGCTATACATTTGTGCTATGTTTTTATCATAGTCAGAGCTTTAATACAACTTGATGCATTGTCATTTATATTCAAATTAAAGTCTTCATGTCAAGACACTGTTATGCTTACATTTCTAATACAATACACAATGCATGGGCTCCCCCATAACTAAAACATACACATGTATTCATTCAAATTGTCACACCCCTTCCTCAGCACAGACACACAATATGTGTCTCTTTCTCTTGATGTTATCCTGGCCTCACTCCCTGTTCCTGTACTGGGCCTGGCCCATAAATATTTTGGGCCTGAAGAATGTTCCTTTTGTAAATCCTCAGCTTTATACAAGGCAGAGGGAGGACAGACAAAGACAGGCTGCTGTGGGGATAACAGCTTTTCACGCAGAGATCTCTGAATGCCAGCGTGAAGGTTACGAAAATAGCCTACTCAAAAACAGTAGTGGAATGGAAATATCTGATAACAGCAGAAGGTCGGTAGTGCTGAGACTATTTTGTGAATGGATGTGAGTAAAAGTTTTCTTTTTTCTAATATGTGGCACACGTGATTGAGGAAAACATCTGCAGAAAACGCATAACCATAACATAACATAAGGTTCGGTGCGGTTAAATTAAACGTGATCAATACGAGCTGTAATACTTACACATCTATTTGAGCAACATACTGCTTCATTTCCCTCACAGCAACGTCCAAACGACTGTACAAGTAAATGTAGGCGTCCTGTGTGTCGGTGTCTTCCTGTTTGAGCAGGAAGCTCAAACCGCCTTCTCCGTGGCGACTATCATTCAAGCCCTCCCCTCCATCGACATTCACTTCCCCGCTGCCATCCGCTTCATCCCCGTCTAAACCAGAGCAGCTCCAGGACGGAGCTCCCATGCTGGTCATGCAGTGTTGAGTGTGGGACATGGGGTTCAGTTGTGCTAAAGGAGAGGAGAGGCGAGATGTTACGGGTGATTGAATGAAAAAGACTTCACGCTCTGACAATTACATCTATGCCAGATGTTCAAAACCTATGAAGTAATACTCTTATCTGTTCTTAATTTGGTGTTGACGAAAAACAAAGTCTTAAAAAGACCATCGTTCAGCTAATATACACAGTAAAAGCAAACCTGTTTATCTGGGTCGAATGCCAAGCTAAGCTGCAATAACCTGACATATCCAAAAACTGAAAACAGATTTAATACTCGTGGTGATCTAAGATAGTTCAAACTCTAACGACAGCTTTCAAAAAAAGAGCCACAGCAACATCTCATCAGTACAAGTGCTTGGCAGATGTCTGACCGGCAGCTGGTGTTCAGAGGAAAGATGGGGCCGAGGCATCTTGGAACAATGCTGACTGTCTGCTGTCTAGACAGCTGTACTGCGTTTTCATCTTTGCTGAGAGTAGAAGTTCACATGTTAACCTCTAAAATTCCTATTGAAAACCAAATTTTAAAAGTATTTCCAAACTTTATTCTCTCCTTGAACATCTTCTACTTTCCATTTCAACTAAATCTCTCACTTTTTTCCTCTTCTCTGTGACCTCTAAAGCACCACCGAGTGAACACATTCCTGCTCTGCAGGTCTTTGCTTACATCATTCACTCACTTCTCATGTCAATAACTTGAATATAATGGCCGAGGGCTAATGGAGTCTTAATAGCAACCCACTCATCTAATTTTACCATGAGAATCCTTGTTGAGCCTTTTTGGTTACACTGGGAGCCTGGGGTTGGTCCAGTCACAGCATCAAAATGACCACTGAGCTAGTGGTAAGCTATATTACCATGAGAGGGATAAATCCCAGCAACGCTTACTTTACGCAGTGAAAATGTGACACTGTTGAGATTGTTCTAATCTTCTTGGTTAGAGGACTGTGCGCAGCTCCTACCTTGGTCGGGGTCCAGCCCAAAGATGGAGTTTTTACGACCAAAACGGATGCTGAAAGTCCTGCCAGCAGAGGTAGTGCTTTTGGGGTAGGAGACCTGCATCAAGTTGATGTGGCAGTTGGTGGGAACAAAGTCCATGCAGCCCAGTGGGTGAGGGCGAACCCCAGCCTGCCTGACAGAGGGCCACACCTTGTTCCTCAGTTCCAGAGCAAACTGTGTGAAAAAGAGAAACAAAACGGGAGAAGCCATGAAGAAGAAGGTAATGAGTTTAGCGAATTAAAAAACGATATGACTACAACTGTTGCATCTTCATGATATCGTAAAGCTTCTGATCAGGGTTCTGGTATGTTTAGCGACTGAGTTAATTAAAGTTTGCATTTAATAATTGTAGATATTAGCTTTCTTATCAGAATGAAGCTCCTGGATGTTTCTTAGATGCGATGCTATTTTGAATAATTCAGTGGGTTTGGATTTTATATGATTTCTTTTACAGTCTGTGTAATATGTGAGGAAAAAATAAGACAAATATCAAAAGTTTACCAGGTAGTGGCATGTGGTCTACACGACAAACACAACGGTCTTGAAAAAACATTTTGTCAGACTCTAACACACTTTCACCAAGCTGCTGAAAAAGCATTAAATGCAATAGGAGTAGTGTAAAAAAAAGAAAGTTTGCCATGTCTTTTTTGGGGGGAGCAAAAATGTGAATTTATTGCTATAGAAAACGATGTTCCACTGAACCGTTTAGTCACATGTCACAAAATAAACTGTGTTTAGTAAACTAATATGACTGAATACCGGAACATTCCTGTGTTCACATCTATGCTCAAGAGAAAACACAAGTATGTCTCAATACCTGCTGATAGCTGCTGATACGCCTCCTGATACTCTCCAGCTTGGTGTCGCAGATTTGTCTGAACTCGTACTGAGGCATGGTAACGACTCGGTCGTTCTGGGAGATGAGCTGGCTGCAGTTATGAACGAAGCGGTTGTCATCGCCAGAAAACGCCTCCAGGATCTGTAGAGACAAGAACAATTGCTGAGGATGGATCACCTTGACAATAACAGTTTAGGAACCTGATTTAGTCGATTTCAATCACTGGCAAATTAGCATTTCTAGCTGCAGCAGCGAAATAAGGCGGCTGAATTTTCCCCCCCAGCTAAACTTTCTGCTTTCCAGTTCCAGTAAGTGAAACCAGAAGCAAAAACAAAAATTAAGCTGACTTTACTGTTTGAAACTTTAGCAATATTTAGCATGACCATCCACCAGTGTTACGATAAATGCATATGTAGGCTTTAGGTGAACAAACTTCTCCTCATCTTGACAAAACTCACTTTAGCAGTGAGGCTGAAGCAGCCTTTGGGTTCCACTGTCTTCTCCAGGACGTGGCTCTTGATGCCAGCAGTGCTCACATATTCATATACCACACCATGCTCCAAGTGGACGTTATCAACTGTCAGACTGACCAGAGGCAGGTCACACAGGGAGAGTCTGCCCAGCTTGCAGTCTGTGGATTACAGATTTCAATTAAATACTTGACATACATTCAAAAGTAAATAACCAACTAAAATACAATAACCCAAAAAATCAAATGATATGTGGATGTTTAAAAAAAACAACTATGTAGTCCGTATAAAAACCTCTGAGGGAAAAATACAATATCATTTTAAGTCATTTTAGTAATGACACATGTAAAGGTACACAGTGTGCTGCACATCTGTCAAGTGTGCTTACCCTGCCAGCACTGTGGGAAAATTGGCCACTAAGTGTACACTGAATATTACTTAATGGCGTCCTATGACTGTAGCGTGCGGAAGTGTAATTTTCAAACTGCGAATTTTCTATATCCAGAGCAAATTACCTACTGCTGAAGCCACTTTAACTGGCACGGTGAATATGACCCAAGTCAGAAGCCAAATGAAAAAAACAAAAGAGCATTGTAGAAGGAACATAATGTTTTGATGTAATGTTTTTGGCAGGGTCACATGTTTTTAACATGAAGCCTGCAATCAATCTGGATTCACACACGAGGCAAAAAGCTGCCAAGCAGCACTAATCTCGCTCAGATACATTTTGCTGACTGAAATGAAACTAGCTGACATGAGCGGAAAAACCACAAAGGAATTGGGGATTGAAAGTTTCTTACAGAAATTAAAGACACACTGCGACACTGATAAAACTTTAAATCCCAGCAAAACAAAAGACTGTTGCAAACCACTTCACAGCACCACGTTTCACCTGTTCCATTGGTGCCTTTGTCCTCTTCGTGGTCAGAGCCATTCTCCACTGGGTAAGGCTTGAAAAGGCTGTCCTCCTTCTCATCTGCACCCCTCTCTCTTTGTAGCTCTTCCACATCCTCGAATGCTCGATACACCCAGTGACACTGTGGGAAGAAGATTAAAGCTCAAAAAATCAGTCGCCGGGGCGCCTGCTGTCTGGGCCCTCTCTCTCACCAGTTCATCTAGACAGACCCATCCGATATTAGTTTTGCCAGCCGTCAGCATGGCTGCAGTGTTTGGTAGACTATTTATTGGAATTTTAATGTAGATGAGAACATGATGAAATACAGAAACATCAACATCAAGCTGTGTAAATATGAGAGCACTTTATACACGTATTTTAGAGGGAAGAAGCTAAAGTATGGACAGAGAACTTTTTACCCTGAAAATGCAATAAAGACCGATTCCACCTAAATGAAGAATGCAATGCACTTAACCACTGACAACAAACTGGTTAAATGATCAGCTAAATAAAATAAGACAAAACAAAACATGGTACGGAGGACACCCCGCTCTGCTCTGTCTGCAGCCTTGTGAAATACTGCCTGGAGACATGAATTGCTTCTGCAGGAATGTCAAAACAACCAAAGAGGAGTTTGTAGTTTTGACATTGGCCACGTAGTATTCAGTATAAACACTTGTTATCTACTCATGGCTCAGTCTGAAAAAAAACAACAACCCAAAAACAATTCACTAATGTTACTTTAATAAAGGATTTAACTAATGCAGTTTTGGCAGTGGGGCTGAATGAACACTGTGGATACTGTTTCACTCCAGGCAGGACTGTATTTTGAGTTAAATAACCTGTAGCGACATAGTGACAGCTTGTAATTCACTTTGGATCTCACTAAGAAACCTACCATTCCAGCCAAAAATGCAGATGAAATGAGCAAACAGCCAACTAATGCAAATGCTGGTTTTCTGAACCATCCCAGGAATGTCTGGCTGACCGCTATTCTTTGGGCTGTTAGCTTGTCAAATGTGGTTTTTGTTGAGCTTTCCCCCATTAGTAAATGATCTGACATATTAACTTCCAAAACTACCACTGACACTATTCATGCTGTCTTGTGGCTTTACTTGGTTTACTGTCTGCTAAATAAAGCGCTCAGGGATTTCCCTGGTACAGTTAGAGCCATAACAACACACCAAGACTGTAAAACCTCACAGAACACCATGCACCGTACTGAGCAGGATGATGTGGTTTGTTGGGATTTAACTTTCAATTATAATATGGGCTAAATGAAAGAGACTTTAGACTCTAGACTCTAGAAAACCTGCTCTAATGTTACAGAATAGTTTGTTTTTTGTTGGCCTGTGTTAGCTCACCGCTTGGAGAGGTTCCTGGTGAGTGTGCTGGGCTGTGAAATGCTCCAGGACCTCTTGGTAGTCGCTGTGATTGACACTGTTGCCATTGACTTTCAGGACGACCTGGCCCGGCTGAAGACCAGACGCTGCTGCCTCCCAGCCTGTAACATTTCCACACAGGATCATGAGTTCGCACAAAGGCAAAAACCATTTACAACACTACACATACACTGGGAAACATCTTCTTCAGGATGACTGAATTAAGTATAACATAGTGAACTCATTAAAAAAAATAAACTTTTGGATTCAATTCCCATAGTTCTTAACAAAACATTTTCCCTATTGTTTCTACAGGAAAATGGGAAATCACTCTGTGGAGTGCTATAACATGCTGTCTCAAGCTACTAATGGCTTTACAGCCTGGAAGTCCAATCAACACCTCGATTAACCTTCCTGCCCAATCTAAAAATACCAGCAATGGCATCACTTCCACCCAGGGTGCCAGCAATAACCACATTAAGGAGACTACTTGACCCATGAATGAAAATCTCCCAGAGAAAGTCATTTAAAAACAATGGGGTAAAAAATACTAGCCACTGAATTCAAATGAAACATACGTCATACTGAGTCCTAAGTAATTGAGGACGTCAGGAAAGTGAGAAAAGGACCATGTAGGGAAGAAGGAGGTGGCTTTAAGAGGGAGAGAAAGTGGAAGAAAGACAATAAAACCAAGGGACCACATTTCTTGGCTGTACCGGTCTTTTTTTATTAGGGTGCATGTGTGTATCCTCGCCTTACTCCTGCTAGGTTACAAATTGGGATTCATCCCTCATTTAACTTCTAAACACACTGCTGATTTTTCTATTTAGAGACCTACAAACAGGCTGCATGGTAAGGAGGCCTTGAAGAAAAGTAGGAGAAACAAAAAGGGAAAACAGGAGTAGCTGTCTTTTCAGTTACCCATTACAGTTTTAGCTCTGATCACAGAACATTGTGTGTGTTTGAAAAGTAGTTTGCTCTATTAAGGGTTTGAACCCTGACCGTGGGCTGTCTGGCTGACAGGTGGCCATAAAAACCTAATAGAGGCTCAGTAAGAGCAGAACGTAACAGGTGGTTAGAGGCTAGAGTTACCTCATCTTTCCTTTGAATTCCCTCGGAATTATTTGTCTTTCTGACACCGTAAACACTTTTAATGCATTTACTGGCACTGGTGCAGAAATAACAAGGTCAACATCTTACAAATCTGTTCACGGATCTCCACTGTTGGCTCATAAGCAAAATATGGGTCACTTGTAACTACATTCAAGAAATAATAATTTAACTACACCTCCCCGGGAGCTGTAAAGCGCTCAAGTGCTCAACTGATTAGTTTTCCATTACCTGTACAAAGCGATGGTCTTATTTTACCTTTAAATACAAAACTGCACACTATTTCTGCCATTTCGCCATGTGACAGAAACCAGATATTAAAGATACAGCATGCTGTTATAAATTACATTTTCGATCTGGGGTAATAAAAAAAAACTGTAGCCTACTTATTAAACTCTGGTACCGTGCTTTGGTCCTACTTGTTATTCTCTGAGTGTTCATGACAGAAGAAGTAATAATGAAATTCTTCTGCTACCTCTGAAAAAAATGCATATTTTTGCTCATTGTTGTGGCTACAGAAGTCAGTTACCTTTCCTCACAGCGTGGACATGAGGAGGAACAGAGCCACTCAGTCTGAAGGAGAGACTGTCTGGGTTGTCGGGGATTTTTACGATCCTGGAAAAAAAAAGAAAATACCAGTCAGACCAGTGCGGTCTATATGAGTGGACACTGTGTATTTCAGTATATATGCATGATCACTCACTCCTTGGCCTTGGTGCCAACCAGCAGCCGCAGGGAGCGTCGTATGCAGAAGGACTGGCTAATCATGGTTTCAACCTCTGAGAAAGGCCTGAGGAAAAGCAGGTCCTCGTTGATGGTGTAGATCTTCCTGCCCACCTGCAGGCCAGCCATCTGCACGGACAGACGGACAGACAGGAGACAGAATGTGGTTATTTATAGGTGGCAGCTTGCTTCAGCCTGAACCCCCTCCCAAAGGCAACATCCGCACAGTCAGAGTTTCAGGTCGGGGGACTGCAATTCAATTTAAAATTACGAGCAAGTACCACAGCGAGACCAAGACTGTGCACTGCATTCAGTTCAAATGAAGTACGATTCCCCTGTCTAATGTGAATTACTCACAATCAAGTGCCGGTATATGATAATGTGCCTCCAAGGAGCAAAGAAAAAAACAAACAAACAAGCGATAAGACGAAAAGCATCGTTCGCTGCTCCAAATTCCCACAGCCTGTTCTGTCTTGTCGTGTATTTTCCAGCATTTGACTGAAATTGTATGGAGTGAGTGCGTATAAAGATTGGCCACTGGATATGATAAAAATGCATGATTGCTAGACCTGAGTGTCATGCCTGCTTTGTGTTAGATTTGCACGAACTTCCAGACTGAAGGGCGTCACTTTATAATTTTTTTCCCTAATGTTGCCAGTTGCTCTGCCTGCGACCTCTGATGCTTTGTCGGATCTTGCCAGATTCCTTTAGCTAATATACAATCTCTTCAGTCACAGCGCATTGCAGTCGCACAAACCAGTATACCTGCTCCCAAAGAAACAAACATCTTCAAGCTTTTCACAGTCGGATTTCAGCTTCTGAAATCTCTTTACAAATGACAGACACACAGCAACTCAGCCTGCTGCATGCAATTAAATGCAGTCATCTTCAGTCACGTTGTGAGAAGAATACAGCCTCTGTGCACTCACTGTGTGAGTCCAGTGTCCTGGGCAAAGATCCGGTGGGATGGCCTTGGTTAAGCCAGGCCTCGACTCTGGATGAAGGCCCAGCGTGGATGTAGGAACGACTGGGAGGAGCCAGAGCTATTTGAATGCAGAGGGGTGCATGTATATGTGTGTGTGATTACACAGCATGGGTGCCAGTCTGCACGTGACTTTCTATAATAGTATCATATAGTGAAAGAGCTCAGTGTGTGAGTGTGTGCCTCTCAGCCCTTTTCAGAGCCCCATGGGAATCAGCTGAGCTTCATTCACTGCGCTGGCACACGGGCTGTGTCACAACTAGCAGTCCTCCCACTGTGGGGAGTGGAGGACACGGGGGAATGAATAATAGAGTGAGAGGGGGGTAGAAATTAAGGGAAAAAGGAGTAATAAGGAACAGAGGAGCAAAGGTTTAGTGTGGTAGTTGGGCAGTGCATAGAAATGAAGATTATCCAACAGCAGAGAGCTGCAGAGCAGCACAGGGACACGAGAGAAATGAGGATACAAATGAGGAAATAGTGGGGAGCATGAGCGTTAAAGTCAGGCTGTGGAGGAAAAACAACCAGGACACCATCATGTGTGTTCATGACAACGTTGCAACGATTAACAGTATACAGGCTGGGCTGCGAGACGGACAGGCCAGAAGTAAAGTATGTCACCTGTCTAAGCCGAGTAAGAGGACATAAAAAGAGGATGAATGATCAATAAGACAGGAAAACATTGGCTCGTCCATCTTGTATTAGCTGTCACTGTTATTCCCCTCCCCATCATCAGTGAAGGCTGACACAATGGCACGGACGGGACAAATACCAATATGGAAGCTTCCCCCTCCTAAACGTAAAAATATAACTGCAAATGGCTCTGCAGCCAATCAGAGCAGAGTTCTCGAAAAAGGGAGCGAGACAGAGTGACAGCAGCCGTCCGGATAGTAGACAGCCATTACCTAGTGGAACTGACACCCTGAGGCTGGAAGAAGTGTATGTGTGTGTGTGTTTACCTCAGCGTGTGAGCCCCTGGTGACAGATTTCACAACGATGGCCTTGTTCTTCTCCTCAATCTCAAAGCCGTAGCCTTCCTCCTCGGGGTGAATCTAGCACAGAGAAAATCGACTAATTACTTCCACATTTTCACCGCTGACTGTCAGGCTTAAAATGTCTTGCACTGATTTAGTATCACAAGTAAGCAAACAGGAAAATAATTTTAGATGCACACATATTCATCATCTTTCTGTCTCCCTGGGTTCTGCTGCTGTAATTCTGTGCTGTTAGTCAGAAAGCAACTGTAGGCTCTGGCTATAAAACGGCAACTTGTCTTCATGGCAGTGACCTGGTTTGTCTGAGAAATCACTGAAGCTTTAAAGAAAAAAAAAAAAGGTGATTTACGCCACCTTTTCTGGGTGGTCTCACATGCAAACTATTCACACATAATCACAGTTTCATTAGCCATTTGTGACTTTCATTCCGTCTCAGGTGCCTTTGCCTGATGTTGCTCTCTGCTCTCCATATTGTATTCCCATTTGGGGTTGAGGCTTAAAGTTAAACGCTGTCGTCGCCAAACACATTAGTGGCTTCCATTAGTTAAGCTGCTGGGGCCATCTTCCTGCTGCACAGTCCTGATAAGATGGGGATCTCTGCTGTTATATCAGAGGAGATGACCGTGGTAAATAAAGAGTTCCTGCACTTCACTTCAATAATAGGCATTGGGGGGGATTAGTTCCGCTAATCAAGGAAAAGGGCCTTTTCCACTTCTTGTGGAAAGCCAGATGGCGTGCCTACTTCTCACTATGATATGAAAAGGGATGCTGATGATGCTTCTAGGTTTCCCTGAAGATAATGGACTCAAATAAACAGTAGACTTTCTGTGTGAGTTTGTGGAAACCCCCGAACACTTCACCCAGTGTTGTGCAGACTGACCTTACTGTATGTGTATAAAATTATTATATGCTTTTATTGTAGGATAATGATATTAACAGGAGTCACGCCACAGATGTGATTGGAATTAAACTGAAAAGCTAGGTGACCTGATATCTCGGCAGTTAGTGCACATACCATATTCTCCTAAGCAGCGCCTCCTCTTTCTACAAAGAATATTTTATAGTGTCAAACCGGACGCTCAGTTCTGGAGTGAATATGGACATGTTTGCTGCAAATTACACCTTATAAGAGTTAAAACTAAGATGCTGTTTATTTGAATCTTATCTTTTTCTGCTGCTAAAAAAAGAAATGGCCACACAACGCTTACTGACAACGCATTTTAAAGGTCTTTAAAGCAGATCGAGCACTAAAGAAGGAAAAGGTCTTGTCCTGCTTGTAACTGCACTACAGTCATCAATCATCAGCTCACATTTTCACATGTATTTCAAGAATATTCATCAGCTGCCGTTCGTTTCGGTCATCTCTCACAGTTATCTCTTGTATCAGCAGCAGCGCAACAGAGATTCATCCCGGCCAATACAGCTGATTACATTACAATTATATTCAGAGCAAAACACTCAGATGCATAGTGATCAGAGCGATTTCAAATGTGCTTGTTGTCATCAAAGCTACTCGTGCTCCAGTGGGGGGGGGATCTGTGTATAGTGGTGTTAATAACATTTAGATGTGGAGATCAGAAGAAGGCACACAGGTATATATGTATGCAGGGCTCTACAGTCAAAATGCATGTTTATGCCCGGCAGCGTAACAAGATAACTTAAAAAACCTTGTTTTTGTTATTTTTGTACAGTGGCTCATTGTTTCCCATCATGCTTTTGTTTTGTCTTTGGGGTGGTTAATGCTGTGCAAGGTAATCAAAACATCTCTGTGCCATGTTTAGAGCATCGGAAAGATGTTCGCAAACCTTTTAATTATTAGCACGTTTTTCTCGTGGGAAAATGATGATGCTAGAAGTGTGTTTTGTTTTTCCAGATTCTGGCAATATCTGCGTATCCATGTATAGATGTGGGAGCATGTGGAAGTGTGTATATGAGTGTTTTTGCTCACCACAAGGGATTTGACTAAGATGTTTTCAATGAGTTTGAAGTCACTTCGCTGGAGCTGCTTGCTCTTGGTGCCGGTCCCCTCGGTTTCCTCGTCCGCGTAGAAACGGAAGAACTGGGACTCGTCTTTAAACTCGCTCTTCTCCAAAACTGAAGCAAATTTTTAAAAAACACAAAAATGTGGTAAATGAGTGCAGAACACAGCCACGGGAGATAACAAAGAGAAATAGCAGAACGTCACAGTATCAGTCTTGCAAGATAAGTGAAAGAGTAAAAGGCTTTTTTAAATAAAGCTTTGACCCAACTTCCAAAAAAAAAAATCTAGAAAGATACATGTGTTTATAGAAGCTTTAATCTTTGGGAATCTTCACACAAACAAGCTAACAGTTAATTAGCTCATTAGCCGATGATGTTAGTGAGAGCATCTGGAGCAAGACCACATCTGGGCTGCAGCCAACACAAGCTAGGGTTGGGAAGACTCTCAGGAGGACACAAGAAAGTGTGTGTGTGTGTGTGTGTGTGTGTGTGTGTGTGTAAATCCCACTGTTGTACTGAGATTCACTTCCACACATGGGGCACTGCAAACAGGTGAGAACCATATTATGGTCGCTTTGTCCAATCACAGTAATTGTGAAGAAAAGACCCAACACTTTTCTTTTTTAATGTTTTGAAACATCTCCCTGTATTTTTTATTTTGTTACAGGCCTCAGGCAACAGAATTAAAGGGAGAGGCTAACTTATTCTGTCTCAATAATTATGCAGTACTAACGGCAGTTAAGTCATTAAGCTGAAGCCCAAGTGCACATCAGTAAGCACGGCTACAATTACAGGGCGCACACTATTGTACCGTACAGTATGTCTTTTAACGGCATTGCCTTGCCGCAGCTTTTTGAAGTTTGCTCTAAAAAGTCATGATGCGAGATGTTATTTTCCAGAGAAACAGACAAAAAGAAAAAAAGTCCATCTGGTTTGCGTCTTAGGAGGATTTGGAATTTGTGACATGAGGCACAAACATTTCCCTGACACAAAAAATGCATCCGAGGATGTTACCTAATCTGCCGTGTCTGTGCAGATGCATGACTCTCTGAGGCCACTGTAAAATGAGGCTTGTACGGGCAACACCGAGGGCCAAAGGTACCCAGCTGCTCAGAGATTTGATGAGCAACAAAAGTGTTCACAAACTCATTACACACACACACACACACACACACACACACGCAGAGGTCACACCTACTCACACTGGCCTTGCACCAACTAAAACGAAGCACAAATGTGAGTTATTTCCTCTGACTCACATAGGCCATATAAGACTTTTACTCCTATTCAGCTGGTGGGGGAGTGCCGCTACGGAAACTGTCACACACATAATGCATGCACAGTTACTCACACACTGCTAAATCATCATTTAAACACCCTGAACTGCCAACATTATCTAACAATCAACATCAATTTTTTAAGGATCTTTGGAACAGAGTTTACAGGAATGCTAACGAGTGTTAAAAAGATTTTTAAAAAATGTTTTTTGTGAATCTACAATGCACTGATGCAGGAATTTGGGAAAACATGTCATGTCAGCGCAGTATACTTTTGCTTTATCTGGGTACAGCCGCACCTTAAAATGCAAAGTGTTGATATAAAGTGCAAAGTGCCAAAATGGATTCCCACAAGACAGAATTTGCTCTAGAGGTGATGAAGATAAATGATAAAACAATAATTTTCATGGCTTCAGTATTGATTTATGGATCTGTACTTGCTGCAGATTGAGTTGTGGTGGGAGGGAAACGTGTGGTCATGTAAATTATTATCGGCCTTTGTAAGTTACAATACTTGCAGGTGTCCATGACGGTGAGCTTAAAGACAAATAAAAATTATATTAACTTTGCTACCCATTATCATCCCACGGATGAAGTGTTTTATAACCTCATAACAAAAGCAGACGGTAAGTCAAACAGAGACACGAATAAAGAAGGTGAGGACAGTTTAAAAAAAAAGGAGAGAGACAAAAAGAAGAGTTCAAAAGGAACCGGAGTCAAGAGCAGCAGATGTGCTGACTAAGAAGTAAAGAGAGTGACTTGTGAAGCGCGGTGGGCAGACAGGCTGAGAAGAGAGAGTTCCTCACCCCGAAGAAGGGCAGAGTAAAAGGAGAACAGGTGACAACTTCAAACAGATGGTAGTGAAAGCTGGTGCAAGGTAAGCAAGCAAAAAAAAAAAAGTCACTCTATAGTCACTTTTTACAGATAGTAGATGCAGGACTGAAAAAAGTAATCCTGTATATATTTATGCACATTATAATGTACATATACTGCACATGAGACTCCAGAGATGTTGTTAAACTGTCTTCAAGAGCCTTTGATAAGGATTCAAAACTTTAACTTTTAAATTAATCTGCAGGTCTCCCCAATTAGAGTGCGTCCAAGTATTACAGTATAAGGCCTTCTTGCATACTTTTCTATATGCTTCAGGAAACCAGGAAGTGCTGTTAACTTGTCACTTCTTCGGCCTTTCCACACTACTTCTTTTAAGTGCTTCCCACTTTACCCAAAATACATGTGTCCGCTGAAGACAGATTCAATTTTATGCATTAAACAGTGTTCACGGTTCAGTGGAGTGACCCAGACAGCCATGTAGCAAAGCCAAACAACTCTGGTTAGGCTACACTGCTAAAACTGTTTACGTTCAACATGCTGGGCTGGGACCAAAGCAGCTCCAACTACAATGTGGTGAGTGAGGTTTTAAAAATTTAGACTGGGTATACAAGTTTAGGATGCCCCCTTTTTTAAGCCTATGATGGCATGCAAGAGAGAGCGGCCAATACAACATTTTTGTGGGGTTGACAGAAGGGGAAAGATGATGTAATCGAAAAGCACAGAAAGACCGGGGAGAGAATAAGAACTGAAGAGAAAGTGCCACAAACACAACACTATTGAAATTTAAGCCAAAGCTGTGGTGAATCAAAACAATATGAATGATTAGAATCTGTCAAAAGTGCTTGAGAGTGAGTTTAACTGACCGTGGTGCATGAAGCCGCTGTTACAGAGCCCCACACCCAGCGTCACGGCATCCTCTCGGGTCGAGCAGTCTCCCTGGGAAACCAAGTCAATGACGCACACAGGGTCATTCACAATGCCTGTTTACACCTGCTCATATGCAGCACGCTGCTGCACCTTGTGACATTAAAAACTGTGCAATTTAATCAGCACGAGTTAATATCTATGTGTCTGAGAGGAAGTGAGAGGGAGAGATTAGGACACTACTGGGTTACTTTTACCTCAGTTTCAGTAAAGACAGTAGAAAATGTTTAAGACTGCATTCAAACCGTACCTATAATAAAAGGCAACTTTTTCAAAATTATAACGATAACTTTAAATTTCTGAATTGTAATGTTCCATTAAAAAGTGCTTTTAGCTAGAAAACACGTGCTACATCATCCTGAAGGTCTGGAAACTGAGACGAGGGTGCACATTTACATTTTGGAGGAAACTCAGGACGGTAGCATTGACAGTACACGTTTAGGTGACAGTCACAAAAGTCTAAAAAGTGAAAATCCACATTTTACCCAAATGCAACCCTAAAATTAATACATTTTTGAGCCGCTAGTTTCATTTCATTGTTCAATTTCAATGCATTGTGGTTGTTTTACCCAACAACCACAATGCACTGCAGCAGTTCATTCATTTACAGTAATAAGAGACATCATTACTGAATGCACCCTTGGTGGCTTCTGTGGATTCGTGTGGGCGTGCATCGGTGTAATATTTTCTTATTTTACCTGTGAGAGTAGCCAGTCCACCAGTTTGCTAGCGGGCACTACTGATTTAAAGGTTTTCAGATGGTGGTCTCTGTCCCTATAAGGAGCAAAAAAGATTGAATTAGATCAGCTTTAATGTTCTGTGCAAACTTCAATAAAAAACAAAGAGAAACACAGAGTTACAAGTGTAGCAAAACCTCTTTGTGGTTAGCTGCTTTAACACCTAGCTGTGCATGCTATCTCACTGATGTTTGGTGTTACTATTCAGATGCATCGCTTAGCTTATGCTGAACTCAGCTAGTGGTCAGTTATGCTGACGTCATCAGCATGAGATCCTGTCCTTAACTTGGGAATTCATCTTTTGTCCTTCCTTTTTTTGACGACAAGCTGATCAGTCCCTGGTTTCACAGCACAGACCGCGAGTTAAGCACCGTGCACTTGCTGTCCCTTTAACTTCTCACTCTGTAAGCTTACAATTTGTGAACAACCACAGCTCGCTCAGCCACAGCGCACCAGCCTGCTCGACAAGTAAAATGTAAAACAGGAAATGCCACAGAGGATGTGTTTTTCGACGTGCAATTTCTTAGTTGTGTGAGTTGTATCACAGAAATAGACTGTGATACATATGTCCCTAACAGCCATAATCAATACACTATATTCAGAAAAAACAAGCACCGTATGTATTAAATGATGATGTGGGCACAAATGACACTGCTGACAACGCAGTGAAACAACCATGAAAGTGGATAACTTCCCAGTATCGTTTTATGATCAGCGACTTTCTGTGTCAACAACATAATATACCCATGACATCATCGATGTTAATTTTATTAGTTTTATATGCATTTTATCGTGTAGTTATTTTTTCCAAGGCATTCTATCATTAGGAAATCATTGGAGGCTCTGTCACCAGACAAAGTTTAATAAAACAGTGGCACGGTTTTATGATTATTTATTATTCATAAATGCAACACATCCATCACTCAAACATTTTAATTAATGGTGTCTGCTTACAATTAAAAACAAATAAATAAATAAATAAATAAAAAGCAAGGCCGTCTTACATAATAAGTGCCTGGCAGGCAGAAGGATTGCCTTTGTATGTTAATAGGATTTGTCCCCAGACCAAAAGCTCTTTGTTTGCACCAGTGGCAACCCCGGGCACTTCAATCAGCGGGTGAGTGATGGAGGGAAAGATAGAGAGATGAGCAGGGAACAGTATGAAAGGAGGGACAGGAGCAGAGAGAGAATGTGTGTACAGTGTGTGTTCTTGAGGGCTTATCACACAGGAACATTGTGAGTTTCCCATAGTTCCTGTTTCTGTTTAAATTTAGATTTTTGTAAAGTGAGATAATTCTATGCCACCTTATGGGATTATTTTAGGATTAGTATGTAATCAGTAGGTAAACCATAATTTAAACAACCCCGGTTTAGCTACATATGTACACTAGCATATAGTGAGGCTAACAAAGTGTGTATTTATGTGTATGTATATACTACACACTGTAGTAATTAGTTTTCTAAGTAGGTGTACTCAGCAGTAAAGTGACTATGTGAGCATTTGTGTATGAAATAGAGAGTTCACCATCATTTGAATACATAAGTCTAATTATTCACTAATATATATCCAGGTAACGCTCAATATTGTAAAGATAAAGAGACAAATGCTCACAGTAAGTGGCTCTCCTTAATCCTCTAAGAGCATGCTTATATAAGCCTCCAGCCATGAAAAACTGAATCCTGAAAGCATAAACCTACAGCAGCTCACGGCTGGCTCGGACTCCAGTTTGGAAGGGAAAAGGGTTTGAGGGTTGTCATTCCTGGCATGGATACCATTTGTTCAGTCATCACAGAAAGGGTGACTCGGGGCGAATGTGAACTCTTCATGAATATGCATGTTTGCACCTGGAGAGCAGGGATGTTAAGACCGGAGAATAAAGAATGAAGAAGGAGAAAGAAAAGAGGGAGAAGGGCAGGTACTTACTTGATGATAGGCGTGTGGAGGCTGTGAAGCCGGCAGTAAAGCCTGACGCCCTGTAACGATAGAAAAATGGAGCTGCTGAGTCATAGATCATACACACCTTGGGTAAACAGGTATGAACATGGCTTCAGAACAACTGAAAAGAGCTATCCCGAGGCTATGAATTAAGGACAAAAAATGTTTTTCTTTAAATCAAACCCTGACTACAGCCAACTGCATCATACGGCAGAAGAAGAGAGCCATCCACACATGACGATAGTAGATGAAAGCGGCAGAAAGAAAATAAAAGCTGATTTTTTTTTTAAAGTCACATTTTCTGGAAGAAGATATTGGGTCTGAATTGTATTTTTTAAGCTTTAGCATGACAGTGCAAGAACCATTTAGAGTTTTTATCAATCCGTCCATCCGTCTTCTTTTGCTTATCCAGTTCAGGGTCACAAGAAGCAAGGAACACCCTGAACAGATTGCCTGTCTTTCACAGGGCTGACAGAGACATGCAACCATTCTTGCTCACATTCAGACCTACTGCCAATTCAGGACAACCCATTAACCTAACCCTTTTTGGACTGTGGGAGGAAGCTGAAATAGAGAAGGAGAACCCATGAAAACATGCAAAAGCATGCGAGGAAAGAAATGTTAGCTGACTTTTGCTGTGCTGTTGGTATTAAAGTGAAGAAATCTGCAGAGGCAGACCCTTTTAAACAAGCCAATGAATTCTTATTTTACCTCAAAGTTAATATAAAGCCAAACATTTACAGCTCATTCGTTACGACTGTTGTTATCCTGTTGCTCTTTGTTCTGTCGCACCAATGAAAAGATCCAGAAGCTGAACTCTCCTTACCTTCGACATGATGTCCTCCATCTCGCTGCGGGCCTTGTAGGTTCCGTCGTCATAACGAAAACGGTACATCACCTGCTCATTCTTGAACTGGTGTTTGTCTGACACTGAAATAAGAGCAAAAGAAGGAACCGTCACCTCAGCTCTGCTCCAGGCTGAATATCAGATGATTTAGAGTTTGTAACATAGTGTCTTTTGTGGAATGTGGAACATCAAAGCCAAAGAAAACTCTGTTTTACATATTCCCTTTGCGAATATCTACTCTTCAAAAATGTACTTAACATTATGGACATATATACTACTGATTGTCAACTGTAACTGGATGACATATGCCAGTGCTTAGTATTGCTGTATTCACACATAATAGGCTGAAGAGGTTAATTTTGCCAGTTATGATGAGCCAGTTATGATGAGCCAGTGATGATGAGCCAGTGATGCACTGCAGCAACAAATTTACTGCAACACTGCTGTTTGACATTGGAATATAGAGCTTTAGGATTTTAATGTTGATGGTGCCACTTTGATAGTATTGCTATAATTACAGAAAAAAGGTATGACGCAAGAACCGTATTTCCTGGGGGCGTTGGGTGGAGTGATATAAGTGACGTTAACAGCAGACAAATACCAATCCCACAAAACGTCCCAGCTTGCACTAATAAAAAAAGTTCCAGAATGACTTATTTAGAATTAATCCAATACGGAAAATGGAAAAATGACTGATACACACACAAACAGACGATAGTCACAAAGCTAACCGTGAAATCTGCCAAAGAAAGGCAGTTTGGTTCCACCACAACAAGCTGGCATTGAATCAAACAAGCTGCTGGTTTTCTCAGTCTAGACTTAAAATACCCTCATAAAACCAAAGGAATGCACCACCAAATCAGTCATTGTAAAGTGGGATTCAAAGTACATAAAATGATGGCTGAATTATTGTGGAGGGAAAAAGAAGATGTCAAAATTGCTCAAATTCAGGTGTAAACTGGAGGATGGAAGTGGCTCAAACCAAACATGTACATCTAATTGGATAAGAACTATAAAATACATGGATTTACTTTTACTCCTGTGGGTCTCCCAATCTGTCACATTACCTCTCTCTCTGATTTCTTTTCACTGGATAACTGTGACACCTACATTTTGCCTGCAGGGCTCAAACCTCTTCAATTTACCCACAAAGCCTCACAGCTGTTCCACAGAGCCCAGCATGTCATCATTGTGCCTCTGTATGGTTGTATGGTAAATGTGAGGGAGGATTTCTTAGGATTTTCCACAGGTATTAAAGAATATGAACACTAGGTCTCAGCAGATTTCTCCTGAGAGTGTGGCACGTAGAAATACTGACAGTGGCCTGCACTTACGTACAAGAGCCCCGTCAGCAACAACAGCAGTTGTGTTCATACACACTCTCTATAATAGTGTCTGTCCAAGTGAGTGTGAGTATTTTGTTTCATTTCTAAATGTATTATTCATGTAAGTAAACCTATGAGTGTCCCTCGGGTAAGAGACAATACCAGACAATAATTTCAGATCCTTGTGGGACAACCATAAAACACAGAGGATTTGTGAGTTATATGAATGAGTCAACCAATTACAGAAGGAGAATGAGAATCACAGAAAAGGAGCCATTAGAAACAGGCCTGAAGACAGAGAAGGACCAAACAGGGGAAAAAATGACGAGGAGAGCTACAGAGCTCTAAAATGCAAACGTTATAGAGGATTAGAAGATGACAGAGGAGTAAAGAGTGGGGAGTTGGAGAAATAACTACATTAATTTGTCTCACCATGATGGATGATGCCATTTTCAAGTAAGGCTTGTCCCAGGTTGACTCCTTCTTCAGGTTTACTGATCTCTCCGCTCTCTATGAGCCATGACACGAATTCACTGAGGACACAAGACAAAAATGGAGAGATATAGGCATTTCTCTAAAGTAGCCATTTTTATGGCTCATCTATGACTGCTCTTCATAGCTAAAGTACTTAAACAACCATGTCAGTTAAGAAACCCCGAAAAGCATTGGCTGGCTTGTTCATAATGGTGCCAAAACTTTTATATATTTAACTTAAAAGTGGCATTTTGGCTTCGATAAAATTTCTTTCGAATGTAAATGTACGGAGCGCTACACAGCTACACAGATCAATACTGAGTTAATGCAACAACCTGAAGTTCAGTTACTGACATCATTAGTCATGTCAAATCCCACAAAGAGGGCAGGTCGTGTCTGAGGAAGTGATTTTTTAAACTAATATTGTGTCTGTATGTAAGCAAGCACTGTCTTATATTGCAGATTGTGGCTCTGACTGCTAAATGTGGCTAAAGTACATGTTAATCATCGCTAGTTAGCAGAGCTAATACAGCATGCTACCTTTATATAATATTTTAAACCCTATTTAACTGCAAGAAAAGGAGTTTATAATGTTTGTTTGTCTGCACTCTATTCCACTGATATAAGTATTGTTGTTAGGCCATGTGTCTTATACCAGAGCCATCTTTTTTTCTAGTATGCTCACACCAAACAGCTAGCGAAATATATCCTAGCTACAGAACAGCTTCACTGTCTTATGGCACTCTTATGCAATCTAGTATGTTTATACTATGGTAAGGATTTTTAAGGATAAAATGTATTGCAGTTTTTCTTTTTATTTGTTTTTGGTTTTGTTTGGGGGGGGGGGGGGGGGGTGTCTTTAAACTACAGCAAAGTTATAAATGGCACAAATTCCACAAAAATGAATAGTTTATTCTTTCCTCCAGATATCCCTCACATCTGCTTGAATACAAGCATTAACCATTCAAATGTAAGCACTTCTAAGCTCTGCTCACTTGTCTTCACACCCAGTGTGCGCAGAACAAATGTTTGAAGTAGAAAATTACATTCTCCCCTTCTTCGCCTTTCATGCTGCTGAGTGAAATCGCTTGCCCAGATAATGACGAACCGTGAACTGGAGAAAGCTGGTGCATGTTTGTGTGCGTGCATGTTCATTAATTCTGGGATTGAGCACGCCAGCATGGGAATAAATCTGAAAGCTGTATGTGAGAAATCTGTCCTTATGTGTGGATTTGCTTCCAGGCAGTCATGCAATAGATTTATTAGCCTAGTGTATGAGAAGAATGTGTAAATGTCAAGCGCATAATGTGTGCATGTGTATGTATGAAGTCAACACATAACCATATGCTCGCATTGTATGCTTGATTATATAGAAATGCAGACATCTTTAAAGAGAAAAGCAGTCTTCTTTTTAGCATGCCAAGTGAGTGCTCTAACATGTAGA
Organism: Oreochromis niloticus; assembly: GCF_001858045.2. Classification (NCBI taxonomy): domain Eukaryota; kingdom Metazoa; phylum Chordata; class Actinopteri; order Cichliformes; family Cichlidae; genus Oreochromis; species Oreochromis niloticus. The sequence continues at coordinate 27,867,121 of NC_031984.2, forward strand.
GCTGTATATGTGCATTTGCAAATCCCAATTTTCCTTTTCTCCCTCAAACTGAGAATAAAACGTGATTTCATGATTGTAATATTTGTGAGTGTGTGTTCATTGTCTCCATTTATGTTCTTTGGCTGTTAAGTGACAATAACAGGGGACTCAAGTGAATGGGACACTAGGTATGCTTATGTGGGTGTTATGCAAGAGTCAGGTTAATTTTGGGACACAGAGCTGTTATGGGAATGAACACAATGAGCAGAAATGCAAAAGAGAGAGCCTCATTGGGGTAGATGGAAGACAGTAATGGAGTTGTGGGAATATCAACAGATGATTTGTTGAGCAGAAACCATTTATCTGTGTTATTAGTTAGCAAAAGATAAAAAGTGAGCCCCTTTAGAAACTCTCTGCACCCCAACTCCATGTAGAGAATATGTACTTTATACTATAAAGATATACAGAGTAATACAGTAAAGAAACCAACAGATTTTACTTCTAAATGCACACTAACAAAACCTCAAAGATTTTTAAAAAATGTAATTTTCCAAACTTTTGTGTTTTGTTTTGTTTGTGACTTTTTTCCATTTGCATGACACTGTGGGTCAGAACTTTTGAGTTTTACTTGAGTTTAAAATTTTGTGGCTTTTATGACACCACATGCTTAATTAAATCCTGCCTAGAGTTAACATGCATTGTGAAAATGACACGCAGGTTAGTTTTACACCCAACAGAAGCAGAGGCAAAGAATCATAAAAGCCTGTAAATTCTACGAGACATAAATAGAAAGACATAAAAAGACAGCTGGATTTTCAGTGTTTTTGTGCATTGCAGTAGTACAGAGTGTATAATAAAAAGTATACTGCACCAGAGCCTGAAAATATATTGTACCAAATAAATGTCCATTACAGATGTAGTGCTTTAAATCTTAAAAATGTATTGTTATGGAGCTACAATTAGCACAACTTCTTTCAATAAATATTGTTTCAAAATCATATAGTTATGATTACAACAATACATTGGACAACCTTGTTAATCCCGTTTGGCCGCAATCTTTTTAAACTTAAATTTGGGTGTTTTCAGTTTCATCCACAGATGTGTTTAATCAAGCACCTACTGATGCGGTCTGTCTTTACCAACATTTATTTTTTAAAAAGAGTCGTTCTAAAAAGCTCACTGAATCTGAGCGCGGTCTGATTTGAGTGCCTACAACTTCCAAACATGTGAAAAGAAGTCTATGGAAAAGGAACCCTCTTGTTTACTTAATCTATGAACTCAGTAAATAGTTTCCTAATAAGTATATGATCTCAACTGCTAATTTCAGATCTGATTATTATTACAATGCCCATCCATTCATTACCTTCCACTTATCATTTTCAGAGTCACAGAGGAGCAGGGGCCTATACCAGCTACGATAGGGGGAGAAGCAGACAGTTCAGAAGAATCCACAGAACCCATATAAACACGGGGAGGGCATGCAAACCACACAGAAAGGCTCTAGCCAGATGGTGGATTCAAACCCAGGAGCTTCTTGCTGTGAGCAAATGTGTCCATGTGTCGCACATTATGACTGAAAATTACGGTTTCATCAGAGTCAATAAGGCAGTATATAAGACATGTTTTCCGCTTAATTTAGTAAATTGTTTTGCTGGTTTCAAAACAGCACAATGGCCAAAACTTTACATTTAGCCAGTGGTGTCATCCCAACCCCCCTTTAACTAGTGGAGCAGAAGCAGATTGGAATGGAGCTGAACACTTGAGGTGCTCTTCCTAGCCAGAGGTCTCATAATGGAAAGATGGGCACAACCAAAATTAAGCTAGTAAGGAAAAAAAACTGTGTTAACACCGGCAATTTTCCACAACAGTGACTTGATGGAATTAGGCTATCGACACAACAGAGTCCTATCAAACCGGTAGTCAGCATCTCCGTTTAATGCAATAAGCACTAAATCTATGCCCGTTGCTAATTTCATCAGAAAAACAAATGCAGAGCTAATGCAGGTTGCACTTACTGGCAGGAAATGAACGAGTGATAAAGTGAGGAAAGGGGGAGATGGTAGAATGATATAACAGAGTGAGTGTAAAGAGATGAGAGAGTAAGAAATTAAAAAATGTATTTTAGGGGGGCGGGCGAAAGCAGAAACACTCAAATTGGAAAACGATCGAAAGCTACTGTTCTGATAGTGACCTGAACTGAAAGTATTTGGTGATGAATCATAGCCTTCCAGAGAAGATGATAAAAAGGGAATATGCTCTGACTATGAAAGCTTACACACACACACACACACACACACACACACACACACACACACGTACAGATACGGGCAAATAGTATGGCAAACTGAAAGAGGTAACTTGACTCTAATAAACACCACTGCATTTTTTTAAAGTCTTATGAATTCACTTCTGGGCACCATCGCTGGTGTGATTCCTCTGCTATCGTCCACTACATTTACTCAAGCAAAAAAAATAAATTTTTAAAAACACTTTTGCGTGAGGTACGCATTTAATAATCTCTGATATACGGAGAGGCCGCTTTGGCAGAGTTGCAGACGTTAATGCTTGCTCCCTGATTTCTCTTTACAAGAGCGGCCATCAGTCTCCATCGTAAGCGTTGCCTAGTTTTTATGTTTTGTTTCCCCGAGATGGTGCCAGAAAGAATTTTAATTGCTGCTCAGGATCTCACAAAAACTGATGTGCATGCAGAGGAAACGAGGGAAGTAGAAGCAAGTCTCTCATTTTCTTCTCACTGCACGGAGACATCAAGGGGACATAAAGTGGAATGGCCTGTTGAAGCAGCTAAAGGCCCTCTGCTAATGAAAGTCTCTGTGTCGGTGTGTTCTCAATGATATGGGGTGGGTGGGTGTAGGCAGCAACGTGGCCCTTTCTATAACCCATGAGAGCAGACTGTGAGGGGGGCTCATTACAGTCAAGGGGATGCAGGGATAAAGCAGTTTAGGCATTTTGCCAGGACTTGGGGAGACTGGATACCAGCGCCTTTGAAAGCCTGCTGATCTTACGTAAGAACAATTTGTAAAGATCCTCATGTGAACAGCGTGGCACTGCAGTCACATTCTTGAAACCTACAGAGACCCTGTACTCAGGAAGCCAAGAAACTCACTTTCCCATGAAGCACTTGGGCACAATGCTGAGCTTCCTTCTCCTGTCCTTTATGAGGTGCCGACTCTTGGTCATCATCATGTGGTAGAGTTTCTCGCCCTTTTCAGCAATCATCACATAGGCATCCCGCTCCATTCCCAGTTTGAGACCTAAAAAGAACAAAAAACAAACATAAAGCAAGTTAGAGCTGCGAGGATTCACTGCATCTAATACAGGGACCTTCGACAGAGTAAGACTCTGAAAAAATGTGGGAAGGGAACAAACAAGATTTCAGCCAAGAAAAATATAGCAGAACCACTACAGGACAGACTTGCACTGCACGGCTATCTACATAAAAGCAAAGAGGCAAAAACACGTCACGGTGCTGCTAGCCTGGAGTGCGTGTTTGCAGTCTGTTGTTGTACAGATGGAATGAAGCCATGGCGGCTTGGGTCTGCCACAACCTTCTGGAACAAACCCAGATGTTAATCTCCCCTAGACAAGCTGTTTTAGAGTAAGTCAAGTTCAAGAGGTCAGCGTGATCTTGATCTCGTTCCTGTGTCCGTTTGTTAAACATTATTCCTCTATTGTAAAGCGGAAACATGTTAGACCGCATTGTTAGGCCTGCCGCTCCAGTCTTCAGTGAATATACCGTTTGTGCTGCTTAAAGTCGTCGAGGGCTTTGATGAACTTCTGGACTGCAAAGTGAGACTTTTGGACTCAAGCAACTTGACTCTTCTACAACTGTGACTCCCTAATCTGCTGAACTCTACTGAGAGGTGCATCAGGCTGCCAAACTCAACGGCAAAGTGCTATATTTCAAAAGCGACACACATGGAGCACCACTACAGTTCACTGGGTAAAATGCATTGATCAACATTTCACCTTTTTACTATATCTTTTGCTGTTTTATAATGTTTTACAGCAGCTTTTTTACTGAAATATTACCAAGTATATTAGCAATTAACTTTTTCTCCTAATTCTCTTAAATAAATCATTTTATTACCTCGAGCAAGAGAGTTATGTTTGCGTTGTGTGTCATTCATCAAAATGAATTCAGATCAAACTTTGTAAGGGTGTAGAGCACGGTTATTTTACAATCTGTTTAAATTTGGCTTACATCCATCAAGGTCTTCAAGGTCAACTTAATGATTTATTGGTCAAAAGTTGCCTTATAACGTATAAAAGGTCTTATAACTTAAAAGCTATGATTCTCACATGTGTCATGTGTATTATCAGCATATAGAAAGTACCATATAGATGTTTAAAATATGTGTCACATTTGAGACCTGACCTCTTCTTCAAGGTCAATAGTTTGATCTGCTAAGGTGCTAATAGTGCTATATAGATTTCAAACTATGCAATTTCTTACTGCAATTGTTTGCATTGACAACATATATATGGGGATTCTAAATGTCGTATTACTTTTCACATCCTGTTTTCAAGGTCAAATGAGGTCAAACTTTCATAAAATGTCCTTTCTTTAAAGCTGTGCTTAAAATATCACTAACTTTGTTTATATTGGCAACATTTAAGAATGATACTGGTACGTGGGGATTCTAAATATTGTGTCACATTCGACCTCTGACCTCACTTTTCTTTTTTCTTTTATTTTTGTGCCTTGTGTCCAAGTATACTCCCATATTTTCAGCATTATTAATACTTTATAGATTTCAGTGGTGTTCGGGATAAACTATGCAACGATGCTGAAAACTTATACCCTTTAAAATGCAGTATTCAAGTCAAACCATTTAAAAAGGCAGGAACTTGAGTGATGGTGTAGGATTGTGACCCACTGAGAAGAGGGGAAGTGGGGTGAACAATGCGAAAAGTTGCACGGCTTATTCTAGAATCCAATTTTCTCCTTTGATTCTTCGGAGATTTCCACTGGCTGTGATGGAGGTGGGGTTATATTACATTTGGCAGCAGCTGGAGTAGACTTAAACAATGAGTGGCATTGAACAACAGACGGGACCTGTCCAGCGGAGACCCCCCCCCCCGCCCGATTCTGCTCCAGCTGTCAGAGTTTGTCTTGTACTACTCCTCATCTTCCCATGCTCACTGGCATGAGATAAAACCCTATCACGGTATCCGACGTCCGTTTTCTCTTAAACTACCACAAAAACACTGATACGACAACACCTCTTTCAGCTGGCAGTTCTTGAACAATGAAAGTCCTTTTTTGGGGGGTTGGGGGTTTTAAAGGGAGACACATGTCTAACACAGTAAAGGACTGGAGCAAAAAGGAGAAAAAAAAAGCTACAACAAGTAAGCCATGTCAAGAAAAGTAATAATGCATGCAGGGAGAGATGTGAAAAGGATCGTTGCCAGGATTTATTACAGTAAAACATGCTGCTGTCTAGACGGGTAAAGAGCTTGGAAGAAAGGTAAGCACAGTGAAAGCAGAGTGTACGGCAGTGAGGGTAACAGAAGGGGAGAGAGTAGGGAAAATTGGGAACTGTGACTGATCTGGCATCTGTTAGCCTCAGGTCGATTTCCGCCGGGTTGAAACTCAACACCACAGGCTGCAGCACACTCCTTCATACTCGTTCCTTTTCTGAAACCCTTTCATCACAGAATCCGACGCCAATAACGTCAAACCCGGCTCCAAATCCTTCAATGGGGTCCGAAATTGCAGATGTAATTGAAAAAAAAAACGACTAAGGTTTATATAGACTAATTGTCCTCCGTTAAACAGCAGACACAGCTGAATCTTCATTCATTTGGATTCAGCCAAATCATGTTCCGACTGCTTTTGATTTTTAGCCATCAATGTTATCAAGTGGCCCGTTTTGTGCCCCAGCAAAACCAGTCAAAGCCTTTTACACCGTCTAATTCGGCGAACATAACAAAGACAGATGGCTGGTGCTGAACAGGTGGGGACACATTTGGAGGCAAAAGAGCAAAGTCAGAAGTTGAAAGGAAACAAGAAGATCGCTTTTCATTGCTAATTACAAAATGAGTGGAAGTGGTGCTGGGGTTTTTATTTTCTATTAATGAATGAACACGAAGTGCATTTGACTCTCTGCATATTAATGCAAATATGTTCCACGATCACTTCCTCATGACACTTCAAGGGGTGCCAAAAATGCAGACACAAACGTTTTACTACAGTAAAAATAGATGCAGATTCATTAAAGCACACTTGTTTCACAGAACTGTTTCACTTTCTTTGAAAAGTGAAAGCTTTTCTATTTTAAGCATTTGACCAGGATGCCTTTTTTATCCTCTTTTCTTTGTCAATGAAGATGTTTGTGTTGATAGTAAATGCTCTGATTTGCCAAATGTGTCACTGTCACTGATTTCTCTTTCTTTCTCTAGTAGCCTCTACCACAAGGGTCAACCAGGTAACCTCCCAAATGTCATGTCACCTAAGCGTCTGTTTTACAAACAAAGGCAGGCAGCTCATTCAAGGTGGGACATGGCTGCGGGATGTGAACATCGTATCCAGGTCAGAAGCATATCCACAGTCATTAGTGGGTGCCAGCTGAGGTGCTTTGATAGTTTGGGTATATAGAGTGACGCCGACATGTAGGGCAGCTTACCAGGCAGCAGCAGAAGCTGCCAAACAGGATGGTTACAGCTAAAAATCAGGAAAAGCAAAAGCCAAAACAAGCTCCCACACAGAGACTTCAAAGTATCGGGCATGCTATTGAACTGACAAACGATTCCTAGAACATTCAGAAAAAAGGCAGGAAAAGTACGTGTCTAACAAAAGTGATAACTGCATTCCACTAAAAACAGTCATGGTACTGGACATGCTGAATCTTTGATCCCGCATACCGGAATGTATTAAGTAACATTAACTCCACCTGTGTATTCCCGATTCACATCTATTCTTGGAAAGAAAGTAAAGAATGCGGCATGAAAGATAACGATTAAAAGAAAAACGGAATCTTGCAGATCAAGAAAAGCAAGACTTTCAGCGTGTGACTGAGAGCAGCAGGCAATACATACAAACACAGTGAAACAAGCCAACAAAGGGAAAACAGAGTCGCTCTCATACGCAGACTTTCTTGCAAAAGCACGATTACAAAATAAAAGGATTCTGGTTTGTTGCCATCTGCCCCACAAACTAAACAGTAGAAATGGCCTTTTAGAAAAATGCCACTTACTCTCTCTTTGCTCCCGTTCCCTCAAGATGGCATCCAGCCACTTCTGCTTGTCCTCGGCGTTTTTGGCCATGCAGACAAACCACTTGTTTTTTGCTGTGTTGTGGATCTTCCACCCATTGGTCACTGTGTAGTTGTTGCTGTGATAGTCCGCTGGGAAGCAAAAAGATGAAAGACTTAGAAAAAAAGAAAGAAAAACAAAAGACTCAAAGACACTGTTAGGCTAAGGTGACCTTGCAGTTTTTTAAGGCTCAAAAACAATTAAAATGTTTAACTGTAACAGGAACCTCAAAAGTAAGTAAAGAAAATAGTTATTGCAATCAAGTCACGTGTAAAATTAGCATTAAAGCTATCTTTAGAGAGGATTTACAACCTCATGGAATGATTTACAAGCCAATTAAGATGACACAGATGCACACTAAGAGTAGTGAAGGGACCGTTTTTTCACCGACTCGACAAAAATCGCTCCTTGTACCCCTTTCTAATTTTATCATCCATTTAGCTGCAGGTGAACAGCTACTGAATAATGAATGGCCGCTGGTAATGGAGTGCATTAGCTTCACGCTCAAAGGTCATAAAAATAGATCAGATACTACAGATCACAGGGAGCAGAGCCTGCTGTTCCATGGGAGTTCGGGTGGAGGTGTGTTGAAAACACTCCCATACTGTGCCAAGACCCTTTTCAGCCACTCAGACGGAAAAGAGGGGTATGCAGTATATGCAGCAGACCTCATGGGACAGCTACAGTTTGCAAATGAAGCGTTTCTTGTATCTCTTAATTTTTGCAAATGTGAAGACATTTGCCCTAATTTTACAACAAATTACCTAAATGAATCAAAACTTAAGTCACCTTAATATAACTGTGTGACTAAAGGTTTCAGGTCACTTGATACAGTTTATTTCCACTTCATCAAAGTTGTCAGCATTAGATAATCAGATAATCTGTGTTCTGAGAGTTCACACATGTATGCATTTCCAATGAGGTAGCCCTAAGTTCTGCGAATAAGGCCTGTTTTTCTTTGTGGTTTCCCTCTCAGCAACCTAAATGTGACAGCTAACATGCAGAAAAAGGTCATGTGAGCTTGCAAAATAAATTGCCAGCATAGAAGAGAGAGACAGAAAAAAAAAGAGGAAACATGTGAGCGGAAGGACCGAGCGTTTCTTCATCAGGGGACAGCGAGTACCAACCCAGCATGGTGCCTCGCAACTAAACCACAAGAGCAAAGCAGGCACAGGGGTGACCGTATCACTCCAAGGCTGCAGATGAGTCGCGCGTCTCTGGTATGATATCTCACCCTGAATGAGAGTACAATAATTTTATCACCTAGCTCAGGATTGCGTTTTTGCACTTGAGATTTTTATCAACACCTAAACCTATTCCTGCGTTGTTGACATCAAAAAGGTGGTATATGAGTTTGTGAGCTACATCCTGTTTGAAACCAGGCGCACACATATGATACTCCACCCTAACTGTCAACAAAGTACCTGATTCATTTCCAATTGACAGTTTTTAAAAGGCACGGTTTTATGAACAAAGACCTGAAATCAAAAGCGATCAGTGTATGCAAATAGCACCTCTACCGTTGTTGCACAATGAAATTTTCTACACTGGCTTGATTATTTACAACAAAAGAGAAGAAAAAGGGAACAGATAAAGAGACTGAGTTGCCTCATAAATAACAAGAACCTCGTGAGAAATGGTCCAATATATACTCTGGAAGACTTGAATGATTGACAGCATATAGAAGGTCTTGCAAGGTGACGCTGCTGGGCAAACACAAACCTGTTCCATCCTCCACATTTTCCACCTCCATCACCTCTGTGTTGATTCGGCCCCTGAACACATAGAGAGGCCCGTTGATAGACTTGGTCCTCTTGGTGGACTTCTTTCCAGAAACCCTGGAAAAAGGACAAACACAGCGGTTACAGTCAGCAGGGAAAACATCCGCTGATGCCAGTGCCATGTGTCTGGAGGACATTCACATTCATAAAGTTGCAGGTATTGGATCCAGCAGACACGTAGGTGTTTTTGTTTTGCTTGCATGCTACAGATGCGTCTACATTAGCAAGAATGTGGGCATTTGCTCTAATTTTCCACGTCTGGCTTCCTTACGCTGCTGGTCTGCTAATAAAAATAAAAAAGGCCTGAATGCTTTCTTGTTCTCACTCCTCTTGGCACACTGTTTTGAAGGCCTCCCTTACCTGGACTTCCTTTTGCAGTAAACCAAAAGGTTATCAAACAGGAAGAAGACACGTTCCTGGATGTTGCCTGCTGAAATTTTCAGAAGATTTCCATGAAGCAGCAGCTCTGTGCAGATATCTGTCAAGTTGGTTCCCTGGAGGAGAAGAAGAAGAAGCAGAAGCAGAAGAAGAAGAAGAAGAAGAAGAAGAAGAAGGAGAAGAAGAAGAAGAAGAAGAAACACAAGATCAAAAGGGAAGACTGGTCATGTGCTTCAGTGGCTGTTTATTTTATTAGAGGAGAGCATGGAAACTGTTAGTACTCCCAGTACAGCAAAACTGACAGCTGACAGCAAAGAAAACACCGCTGCCTGCATCAAAACTTAAAGAGTTCACAACCTCAGTGAAACAATATGAAATTCAACTTTGACACTCTGACCAGTTTGTTTTCATTCCATCCTCAATGATAGGAAAGACTGAACACAGCTGCCCCACCCCCCTCCGCTCATCTTCATTTTTACATTTCTGGAGTTCAAAAATATAAAAATATGAACTGTGTGCTGCTCCAAGCTGGGACAATTAGCCTCGCGCTGCTTAGTCACTGAACTTGTGATGGGGGGGAAACAAAAACACAAAACACATTTTAATCATTTATTCTCCTCTCAGGATGTAAATGTATGCACACAAAGAGCTAAAAATATATCCCTACATATAAAAACACACCTATATAGATACAGGTAAATAATATATGGATAGAAGCTGAGTCATGACACGAGTCATGAGTGCGGACTGTAGGTGCAAGTGCCACAGCCTTATTCTGCAGGGAATCAGGTACAAATCTGTGAATGGCAATCATGCTGAGCGAGGTTTAAAAACCATTTTAAAAAGCCCCACCCATCACAATGCACTCAAACAATAAGATGTGTTACTCTGCCGCCAACCACTTTCACAGGGCGTGATCAGCTCTTACAGAAAAAGCCGTTTCTCGTCAGCTATCAAATGGACCACAACGCATTAAGACTGAAACAGCTGTTTCTCTTGAAACAGTGACACAAACGTTATGCACTGAACGGACAATCTTTGTGTTAAACACAAAATTTTAGATTACACATATGTGTGTGTGTTGATAAATAACACAGATTGTTAAAATCAAGATGTTCCTTCCCTCTAAACGTATAAGAGCAAGCGATCTAAGAAACCGTTTACAAGGCTGTTGACATTAATCTGGATGTGCTGGAAAAAATGCTTTGTGACTGACCGCAGCATGGTGTCTAATTAACATTTTGACAGATTGGCTGAACTTGAGGGCCAGTTGCTAATATTGTCTCGGCCTGTTTATTTTTAGAAAATCATTTTCCTTCTTTTCATATTTTCAGCTAAGGAACAGAATCTATACGTGCACGAGAAACCATGCACTCGCATGTTCCTGCACAAGACACGAATGACCAAATGTCAAACATTAAATGATTGAACTTAGCCTGGATAACGTTCTATAGAGAAGGCCTGAGGTCACACACAGCTCGCTAAAGCTGTCAAAACAAGGCTACCAAGTAATATAATAATAACTCTAAAAGACAACTCATTACTCATTGTTCAACAGATCCCTCCACTCCAAATCATCTGGAACTAAACACACCCATGTGTGGACTTCGGACACCTTACTCCCTTTAGCCTGCAGGATACCCATCACCCTCTGTCACGTCAGCCAACAGATCCGATCTGGGCTTTAGTGTCATCTTTGAAGTTTCTGACTCCAGTCCACCAGAGACTTGTGGAAACCCCCACAGTGAGCCACACCCACTCTTAAGCATTCATAATTGATTTTCATGATTACACATCTGTGATAGATGTGATATCTCCAAAGTTCATAGAGAGAAAAATGATTCTTTGAGCTTTTCTTATGGTGCAAAATGACTGGGCTTGGGGAGGAGCTCATGTTTCACGCTCACGTTAAACTGCACCAGGCTGGGGTTTGCTGGGAATAGGTGCAGAGAAAGGTTGGACCTGCAACAAACATGTCTGAGTTTACCGCCACATGATGCATGACTAAGTATGCAAAGGGTACACATGCGTGCACGTGCATAGTGAATCCAAGCAGTAATGCGTTGCTACAACCAGCCGCCTCCACCATTAGGGCTGGAGGTGATTAGCCTTTGAGAGTGGCTGGAGAGAGGAAAGAAGAGCGAGACTAATGCTGTTAGGTTGAAGGCTCTACAGGGGGCACGGTCAGAGTAAAGTGCCTTTCCATGACTCCTTCTTGTGTTTTTTTTTTGCATGTTTCAAGAGCAGACTGACTCATTTAACCGACGGCACAAAACTGAAAGTTGTATCATTTAAAATATTTTAAACCTTAATGCAAACTACTTCTGTACATTTGAGAGTTCACGAAACTCACTGAATAATTTCTCAGCATATTCTGCCATCCTGATTGGCTAACTACATCAGCACCACTTCCTGTGGTCTATAAAGGACATGGGACATTAGAGTGGTTAAAGCTTAAACCAAGTAGCACTGAAAAACATAACTGATAAGCTGAAAACCCATTTGCTGTTTTTATTTCTATTTTTCCAGAGGGACAGCTATCAGAGTCAAACTGCAACCTCTTTCAGAGGGAAAGGCAGTAAAGACAGGGAAATGTTTTGGCAAGCAGATAGTGGGATGTCCCAGTGGGGCCCCTTCTCTGGTTCCATCCCTCAGTTTTGTCTTTTCTCTCCTCCAAAAGGTCCTACCACATCACCATCCCAGTACATGTGAGACTGAAGCCCTGCTGCTTAGGTCTCTTCTGATTGGGCAGCAAGCCCTTTGGGATCCCCCTCAGCACCCTGTGTGGGTGGATTGTCCCAGTGGTGCCCGCTAAGACAAGGCCTCTGTTGTGGTGGGTGAGGGAGGCGTGCAAAATTCACTGGACCCTTCACACGGCTCTCAAGCCCTGTCTGTGGCCCCTGTGCTTAAAGCAGTGATTTGGCTGCAGCGGAGTTTAACTGTTAAGATAGATGAGGACAGCAGAGGTTGAGGTCTTTCTCAAACAAGTCGAGCTGTTTTTGTTGCGGTTATTATGTCACACGACACTTTTCCCCCCTCGATTGCTGAATCTGTGAGAAAAATCATGTCTGCATTGCACTTTGGGATGCACTCATCAAGACTTACTCTCTCTCCTACAATTTCTACTCTCTAAAATGTCACGGCACCAAACCTCTTCTCACTGTTGTTCACTCCTCTCCTTACCTCCCAGCCTTCGATGTGGGACTGCAGCTGTTCCAGGGCCTCTAGTTTCTCCATCTGCCTTTTAGTCTCATTGATGTTGGAGCAGACGGCCTTCATGGCCTGCAGAGCCTCCTCCACCGCCGGATAATCTGCATGCTTCTTGGGAGTCCTCTTTAGCAGCTCCTAAGGAAGAGGAAGATGGAGGTTTTGAAAATAAGAGCTGTTTCTGTTTATTATTATTATTTGATGCCAGGGTCATTATTTTATTGTAGCAGGTGCACAGTACCTTCAGCAGCAGGGGGTACTTGCAAATCCTCTGAATGGGAGTGAGGAGGTAGCCCTCCAGGGGAATATCTGTGCTTTTCTTCCCTCCGAGCAACATACAGTGCTTAAGAAGAAAGGGAAATAAAGATTATTAATAACCTCCCCCACCAAAAAAAATACATGTTAATGCACATTGTTGTAGAAATGATTATGTGTCTAAACATCAAGTTTAAAAATCTTGTGTGTAAAGCAAAAACAAAACATGCTTCTCTTTATTTTTTCTATTTTAAACGTATGTTTTGTTTTTTTGGGGCGTGGTTTCGTGCAGAGTTGAACATCCCTCTTATTTTGCTTCACTCAGAGGAAAGCAAGGTTGAAATGTTGCTACATTTCTTCTGCCTCACTAGTGGAAACGCCCTCAAAAACATCCACTCTTTTCAACAAGGATCACTTTGAAACCTCCATAACGTCACCTCATCCCACAGAATATTTGGGCTTTGAAAAAAAGACCCCCTAAGCAGCTGAGTATGGGTGTCTTTTTTAGAGTAAAAAGGAAAAAAAAGCGGTTACAGTTACAGTCATGGTTTCTCTATGCTTGATATTTTTTGCTAGAGTGCATCCTGTCAGTATACTGTGAGCTCGCAGGATGGGAAGAGAGATCAAAAGCAGCCATGTCGATAAACCACTAGTGTTTATCAGTGGGTAGAAATGTAAGAGATCAGTTTAGAGCTAAATAATCTCCTCGTAATACCCTTCTAGCAGGAGAAGTCGGTGCAGGGGGTTAGGCTTTTTCCAGTAGCATTTTTGATGGGAAAATGTGCAACTTTGGAATTCCACAAATTCCTAATGTGTTAAACACTTGCCTCTCGCCACTTCTCACCCACACCGCCGCTCCTATACAGACTTTCTCATGCTTTCATTCCCTCTTATCTTTTGCTTATTTGTAATCTGCCCGCTTAAAAACCAGAATTCCCTCTGCTCTTCATTCTGACCTCCTTTTTGCTTTCACTTCGCTTTTCTCCGTAGTCTTCCAATGCAATTAGCACTTGCAGTTTCTGGGTACAATTTCAGAAGCTCCCTCAGTTGTGTGATTAAATTTGGATGGAGACTGTAATCCAGAAAAAAAAATCCAGTGGGATTAAACATAGCTGGGGGGAAAAAGCTAATGGCAATACATATTATACTGCCTTTAAATTACCATGAAAATGATTTGTAGCAGTTAACAAACTAACAAACTGACAAATGTAGATGCAAAACTTGAATCTCTTCTAAATATAATTTTAGAAGCTTCCCATATTTTCTGTGCACACACGTTCTTGTAAATCTCAGTGACTCCGTGTCGTTTCTGTTTTGCTGGTTGTTGCTACACCAAACATGTGAGATCATCTGACAATTTGAGATTACAAAGCAGGTCTGACAACCACTTTAATACAAAAGCAGATGTTGTGCAGTGATTTTATTTTGGATTCGTTATTGTGGCGCTAGACCCAACCAATCAATTGCAGCATGACACGGCCAGGAGGAGGACGTGGGGGCAGTGACGTGGGGGTGGGGGGTGCAGCGCAGCACAGCAACAGTGATCCTACTTTTCCCCACTCCTGTGGGTCAGAATAAAACCATGGAAGCAAACCATCAGGCAGTGACAAACGTGGGGCTTCAGATCTCTTGGCCAATCCCAGAAAGGCTGCCAACTCTCCACAGCTGGCTGGCCCAGGATCTGCACATGATTTCAGTGGCTGGACCCCAGCTCAAAGGCCTCCCCCCCTTTTCCCCATTCTAAAGTTGATTGTCCAGGGCCCAAAGGTTTGAGTGTCAAAACACGGAAACAGCTGGCAGTGGAAACACTACGAGAGCAACAATGCATTAAAGTGACCTTGATGCTGGTCGCATCCTGTCCGCGCAGGAAGAAACATTTGACCTCATTTCGGTTTCTGCCCTTTATTCAAGTGTTAACATGGAAGTGGAGGTGATATGAATGAAGGAGAAAAAAATGAGGCGGATGATGAAGAAATAAGCAAGATGAGGCTCTCGGGAGGAAAGAAATGTAGGGCAACGGAAGAAGGCAGGGAAATATACCAGCAAGAAAATAGGATGTATTATGGGACCAAAAAAGGATGCATGAAACTCATGAAGCATACAATAATGGAAACTTTTTTTGGAAGATTTTATTTTTTTATTATTAATAATTATGAGGAGAGAAGTTAGAGTCATAACGAGAAAGGGAAGGAAGGCAATTAAATTTTAGAAGCAAGGCAGATTTGATGACTCGAGGAGCGTGCAAGGACAGGACAAGTCAGAGGAGAGGAGCGCTGGTGTCTTACCAGTAGGAAGGTCCTTATGTCAGGGATCTTGTTCAGCTCCATGAGAAGCCTCAAAGCCTTTTCATGGTTACTGCAGTACTCGCCGTATACTGAGAAACTGTCCCTCTGCAAAAAAATAATTTAAAAAAACAGGTTCAGGGTTGTATGCCAGGGACTTTGTAGCCAATCTGACTAACTAGTGTACACATGATCAATCTACCAAGACAAGGACATTTGACAATTGAGAGCAGAAACTGGGGAGGAGCCTTCAGATGATGCTGTAGTAGTAATATGTCAACACACTGTTTATATCACATCAGTGATTGAAGCTACACAACAAGGAAATTTAGCAGCGCATTTACCCCTCACTGCTCTTTTCTCCAGGCTTTCAAACAGGGCTAGTATTTAAGCAGACCACACCGCCGAGGGCGCGCAGCTCAGCTGCTCTCAGGTCAGTACATCATCGAGTCATGCTGAGAACTCTCAGAAAGCAGCATGAGGTTTTGTTGTGATAACACCAATTAGTTTAATAGCGCGTGCACACACACGGAGAACAACACGCTTTAGAACCACTTTCTTCTGTTGTAATGTAAATATTGGAGCTAATGGCGTGTGTCTCTGCAGCTATAAGAGCCGTCATTATTCTATTCGTTATGCTTTATGTCGTTACACTGATAAAAAAGGAAGAGTAAACAATGCATATGAAAAATGTTTAATTATTATTATTATTACCAGGAGAATGACTCTGCATTTAAAAATGGACCTAATTTTATTTACAAATATATTAGATTTCAAGTTTAAAACTGAGTGGAATAAGTCTTTCCAGTTTGGTGCATCATACACGATACAAGCACGGCCGATTCAACAGATTTTGTAAATCACTATGACATAATGTAACGTAGTAAACAACAAGGGAAAAATGTAAATAAAATTCTCTTCATGGGCCATAGTGTCCTGTACTTAAACAAGTAAAAAAATCTCTTATCATGAATTACACACATATGATTTGAGAATAGACAGACTGGTAAACAGAGACACATCAACAAACGCAAACCGGAAAAACTGTCTTCTGAGCTGACTTAAATTAAACGTAGGTGGTTTGTAATTAAGTGAAGATGACATGGATTGCAAATAGACAAAAGACTACAGCAGAAATACTTTCATAACTATTTCAATTGTGAGGCAAAAGCATTCATCGACATCCTTTGTCACACTTCTCTTTTCAAAAGTAGCATGCGTCATAGGGGAAATTAATATATAAACTACATACAAGATATAACAGTTCCTCTTTTCTTTTTTTTTAAGATTATAGTGTCACACTGTGCAACAACGCAAACAGACACCCTAATGCAGAAGCTTCTGTCGGGTTGCCATGTTCTTTTCTTTACAATACGTAATTCAACACTTGAGCCGGTGGATACACAGTGTCCCGTGAACTGCATTATTTATGCAACACACTGTATACAGCAGCATACACGCCTCATCACAGCTGAAGTTAAACTTACACCCTGTAGCTTATAAACACCTCATGTATTCTTGGGAGTGTTGTAGTAATTGGGATGTGAAACTTTGTGCATGGTGGGGCCTGATGTTGAGGTCTAGTAAGTGAAACCGTCACTTGAAACAGCTTTGTAAGTGAAATCCAAAACTGCAGGTGCGTGGACGCCACTTTCAGCCTTAACGTGCAATTGCCTGAAGGTGTTCGCATTCACATCTGGCCAGGCTACAATGCTGCAAAAGAATAAACAATACTCAGTCACTGATGGCACCTTTCAGATAACAAAGGCCTGCCAAACCAACTTCCTGTAGATGCGGATGTGCAAAACAACCATGCACGTGGTTTTGCGCACGCACACATACACAGCTCGCCACTCAGTTTGCATGTGCCTGTTTTTACACCCCCCCCCCACAAAAAAAAAACCCAACCCACTGGCGGTGACAGCATCAGCCAAACAAAGCTAACAGCTCTTTTTATAGAACCCCTCTCTACTCCATCTTATTTCCTTTGACCAGGGAGAGCTGAAACTCTTTTGTAGATGTTTACCACAAGTAGGCTGCACAGTGTAAACGGTGGGGATCTTTTAACCACACAGGGAGGACCACAAACACACCCAAAGCCACTTTTGGCATGGGAGCACTGAACTACTGGGAGCAGCAGCTGGGTTGGCATATGGTGTGAAACCCCAGATTCTGTCAAACTGACTTAATACAGCACGCAGCTCAAGAAATCCTTTTGGTGTGCTTGTTCACACATAGCGTATTCAACAGTGGCACAGTAACAAGGGCTATTACTATTGCTACTAACTCTGCTACACATGCCAAGAGTTCTAATCATGACAGGATAGAATTAAAATCAACTGGGTTGTACAAAAAGCCCACGGGGAAAGCAATGCCTAGAGTTAATTAACTGAATTTACACATTACTGAAACAGCACAACAGTAATGATAAACAATCACACACCACAGAGCAGTGACTGAATATACTCCTTCTGCTTTTGGCCTTCTCGATGTTTGTTTTCTTTAGTTACTCAGATAACTTGATGTGTTCTAGATTGCTGTAAAGCAGTGATCAGTGTATCATAGAGTCACTGCATCTTGTGGATAACATACGGTTATAGCTTCTGAGCTGCTCTGGGATGTCCACCCTAACTCCAACCTCTATGCAAATTCATTTCAATTCAATGTTATTTATATAGAGCCAGATCATTGTAAAAGTCACCTCAAGGTGCTTTAATACAGAGAAATAATCAATAATAGAGAGAAAACCCCAATCAGACAACCCCCTGCGTTTTAAACAGGAAGCAGCTGTGGCATTAAAACAGTATCAAAGTCCGAACTCACATCATAATAAGACTATAAGACTGTACTATGCCCATTTGCGTGCAGAGCCTGCCCCCCACAACTACTACACTCTGTCATATCTGAGCATATGAGCATCGTCCCTCCCGTCCTCACTCTCACATGAATTTCTTCACAATGTGATGGTTTTTGTTGAATCAAAATCGAATCGGCTTGCGCAGCACAATGGAAGTTCGTGATTCTGTTTGCTTTGCGGCTTACTATTTGGCAAATCTCGCTTGCCTTGTAGATTTATCAGTTATCTGATACACTGATTTTCAGTCGGGCTGTGCTGAAGCGGCCTTTCATGTTCTGTGCTTGGGCATTAAGTCCAACAAGATCAACTGAACTGTTCCTTAGCTCGCTTTTTCAAACAGCCCAAAACAGTCAAACAAACTGGATTTGAGGGATTAAACATGCAGTGTGAGTACACCCTATAAACCAACTCAGCATTGTTAAAAATGTTCAACCATGTTTTGTTCTCCAAAAATATACTTACTTCGTGTTATGCTTCATAAATCGGTCGATTGAAACGTGAACAGCATAAAATTTGAAGAGTTTAAACAGAGGAAAAGTAGCAGCATGACCCTAACCACCAACTTAAAACATCCAAAGGCTTCCCTTCAATATACCTGTAACATGATCAGAATATGAATTCTGCTGGTCTGCTGCCAGCTAAAGAATATAGAACAGAATAATTAGCAATCTGAAGGTGGTGTTAAGGAAACCACTGTATACCAGTTTGCAATATGTAACTATTTTAGCTCTCATTGCTAAGTACAATGAAACCCTTCTGCATGCCTCTGTGCAACTCCAACTATGTTTCTAACTGAGGCAAACTCTCAGGTATTTCCTTTCCTCAGATGACAACAACATAGTCAATTCAGGTACCTGTAAAGTAGCTTATAAGCCTAAACCGGCGCCAAAATGTGACGCTTTAATTTCTACTCCAAAAGACTGAAAAACATCACTTGTGCCCAGAATAACTCAAAGATTTTGGGTGTTCCTTTGATAAACATAAGTCTTTATTTGAATCCTTCATCCCTGGAATGTTATTCCGGAGACTAAATGAGAGAGTAGCATCACACACACACTGAGGAATCACATTGAGTCAAAGCAGAATGGGTGTAGTTCAGCGAGGTCAGAGCATGCATAATGACATGACTGTTGCTTCTTGCACAGCGCTCGCATATACATTCCCTGAAATAGAGCAAATATTGACGTCTCTGATTTCTCCTCTGACATGAGTCACTTTTTCACCTCTGCATAGCTTAAATAATTCTCAGAATACCGTGATCTTTAAACAAGGGATTAACGACTGTGTGTGTGTGTGTGTGTGTGTGTGTGTGTGTGTGTGTGTGTGTGTGTGTGTGTGTGTGTGTGTGTGTGTGTGTGTCTGGTCAAAAGAGAAAAGAGACTCATTCATGTTAGCCTCTAGTTCGTAAGATAAATAATAGTTGGTCAGAACTGCACAATGTTTTATTTCATTCACAATTTTATGACATCAGTGTTTCGGTTAAAGAGATTTCTTTTTCATTTAATTCGACACCAAAGAGTATTCTTTTTCTTTCTTTTAAAGCCTTCCAAACCATCTTGGCAACATCTGACTTTTTGAAAAGCAATGAATCTTCCCGTTTTTCATCCCTAGCTGTGAGTGGCAGACCTCCTTGTGGAACAATGTGGGGGGGTTAATAAAATCCCAGTCATGGTGTTGACCTCTGATCGAGGTCAAGGGCCACGGCTGGAGGGTGCCAGACGGGGCCAGCCGATTGGCTGAGAGGTGTGAGTGCTGAAGGAGACAAAGGTCGTGGCTTGGTGAGGGAGGTGTAATGGATATGCAGCAGGAAAAGGTGGAGTGTGGGTGGCTCAATGCTTCAAGAGAAACACACACACAAAGAGAGTGGCAAATATTATCACGCTCAAATACATGCAGAGAGATCAAATAAAGACGAACGGGAACAACAGCAAGAAAACGCAAAGCATTAGTAAGGCATTAGTAATTCAGTACGCCTCAGTATGTCCCCAAAAGTTGATTCTGTTCATCTGGACGCAACGTTTTCAGTGGGAGAAACGTTTCCCACTCAGTATGTCATTTATAAATCCACATATCTATCTGATATCATCCATGTACTGCTATATATGGTGTAACTATGTACAGCTACTAGTTCACTGACAGTAATAATCATAATAACATCTGTATTAATAAGGGGCATACTTAGGAGGAGTAATGATGATGATGATGATGATAAATGCTTGCTAATACCTTGCTAATACCTTAGTAATGCGCAAAACATATTTTGCTTTGGGGCAAATCTTTGTTTTTCCCTTTAAATCAAGTATTGTTTTGGCTTTAGTCTTTGTGGATTTCGTTAGCAATCGAGAAAATGCACGGAGCTATACGTCTTTGAAGCGAACACTCTCTGGTTTTCAAGTGCATTTTCTAGCTATTCATACCTCTTTCATTGTATTTGTATAATTTATAATGTTATAATCTTACACTTTAAATGAGCAGGACAGGTAGCCGTTTCAAAATGTGAGTTTCCCCCCCAGTATTTATAGATTATCTGTCTAATCTCTCCATTGAACACGAATTATCCACTCGCCTCCACCAACTAGTATAGCTGCAGCTCCCATCTGTCCAAATCTTTACAGACAATTAGCACAATTTCCAGATGGGCAAAAATTCCCTTTGCTATCAAATATGAAATATGGTTACAGTCCTCCCTGTGTTGAAAATGTCCAGAAAAGTGTTACCGCAAAACATCACGATGTCTCGGCAAAGTAGTCCTTTCCTATCCTTAAGTCCGAGGGGGCTCAAAAAAAGTCTCTGCATATACATCAGTCTGACCATGGAGAACTGAAAAAAGAACATGTTAAGCTCCTTTAATCAATTTCCCACATTCACGCTCCGTCTGACAAACCAAATGACTGTCACAGCTCGCACATGTGTGAGAACACATTCTGATAAGCCACTTCAGCAGCTTCCTGCAGAAGTTATTAAATGTCATCCACACTACAGGCAGGTGGCAGATCAATTGCAACTGATTATAATTCATTATTATCAGGTTGTGGTTAAACTCAGTGAAAAGCCTTCAGTTGATCCAAAATGCTGGAGTGAGAGTGCTGACAGAGAGCATATTTCTCCCATATTGGCTCCCTTTTAAATCCAGAATCATATTTAAAATCATTCTCCTCCCTCTTATAGAATATTAAATAATCAGATCTCAAAGACCTCAGAGTACCCCAATCACCCCAAAAGGGCACTTTGCGTTGAACTATGAACTGAACTGATTGTGAGATGATTTCACCAAAAACAGTTAGTGTGTTTCGTGTGTGTGTTGTGTGGACAGTGATTGGAGTCTACATACAGTTATCAGCCACAAAATCTGCTGCGAAGGCAGGATTTATTAATTGTTGGGTTTACCCTTTGGAAAGTCACCAAATACTGGCTGCAGCTGGATTTTTGCAGCTGGATGGAAAATGTCACTCTGCTTCTGGTGATACTGTCCTGTAGGTTGGTGGAGCAGAGCCCTGACAGAATACCTAGGTGATCTATTTAGTGCCTCAGTGAAAGTAAAGTCAAGATAGTTTATCAGAGAGACACAAACAGAGACCCAAAGCAGAAGCCTGAGATTGAGTGCTACCAGCAGAAGCATTGTCCCCTCTCTGAGTGACACACCATCTCTTCCTCCCCGGACACAGACCCTTCTTTGTTTGTTTCCTCAGGCCAAACGAGTTCAAACTGAGTGGAGCGGGGCGGGTGGGGTGCAGGATTGTGTACTGGGGTTGCAGAGTTGAGAGGAATATGGAGGGATGGATTCGTAAAAAGTAGGAGATGTTAGCAAAGACTGATGTAGAGAAACTGAAGGAAGACAGAGTGTTTTTGCCTGACAGGATGCAGGTCAGTTCCGTGAAGGCGGAAAACGCAAGGGGGTGGGTGGGGGTAGAGAATGTGTATTGGTGAATAGGGAGTCCAGGAGATGGGAGGGGTGTTTCATGTGAGAAAGAGAGCATTAAAGGGTATTTCCACACAAGGCTTTGCACGCTTTCCCTGCATCTGTGGTTACGGGCAGTCCATGAAAAGAGCTTATGTGTGTGTATCTGCATGGAAGAGGCATTCAGGCATCCAGCTTCTCCTACATGCATGCCTACGAGCTTGTGCCTGTAACAGTGTGCAGTTTTACGAGAATCTTTTTGTGTGTCCTGCACTTACAAACTGGAGGAACACATGTCCAAGTGCATGGTGAGGCTGAGGTTCAGGCGACAGGCTGTATTCCACTGCAGACAACACCCCCTGGTGCAGCTTAAGGATGTCCTCGATATTTGAAAACAGAATCTATAAAATGAGAGGATGATGTAAAGGGAGGGGAGCACAGAGATGAGGGAAAAGTAAAGACATTAGTGACCAATTAGCATGTTCACATGGAAGATTTCTGACATTTTGATATTTGCAATAAAAAGCTGGCCATACCTTGACATGTTCAGGTGAGAGACACTGTTGGTCGTCCGGTGTTTGTCTGATTCTGTGCAGAAATGCCTGAAAAGGAAACAAACACAAAACGGGTTTAAAAACAATGCGCCACACTTTACTCTCAATAAGGCTGACAGCTAAAGCATGTTCATCAGACATGTCAAAATCATTTTACATCATTGATCTTAAGTGGGTCAGACAGGCTAACTATTAAAAAATGTTCTTTACTAGGAAAAACTAAGAAAAGGTCTTTATCAACAGGAAAAGTTGCAAAACCTAACTTAAACAGTTAAAACACTCCTTTACATTTTCCAAAGCTGTCCACTTCAACAGCTTACGGTCTTTGTCAGACAGATTCTGGCCCCCTGGCCTTATGTTTGATACCCCGAAAGTACATCTATGAATATATAGAAAAATGGAAGAGAATATCTGGAAATCGTTAGTCTCTTTAGGTTTTGGTTATCATGCACCATCACTTGTGCATGCAAAAAGTGGTCTGGAAGTGGAAGTCCAGCTTCCCTCTTGTGAATGTTTTAAATTTAGGATATAGGTGATCTTGGCTTTGAGGAAACAGATACAGTACAGACAGATTCATTGCATTAACATAACCACACGAGCCTTTGAACAGAAAACCACATTTACTCTTACATGCTTCATGAAAATGTCTTTTCAGGTATCAAACAGACATTTTGGGGCTGTTTCATTGTCCCTGGGGTCTAATAAGGCAAGACGTGTTTTCCTTTTACACTTAAAGCCTCACTGTATGGATCCTAAAGCGCCTGAGCATTCAACTGTAAGACATCCTCCAAAATGAACTGCTTCACTGTTGCAGTGTCTACACACAGCACTTCACCAACATGGCTCATAATAAGGCTCGTGTCAAGTTGAGCTTTGCTTGCGTGTGCAGCTCGGTTTTTGTGTGTGTTAGTGCCTGCCAATCAGATCCTGACTTGGGGGGAAAAAAGAAAAAAACTGTGAATAGAAGGGAAGTGAATCTGCAAACAGTTTCTTTTATTCTCTCTTCCCCATTTCTCTGTCTATCACCCTGTGTCTGACAGGCTTAACCTGCCTCAGTCTGACTGCCCTTCAGACGCCAATACTGTGCTGAAAAGAAAGGGATATCAGAAAGGAGATATGCATCCCCGAACCGACGAATAAAACTCTACCCCGAAGCCTCCTTCATCAACCTGGCTCCTGCTGTTGTGTCTGCCTGCATTTCAGTGCCTCAGATTTAGAAATTGATAGCTTTCCATGTGAATCAAAGGCGTTACAAAGAAGTCCTGGGTTAAGTGAGACTACTGCTCTAAACAAGAAGCCTTCGCCCGATACTTTTGGTACAATCATGACAAATGACACCAAGATCCTTACGCATGCCAACAATGTCACGTTAAAAGGTGCCGCTTCTAAGTGTTTGCTTTATGTTTCAAGTTTTGAGATCCTGTGTCAACCCCAACACGAGCACAATGGATCAATAAATAATGCATGATTCTAGTAAAAAAGGTTATAGGACATTATCACTAACGGTGCCAAATGCCGGTGCAATAAAAGTTTCATTGCAGGTTGCAAAGCAATACTTCCATCCAAAGTTATGGTTAAAGATAGACAGCAAGCACAGATAGAGAGGAGGAAAACAGCATCTCTGGATTTTGCAGGGATTAAACTGAGGCTTGGTTGCTAAATGCATTTTAGCTTATCTGGTATAGAATTGTATAACACTTGGCTTTAATATCACCCCCTTAGCAAAATATGTCTACGATCTAAATGCATAATCAAGGGAAAAAAAGATTGTAGCTACAGCAAAATATCGACTAAAGACACAAAAATTTCCCCTATAAAATCTAATAATCTGACCATCAGCACTGAATATGGGCTGCTTTTGATGCTCAGTACTCAAAATGCATTAAACATTCAGCATTAGGTGCAATCCGACGCTAGAGTTGTCAGGTCGAACATGCTCCACTAAAGAAAATAGTCCCTATGAAACCTAATGACACTTTTGTAACACAAACTGCCTTAATAACTACATATGTTAAGTAACAGGATCAGTTTTTGTAATTTGGGTGAAGTGCGTCATTTATCGAAAACCCTTTCACGCTCCCTGCAGTCCCACATAGCACCAGTTACAGAAAGTCACTTCCCGTAATTAAAGACTGACACTTCTAATCAGACGTTCGCTCTAAAGACAGAACCCAGCCAACCAAGCAGTCAGGCAGCAATTTTATAATTTCCTCTGCCTTTTTTTTCTGTTTCTGCCTCTCTTTACTAGCTTTTGCGCAAGTCGTACCAAAAATAGAAAGCACGGCTCCTCAGCAGTGAGCTGTGACCTCGCTAATTAAGACCAGTATTAAAGGGAAGCGGTAGTTGTCATGTTCTTGACTGTTTTTTTGTTTTGGTTTTTTTTGGGAGGGAGCTGATTGTGCTTGAGGCATACACTAATTAAATCTCCCATATGGCAGCTTGTACCGTGTCCACACTGTAGGAGTCACTCAAGTGAGAGATTGCTCCCCAGCAGAGGATACGAGACAGGCAGGAAACAGAGCTTTTCCTCAGTTGCTTTCAGACAGGGTTAGCGCTGAGTGAGGGTGTGGCGGGTGAAGAAAAGAGCCAAGGAGGCAAAGGGTGAAAACAGAACAAACAACAACGAGCAAGGGGACAATGGTGGAGGAGACGGTGAGGTGTAAAGTATCTTTTATTCATGTATTCCTCTGTGACAGCTACCATCCAGGCAGGAATCACTCCTTTAACAAAATGTGCCACACAGATGTGGTGAGACGGGAATCAGCAGGGAGGATGGTAGGAAGAAGGAACAAAGAATTCCTTTCAGTCAAAGTCTAACCCCAACAAGGACAGTCTCCCCCCAGAGTTGTATTGGCTGTCTTCATTGTTCCATCACAAAAGAAGACAGGTTTATTTGGAGAGAAAATTGGCTCTCTCTGTCCACCATCATGACTAAGACAGGCTACAGGGAAGCCAGAATACAGGACAGTGCAGAGCATAAACTGAGCATGCACCCCAAGCATGTCCAAGTTTACTCAAACTGAGACTTTTACGCAGTTTGTACAGTAATATTTTTGAGAGTGTGACTGAAATCAGAAACAGGAAATTGCACCAGAGGAAGGTATTATGGGTGTAATTGGAAATGTGTTGACATCTGATGGACAGCAGTTCATTGTGCACAAACAGCCAAGTATCATAATTGGACAAACCGCAGTCTGGGCTTATTTTCATATTTGGCTATTTATTGGGCCTTTCCACTAATGACCACCAGAGACTGTAACTTCCTGCCAGTCACTCAGGCAGAAGTTAGAGATACTCTGACATCATTTCTTTCAACTTCCTCTGCAATCGAAATAACTTGATATATGACAAGTTATGAATGTTATTGGCTTTGTCACTGTGAAAGATCCAATATTTCTCCTTCTATTGTGCTCCCGTAAAAAAAGCAGACGTGACTGCACTTTAAGAAGACCCTCAGCATATTACAAATCATGCACGATTTGCATAGAGAGGACAATATCTCAGAGCATTACGCACATGCACACAAACTGGAAATATGATAGGGATATTGACGAGACCCACTCTTTCCACAGCACGCAGTTAAGCCAGTTGTTTACGAACACTGTAATTCTACTCTACACCACTGCGTGCAGTTGTTGTGCTCATTACTGCTTAATTACCACACTCGGAGACTGCAAGATGCGTCTGATGGTCCTTGTTTACTTTCATATCGCCATCTCCATCTCAGGTGACCTTATCTGTCTCTTCTCTGACATCAGCACGTCATCATCAGCAAGGCGAGGCATGTGTGTGTCTGTGTAATCATGTTTAGTGGAGGATCAGACATTGATGAATAATATTTGCTTGACTGATGAACAACAACAACAACCCTGCCTGCACTGGCTCGGGCTGACAAGTCTGTGTTTCGATGTCTGAAATCTGAGTCAGTTCACTATGAATTTGATGGAGATGGAAAAGGGCATGACGGTGTTTCAAAAGCTCACCGACAAATCAAAAACAGTAGGGGGATGAAAAGAGGCAGTGCAGTGTAGCCTTTCCCGCACTGGTTTTCCTGTGTAGATCGCATTAGATGGCGCACCTTGTTACGCCTCAATACCTAAAAATAGCAACGATATCAATCAGTGTGTTAATAATAGTTGGTCATATGGGACACAGACTCAGTTTTGTGATACTTCTGGACTCATAACAATGAGTCAGACTGGCTCGGAGGAGGGCTCAGCTGCAGCACAGAGCACAGCGAGGATATTGCACATGATGCCACAGGGGTGAATGGCAGTAAGAGAAAGCTGCTCGTGATGCAATCCTACAGGAGACAAGTAACACAACCAGAAGCTCCTTGGCAAACCACAAAGTAGCTGCCAAGCACACTGATGCAGCATTGTACCCACTGACATTTCATTATGATATATACTGGAAACTCCAACATCCTCCATACAGGAAGTAGTTCAAAGTCATACTCAAAGTGTATCATCATACTGTGAACACATCTTTGTTTTTTTGTTTTTTTACATATATATGAAATTCTTGACAGTTAGACATTTAAATCCACACTGCAGTTATGCAAACTTTGCAGCGTCTCTTGTTATTTTGCTCAAGTTTTCTTTTCTATTGCTCAATCATTATTAAAAACTCTTTTTGGTTTTTTTTTCTCCCTATTGGCCCTCAAAAGCCCACAACGCTTCTGAAAGTACTTAGAGAAACTCACTGGGGTTGAAACTCACAATGATGAGAGCAATACACAGGAAAATGTCAGCTATTATTAAAATGTCTTAGCTGTGACTCTTTACAGGGATCTAAAAGAGCCGCTGTAGTTCAAGCATGACAGTTATGTTTATTGCTTTGGAATTTAAATAGTGAGAGTCAAACTAAAGCTACTTTAATTAGCTGTACAATGAGAGAAACAGTCGTGTGATGAAGTTTTCACATCGCCCTTCGCAACTTTGTGAAAAACCCAAGTACATCCTTACTGCTTTCAGAGGAAGTAAGAGGGTATGTAGCTGCCAGGTGCTGCTAAACAAACACACTTCTTTCAGATACGTGTTAACACAATGCCACAATGTGGTAGGAATGAACATCCCAACAAATTCACCTCAAGGTCAGACTGTGCACTGCTCAGAGAAACTGGAAAAAAACTAAACAAAACAAGAGACTCTAAAGGCCTCAGTTAGGACATTAAATGTGAAAGTTAATGACAACACAATTAGAAAACAGCTAAACAAGTATGACATGCTTGGAGAAAGTCTCTTCTCTCTAAAAAGAACAGGTATACAAATAAACAAACAAACCACAAAACATCTGGAACAATGTCTTTTGGACAAATGAGAGCAAAGTGGAGATGTTAAGACATAATGCACAGCCATGAAATCCAAACAAAGCATATCAACCATCGAGCACGGTGGTGGAGGGGTGAGGATTTTGCAGCCACGGGACATAAGGACATTGCAGTTGACTATATAAAAGTCAAAGCCTTAAGAAGTCACCTGACTGAAATTGTGTGGCAGGACCCTATGAGAGCTGTGTATAAATTAATGCCCTCAAACCTCAATTAAGTGAAGCAATCTTGTACAGAAAAGTAGGGCAGATTGCTTGTTATTGCAAATTATTGCTGCTAAAGGCACATCTACAAGCTATCGAATCATGGGTTACATTTAGTTTTTTAAAGGACTGCATGTTAAAACTTTATTTTTCACATGTAGAAAAAAAGACCTTAAAAGCAAGCTTTAAATATAGCAATGACAAGAGTCTTTTTTCCCCTAGAAATGTGTCTGCCAGCTTTTTGCTAGCATTTTCCCAACCCCACACTCACACCTCTGAATTCACTTATAACTTATCTGGCGTACATGACTATTTACAAGATTTTCAGTAAAATGCTGTCCGTGAAGCCTCTTGTTACTCAGAAAATTGCCCTTATGTCTACTGAAAATATGAAAATTTGTGTGCAAGTTACTGCAAATTTAAAAACACTACTAGACACAGCAGTAGTGGGTACTTTATTGGCAGTGATGGCAGTGATGGCAGTGGAAAGTGCAACTTCATAGTGACTGTCTATATCACTCCAATATCACTCAAAAAAAATATGATGGTGCCAGACAGTTCATGTACAGTTCATGGATATACATGCATCACTTTCTCCCACAAATTGCATGAATGCTGTCAAATGTGCCACTTGTTCAAGCAGCATGTGAGCAGGTTGAAGTAAGTTTGGAGGATCCCACCAGACTGAGTCACTTGGTTTTATTTTCTGTTTTTGTGTTTATTGGAAAAAAAGTGTGTGCAAGAAAAACTGAAGACAAGTCAAAAAATCCCAAACTGCAACAGAAGAAGTGCACACGCATGCCTCTGCGCGACTGTGTGACATGCAAACAGGAAGTGAAAACGGAGCAATGGCACAGAACAAAGGCCAGTGCTTTTCTTTGTCTTTTTTTGACGCTCAAATTCGACGACAAGACTTTAGTTTTCTTCTCGAGAACATAGGCGGCTCAAGTCAGGCGAGAAAGGAAAACAAACAAGTCGGCAGAATGAAGCAGCTCCTCTCGACACAAAAGCAGCAGATGTCATTTCTGGACAGGAAGTGTGGCTTTTGCAAAAAGGAAGTATACGACATGTTTAAGGGCCACTAACTCAGCTGTGTTCTAAGTAAAGTCTGACGGCTTTGTGCTAGCGTGCAACCAAGCTGTAACAAACAAATAAATCACACCGTGCTCTCAAGACTAAGGAATTGTGGATTTTTTTTTTTTTTTTTTTTTTTTTAAGCTATGCTGCAAAGATGAATGGAAGTTAATGTTATTTATTGGTGTGGATAAAAATGAATGGACTGAAATGGAAAAGCTTTAGGTTATTTTCCATTTTTAACTGACAGCCCCTGCAGAAGCTTCAGGTTTACAGCTTGTCATCGCCTTAAACCCAAAATAGTGCAATCATACCAAATGCTTATGTCTCTTGTCATGCAAGGCATAGGGCAGCATTTATCATGAATAACAGCCAAAGTGTCATTATGGGTTTGATTGGGCAGTGGGTGTTGCTAGATGCTGAGGTTTATCAGAGCGAAGAAGGGCCAGACAGTAAGGTGTGAAGATGCAGATTGACCATATGTTGGTGAAGGCTATGTTTTCGCTCCAGTGGACAGTCAGTAAGATGCCTGCTGCCTTCACGTCTGCTTTGTCTGCTTCTGAACGCAGCTTTCTACCTGCTGCTAAAGCAAACTATGAAACATGACTCATCTCCTATTTATCTGTTTTTAGGTGAAAGCCTTCTTGTTGGCAAAGAATCCTACATATTAAAAAAACTACTAAAACAAGCCACTGATGAAAAAAAAAGCTGAAATATTTTATCTACCCTTTCACATTTCAACACAACAATCAAGAAAAGTAATGTAACAAGTGTCAAACTAGGTCATGTTGCAACACAGGAGGCGACCACGCATACAGAGTCGAAGTTAGCGGAGCAGCCACGAGCACAGGATGTGAAGGGTCACTCGCAGTGTGCGGCTGAGGTTGTTTTTAAGCTTGACACACATCGGCCAGTGCTATCTGTAATAACCAAGGACCATAGAATGGCAAACTTGTGCGCGTAGATCTCAGCTACCATATTAGAAGCTGAGGTGAAAGTGTATACAGAAAAGAAAAGAAAAGTAAAGCCCTATAAGTCAAATGAATTCTCGTCAAGGCTGGATAAATAATTTAGGTCGTTTTCTATAGTTAAACTAAACCCAGTGAACACACATGCTTAGCTTGGACCTGTTGGACAATGACGTTAATGCTTTAACAGGTTTCATAATAAACAGTAATATGTGTGACAAGTGACGAGGGATATTAGCATTTGTTTTGCTGCCATCACCATGTATGCATCCCATTTCTCATAATAGCAAGTGCAAATATGAATGTAATGTATAGGAAATCAATAACAACGTGGTATAATGGTTACATAATGTACATGTCAAATGTTTCCTTAGCTATTTGTCTGGATTAAATCCTTTCAACAAGCAGAGTTTGGAGTGTGTCCAATCAGACTGTGCTGTCCTAAGCACATTGTTGCTTTACTGTAAATATCAAACTCGATTATCTTCTTTGAGAGCAACATTTTTTTCCTTATTTCTCTCCATAATGAGAGGGCCAATGGTGTTAATGGGAACAGAACTGGGGCATTTTTTCTGCCTACCCACGGCTACATCAGCATTCAGCAACAATGCTGGGCCATCTCACTCAATTCAGATATCTCACAAGAGACCCCGTATATCAAGAACAAGCTCGAACACTTGTCAAGGTTTTTCTAGCAGGCCCTCAGAGCCCCTTTTCAATTCGCTGTGGTTCCCACACCTACTGAAGCAAACCTCAAACAGAACCACAGATCCACAGATTCAGGCGTTTTCTAAGCGAGTTCTCAGGTCACCAGCCTCAAGCTCTCTACCCTTTCTCATCCAGGAGAAAACAACAACAAG
This sequence comes from Oreochromis niloticus, assembly GCF_001858045.2. NCBI lineage: Eukaryota > Metazoa > Chordata > Actinopteri > Cichliformes > Cichlidae > Oreochromis > Oreochromis niloticus. The sequence goes on from NC_031984.2 coordinate 27,898,024, forward strand.
CTTAAAACAATGCACCCATTAAGGATCTCTCTTTTTTGGAAAGAGGATTGGGGTGGCTAGTCACAAAGGGAGACGGGGCATTTTGGATAGGGAATGGGGCCATTTAGGGGTCGACATGGCATGAAATTGAATAAATAAATGAAGAAATCCCCTCTTTGTGGCCTGGGTGCAGCAGAGCCAGAGAATGGCCCGTGGCGTTGCCATAATGAGGGACCCCAGCAAACCTTAGCAGAATTCTTTTTCTCTCAGGCCGTAATTCACATCTTTCCCCAACCCTCCAAAAACTCCCTCAGCTCCCCTTCACCCACCAACCAGTCCCTTGCTGTCTTCCAAGAGAAAGCCTTTTTGGCAGCGCCAATCACCAAAACACAAAGTCTTCTTTGAGCCTCGTCCAGTTTTTTTTTTCCCCTCCCCATCTCGCTCACTTCCGCTTTGAAGGACTTTAAACTTCAGGGCTCTTTGAGCTGTTCACATGGGCGGAAACTAAACACGACAGGGGGATGACACAGTGCCTTTGCGACAGAGGACAGGCAGAAAGCGCTGGACCGAATACTTCCTGTTTAAGACTGGGTACTCATCACAACCCTGCTGTACAAATGAATGGATGACACACGATGAATATGCGGACTACATATTTTGGACACCTCAGATGACAAATTGTTGAGATTGTCTCAGTAAGCATGTTAGGCTTTCAAAACTGTACTTTCAAAAGGTTCCACAGTTGCTAGAATTTTACAATTTAAATTTCTGAGCTTGCTGACATTTCTGTCCAGTATTGCACAAAGTTGCTTTGCACATTTTGTTGTACAAGCTGCTCCCAACTACAAAAGAGAAAACTTCCAGGAGGAGACATGTGGTCCTAATAATCATTCATAAATGACACCAGCAAATCCACAGATATAATTTTCCACCCTGGGTAGTATTCTTCTCCCGGGTAGAAGTCTCCACTGAGGCACAACATTATATTTTCTTGACAGTGGATGTGTCAGAAGTACAGGAAGAATGTATTTTTCATTTTACACAAAGAAGAATGAGAAAGTTTTAATCTATTAAAACTATCCATTTTATTTTTTGTCATTATTTTTCCACATAGTTCTAGTTTAGCTTTAGTCACCAGGTGGCTATACTGGATTTTGATTCCTTTTGTATTCGTTTTATGCATCTGCTGCAATGTGGACTTAAAAAAACACTGCAATGTGTCCAGTTTTTCATGCTTTAGGCAGCACCGGACACATGTTTCAGGCTTAATATCAATTCTACCACTCTCACTACAAATGAACAGGAACAAAAGACAGAGAAGCACAGAACACTTATTCTTATATACTTGGACAACACGCTGGAAATGGAAACATCTGTGTATTTGTTTCAGTGAATGTTACAGCCATCTCAAAACCTATTACAAATGTCTCTACCTGTAGCCCACATGGCTCAAATTACATTTTGTCTTTAAAAGGAACATCCACGACATTTTTTTCCTAAGTTGCTTTCCTGTCGAGGGGTGACATGTGTTGATCAGTAGATAACATCATGGACCAGATTGGAGAGGCCATCTGGACATTTGTACACTTGGTTGGGTTTTTTTTTGGGGGGGGGGGGGGGGGGTTGGTGCTGACAGACATGGGTATCACAGACTGGACCAGAGTGTGGCAAGTATGAAGCTGAGTGAGCCATCAGTGACCTGTGACGCTGCCGGCTAACCAGTTGATGTAGCACAGGTGGTTACTCAAGCTAAACTCCATGATATTCATACGCATGTATCCAAGAGAACATTGTAGTTTGCCTTCATGTACACATCCAAGCAAAACCAAAGTACGAATGCCACACCTAACAAGCAGCTGAGCAGACATAAACAAGGTTACAGGGACAGAGAGGGAGGAAATTGAATGGTGGCAAAGACACAAATTAGTGGCTTACATTACACCATAATGGCTCTTTGGCAAAGCAAGGGGGAAGATCACAGAGACTGTTCGCTGGTTCTGACTTAAACAACATTTACCAGCCTGATAGAGAATGCCATTAAACGGGCAGACAGCAGCTAGTCAAAGCCCTGCCTGTCTGAAAAAAAAGTACTTCTCAGTCTCTGAAAGCACAAACCTACATCCTATCTCACTTCTCGTTTTGGCAGCCACAAATGCAGCAAACGCTGAGGTAAGTTTCCACTTCTAGAAGTGATATTTGCAGGTCGATTTTGATTCACCATATTCAGCCGCAGAGCAAGTTAAATAGTGAGCCACATTTAATTCTGTGATAAAGAGACAATAGGTCTGGTGAATTTAAAAAAAAGAAAGAAGAAAATACATAAAAACCACTATCTGTCCTGCAAAGGCTCTTGCAAGCTGAAGAGTCTCTGCAGGATGGATAGAAAATTGAAAACTGAACATGTTAACGTGCCATATCAAAACATTTTTCTTAAAAGGTTTCCTGTCAGCACATGAGAACAAAAACTTTACGGTACCCGCATGTATGACTCAAGCCTTTTATAAAGCCACGTGAGTTGGCAAAAATGTCACCACAGCTAGCAAATGCCAAAATAAAAGCCCTTCAGCTACCATGCCCAAGATTTTGTCAGCAGCTGTCATGAACAGTTACCACAACATTGTCGGAGCTTCCTTGACTAGCGGGGGGGGGGTTAAAAAAGAGCCTTACCAGTTGGCTGGTTGGTAAATTGTTTATCTCAAAGCTCATTAATTAAGTGAATCATGTCAAAAACAATTTCAGGATAACAGTGAAAATGTTCTTTGTTTGTAGCTGTGGCATTTAGCTGGAAAAGAAAATCCTGCGATGTTCTGGGTGTTCACTCCACCACTCAGGCCATCACAGAGCAGGAGTGCAGAGTGTCTAAGCTTCTGGTTTAAAATGATCATTATGAAATAAATCCTGTCTATAAGCCTCTCTTTTATGATGCATATCTGTCTCTGACAAGTATGAAACAGACTTAAAATTAAGTAGTGACTGCACAACCAAGAAGATAATGCTCTTGTTTTCAGTAGTAGCTTATGGAAACTTTCCCCCGGTAGGTGAAATGGCGTAAGGTTGAAGTAACTGTGTAAACTCTACTTGGCCAATCAAAAAGAACCTTGTTGTTGATGGAGAGTTATAAAAATTCAAAGTAAAACAGGAATAACCCTTAGATGGGGATTCACCAGATGGAAAGAGCAATATTCAGTTTGCCAGATCACATCATTTCTAGTTGATCAGAAAGTAATAAAAAATGAAAAAGGCAGAGCTTTGTTACTGTGACTCTAAAGCCCTGTGAGGCAAACTGCCAGTTTGTTAATTAAAACTAACTGGCTTGGTAAGCTTAACCAGGCTTTACCCATTATCTTTGCCACAGTCAGTAAAGTTTTGTGTGAAGATGTACTAGTCCAGCATTTTTCTATCAGGCAAATGACCTTTAACCCCCTCCTGAAAGAAGACCCACATCTGGTAGTATTTAAAAAAGCAAACAAACATTGTAATCCTGCTGCCTCAGTCTGTAAACCAAACCCTCAAGGGACAGCTTGTGTCAAGTCATTCTGCAGACATCCGTCCATCCTGCTACCTTTTCACCACACTGCACAGTCGCTGCACCCGGTGTCTTCCCTAAGAAAGTACATGCGCCAACTTCGTCCAGATTACGATGTGATCTCGAAGAACACTGGAGGTCTCACGTTGCCTTGCTTTTACTATTCAGCCCATATCATCTGCTGTCACTTATATCAGCCTGTTAAAAAGCACAGTGCCTCACATACGCGGTTTTACCATTTCCAGCCAGTACAAAACAGTGAATGTCCAAGTTCTCGCCAGACATTACATGATCTGATATCTGACACGTTGATATGCAAACTGATGAAATGCTACTGACCTCTGTAGATCACAGATTTGAAAGGACACACTCCTGAATAGGTCCACTTCTTAAAATGCTACTTCTAAGAGAGAAATCACTAAGAAAATTCTTGGACACAGTAAAAAGAGATTTCGTCTGATAATCTCCAAGCATCTCTCACAAAGAGAAGGAAGCTTTTCTTTGCTTTTGCATCATGCCTCTGGGTGTTACAGTGGTTTAGACTTGTTAACTTGAATACTTTAAATTCCTGCTACAGTCTTATGCTTCAAAGAAATAGCTTATCAAAACACATGACTAAAAAAAGCACAGAGATTAAGTTGGAAACTGACATTTACCACCCCGACATTGCAATAAGTTCGTCTGGCACTGTACCCGCGCTGCAAGGTACCAATTGTCCAGACTGTGATGGATGGGTGCACAGCAGCAGCAGCTTGAAACTTTATTTATATGAAAATTTGCAGCTTATGCAATGAACTGAAGTACAGTTAACACAAAAGGCAAAGCATGTAATATTATTCACTGCATTGAGAGGCACTGACTATTTACAGGTTTGATTAACCTACAAGTTACATGTTACAAGTTACAAGTTACAAACCCTCAAAAAGCCCCAGCAGTCTGCCACAGTAACTGTTCTACCTGCTGTTCAGTCTCCACAGGGTGCCCCCCCAATGCCCTCACTCATATATGTGGAGTGGGTTTTACTTCAGCTAAAGGCTGCAGTGAACTGAAACCACCAGCGTTGTGGCTACGACGAGAGCTAGAATCTTAAGCTATTTATACGCCCAAGCCCAGAGAAATCCGATGCTGGTCTTTACAACTAAGGAGGGACACCGAACGAGAGGGAGAAAGATGGGCCAGACAAAAAAAAAGGGGGGGGGGAATAGGAATAGGAATGGACATCAAATAGGAAAATAGGAAAAAAGTAGAAGGGGGGAAGCTCGGAGCTGTCTGTCGGCATGTTTACCTTTGTAAGCACTACATATAGGATGTGTGTACGCGTGTCATCCTGTTTGCTCAGCTACAGCCAAAGAGGTGTTAAAAAAAAAAAAAAAAGTCTAGCATCAAAACACAATTTCACTTCTTCATGGCAGCGCAGGTTAGCATCGGATGAGTACTCTCACTTGTGTGTGGCCCAAAGTAAAGGTCACAGTCCTTCCAGATGTTTCCTATTATCCTGCAGCACTGACAGGACCTCTGCGGTCACTTTTCCATCACTCACTTTTCAGAATTAAGAAGGAAGGTCATAAGCCAAGAAAAAAAACTATCAGCCACTCATTTCCAGGATTCACCGAGACATGGGTCAGCGTGGTCAAAAAAGAAAAACAATCCCAAATGACAACCAACCATATTCATGGCATTCAAGGAAAATCCCTCACATCTAGCAGGTATGACGCCACCGACCACATTCCTATCACAGATAGCCTAGTATTTTGGTGCATCATGGCTGGGAAAATCCAGCTGCGCAGATTAAACCATACCCTGAAGAAAATTCCCATAAATCTATCGAGCTAGGAAGTGATTATTTCACACAAACAAACAAGGGAATGCGTGGCGACAAAAGCTTGAAGAGCACAGCCATCTTCATAAAAAGGAAGCAGCTTGTTAAATGTGACAGCTTCCGATCTACTCAAAGAGTTAATAGATTTAGAGATTTGCTGCGATAACAGTGAGGGGGAGAAAAAATGAATCCTCTAATCCCTCTTTTCACACCCCCCCAACCCCCTTCTCACCTCTTGTCCTCACCACTATCCCCACACGCTTCCCTACAGCACATTGGATGAGCTTGTTGGCGCTGGTAATTGCCAAGGGATGAGTGACATGCAGAATGGCTGAGGTGCCAAAGCCGGATAACCATCTCTTTTTGTGTGTGTGTGTGTCATTGCAATCATTGCAATTGAGAAGCTGCTCTGCTAAGGGCTTTTTTTCCACTGGGTTTTTAAAGTGCATAAAGGGAGGTGGAAAATAAATCAATGATAAGGCAATGGAGATGATGAAGATGGCCAACAGCTACTGTACTATCAGCTGATAAAAAAAAAAACCCTCAACAAGACCAGAAAACAAAATCATAGTGCGAGCGGTTACAGATAAGAGAGAAGCTGACATGCATAAAAAGAATCAATACACTGAAAAATTAAGTAAGTCATCACTGATGATGAGAAGTAATCCCAACGCTACGTTCAGATGGGAACTAATCTATTTCTAGGGGAATAAGGTTAAGGGGTGGGGGGTAGATAGACTTCACAGGGTTAAGATTATTCGCATCTCAGTGTGAATTTCACAAAATCAAAACTAAATAAAGTGGCAATTACATTCAATACACGTGGTGTGACAATAGCATGCGTGGACTTGAAAGCTGTTCAAGCGTAAACTGTGCTGTGTTCTAGTCACAGGCAAAATTCACTTTTCATTACACAGCAAAATGCATTGGTATTCAATGCACTGTGAATGAACTGAATTCTGGGAAATGTGGGAGTTATCTAAGCAATGAGGAAGGGTGAGAAAAAGCTGAGGAGCTGAACAAAAATCTTACTTATTACCATTTTATTTAAATAGGCTGCCCATCTCAGCCTTTTTACACTGTGGGGCTTACACATCCCCAAACTATCTGCCCACACCCTTACTGAACCTATCTGTATCTTTACTGGGAACATATGTTCTGAGCTCCCACAGCCAGACTTTTCCTTATCAACATCACAGTGAGCTGCATGGTGACACAGCCTTGGCTCCCAGCAAGGGTTCTCACTGAGGGTTTTCTGCCGAGCTGGACCCTGGACAGAAAACACTGGGTGGTGGGGGGAGGGGATTCGCAAAAGATTGGCCATGGAGGAGGTGGTGGAGAGCGGGGCTTCTTTTCTCGTTTTGCTCTGGATCCTCATGTTTGCCTTTAGCAGTGTAAGCACCTCATCACCCGCCCACCCCCCCAGGTGAAAATTCAGTGGACAGTGTCACATGCAGGTTAATGGGGAGCAGTGTGTTTTGCCATCAGGCCTCTTTAGTGCCGTGTACCTACACGTGAAGATGACTGTTAACGAAGGCATTCGCAGACATGCATTCCAATCCAAAGAAACACTTGTTAACAAGATGATACAAATAACCAACCTGTCAGTTTCTGCAGCACAGAACATCGCCGGATATGATTGGCATAAAAAAAATGTTTTTTCAAAGATGCTGGATTGTATTGAGTAGTTGCCAAATGGTAGTATTTACTTTTAAAACAAAATCTCATTGGCTCATGAAATGGGCATAGAGAGCATTCTATGCAAAGACCCTGGAGATAACATTACATCGCACAAGCCAGACCATATTACTGGCCTCAGGCTAAACACCGTGTGGCTTAAATCAAAAGACTCCCAGCTCACGTGATGATAGGCCGGGGCATGGTGAAGGGCACAAGGCACTGACAGCTTTCAGATGTTCAGACTTCCCTGATAAACCATTGAGACTTCATCATTACCATTGTGCGTGGATATGAGTTTGGTGAGAGTGGAGGGAGGTCAAAGCATGTTCCTTTGACCTCCTTGCAACAGAAGATAAGCCTCAATTGAGTCCACTGTTGTGCTGGATACAGAACAGTGAAGTTATATTACGTAGGTATAACTCTGAAAATGCCATGCACCACGAATGGCATGACACGGCGGTGCGGTGAGCCTTCTGCACCGGTCACCTCAAGAACTTTGAGGAAGTTCAACACGTGACAGCAGAGAGGAAAGAGGGAACCGTGACATACTTAGCAAAAATGTGTCATATGTTGAAATGTTAAAAAAAAAAAAGTGAGGCAAAAAAAGGCAAAGTGAAAATGATGAGAATCAAAGTCTGCCATCGAGTCGGCAAGGTGCAAAAGAAAGATAGACGATATTCTGTAGTTGCCCTGACCTTTATGTGGAAGGGGCATCGACAGAGGGAATTTCCCTGAAGCAGACAAATAAGCCATTGTATATAAAAGAAAAATAAGTAAGGTCACAATATAGTCATCACATTAAATGCGGCGAGGTGGAGTTAACCACGCTGTGGTTTTGAGTCTCAGCTGGAGGCAGGAGCCACCTGCACTGTACAATTACCAGAGATGACAAGGCGGGGATGAGGGGAGGAAAGGCCAACGGAAAATGACAAGGGGAAGTGACAAATTGAATAGTCCCCCTGCAGGTGGGTGCCATCTATACTCGCGCTGTGCTCGGCGGCTGAATGGAGCATGCAAAATTACCAGGACGTTCATTCATGAGGTAGCTGAAGTACAAAGAGCGAATAAGCAAACGGTTTCTTATCGCTGTCTGAAAAAAGGAGGTGTGGCAGGGTGTGATGTTCATGAATACCTATTTATTTGTATTTAAAAAAATGTATGTGCGAACTGGGCTCTCCTTTCCTTTGTTTGTTTCAAGCCTGAGCTTTAACACACAATGGAAAGGTGAGAATAACACCACCACCCTCCTCTCAAAACACTAAATATGTATGAGTCCCTGCAGACGTCCTAAGACACACGGTTTAACATCTCAAAAGTTTTCATTGATAACAGTAGCCTCAGATGCACGCAGGTCTTTCACCAAGCTGTCAGCGGCAGTCTGCGTCGCAGTTAAAAGCCACGCAAACAGCAGCAAACGGCAACTGCGCGTCCCAAGCCCGTTCCTACAGAAGAAGCGTTCACAGACAGGGCTGAAGTAAAAGTTCAAGCAGCCCGCATGGACACAGAATCACGCAAAACTGAATGCAAATTTATTGTGGTTTAATCTGACAGATTAGATCATCTTTGGGGTGGGTTGCTTTTTTGCTTTTGTTTTTGCCTTGCAAAGGCTGCTTCTTGATCTTCTCTGTGTATGCTGATTTAAAAAGAGTAGCCTGGGGATTGGAAAAACCTCTAGAACAACACACGAGATGAGCGTGCATCCGGAAATAAATAAAAAACATCCGCTAATATACAGATTTGTAACTGGAGTTTGGCATCATGTTCTGCCAGTGTACGGGAGACAGACTTGCGAGAGGATGTCAAACTTACCGACTGGAGGAAAAGCAACGTCCGAACATAATCCCTCTCGGTGTTCAGTATTTCACTTAAAACACACAGCCTCAGCCGCTGCTGTCGGTCCGAGTCCTTGGCTGCGGGGATACAGTTCTCCTGATGCCCGTCGTCCTCTTCCATGACGGTAACTCAACCCTCAGAAAGGTCGCTCTCTACAGAAATACTCTCCTTTTTTTCTCCCCCTAAGTATCCGCACGTTGTCGGGTCGTTGCTTCAGTCCATTTTTGCATTAGGAAGTTTTTCCCGAAAACCTCGCAGAGCACTGTTGTGAAACACTGGAAGAAAAGTTCACCAAAAGTACCAAACAACAAGCAGAGAGCCCGGCGCAGTGAGCGCAGTCACAGCAGCAACAGCAGCAGCTGAGAGCGAGCGAGGCAGCAAAGCGGAGAGAGGGGAGGAGGAGGAGGAGGAGGGGGAGGGACCCGCTGCCTGCCAGACACATAGAGAGAGCTCACTACTGCTCTGGACACCGAGAACTACCGACCACAGTAGCTTTAAATGCGTACAAGCCACAGTCTGATATTATTAAGTAAACTCCCCGAGTATCCCATTTCCCATGGTACTAAAGGGGTCCCAAAGGCAACAAACTATAAATAACCCAAACGCAGCCCGCCTAAAACACAAAATACTCCCCCACGAACGTGATATTGACAGCGAAGTGGTGATTTTAGTTACATCCATTAAAAAAGATGTAAGAAAGAAGCAAAGAAAGCGCTTAAATGTAGTCCAACTCAAGTCAGCCGCCGTGTTCTGAACTTTAATCTGCCTTTATAGAAAAACAGACGGTTAACAGGTACAAGTCATACAGGTATTCTTAATTTTGCTGGCGTTTCTCCTTCTTAGTCAAATACGATACTAGTGAGCTAAACACATACAACTTGTGAGAAAGACAAAACCATTCGAAATATGACAGTAATCCTAAAACCTTAATTAAAGGTCTTGACTTTCATTGATGTCAAATATTTACCATAACAATGCTCATTTAGGCCCCCTGCCTGTCACCCCACGCGGGGTCTCAGTGAGCGTTAATAAGAGAAACGCGCCCTCAAGTGGTTGCAGGCAAAAGTACAACTATCAAGTCCGGGATGGGCAAGGGGACTTCAGGAAGAGTCTACAAGCTCTGATACAAGAAAAGTTTACTTCTTAATATCATGATTGATTTCCCCAGCAAATCCTAACGTTTGCCTTTTTATTTTTTTTTAACACGTGGTCACGAAAGGTGTGTATTTTGATGCAATACAAATTCAAATGGTAATCCTCCATTTACCTTGCTGAGAATTAAAGGTTCAAACCTGTGCCCAGAGCCCTAGACTATTTTTTATAATCTGGATTTATCAATATTGTTAACCAAATCCTTTTTTTGTTGTTTTCAGTTGTAGAACATAAATATTTTAATATAGCTTGAGGGCATACCGGCTTATTGGCTGTCACTATCTCAGCCTTGGGTTACAAATAATATCCCTCAAGTATCTTTGCAGTCAGACTGACCCAGTCCACGCCAGAGGGCAGGTTCACTCTGCAGGCGGTGCAAATATTCACAGTTAATATTCTAATTAATCTGACAGGTTCTAAACACATCTGCTTTTAGAAAGAAACTCACTGAATAGATGTAAAAATCATTAAGAGGAAATAGACCTGTGAAGAAAAAGTCAAACATTATGAATGGAAGGAAATTAAAATGTCAATAATAGTTTTAATTGATGCATGTTACATTCAATACCCATTGCGTTCCTCCCACACACAAAAAAATGCATACATACATATCTTTTTTCTGCCATCTCAGATGAGGAATGCAACAGACAACTTGTAAATGCCTTGATCTATCACATATTTACATATTATCCTCTGCTTCTGTACATGGCAAATCCTTAAATATGATCAAACCTCAGAGGACTAACAGGATACAACGTGTGACTCATTGTATGTAGTTTCTTTGAAGCGTATTTAATGTACTTTCCTTCCGAAAAAGGCATGTGCATACAGCACTGTCATAAAAAGTGAGTCACAATTAGACACGACAGGTTTAAAAACTCCACAACGCGTCCTCTTCATTCATATTTCACAAGATAAAACTCTTCCTTCAGCAGGGTTTTTCTTCCAAAAATGCACAAAAGTACAAAAGAGGACATGTAAGGTAACCAAAGAGAATAGAAAATAAACATAAAATGAACATAAAAATGTGCTCAGTGCATTAAGACTTTCCAATATAACAAAAGAAACTAGAGGTGTTTGCCCTGCTCCATCTCTGTGATAAATAAATTCACATTGTTACAGGCAGACAGTGAGAGGGCTTGAATTAAAACCAAAAGTACAGTGAGAAAAATAATAGTGAAATTGTTTTTGTTTTTTTAAATTATCATAACATTTGTGAAGGCAAAAGTGCACATTTCTGCAATCCAAACTGAAGATAACTGACATGTTAAATATTATCTCTTCCTGGGTTTACATTTCCAAAGAAAAGAAAAGGAGAAAAAGAAAGAAAATACAGCTTTGATCAGCCAAAATAAAGTCACATAATCCTGTTAGCTACATCAAGTATTTTGGCCTCTGAATCTATCACATAGATTTTGTTTGGAGGAGCGAGACACTTAAAAACTGTGCTCTGGTTCTGCTTCGTAATGAGATACTTGCAACCTTAAAAATATGGTGATTTCAAATTAGGCCTGAAAACAACAAGCGCAAACTCCAGGAGCGCTGTAGCGGCTCTCACTATCAGTAAATTGTGTTTCCAAGCATTAAGGCTAAACTAAATCTATTGTTGCGATCGACATATATCGTGGCATTTTCAAAACTGTATTATCTTAAAGTGACAGGATTCAACCTTAAATGCAATGTGTTGGGCTTTTAGGGGTCTCTGACTCCTTGTAGTGTCAAGTGACTGGCTGAACAAGCAAACGTGGCTGTGTACACACACACTCTCTCACTCACACGCGCACACACAAAATGTAGTGGCAGTTGCGCAATGGGATGGCCTGGCACAGAGCACAAGTGTCAAAAATGACATCTACATACAGTAAAAGCCCAAAGAAAACGATACAAAACTATAAACGTCTCATGTGCTCAGTCAGCTGCTGCGGTGGCCAAGTGTGCGTTCACACTAGGAAGACTAAAGCAGGCTGTGTGTCTGCGTGTGTGTGTGAATGTCGATGAAGTCTGTTGTCAGATCCAATGACGGGTCAACTTTTAAGTTACCTGCATTGAAGCTATATATACATATATATGTGTTTACAACATTTTAAGGTGGATACAAGATGTTTATCTCCTTGGCAAAAAAAATTGATAATAATAATAATCCAACCATAAATCTGTTAGAAACAAAAACAGATGAGCAGATCTGGATTTTGGACACAACTCTGTATTACCAAACCTCTTGAAGTTCATTCATATTACAAGGTTCGACAGACAAACTTTTTACAAGTTCAGAAAGGCCAACAGTGCAACTACTGTATTGCGGTTAAAGACAAGCAGAAATTGTTTTGCCACAAAGCGTGAACCTAAAAACGAGGAGCAACGTTCACTGTTGAACTTCAGCCGTTCAGATCTTCAGTGAGTAGCCGCAACACAGAAATGTAGTTTGTTTTTTCCCACCTTGGCATGGTTTTTGACACTTTGATCTAAGAGTCAAAGGCAAACAGTGTTGATATATGTATTCATATAAATAACAAAATTATACAGTATAAATATAAAGATTCTGTGTGTGCATGTGTGTGTGTGCAAGCACAGTTGTAGGTGGTTTATGAGTACAGAATAGAGAGGGTGTGTGCGTGTGTGTGTATTGTTGTGTGCGCTTGTGTGCCAGTGTTAGGACAGGACACGGGGGAGAGGGGGGAGGGTTAGAGGTGAGGCTTTCCCTCCCCCACCTCATGGAAGAGCGAGGTGTAAAACTCGGGCTCCAGTTGTTTGTTGCGGTAACGCTGCACAATTTCGGTTATTTTCTGCTTCCGCCTCACGTGAGGAGGGTTGTACAAGTCGCTCTCCAGGCGCTTCCGTCGGCATACGTTGATGACCGTTTGGCGCACGAGAAACCCTGAGAGGCAGACACACAAACAGAAGCTCATCAGTATTCACACGCACCACAGCCAATGTGAGTTACGTGGATTTAGATTATTATGCGTGAAAGTGTAGAGCCACAGATAAAACCCAAACACGTAACTGTGCCATCTGCTGGCCAAGAGTTCCAGCGCATTCAACAGAGTAAGACTTTTTTTTTATTTTCCCCCAAAGTTAAACTTATTCATCAACACAGGAAAGATAAATAAATGCCTTAAATGGTTTCTTTCAAAGCCTGATGATGCAACTTGATGACACAGATGAGCAATACTTTTACATTAGAAACCAGAACTTCTGAGGGAAACAGCACACACTTTGTAAATGGGAGTTTATTTCCTGTGCATTTCCAAGTAAAAACATCCATTGTGCAATATTCATGCGTGCGCATTAATAGTGAGAAAATGATTCCTTGTGATGCATGAAAAGTTAAAGTGTGGTAAGGTAAGGATGAACAAGTAAGTGGAAGATAAATGAGCAATTACCAAGAGCTCTGCGGCTGACCACCATGCCATCCACCAGAGGAATCACCATGCCAAATTTACCCACAGCACCATGCAAGCGGATCCTGAAGAGTCCCGTCTTCAGAGGGTGGATGAAGATCAAAGGAACGTCTTTTTCTAGTAACCCCGACCTGCAACATTACGAATAAAGTGAAAAGGGAGGCAAAGATAGGATAAGAAGATAGCTACATTTCAAATACAAGTACTCTGTCTATTTAAATAACTGTGTAATTCTGCTGATGGTGAACAAAGGAGCAATGTTTACAAAAAGGCTTTTAATTCATTTTTCTTTCAAGGCACTTGACAACTGCTGTCACTGCTCTGCCACAGTTCCTCTTTTCTGCCCACTGCACAGCACTTCCTGTTTTGCACATTGGGTTTGCAGCATTGTTTTTTTTTTTTTTTGTTCTTCCTTTTTGCACCTGACCAAAACCAATTCAGAAACCACATGTTTTTTTTTTTATACTGGCAGGCAAGTGCATTGAGCATAAACTTGTGAATACCTGCAGGAAGTGCTGTTGCTCATGCTAGCTTCCAAGCCCGTGCTGGTTTCCGCTAAAAGGTCGGTCAAAGGGAAGTTCTCTAAAAAAACAAACAAACAGAGAAATGAAGACTTCCATGCACATTGATAATTTGGCAAACACCTTCTTACAGACAACATCTAACAGTACAGAGATAAAGTATTTTATACTGAAATATTTTGTGAGGATAAACCTGCTGGCTGACTATAATCTATGAAGGGGCTAGTCTTAAATGACAGTATGAGAGGAGGGGTGGTGGGCCGAATAAAGACTTTATACCTACCAATATCATCAAAGCGCTCCACCCAGACCACAAACGCCTTTGTTTCAGGCCCCAGTTGGGGGAAGGATTTTCCAGTCGATGACCTCTTTGCCTTCACTAAAGGACTCAGCTGGATAAAACAGGTATAATTCAGTTTGATCAAGCATTACATCAAACATTAGAGACCACATATACTCACAGAAGCCAAACTTTACCTTTTTAGCGGACTCCATGCTTTCAGAATGGTTGGGGAACAGTTCCAGTGTGAGATTGGGTTGTTTGAGCATACCGGGCATGAGTTCTGAGTTGGTGTCTGCCTCCACCGTGGAGTCACTGTGCACTGAAGACTCCTCTGCCAAATGAGAGCAAATTGCAACTCCAATCCAGCACAGGGGCTTTCAGTATCTTTGAATTCATATTGAAGATCGTGAATACTGACCTGAGTTTTCTGTTAGAGAAGGAACCACAAAGGCGATTTCTGTCAGAGCATCAGCATAGTACAAAACTTTCTTCTCTCCGTTGAACACCGAACCACCAGTGTCCTCCGGTGTACCCGCTTCCTCTGGAAAAACAAACAAAGACTCATTGAGTTCCCACGAATAACATGTAAACAGATAAATAACAAATGCGATGACCATCTTAGTGTCTTACCTGCTTGTACATCATTGCTATCAGAGCAGTAATTCACAGACCAGCTGGTGTCCAAGTGTCCTGTCCAGCCTGGGTGGCGTCCCACGTCCACAGGCCAGCCCAAAGATAACAGGAACTCCAAGAAGTGGGGCTGGACGCTGGCCGAAGACTCTACATTCCTTAGGATCTGATCACCAACAACAAGAACAAGTTAATGAAAGAGTTTCTTCTTCCTGTTCCTTTTTATGTGTGTAAATAAATAAGTAACTGGAAGAAGTAACTAAGTTAACATCAGTACATTGTAAAGGTAAACAATAATCATTCAATCTGTATTCCCTTACTTCATGACTGCTTTTCTGTCCAGGTTTCACATAGAAAATAAAGACCGTGTCAAAAGGTCGGCAGGGAAGCAGGTCCAGGTAGCTGATGTCATCAAAAAATCCTGGCAAGGTTGACTCCAGAGCAATCAGGTGAGGAGGTAGACGACTGTTGTTGGGTTCCTATGAATGGTTATGTAAACATTATTCTAACAAATACATTTTATTTCACAGATTTAAGTATTTTTTCAGGATCAGATAGGCAACATTTTTAATATGACCTTTTTTCAAATTAAAGAGCTTTTAGACTTCATCTTTCTTTCATGTACAGCAGTTTAGCACATTCTTGCAAACATGTCTTCATGTTAGCTCAGTAACTCAAGATCTATACCATCTATTAATGTGATAACATACACTTAAACTTGTGCCGTATTTAAAGTGATGCATAAATGTTACAAGATGAGAAATATTAAGATCCCCACTTTTACGGAACAGTAGAAAGAACAAAAAGAACCAACCCATCGTTTATCTGAAAAAGGCTTTAAATAGAAAGACAATGGAAACCTACCTACCAATTAGCATGTATATTTAATACCGATCAATCAAAGAGTTTGTAATCTGACATTAAAAAGTAACTGACCTTAAGTGCCTCCAGAGACAAGAAGCCAAAGTGGGAGAGGAAGAGACGTGCTGTCTGGAACTCCTGTGAGGGTGGAGGGGGTTTGCAGTCGGTCTGTGGGTCAGGAAAAGGAGTGGACTTCCAGATTTCCTCACTGTGTCGCTCCAAGGCGTTCTCATACTCTATCTGCTTGGTCATCAGATTACGAAGCTTGTCGTGCTGAACTTCCAGCTGAAAAGACGGGGACGGGACATCTTTAAAACAGGGTAGGGTGGGCCTCGTGAACAGTCGTCGACTGCATGAGCTCAACAGGAATTGAAGCAGAACCCTCACAGTCCAAACAGATACTGACCCCCAAAGGTGAGAGAAAACGTTATGACAGTGTCATCTGTACTTTATAACCATGGGAAACATTTAATCATGGATCACCCATACCATCAAATGCAATCCAGTACAACAGCCCTTTAGTTTATTAAAGGGCTGTTGTACTGGATTACATTCCCCTATAAAAGTTTGTTGAGACAGTGTTAGAGAGGCACCAGTAACTTCACACAGAAACTGCAAAGGATTGAGAAACCACACAAAATGATCACCACTAAACCAGATGATTTGACCTATTTAACACAACACCCAATGAGCCCTCCTGTTTTCAACAACTCACACGAGGGCAAATTCTGTTCAGTGAATCTGAAGCTCTCGAATCTTCCTCCCAGCCCATACAAGACACCTGAGTTTGTGCAATAACAAACAATATTCTTTAAGATATAACAAATCATGGTTTACCCGATACCTGTAAGAGAATAACTTAATTTTTGTGTTATCAGACATAATGTGGATAAAAGCTTAATTATACGGTTCGACGGGAAGCTGATCTCTCACCTCCTTACTGACAATGTCA
The DNA here is from genome assembly GCF_001858045.2 of Oreochromis niloticus. Classification (NCBI taxonomy): domain Eukaryota; kingdom Metazoa; phylum Chordata; class Actinopteri; order Cichliformes; family Cichlidae; genus Oreochromis; species Oreochromis niloticus. The sequence goes on from NC_031984.2 coordinate 27,914,658, forward strand.
TCCAGGTCAGGGATACTGACATCAGCTTTGACAAGAGGGATCTTATCCACCTCCTCAGGGAAGGGCCTCTGTTTCACATTGTACTTAATCCCCACGTCATTGTTGGGTGTTGGGCGGCCTTCAGGAACAAACACCTGCTGCGGGAGGGGAGAAGAAAACAGATATATAACAGAGATGTGTTATCAGATGTGGCGCTACAAGTTTGACAAAATGGTGCAACTTTAAAATATGTTTTAGCTAAGTTATCTTAAAATGTGTTTAATTAATTAGTTAGTTAATTTAATTAGTATTAATCTAGGGTGCGACCTCACCCTCTGATTAGCCCTGGCCCCTCTCGGTTGATGGAAGAGCTGCATGGTCCAGGCATGTCGACCAGCCGTTCCCCGAATCAAAACTGTCACAGAAGGACTGGGGTCTGTGAGGACAAAGACGGCCCAATATTAAAAGCATACCAGACACTTTGTTTTCTCCCAGCATTCAAACTTATTAACTAAAAACATCAAAAGCGAGACAATAAGCTACTGACTTTGCTCATTGCCAAGAGGTTGCTCCAGCATTGCAAGGATGACAGAGTTGTCGAGGACAAAGTAACGGAAGTTACTGGCTCCTGTGGCACTGAGTCTGGCATAGCGAATCAGAGTATCTTCATTCAGCAGGCTGCAAGTAGACGCAGGCCCGCTGGGAGATGGGAAGGCCCCCAACACCTGCATGATACTGGGGAGCACCAGGGAAACACAAATATAAGAAAGAACATAAATACAAGCAAACTGGGTCAACGAATGCAACATATTTCACTATCCAAGAGTCATGTGTATGAAGGTTCAGCAGAAAAAGTGGGACAGCTACGATACTGAGGAAGCAGAAAAATAAACAACAGAAGCAACAACACTTCAGCACAGTCATAAAAGGTTTTGAAGAAAAACCCTACTTGGTTTATAAGAATCAGTCACAATCCATTTCAGTGTTATCACCAAGACTAATGACGGAAAAGTCATCAGCATCACTATGGGGGTGAATTTCGCTGGCTGACTGGCCAAGTTGCAACCCACGGCTATGCTGAGTGGGGAGTTTCCCCTCACAGCTGAGAGGTTTGCTGGATGAGTATCTGGGGCAAAATAGTGCGATTTTATTTACACTTTGCTATAAACTGTTCAGTAAACTCCATTTTTGGACCCAGTTCTGATAGACATTTATAAACAGGAAGAGTTTAGTCATTGCGCAGCTGTTTTTGTGTGCAGCTGAGATTCTCGGTCTGTGGCTGTGGCTGACTTTGTGGCTGTGCTTTTTCACAGGTAGCTAAATTTAAGTGATATGTAGCTTTATTGTGTGATTGACTGCCACTGGAGGTGATATCAATCCGTCTAGCCTATCTAGCAAACAAAGGACAATTTACAGTAGACATACTTTTACTAGCTTATCAAAAATCCAAGGTGCAATACAAGTGTTTAAGTTTAAAGATAAGGAGACCCCACAGCAGGAAATCTAGTGCTTGCTGCAGACTGCTGGTCACATCACAAGACTTATACAGGTGATGAAATGATAACGTAACCATTTTACAATGCAAAGTGTTTGAACAGCCAATGGAGCTTAAGCCTTTTTTCCATTAGTACCTAGTCCGATTGGCTTGACCGGACTCCCTTTCCATTACAATCCAATACCACCTAATGTGCCTGGTCCTGGTTATAGCAACGCAGCCGAGCATCCCGTGGCGTAATTAGTATGCAACATGAATGCTACAGCAAAGCTGGGCATCGAGGCAACGATATACCCGGTGCTCGGTCTGTGGCTTTTTTGTCAGATTTGGGGACCACAGCGTTGTGTTTTTGTAGCGGTTCCCCTCGTTGCCTGGTTTGGATTTTCCTGAATGAGACTCTCTCGTGACTCATCGAGAGATGCTACTGACTGGTGGCATGCAGTCTGTTGATGTCACATTTTTGGATACGATCGCTTGGAAGCCCGGCGGAGTAGGTGCTAAATAAAGTACCTGGCACCAGGTACTATGACCAAATGGAAAACCCTGAAAAGCGTGGCGAGCTGATCGGAGTAGGTACTAATGAAAAAAGGGGCTTTAGTCTCACCAGGACAAAGTTGCCTCAGCAGCATCCTTCACTCTCATGGAAGCCGGGTTGTGCTCCTTCTCCCCTTTATGTCGAACCTCTTGCTCCTGACGGGACTTACTGCCTGAGATTCCCAACTCCACAATTTCCAAAACCTCAACCAAACAGTCCTGGAGCAAAAGAAAATACAAAACAATTTATTGATTTTCTCTTACCTACCGACATACATGAAAGCGAGAGGGGAAAAAAAGTCTTCAGACTTACTTTCTCATCTAACATGTCAGGGTGTTCTGTGAGCCACACACACAGAAACTGGAAGGCAGCTACAATCATGGAGTGGAGGTCTCTGGATTGAAGAGGAGCTGGACGGCTACACTGGAACACAATGTAACCACATATCGAGCTGACAGCGCGTTTACGGTCTGCAGAGTCGACCCCCACCTTCACCTGATTAAGACACACAAAAACACAGAAAAAAAATCTTCTATATTAGATACATTTTAAAAGTGGTTTGTTTGATGCAACTGTGAAAAAATTATGTTTAAAAATGTTGCCTATTTTTTCTTCAAAATGACAACATTTGATTAGTAGTCAAGTCAAGTGGCTTTACTGTTGTTTAAACCATGTGCAGTGGTACAGTACACAGTGAAGCAGTACACATGACTACATAAAGTGCAAGTGTGCGAAAAAATTGCAAAATCGCAAAAAAAAAAGACAAAAAAAAGACAAAACAAAGCAAAAACAGTGCAACACCAGATAGAACAGAACGATACGATACAAGCACAAGACAGTGGAGACACAACAGTGCAATAGAAAAGTGCAACAATGAAAGTGGGTGGTGCAAAAAGACAAGAATATTGTCTTTTGTAAACTCAGAATTGTGTATCAAGTAGAATATTGACATATTAATTGCTCATGCATTGTGGCAGTGTGATTGTAAACAGAGTCCGCAGTCATTACAAGTTAGAGAAACTCTGTTTACAGTAATCTGTGGTACAATGTGAGGGCAACTCCCTTAGTCTGAGCTAGGAAATTAACTGACTGAAGGTGGCAAAAAACACCCAAATGTATCACAAGTCCTCTGTGAAACTGCACTGTGTCATTTGGGAATGGGGTGTAATAACTATCGGTATTTTATCTGTAGTAGGCCAATGCTGACCAATTCCAGTAACGCCCTACACCCAGCTGGTTTCGCTTGCCCCCACAATAGGCCCAGACATTTTATTAAGCGTGTTCCTGGAACACAGCTCTTTCAAACACTTCTTTTTTTTTAAAAGTGATTTTTTTTTAAGTATTCTTTTTTTTAAAGAACACAGTAACTAAAGCTGTTGAGGCCTGAGTAACATTGGTGTACTGGAAGACGACAGTTTTATCTTAGCTAGTCCAGCTAGTAATGACTGCACATTCTTACACTGAGCTTCTATGGTGTTCAAGTTACCTTGGCCAGCCCAGCCAGCAGTTCCAGGGCAGCGAGTGAAATGCTCATGTCTTGCCTCCACTGGGAGTTGAGCCTCTGAGTGACCAGGTGGATGCTGCGCACCAGCAGGCCTGCCGCAGTATCTGGAAGAGCTAGATCATATAACACCCCAAAATACCAAACACTGCAAAGAATAGAGCAATGCAGGATTAAGGCACCAAAGCTAGAAAGTCACACAGAAAGACATTTCTGGATGCTCAGGTGTTAGCAGATATTGCTTCATATTAACATACAACATGCATTAGAGGTGAATGAATTCAGCAAAGCACACAATCCTGAGCAAAATACAGGCAGAGTAAAGAAGAGACAGCAGTAAATAAGCTGCTGAGGAACAGAACTGAGTGATGTTAGCATTTTCACATCAAAATAGCATTTTCAAATTTTATTTTAACAAATAATTAGGAGATTTTTTTTAAAAACAGAGGAACACTGAAAGTTTTAAGAATTACTTAACATTTATCACCCAATTACATTAAATATATGTATGTGGAAGGAAAATTCCAGTTCATCTGACAAAAGACTTTCCTAGTTTGAGCTACTATTTACAGGGTCTAAAAACTTTGAAAACAGCGAATCCTAAGACTCAGAGTTTGCACAACAATGCAAAGTCCACCTATCTGGACACCTTTGTCCCAGAAAAGAATTTTTACAAGTGGAAGCAACACAACCTTGTGTGAGGTTTGTGACACAAAAACAATCTTCTTTATTTCTGTTTTTTACTACGACCTCTGTTACAAAGAACTCTGCACTGTCAAGTGTTTTTTTAAGAGATAATGTTAAGAAATGAAATGAACGGACCAGAACAGAAACTGACTAGAAAACCCAAATAACACTGAAATGGCTGCAGCATTTATAACAATAGATGAGCTACTCTAAAGTATTGCTTTTCCTGTACTAAGCCTCACAACACAATGTTATAGTCCTACAGTTGTGTCTCACAGGAACCCTGCAATCCCTTCCCCCAGTTTCCTGCTGGAAAACAACTTCCTGTTCACTGAAAACAGACATAAATTTGTGCAAAAAAGAAAACAATCAAATGAAAACAAAACATCACTCAGCCCTGCACAGTAAATGCTAAATTTGAATTCCATTTGATTAGACAACATTGTCGCAATCAATCATTTAGGGAAAAAAAAATGCAAATCAAAGCAGTAACTCCACCCACCCCAGTGCCAAACTCTTCTTAAACAACATCACAGCAAACACTTTATATCACCTACAAAGATATTTTACCCAACGCTTCTTAACTCTGCATACCACTTTAACCACGTTAGCTATAAAAAACAAACAAACGAGTCGATAGGTGTTTATGATCTAATGAGAAATCAGCGAGGGATCATTAAAAATAATCCTTCAGCAAACCTGCTATCTGACCAAATAAAGTATTATTGTGTTAATTCATTAAGCACAAAAATATTAGTGTATGTTCAGGAGCGGCATGTCCTACCATAGTCACGGAGCAGCGCCTGTGCAGGGCGTTCAGAGTCTGGGCTGGTGGCCTCCGTGCTGCCTCCACTGTTGAAGCTGATGCCACTGTTCGTACGGCTGTGACTCTGACTCCTCAGGGTTGAGTGGCTGCCATCTATGCTCCCCTGCCACCGAAGAACACAGAAATCTTAATGCCCAGTCCAGCTTGTAGCACCGTAAACATTAACTAATTAGCAGAAAACAAGCTTACTGTTTCAGTCTGGGCGCCTATGGACTCGAGTAAAGCTGAGTCTTGAACAATATTTAGCATTGCACCTGAAAAAAGGGATAAAAATAATAATTAAACAAAAAAAAACAATTTTACACAATCATAAAGTACAAACAATATACAGAGTTAAAATAACTGCAAATATATGAAGCTATCAGCAAATACCCAGTATGAGCTGTGTGTTGGTGGGGTCAGTCTCTGTCTGCAGAGCTCCTATGAGGACATTGACAAGACGCAGCCTCAGTGAAAGGAAAGACACAGGCTGGTCATGAGGCCAGCCATCTTCCTCGTTGAATTTGCCCTCCAACAGAACCTAAAGAACACAGAGTCAGTGTGGTTAGCAACCTGGGTTATCTGAAAACTCTGCAACAAGAAAAGGTTTCAGGGCTTGTTTTATGGTTATGTAATCATCAACAGGTTTTAAAGAGTTCAATATTTGAAGAAAGAGCCACCAATGTGTGTATAATACACAGGAAATCCATGGCATCGCAGCAGTTAGCAAGACTGTTACTATCAGCTTAAAGATAAACATCGCCAAAGTCATTACCTCTGATTTGATGTTGCCAAAGTGATGTGGCAGTGGGAGCATAGCAAGCAGGATGTTGATGGAGGCTCTCCTCAGATCAGTAGGATTTACATACATCTTAAATTTTGACAGTTCCCTAACAAAAACAATAGAGACAAACTTTAAGTAATATAATTGATTTCTAACATTTACATGACCGAGTAAAAACAAATTATATGCAAATCCGTTAGCAACTGGTCTCAAATGAAAGTAAACTACCAGTCTAACCTGTCTGGCACAATGGTCTCCAGCGCAGCTATGAAGTAGGGCACCACCACATTGATGCCCTTTAGGTCAGTACAGAAGAGAGAGGAAGAGTTGAGAATGATAGAAGCCAAAACTGGTCTACAGATGAAATCAGAAATCTGCAGACCCTGAATCAGGACCATATAGAACCTGCAGAAAAGGAAATAAGAAAAGCATATCATTTTCTTTCCTACTTTTAAGAAGATGGCAATAAAACCTGTTTAATTTGGCCCAAAAAAAGTATATACCTCGACAGGTAAACTGGTAGAATCTCCTCTCCAGTTTTTTTGCTACAAAAGATGCGACACAGAGTCCCACAGGCCTCAGCCCGTCCTGCTTCATAGCTCTCTGGGAACTCATTGGCATCAAACATTGGGTTGTTCACCATGGAGTCAGTGGACATTTGGGAACCCTTCCTCCTCAGCTCCAAGGACACTTGAGTGGCTATCGCTGTACAAAGTGTGAAGAAAAAAAAAAAAAGAATGAAAGGACCCTGAATTGCATTGCAGTCCTCAGTTTTCATGCATGTATGAAAAAACAGGCAAACGCAGACAAAAATATACTATATGCACACTAGAACGAAAAGTTAACAGTAAAAATTCAAAAACATAAAAGCAACAAAAAGCAGATATTTACTCACTATCACAACAAGAGAAAGGAAGGGCTTTATTAACTGCAAACACACACTCACATCCTTTAATAAAAGCATTCAATAAAGGGAACTCTGACACAAAGAGTTTGCCATAGAAGTTCCGCCTATCACCAGCACAAAGCATGAATAAGTTGTAGTGTGCTCGCACTAAAAAAGTGTCAGGCGTTCACTGCAGGAACATAAAGCAAAATCCCTGTGTCAGCATCCCTCAATGCTGCAATCATATGACTGTCACATTCACTTCATGCATTGAGGCACTAAACCAATAAAAAAAAAAAAAAACATAATTCAAAACTGAAGTGAACTGACAACATCAAAAAGAAAATACAAGAAACAATGCTAAACTCGAGGGGAGTCTGAAACACAATAGTAAGGATTAGCGTGACTCAAAGGAAAAAGAAAATGGCAACTTAAATGGGGTGGTACTGTCACAAACTGGCAACGTTAATGTCGAGACAAGTGGTCAGTTTGGTGAAACCCATTCCATCAACCTCTGAAGAAACGCTGAAAGAACGCTGGTGAACTTTTATATATGGCGAGGAGTTGGAACAGAAAACGATGGTGATGATGACGATGACCATGAGGAACTCAACTCAAAAGCAGGAAGATTTTGTCAAGAAACGCAAATCAAGTGAGGGAAAAAAAAAGCTGCCATTCCTACTTACAAGATTTATAAGAAAGGAGAATTTGGATAAAAGAGGCTGCAAGATAACAGAAATAGTGGAGAGAGAAAAAAAATCAAAGCAGATCCAATATTTTGGGATCAATTCATATCAGGCATGAATTGCGTGGTTTTTCTTTTTTGTTCATGACTTCTGACCATTACAGATTTCTTACATCAGACATGATAGACACGTGCAGGACACTACACCAAAAAGAGAAATGTGAGAAGAGCCAAAGAGGGCCAATTGCAAACGCTAAAAAGTGTGTGTGCTGTCATTAACTCTTAGCTCCGCTGCCAGTGAGGATTTTACCAATTAAATGACTGTATGAATTCCTTAGGATAGGGTTAAAGCCTATATGTAGTTTGAGCCAGGTCTAAATTGTTGGTAGATGCAAATGGATTAGAGTCAGATGGAAATCTCATACGAGGCCACTTCTAACCAAGCCCTCCACACACAGAAAGGCCCAACAGAGTTTCAGAGAAAATGGTGAAAAAACAAAAAGGATATCCCAACAACACAGAGTACAAATTTTTCAAAAAATTAAATAAAAAAAAATTAAATAAAGACCAAAAAACACATAACTCCATATGAACACATACTTATGAACACCGACTTGCCCATGCATAATTTTAAGCAGTGTGAGACGTCGATTCGCTTCTTACCCGTCATGCTGGGGTCTCGGCTGAGGCCGCTGTGGAGCTTACAGTGGACGAGAGCAGCGTCGAAAAGCCACTGGCCAAACAGGTTGAGGATGCTGTTGACCTTTGGTCGTGCTGGGGCTGGCAGGGGCCGAGACTCCCAACTGCTCTGGTTGGGGCTGGAAAGAAGGGTCGGGGAGGACGAAGTCTGCTGCTGCTGCTGCTGCTGCTGCTGTTGCTGCTGTGATGCTTTGTTTGGCTGACCACCACTGCCCTACAGGGTGCGGTGGGAATAGAAGAAGATATCTCAATAGGCTGAAAACAGCTTGACTAGTTCAACTAAAAGATCACAAGATTTGGACAAGTGTACTGAAATACTGCCTACAAATTCTAGATAGTGCAGCTTCAGCATGGAAAGAATAATGTGTCAAATTCAAGTATTAACTCTTTTCTGTCTGCAGACCAACAGAAGACTAAGATCTAAACATCTAACAGTTACACTTATTGTTCTCCATCTGTGTAGCAGTTACAGAACTTACAGCTGAACTCTTGCTTGTAGTTTTGGTGACCACCGCGTGGCGCTGCTTGCGGCTATGAGGAGGCGTGGTGTTGGTGATTGAGGGCGGCGGCGACATGCTAATTCTGTTGACTGGAGTGGGCGGGGCACTGTCAGCCCTGGGACGTGATATGCCTGGTGACAGAAAAGTAAAATGAGTCGGGGTATAATAGTCCGATTTTCCTCAGATATCTGGGGGTGGTCGGGGTGTCATCTGATTAGCCTGGCAGCGAAAAATAAATAAATAAATCAGCAACCATTGTTTTCCCCCCAGGGAACAGAACATGTTTTGGGTAAATATAATCATTTTGAAGCAGTTTTCCATTTACAGTATTATTTAAGACAGTATGTGAGTTGATCATAGACAGCATTGATTCACAGACATGCAAGACAATGGTTAGATACAAATCACCAATCACTGATTTCCATTTTGATTTTCCATTTTCATGCCTGCAGGAGTCCCCCTGATGATCTTGTAGTTTAGTCTGAATATCTGACATATATCACTTGTGAGTCTGAGTATCATCACCAACAGTGAATGGACCAATCCACTAACATGCCCAGAGCAAAACATTATATCATGTATCAGCTGATGTCTATACCATGAGAGAGCGGCACTGGACAAAAAGTGAACACCCTCTCCCGTACAGCTTTCTTTTCAACAGAGACACCTACAGTGTAAAGAGAAAAATACACACGGGTATGTTTCTATTGAAATCTTTAAACAGGTATTACTGACTGACATCCTCCATCTTGAGATTACTCAGAGGTAGTAAGAGAACAACACTGGCAAAAAAAATATATTTAAACCTTTTTCTTTTCTATAAATTACAAATAACACAAATTTTCATCTATGCTACAAAACCCATCAGAAGTGTTTGGCTTTACTGTTTGTTAAAGACAAGATTCTACAGATTACGATTACAGGATGAAATTGAATTAAGAGCGACCTGGCTGATAGATCACAATAAAAACCAGCTGCTTACATTTCTGTCAGAGTAACACTTCTTTGCAGCAGTTCCTCAAATCATTTCTGGCAACAATAATATGTGGGGATAAATTCCTAAAGCAGGTAGCTGCCACAAAAGCAGGAACAACATATTTCTTAAACATAAGCCATTAAATCACTGATTGCAAAAATGGTCTCCAAGCTAAAGTTGGTTTATCATTCATCCTTTAATTATATCTTCTGCTTCATTTTGAACGTCTTAAATATCACTCAACTGAGCTTTTCATCTTAACTCAGGATTCCTCTTACCCAAGAAGGCATCCACTAAGCAGCTGACACCCCTCATGGCCCTGAAGAAGATCTGGGGTAGTTGTTTTAAACATGGATGCAGCACCACTTCATGGGGTATGCCGCTCGAGTTGAGAAACTGTTCCTGAAACTTTGGAGTGGTGCTTACTACTGCGGGGTTGCTCAGATCCACTGGGTTGCTGGAAACAAACAGGAAAGCAAACATAATAATGGATTAAGCCAAGTGTTAAAAAGTGTTGCTAAATCTTTCTTGAATAAATGTGACATAAGGTTGGTTAGAAGAAGGAAGTAAAAGGAAATAAAGGAGGGAACAACAAATGAAATAACATTAAAAAGAGCCAGACATGAAAGTCTGGATGTAGTTAAATAGACTTGAACTGGAGCAGATAGGCACCTTCAACTTCCCCTTAAATAAAACAAACAAAAAAAGGCCATGTATGTCGGTTAGGAAGAGGAAAGAACATCTCTTTTTCAAGCAAAGGCAGTTGAGGCAATATGCACCTGAGCATGTGTAGAAAGCGGTACCACGTCTGGGCCACGCAATCATTGTCCATCTCTAAAGGAATCAAATTGGCATCCTCATCAGGAACTTTAAAAGGTGGGAAGGATGGTCCATGAGTAAACCGCAGAAGTCTGAAACCAAGAAATGAGACAGGAATACACAGACTGCATTAACAGAGACCTCGAAAAACCAAACCACATTTCATCCCTTGAGATGTTCTACTGGGCTTTTAATGCAGCCACTTTCAGTTGCTGCTTGTTTGTGAATTTCTTTGCCTTCAGTAACTGCAAAGCATGCTCTATTGGTCTGAGATGGAGAGACTGCCTTCTCCATTGAAGAATATCTCATTTCTTTGCCTTGCAAATTTCTTCAGTTGCTTTTTCAGTTTCCTTTGAGTCTTTATCCAACTGCACTGTGAAACGCTGTCTCATCTGTTTTGCAGCATTTAGTAGAATCTGAGCAGAGTCACAGGGAATCACCAGGCTATGAAACTACTTGTCAATAGTCCGATTACTTTTGAGCCTCTGAAAATGAGAGGCATGTCTAAAAATGGCTGTAAATCCTAAAAAGTTAATGCAATAGTTTTGTCAAACTCCCTGAATAACCGCTGAAAGTCTGCAAACAATCTCATTTTGATTATTTGATTTAAAATCCACTGTAGTGGTGGGAAGGGAAATTACAAAAACTGTCACTGTCCAGCAACCTGTGGACCTAACTACAAATATGTGGCTTTCTTCCCCAGTCTGCATGCAGAAGTAACATTCTAAAACTTCACATACATCAAAATTCTAAGAAAATCTTGTAGCACTGAAAACACAAAAAGTTGAACTGAATCCAATCTAACCTGGAGGTCAAAGCACAGGCTACTCTGCTCCACTGCTCTACAACAGGAGGATGATGTCTCCAATTGGCCAGCATCTCCCTTGCTGTCTTCCAATATGGCGGCGTGGGAAAGCAGCGGGCACACGCCAGCAGCCATACCTCAAACAACACTGCCATCAGTTTCTCTGCCAGTTTCTCGGCTACCCCCACTAAAAGAAGGGAAAAACAGAGGGTTATTATAACTAATCATCACAAATAATAACCTAGTAGATAACGAAGTTAGATTTTAGGAAAGCAAGGGGGTGTTTACCTCCAACTGTGGGCGGTGCGAGCAAGGTGTCATTGATGCGAAGAAGGAAGAGCAGCAGCACCTCCCAGGTTTCTCTCACCATGGAAACGGACTCTCGTGCCAGCTTCTGGACTGCAGTCAGAACCTGCTGGCAAAGCCTGATGTGGTTCAGACTATGCTGCTCAGGCCTGGAGGGAGAAACAGCTTGTTTGAAATGAGGGAACATGAAAGCAATATAAGCAGTCAAAGATTTCAGTGAAAAGGCATTCATCTTTAAATTCAAGCTAATGGGAAATAAAGTTTTTAGACATACCTTGGTACAAAGACGTTGTAAAGATGCTTTAGAATAGTCTGGACATACATGTTGGGCTCCTTCACCACAGGCTGAGGCATCGAGTCCCTAGGCGACACCAGGGCCATCATCCAGTCTGTGTACACGTCCACACACAGCTTGACAGTGTCCCCCTCTAAGGGGAGGGTCAGGCCATAACAGAGGACCTCCATAGTCCATTTCACCTGGGAACCAAACCATTGTTAGATATTTTATTATAAGTAATTATCTTATATTTGCAGAGAAGCTACATCACTCAATCCTAATGAAAGAGGAAGCATGGCAACAGTTTTTAAAATAGTAATGCACCTTTTAATGTGCACCATATCAATTGAGTAACAAAAAGAAGTTTAGAAAAGCTCCTTGTATCCTACAAATACAATCAATATATGCCCCCGCTCCCACCCAACATAAACCTTCATACTTAGCAACTAAAAAGAGCCTAGATTACAAGACAGTTTAGGTGCTCTCAATTTCCAGTGATATTTTGCATAATTTCCCACAATGGTTTTGTGTAAGAATCCTGCAGAGGTCAGTATGGCTAAGTATTCCTATCCATGCTCTATCCTCAGCAAGAAGCGGCATTCAAAGCAACAGCAGCACTTCACATGCATGGTGCACCTGAGTAATGCTGATGTATTTTTAACCCAACGCAGCTCCACTCGCATCACTTCCTGACACACGCTGTCACATCATTAATTGAAGCAGCTGCTTTACTGTGAGCTCTGCCATTAACTTGCTCACAGTGGTGAGCAAGTGCAAAGAAAGAGATCAGAGCTGTATCTGGTTTACATTTATAGCTAACTGTTTAAATTGGCCTGTGTCAAGTTGTGTCTAGAGCCTACACAAAAGCTTAAGGTGTCACTAATACTGTACATTACAGGATTAATTGTGTGTGTTTTGGTGGTTTGTAACATAAAAACTATTATTTGCAGAGTATTTTCTTCTCATTTCTTGCATAATGAGCACTTAATGTGTTCAAAAACATCAACCATTTGATAGAAGCAACAGATAGAAGAAACCATCTAAGCAGCACTCTATCAGTCAGGCCTGCATATGCAAGAGTAGCTAAAGAACAGATAGTCCTGACTCAACAACATGTGACACCCTAACTGAGCACTGTGCAGCAACATCAGCAACAGAATGATAGTGGAAGATGAAGAAAACAAAAAGAGGGAGTCCAGATTCTGAAAATGATATAAAAATGTATTTAGAACCTTTATTTTAAATATGGTGACCCAAACCCCATAATTATTTTATTATTATGTACTACACTTTTCACTTTTCATGGATAATCTTAGACCAGTTTTTCCTACACTCTCCTAAAGAGCCACACATACAAAAATATATGGACCACAGTACGTTCTAATTTCTATTTTTCTACGTAAATAATCATCAGCAAAAAAAAACAGCACACTGATACCACCAAAAGTACTCATGTGTTTACTTAGCTCTGGTAACTGGAGTTAAAATGTCACAGTGATAATGATGTAGGCCGGCACACTGCCAAAGCATTAAAATGACATGCTCGTGGTGGACCTTGTTCTTACCTCTTTGTCTGTTTTGAGGATGTTCTCTGTGGCAACTGGGCTTACAGCTGTGCCCAGAGGTTTGACCACAGCATTTGCCACCTCTGTGCCCACACTTGGGGGATAGGTGTGCAAAACACTGAGGTGGCCCTGGTCACTCTGCACCACCAACTGCAACGAGCGCCACTCGGAGTACATGCTGCTGATGTCTACTGCACTCTACTCACACCTCCTGCCTCCACCTGCAGACACACAAATCCAGAGGGCAGCTTAATACGGAAAGTTGGGCACACTACCAATCGGCTACTTGTCCAAACTATAATACCACCGTGGATACAGTCGTGCTACTTGTGAACTGCTGTTACACTCCAAACAGCCAAATGGTCACACCTCTTTCAGTGATGTTTAGGTCTTGACCACCACAGCAGTTTTTCAGCTTTAACTTGTTTGACTGGTTTGTCAAACAAGTTGACCAACCAATGAAAATGCGTAGTTCACACATTTTGGAATTTGTAATTAAATGTTTTGTTAGCTACAACAAAACACGTATTAGCGAAAGTAAAATGAGTGTGGATTAACTGCGGGTTAGTTCATTAAAAAAAAAAAAAAGAAGAGTGCAGCAAAACCTTATAAGGAGTCTGTTGTCGTACTTCTTGATATGTGCCGTGACAGGAAAAATGATCCAAACAGCCTAGATATGTCATGTTTTGGCTAATGTTACGTTCTCTCCGTTAAGAGAAAACAAAAAGTATTACGGCCAGCATTGCAAAGGTTGAATGCGGGTTTTGTTTTGCACTGAAACCTTAAACTAACACCAGGAACGAAACATTTGTGCCCTACACTTCGGCTCGGTAATAACAAGCCGAGGAATAACCAGGAAACGGTTCTGAAAACGAGCAGATTGCTAACGATGGCTAGCATTGACACCAAAACATCTTCCTCATATTGTAGATGACATTATCTGAAATTAACGACTGGGTTGTTTCTATGAACAAGTCAAGAAACTAACGGTAATAAAAACCGCTTGCGATAACTTATTGATTATCCCAAACTACACTGCAGTAGATCCGATGTTGCTAGCTAGCTCAGCTAATGCTCACTACGCTAGCCTATTCGTTGACATTAGCTAGATGAGCTGGCTGTCATTTGTGCTAGCTAACTATCCAACTTTGCAAGGACGCTAATGTTTACTGAGCGGGTAGCTCAGCTACTTTTTTCCATTTACCTTGACCAGCTGGAAATGTTGTCATAACAGAGCTCTGAAACTCGCAGTTTGTGCTTTCTGTATATCCTGGTCTAAACTATAACAGCCTCCATCTTTGCAATGTCAAGGCTTGGTTATTGCAGCTTTACGGGCTAACGGGAAGAAAGATCCGTAGGTTGACGCCCTCTACTGTTTGGTACAGTCTATTGGACCTGATGCAGCCCTCAGTTCATTCAGTGAATAACACAATGTTTTTGTTTGTTTGTTGTTGTTGTTGTTTTTTGAGCGGAGGGGAGGGAGGGCAGATACTTTTTGTGATAGTACTTCTTTTGTTTCACTATGCTCCGATTAACTATAACTAAAACCTCTGCGTGATGCATTAGTATTTTTTAAGGAAGTAAATGTATGGAAGTAGGCGAGGCATGCTTTGGTTTTGCTAGTAAAATGTGAAATAGGTGCAGCAGTTTATTGACACAAACACAATGCAAACATCAATGGAAATACAGCGTTGATAGCAAAAGTATAGTTTGTACAATCCCAATTCGCTTGGTATGAGCATCTTTATTCTTCACTTCAGTCTGAACTCTCCTATGCCAGCTTTCTTGTCATTTTTTAAGTAGCACTCCGGGTTTGTTAAAGGAGATATAAAGCTTCTCTTTAGATGCTGGCTGCTACTTGTTCCCTTGTCTATCCAGATGATCCCACACAACTTAAATAAATTTGAGATCCAGGGTCTGGGGACGCTGGTCCATGACTGATAATACTAAAAGGCAGGAAGTGTACCAAGAAAATATTCACCACAAAAAACTTTGGATCAGAGTTAAACCTGAGCCAGTGTATTCAGCTTTGCAGCATATGGTCATCTGCTTCCCCTGTGAGCTAAACTTTTATTTTTAGTTCTAAAATAAGTTAACACTGCATTTAAAGCAAAAACCTTTTTCCAAATACCGAAACTGAAAATACCATTCATACTGGCATTTCCATAGGGCTAAAAATGACATGGGAGTGTATAATGGCGTAAACTACTGCCCCCAGAGACTGATGAAAATGATGCATGTAATAAGTGTTAGCACACCTGTTTTGTTTGTACTAGCTTTGTGTATCTACACCCTGAAGAAGGCACACGCTGATATGGGTTTGTGTATTTTTTTTTTTTATAAATGGTTTTAGCCACTAAAATAAATGTCTTTTATTACTTTTTCAAAACCTGCCTTGAGTGCCTAGACTTTGATTTTTAAGCCAAGCAAGTGGTTGGTAGTTAAATTTCTGCTGCAGGATAAGTGAGTGTCTGTTAATGAGAAATAAAAAGAGGAAATTCCTCATTTTCTTGCCTTGCCCTGTCTTCTGTGTTTTTTCTGTCTATCCTCTCTCCCTTCCTTCCTTGTTTTCCTCCTCCTTTAGCTGTCCCATCTTTCTGTGTTCCTCTGTCATTGTATTCCTGTCGTCCTCCCTTTCTCAATGCCTTCTTTCCTGGTTTTCTCCTTGTATTTCTCTCGGTTTCCTCCCTCTTTATATGTCTTCCTCTCTATTTTCTCCCTTTATTCCTGTCTGCTCAGTTTTCCAGTTTTCCTCTGTTTACCTCACTCCCTTCCTTCCTTGCTGTCCTTTACCTGTCCAGTCTTTGTCTTCCTCCTTCCCTGTACTCCTGTCACCTGTCACTCTTAACATTGTTTTCCCTGTTTTCTTCCTGTTATCTTCTTTTCAGTCTTTCTCTCTTCCTCCTTCGCTCTTCTTGTAGTCTTCTCAGTTTTCATCTGTTTTTCCTCTATTTTTGTTTCTGTTTTCTTCCCTCACTCTATTCCTATCTTCCCTCACCCCTTTTATTCCTGTCTTCCTCCCTCTCTACTTATATTCCTCCTTCCCTCGCTCTTTTCCTGTCTTCCCATCATCTCAGTTTTCCTCTCTGCCTTCTTTCCTTGTTGTCCTTCGTCTTTACCTGCCCTGTCTTTCTGTGTTACTCCCTCCTTGTATTCTTGTTGTCCTCCTTTTCTCAGTGTCTTCTTTTCCCTTCTTTCTCTCCATTTTCCTCCCTCCTGCTCTGTTTTCTTTACTCTCCTTTGTTCCTCCCTCCCTCTAATGCTTTTCCCTTTGAGCATGCATCAAGACAAAATAATCATCCAGGTAAGGAAAGCCCCAAAAGTAGATTCTGTTCATCTGGATGTAGCGCTTTCAGTGCAAGAAATGTTTCGTCATTCATCCAAGAGACCTCTTCAGTCTCAGCTGACTGCAGGTTTCCCCGACCTTAGAAAGGGTGCATTTCTAGAATGACTGAAACTACACCACTGGCTAACAATTAGCTGTGAGGTCAGTTTCTTCATCATTAATATGCAAATTGTCATGACCATTGGTCAAAGGTCATGAGTACCAGATAGAGACAAAAGAGGTTACTCCTAAAAGTCTGCAAATGAGTTAAGAGCCTCCGAGCAACTAAAATACTATACAGCTCTATTAAGACATGATAAGGAATACGCCACTGACAAGTTGGACACATGGGCTGACATCCAAGAGGAGATACAGGAGGCGGACTGAGACACTGCATGTTTAAAAGCCCAAAGACAATCAATTAATACAAGGATGAAACTCCTACAATATAAGTGGTTGATGAGAACTTACATAACCCCAGTCAAACTGAATCGCTGGTCGCCTGTCATCCCAGATAGCTGCAGTAAATGTTTAGACAAGAAGGGCACTCTGCTTCACTGTGTATGGAGCTGTCCTAAATTACAGCAGTACTGGAAATCAATCACGCAAACTCTATCTAAGATTGTTGGAGTAAATATACCTGTTGAAGCATAAATGTGTGTGTTGGGTATATATAGCCAAAGAACTGTGATTTTAGCTCCAGACAGCTAAAATTAATTGACTCTGGACTCCTGCAAGCCAGGCAGTTAATATCTTTGTATTGGAAGAAAATGAATGTACCCTCAAGTCATATGTGGGTAAAGGAGATGGCATCATTGTATTGGAATGACTTACTTATATTGTTGGTGGAAAGGGAGTAGATTTTGAAGAAATATGGTTACCTTTAGTTTCTGAGACATTATGAGTTGAATTAATTTAGAAAATGATACTTGGTGCTGAGTTTTTTTGTTTGTTTGTTTATTATTTTTTTAAAATCTATATTTGTTTAATTTGGGGACTATGTTGTTTAATATAATTCTTATGTTAACTGTACTATTATTCTTTGCTTGTTCTGTACACTGTAAAAAAAATCCTAATATAAAAGTATTTTACAGTTTTGTTCTGTTCTTCTAGAATATCATTAAATTTACATAAATAGACTGTGATTTCACATTTCAAATGTAAATTAACGTAAAATCACTGTAATGTAATAAAACATAATTTCCTTGTTTTTTAAATGCATTTGTCTGTACATATGCATATTTAGATTGTTAACATACATTCACAAATGTATCATGATTTCACAAATATGTGTCCGTTATTTGAAAGATTGAACTGTTAAATTCAAATGTAATGCTATGGAAAAATATATAAAATGATTCTCATAAACTTTTTTACATCAAATTATTATTATTATTATTGCTATTTAGGGCGATCGTGGCTCAAGAGTTGGCAGTTCGCCTTGTAATCAGAAGGTTGCCGGTTCAGTGACAAAAATACTTATGAAGCCCTAAAAAGAGATCCAGGAAGTGGTTACAGGAAGAGGGTGATAGATTGTCTGTAGCAGTTAGAACAAGACAACGTTATTGACCAGCCCTCATAACACAGGCTATACCCAGGGGAAGCTACACCAAGTATGGTTCACCGAAGATATATAAACATATATAAATATATATTGGCTAACTTGTACATGGAAGAAGTGGGAAAGAGGGCTCTGTTATCCTACCCTGGAACACCACCAAGTCATTGGTTCAGGTATGTGGATGACACCTGGGTGAAAATCAAATCTCAGGACGTACCAAAATTCAAGGATCATATTAACTTGGCGGACCAACACATTAAGATATTTAAAAGCTACAGCTTTTATCAGTAATAAAACAGCTTACAGCTGTACTGTTAACCCACGCATAGGATCAGTATTTATGTTTTGACTCTCATCATCCACTGGAGCACAAACTGGGTGTCATCAGGACGCTACAACACAGAGCGAACACCATCCCCACAGACAGAGCAGCCAGGGAAACAGAAGAACATCAAATCAAGAAAGCCCTGAGTAAATGTGATTAAAGTCTTAATTTGCACAGCCAACAACATAAAATAAACAGAAATCAACCAAAACTGTTGGATGTATTTTCTTTCTAAGTCATTGTTGACATGGCATTCATGCAAGTTAATGACTGTGATGGAGGCTTTTAACATTTGCCTCCATCACATTCATGTGCCATTCTATTTACCTGTCCACGTACAAATATTACATAGTTTATCAGTTTTTTAGTTTTAGAATCTCCAATGATGTGATGAAAACATAAGTAATTCAAAACAAAAGCTTGAAGGCTGCTAATGTTACTGAAGTGTCCTTCCCCATGACACTCAACCAGTTCTTTATGATGCCATGTACCTATAGAAACTCAAACGTGTCCCAAAGCGTGAAAGCAAATCTGTCACACACACCAGTTTTTCATCTAAAATTTAAATGAGCCTCAACAGAGGTATTCTCCATTTTCCTCAGTGTTGTGATAGACTAAATCAGCTGCCTCGATAAAAAAAATAACAGTAATAAAATAATAAACCAAAATAAAAAAAAAAATGGATCAAGTTGTCTAAATGTATTTCAAAAGATCAATTCTAGAGCTTTGTTGTTTGTAGAAGACGCTGCAGATTAGAGTGGCTTCGAGAGCAGGCGGAGTCTGGGTGTCCAAAATCAGTCACCTGGACTGTTAACACCTCCAGCTCAAAAAGCATCAGCAGTAGTTTTTTCCTGAGGTCCACCTCACAGACTAAAGCCACTAGAGGAGACCACCAGCAGACCAGCTGCAGTTTTATTTTTAATTTAACATTTTTAATGTTTGTACTTTTTTATCGCTGTTAAAATAAATTTAATGCGATACCCATCAGACTTGGCTGTTTTTCCAGTCAGTATTGTTATATGCTAAAATTTAAAATAAGCAACCAAATATGTAAACAAAATTACAAAATGACTTTATTGAAAGCTGGTATTAATTTCCAAAGGCAGTCAGCATAAAATACATGTTTTCAGGATACAGTAAAAGAGAAGCTCGTAGTCCTTTCAGTAGGGGGCAGCAGAGACCAGCTGTAAAAGAAGGTCTTAAAATGTAAAGAGCATGTCTGTGAACAAGTTATAGATTCTTATATTTGCATGATTTTCAGATTAATAAATATTACTAGATGTACAAGACATCGGTAGAAGGCTACTCTCAGTTACACCGATCTGCACATCATATACAGCATCCCTCTACTTTCAGTGCATGTGGTTGGTGTTTTTATAATATCTTGAAAGGTCAAAGCAATCGTAACTGAATCTGCCCAAAGCTTTAATCTTTTGAATACTGTCAACTGAAGCAGAATTCACTGTATTCATCAAAAATGTAAATCAGATGTTTTCTGTGCGTTACGTGGATTTGAGGGAGGGAGCAGATTTGAACAAATGGCCCGCATATGGTGGAAACCCATTTTTCAAAACAAGCCACATAAAACTCAACATTCCCATCACACCCTTCTCTGTAGCTGTGAAACAGGCCTACAAATTATGTTTCTTTAATGCGCGTCCTTATTGTGAAGCATCATTTAGTACAGGTGCAAACCAGATGAGAAGATAAAAACAGGAAAGCGGTTATTCCTTTGTGTCGCAGATTGCAGCAGTCAGCATGTGGCTGTTTCCCCCCCCCGACTACTCTTAAGTGTCCATGGCTTCCACATGAGTGTTCGGTAAGCCAACCCACACGTCACTCCTGGAGGATTTCCACAGAGGGGAAAGGCACGGAAAAGAATTATGGATGAAAGTCAGCATTCTTCTCGCCTTCGTCCCTCCATGTTTGGTAAGGTACAGTTGCAGTCCCAGGGTGCTATGACTGGAAGCCATACACTAATGCATCTAAAGGAAAAGAAGGAAAGAAGCAGCTGAGATATTAGTATTTATACATTTTAAGCTCTGAAACTTACATACAAAGTGCACACATGGGGCATTTATTAAGGAATTAAAATAACTTGAACAAAAATGTTATGAGAAAACAATCACTGTGATTTCTGCTTCCACTCCCAATACAGAGCAACTTTCATTTGCAGAGCTTGCTGCAGTGCAAAATTACATTTAAATAAGTGATTTTAAAGACTATTAATATTTAGTGGCTGTTGCTGGTGAGGCCTGTGGGTTACACACCTAAACCAGGAAAAGGATCCAAGAGAAAGGTGTTGCATTTCAATGGTTTGATCTCAATAAACAAGACTTATGTGACCTCAGTGTTTTGTAGAAAAACTTCAAACTAATCCATAATATATTAACCAACTAACTTAGAAAAAATTCAATTCCTTGGTGGTTTTTTAATCTATCCGGCCCGCACTCACCTGAGTGAAACTGTGCCGTGCAACACAGTCCCTCTCCCCGTGCCGTCCGGTAAATGGGTGACACGCACACTCTAGCCGAAGGGGGCAGGTGCGTGAGCCGTGTCGAGAGGGAGTCGGGTGGCAAGTAGAGGGAGGAGCGCTGACCAGGGGCAGAGCTTTGCTGTCCCTCCCAAGTGAGCCAGTAGCCCCTCAAGCCAGATGTGCCACCGTTCCATTCAACCTCTACTGAGTCACTGCCCACTGTAGTCAACTGGAGGTCTGCCAGCGCTGGAGTCGCTGGAGACAGAGACCATTCAAAAGTTAGGTTATATTTCAAAAGGAAAGAGAACTATAAAGCAGTGGAACAAAAAAACAAAACAGCAGGAGCTGTTGAAACTCAGAAAGACTGTACTGTAATTTATTGGATCCAGTTCAACTAAAAAGCTCAGACCATTCCAGAACTGAACAGAACTGCAATTATCCGGAATTTAGGATGCAGAATGCATAAGACAGTGAAGGAGTGGGATTATGACCTAACTTGACCTCACCTTCTTGAGTGCACACTTTGACAGACATGGCTTTCTCCTTTCCTGAGGCGTGCCTGGCGGTAACAGTGACCAAGTAAGTGGTATCTGGTTGGAGGTTTCTGAGCAGAGTAGAGTTCTGACTTCGACTCAGTTGGACATAGTGCACTTTACCCGTGGGCAGGGCAGAATACTCAACAGAGTAACCCTCAACCATCCCTGGCTGGAGAGGACCCCAGCTGACCCGAACACTGGTTTGTCCAGGCTCGGAAACTGTTACCACAGCTGGGCTCAGCACCTCTGGTGTGTAAGAGAGACGAGAACAATTGCTGAGGCAGTAGAAAAAATATGAAGAGAATATGACGATTTTCACTTTGAATTTTTTCTTCTTCACCGAACCACAAAATAAAATCTTTTACACAAGCTTTTTAATTGTAGTGGATTTAGCTTTTATTTTCTTATCGTGGGCCTATAACAAAGACATTTCATTCAGAATGGCAACAAAATTGACAGTGATGCATGTAGAACAGATAAAAAGAGCAAATTTCTAAATTTTAGAGACTGCAAAAGCAAATTAGAACTTTGACTTTTTATATTTATAGCAAACCACTGAAAAGGTTTTGTGCAAGTTGCAAAGCAAGCGTATATAGAGAGAGAACTCAACCTGGTTTAGTTCTGAAGGTGACATTGAGCTCGTTAAAGGCTTGTTCGTTGGACTGTGGTCTCAGTATGGCGATATAGTTGGTGTCAGGCTTCAGGCCAGTTAATCTGGCAGTGCTGGAGTCCGCAGTCTGCGTAAGTCTCTGGAAGAGACTTCCTTCAGTGGCTCCACTGGTATCAGGCCTACTGGTCTCAACCCCACCGACTCCTTTCCGAAGTTCAGTGAAGCGGATCTCATAGTGGCCCGTCAACCCGGACAGAACGGGTCGCCACTGCAGCGTGGCGGAGCTGGTGGAGACGTCTCGAACGTGAATTCGTTCAGCTCGGATGATCTCTGTTGGAGACGGAAGGACCTCGTGTTAGCGTGTTGTTGGGGTTCAGTTATCATTTTAATTTTCAAAGAGGACAGAAGGAGCACTAAAAGTGCCTTGGCTTCAGTCAGCTACCCACATAGACTCCCAGACTTTGATATCTAAATGCATTCACAGCGACAGCACTGAGACAACCCGAAATAGCCAACCCAGTGAGGCCCTGCAACGAAATAACAAATTCCGCAGATGCACTGATACCTGTGATTAGATCCTTATGCACCCAGCAAGGACTGATGCATTCCACCTTGTTCTACACAAGCCCTATTTTCTATTACGCATCATGTCTTACAGCTGCTGTATAAATGCTGTAGTGTCCCTTGTGAGTGTTATGGCAGTTACCTAATCCATCCAGAGAAATGGCTCATCTTCCAGGTCTCTATATATAAACATATATGTGTGTGTGTCATGTTGGGCATAGTGTTGGATGGAGCAGAAAGAGATGGTGAATCATTAATCCATTAATAGATTGGCCTATCTCATTACAGGGACTCATACACATGCACACAGAGTGTCCCGGCTAGTTGGTCTCCTTGTCTTCAGGAGCATGTGTGGAATTGGGGAGAAGCACAGAGAGACATGTAATACATCACTGAGGCAGGATATAAGTGTTATTGTAGCTGTTTGATGGAAGGGGGGTTTCTCAAAGCTACTGAAGCGTATGAGCAATCCAGCTTTAATTGGTCAGGATCAATCATAAATAATATATTATCCTTTGTTTGTAGTACAGGCATCTGCAGATACACATTTTTTACTGAGCAGAATGTGTGTTGTGTTCAATCCGACAACAAATTCTAATTATCTGCCATTGTCATGTTAATTCTTTAAATCTTTTATTTGCAACACATAAAGACACTACCCATGCCGTACTCACCAATAATGGCATCCCGGAATTCCTTTGTGATGATGCTCATATCGTCAATGTCCACAAAGTGCAGGTGGTCCTCCACAGGTGGGCTCACCACCTGCCTCAACACCTGGTAGTTGCCATGGCCAGTGGACACGACCAGCACGGCCACACCATCGTCCCGTAGCTGAGCCATCGGTCCAGTCACATCCCCTGGTTTTACCCCATCAGTCAGCCACACTAGCACTCTCGGGAGCCTTTCCCGGGCGCCGCCAGCCTTTCCAGGTCGCAGGACCCACTCCTTCACCATTTTCAGCGCCTCAACTGTGTTGGTGTCCCCCCTGAGAGGCTTGATGGTTTTCAAAGCTGCCTGAAGGCCGCTTTGGGTGCTGTATTTATCAAAGCCAAACTCGAGACGTGGTTTGGTGCCCACCTGCAGAAGTCCTACCCTTACCTGGTCCTCTCCTAGCGAAAAGGGGGAGATGAGCTCGGACAGGAAGGCTAGCATTCGGGAGTGCTCGTAGGATGACACGCTCCCCGAGGAATCCACCAAGAAGAGGACGTCCCCCTCACAGCAGTTCAGCACTGTGGAGTAGCAACAAACATCAATACAGTCATTAATATGCATATCAGGCGGGCAGAATCAGTTGCTGACTTGCGTCAACAACTCTCTCTATGATTCTGTTTTTCCACAGGTCTTTTTTCCTGCTTCCCCCTACACACATTTCCATCCTGTTTTTATGAGAGAAAAAAACAGTGTCACAGTGAACAAATCTTATGGAGAAAATCGTTTGTTTTACATGAAAGCAGAAGAAAGTTAAAGCAAAAAGCCCCAAAATAGGCTGTGGTTTTGGAGATAAGAAGACTGTAAAACAAACAGAGGAAGTGCAAAACTGATGCGGGCATCATGATACTGTAACTTCAAAAGTTGGATGACGGATTAAAGGCATCCAAGCACAAAGCTACGGGTGGATTATTTTTTTTTCCACTCCCTAATTTTGCATATCTTTTAACAGAAGGAACAATGCCCAAAGTAGAGGAACAGGCAGGACGGCAAAAAAGTAGCTGTGCTGGGTACTGGTGGGAGAGAGGGAGAGAGTGGAGAAAGGAGGCGGGACGAGGGAAATAAAAGGCGTTAAAAGGAGAGGAATGAAGCTGGGGGGTACTGCCAGTTTCATGTGAGAGATGAAGAGGAATGCTGGATGACCATATACAGAGTAGGAAACAGCAGCACAACAAGCAGAACTTAGCTTCAGATCTACAGATTGTGCACGGATCCAAAAGAAATCCTGCCCACTGTTAAAATCGCCACTCGACAAATCAGAAACTTTTAAATTGAAGACTTTGGACTACACATAGATGATTCTGCAGAAAACACAGTTATATAGGCGTGTAATTCAGTGTCTCATTTTTAAATATGTCAAGGTCCAACGCATGACATGAGGTGTTGACTAGGCTTCAAGTGTCGAAAGCTGAGCAGCGAAGCATGTATACACACAAATCAAGCGTGTGTGCACACATGCCAGCCTGCATGCTTGCTGCCTTTTTTCCCCCCTATCAACCTAAAGAATTCCTTACATTACTCTTGTTTGGAGCAAGAGTGCTGTTGCTTATAGGAGCTCCTTACCTCTGCGTTTGTGCAGGTACGCCTTTATCTTCAGACCTACTGCTGGACAGAACCATTTGATCGTTGTTTATTGCCGTGGTTGAATGCTGTCTTGGGTTATCGCATGCACTACAGATCTTAGCTAATGATGTGATGGAGAAAAATGAAGCGTGACTAAAACAGCAAGCAGATCAGGCTGAGCACCTTACAAAAACATATGGGTATGTTATAAGGGGTTTTTTTTGGCTAAAAACACAGTGAAGATTTACAATAGGTTGTATGTTGGGATGAGAACGATATGAAAAAGATAAAGCTTTAAGTGGTCAGCAAGAGTAGAAAAGCACTATATAAGTTTAAATGAATAAAATTGAGTGGTATTCCTGTCTAATTTTGCACATTGTCTTTAAAGGACCTTGTGGTGTCGCTGGTTTGACTGCAGCTCGTAATGCAAAAATCCCCCCTTGGAGTTTTGTCATGAGAAGCATAAAACTCTGCCAAATAAAAACATCCAGACCTACCCACACTGGTGAGGCCTTGTAACATGGGAACAACCAGAAGTAGCCAAAAAATATAAGGCACAAAATTGTTACCAGTGGTTGATGACTGGTCTCTGGAAGGTACAAGGCACTGCCTCAGTATAATACAATACAATAAGCTACTTCATTTTCAGACAGTCAAAGGTCTAAAGCAGGGGTGCCAAACATAGAGCCCAGGGGGCCCGAATCGGGCAGCTTTGGAAAATGTGAAGGAGAGCGTTAATTCAGGATTTGTTAAAATGTAAGTTTTACAGCTTTTTCCTTCCGATAAAGATCTCTACCACACTAAAGTAATCTACCTACTACATAAGTTTCTGTTTTTTTTGTTTTGTTTTTTACTATCAGCACGCAGTCAAAACTTTCAGTTTTGTAATTACAGGACAGTCTGGACAATGAACTACCAGAACTTTGTTACACATTTATTTATTAGTGCTGGCAGATTTACCTAATGTGCTGCACTACAGCAACATTTCTCTATCATCTAGAAAGACTTACTGTTGAAACTGGACTTTGTTTTCTATTAAGACATGGGGTGGGGCTGAAACGCAGAGTTAAATGTCTTTACACGGGTCTGGCCCACTCAGATCAAAGTAAACATAAAATAAGTTTGACATCCCGGGTTTAGAGCATAGTATAACTTTACTTTTTGAGCCTTTATTAGACATATGGTTAATTATTAGTGATTTATAACTGGTGTTAAAGGTTACAGACAGAAGACCTTTATTTAACTAGAGAGTAAAAACAGCAAGTACATTTATATAAAGCCCAATTACCGTAGACCAAGTTGTCTCATCGTATCCCTATAAATGGAACAGCAAACCTTCAGCATATCCCTAACTATAGGCACTCATAAATATCCACTCTCACTAAGAAACCTGCCAGTGCCATCACCACCGAGTGAAATCTCTGTCACTTTGCGGTCATGAGCTTTGCCAGAATGGCACAAAGGCACTGCTATGATAAGAGCTGAAGGATTTGTTTAGATTTGGAGTCTGCAAATCAGCAGTTACTGATCAGAATCAAAAACAGCCTATAAGGAGGAGCATGTTAGAAAAAACAAAGCATAAGATGCATCAAATCTGTCATTCTTTGCACTCTTGTGTTCTACTAAAATCAACCAATTTATCATTTAAAAACAGGAAACCTTTTCCAGCAGACCTGGAGGCTATTTGGTCTTCCCCTTATTAGAAGTCTGTTGTAAAGCCCTGAGATGTCATCAACTGACAATAACCTGAGAATTCCTGGGAGCACCTGAAGCCATCCTCAGCATGCCTGGGTGGTCGCTCAGAGTGCCACCACCCATGCCCCTAGCCCTACTGTATGAAGCCGCTGCTCCTGGCTGTAAGATTTCATCAACAGACAATTCAATACCTGGAGTCATGCCACTTTACTGAGAACACTGGTGTAATGTCAACCCCACCCTAATCCGCCCCGAGCCCAACTGTATTCCTTTTATTATGTGGCACCAACGCTTTAAGTCACTTCATTTACAAAAATTACAGATCATTGTGGCTCACGTTGTTTAATTTGTAATCTTCTTCTCTTTTTTTAAAAAATAAATGTTATTCTGCTAGTCGCTATCTCCCCCCTGTTATGCAATGCAAATAATTATAATTAGACTGGTTTCCACTGAATCAGCGGCGCTTACCTCCTTCAGGTGGGCTGTTCTGTGCGGTTGAGGGCTGCAGGAGCAAACACATCAGCATCCACGCAAACAACATGTGGCCCTCCATCACAACTCTCACGAGTTAGCTCCACGGAAGCAAATATATATGTGGGACAAATGTTACGACTTCTTCAGTCAACCATACATCCAGCCTGAGGAGCGCACTCCCGGTCAGTAAATCACAGGCAGAGGCATAATTCAGCCTGCATGAGTCACATTCAGCCCGGCTTTTTTATTTAGCTTCTTATCTTTCTTCTTCTCTGACCATGATCATGCTGTCTGTAACCGGAGTCACTGGGAGTTAAACTTAAACTGGAGCGAAAACTTCCAGACTGCGTGCGTAAGATTTGGACGCTCCTGATTAACCCAAACGCGCTTCGCCCGCGCTCGGGACACGAAGCGAAACCAAAAATTCCGGGAACACTTTCAAAATAAGATGTCTTACTGCAAAGCAAAGCGGAATGGAGCAGGATTTTTACCCGAGAGGAACCAAATCTTTTTTTCTTTTCTTTTTTTTTCTTTTTTTTTGTAAAGAGGGGGGTATTTAATGATTATGATATTTTGATGTTAAGCAGCCTAATTACCTAATTTTATTTTTATAACTGTCAACAGCTGTAACAATGTAAAAATAAATCATGTTCAGCACTTCATTTTTTATTTAAACAGACATTAAACAAAACCTAAAGACAGTTCATTCAGAAAGCTTCATTTCAGACTATGACTATTCCTCAACAGTCTGAACTCTCTTAGGCAACCTTGTAATTTCTTTAAGTAGTCTTCAGGAATACTTCTCCAGGCGTCTTGAGGGACATTCAAAGCTCTTCTTTGAATGTTGGCTGTCTTTTGTTCTGTTCTCTGTCGAGGTGATCCCACACTGCTTCAATAATGTTGAGCTCCAGGCTCTGTGGAGACCAGTCCACTGTGTGTTTCTATCCAGGTATGCCTTTACTGCTTTGGCAGAGTGTTTTCTATCGTTGTCATGCTGCATAAAGCTGCTGCAAATCAGATTCTTTCTGCATTGTATTGCATAGTGGATCCAAATCTGATGGTACCTTTCTACATTCATAATTGCATCAGTTTTGACAAGATCTCCAACACCAGTGACTGAAATGTAGCTCCAAACCATGACTGAGCCTCCACCGAGTTTTACAGATGGCTCCAGATTCCTCCTGACCGCCTCAGTATGGAGTGGCAAAACTTTAACCAAAAAATTAAAATCACTCCGTTGCGGAGTAATTGGAACTCTCCAGAAAATAATTTTAAAATCTAGTCTTTTAAGGCTTCAAAAACCCAATTTTCTCACTTAGTATCATGTTATATGGGGCAATGGGGTTCTAAGTGAAGCAGCACTAAGGTTTCACATACTTCACAAACAAGAGCAGGGTTCATGTGGGAGAAAAAGATCATATCAACTTGGATTCAAGCATATGTATCAATGCTTGAATCCAGTCATGAAAACATTAGTAAGTTTGTTTAGATGTGTAGCCAGCCACTTTCATGATTCTGATGCTTTGCTAGAAAAGTCATTTATGAACTTTTTTCTGGAAACTGGAAAACAAAGTTTGCATGCGTGGTGTGGTTGCATGATTCCCAGTATTTCCCAGAACATTTAAGCTGCCTATAAACTTGTTTCCATACAGCGTGGAAAAGCAATCAAATCAGCCAACACTGCTGAAGCACGTGAGCAACTGATCCGTTTATTTTGAAGGTAGGACTCCTTGAACTTCCTCGTGGTTACTGTTACTTGACACAGCTCGCTCTTTAGCTTTTCACTCCTCCTCTCTCTCCTGTCTCTCCTGTAACTCAGAATAGTAAATAGGCTCCACTATCCAGGCGTCAACATCTTGAATCTGATCCAGGATAAGAGTTAAGTCTTCAAATTACCCCATTAACAGAGCTGGAAATAGAGAACCCACCAAAAAAGTCACTTAATAGTTTTTTGCTCACAAGTCATTAAAAGGACTCGCCAAAGGGAAGAACTGTCTAATACGGGGTTTGTAACAATTGAAAAATTCAGAAATACGAGTAGAAACAAAGGAAGTTGTTCAAACATAACTTTTTTTTGGATTATATATTCCCTTGTGACATACTTGTACATTTTGTCTTCAAAGAGCAATATTTAGACTTTTGCATCCATCTTATTTACTATAACGGCAAGACTACCAAGTATTCCAGCTATCCGAAAGATTAAGGAAACCTCTGGTTTACCAAGAGTGACCACAAATACTTTCAGCATTCAAACCACTGGGAGTGAATCTGTGAAATTACACAGCACACAGTCTTGAGAGTGGAAAAAGATAAACAGC
The DNA here is from genome assembly GCF_001858045.2 of Oreochromis niloticus. Taxonomy (NCBI): domain Eukaryota; kingdom Metazoa; phylum Chordata; class Actinopteri; order Cichliformes; family Cichlidae; genus Oreochromis; species Oreochromis niloticus. Next base: position 27,944,120 of record NC_031984.2, read on the forward strand.
TCTTCATGCAGACTATTCTCTGTGTTCAACCACTGTGCCTTTTTAAAAAATAAAGTAAGATTTACATGTAGAAAGCAAATAAAGTGGACGATTAAGCACGGGCATGCATGAAGTCACCTACTGGATGATTCAACATGGAAACTATTAATATTGTATGTGTGTGTGAGAGACACAAACAAAGAGGAAACCCAACTGTAGGAGGGAATAAATGGATGGAAGAGGATGTTAGAATTCAAGTGGGACCAAACAAAGCTCTGAATTCTTCTGTGACGCATCGTGTTCAAATACTTGTATTCTTCCAGTAAGACACTGACAGTAGGCACGCCCATCCCAATACACACACCTAGAAACTAAGCAACCCCAGTACAGTGCAGTCAGTGATTCAGAAGCATTATAAGAGGTGAAATTAACTACATTTCTTTATAATCATCTGTACTGGAAACATTGTGTAATTGTAACTGGCGATAAAAGACAAGTGCAAACATTGAATCATGCTTGTATTGTGTCATGATTTTAAGAAAGAGTCGGACATCCCTGACAAATTATGTTTGTGACCAGTTGGACATATTTATTTATTTATTTTAATGCAGCCTTGCTAAAACCGGGCCCAAAGCTCCCTGTCACATCACGATCCATTTACACTCTGCTGCTTCTGCTCAACAGACATGCAACATTAATTTCTCTGTGGTTTTTTTGTGGACCTCCCCCTCCAGGGCTGAACAAGTTCTCACAAGCACAGTTGCGGTCCCCATGGTCATTGACACTGTGCTGCATGATTTTTACAGTCTCGTCAGTGAGCTGTAAATCACTTACATTCATGCAGTATACCCCCACTCACAGTGACGCTGGTGTGTGTATGTGCATGCCAGAAGTAAATAGCCTAATATGCATGTGCACACACACACACAGCCACACATTTTTCTCCATATTTCACACTGTCAAACATTGCATCAGTTGTGCAGTGCGTGACCAACTTGTGCCGAGGACACGAACTGTGTTAGTGTTTGATATTGCACTGAAATCCACAGAAATGGCCAGCTGTTTCCACCCAGCACAGCCTCATGTCAACACACTTTCCCCCCTGGCTTGATTACTTTGTCAGTTTATGCAACCTTGACACAGATTTGTTTATGCTCATTTGTGCGTACCTTCATATTCTTGCAGGGGTAACGACTACAAATCTTTTAAGAGGGACAACAACAGCGGAATAAACTTGAACTTTTAGCTGAGGAAAAATAGCTGCAGAGGGAATGGGTGGGACGGGAGGAGAGGCGAATACAGTAAGATGTCATCAAGGCAATGGAAGAGTTTACAACATTTTGTTCATCACAACACTCAGAGTGGGATAACAGGAAGCCTGAAAACAACTTTTAAGCAGCTCCAGCTACTGCTCCTTTCATAGTCTCTTGTAAATTTGGCCTACAATGGTTGTGGCTACCCCTTAAAAGTTTGTCAGCAGAGGATTTGGCTGCTTATAGGAATGCCACTTTTTGATGGTTAAGTAGAATTCCACAGAGCTATATTTGCCAGTGTTTTTCTCTGCCTTCTTGTCAGTCTATGGCATTTAAGGTTTGGTTCGCAGCAAACTATGGCTCTCGTGCAGATTACTGGAAGACGAGCAGGAATGTTCCCCTCTTCTCAGTGAAAAAAAGACTGCAAGAAAAGCCCCCGTGAAACACTGATTTTGGAGAGGAATATGTGTGCTGTAGGTACAGTGATGGATAAGAGGGACAAAAAAAACAGATTCCAAAAGCAGAAAAATCTCGCCATCTTGGGACTTTTCAGGCAAATGGAAACTGACTTTGTTCCATACAGCCCAGAAGCCTCTTTGCCTCAGGCGCAGTGGATTTTGAGAAGATAAATAAATAATAAAGCCATTAAACTAAAAATATAGACAGGAAAGTCTAAGGGATTTCCCATCAGTGGGATGTGGAGATGAGTACCCACTGCCTTCCTGAGCAACACAACCCCATCCCGTTCTGCGTCAGAACTTCTTTCCTGCCCCCACCAACCATTATCCTGTATATGTCCATAGTGGCTTGTATTTTTAGCTAAGCAAAGGCCTATCCTAAAGTCTCAACTTTTACATCATTTTTTTCCCCCAAAACAGTGCGAGTCAGTGTAAAAGTGAGCCAATACTGGTTTTATAGGATCCCTCTTCTAGAAAACCTTTGCTCTTTGCAAAGTGTTTCAAGAAGCTAAGATTTAACTGTATCCAGGGAAATGCTCAATCATCTCTTTTCCCCAAACAAATACGACAAGTTACATTAAACACAAGCGACTGTCCAATTCTGGGCGTGATTTCAGCAGAATAAATCAGACTGTGTATTTAAGTTTGGACAGAAGCACCCGTGCCTGCTTACTATCTTTGAGCAAAACTGGATGCAGCCAGAGCCATCTCACTAGTTAGAACATCTGTTTTGCAGTAATCAACAGCCAGCGAGTCTCCACGCTAGTGAGGCCAACTCCCACTGCATGTTTCCACACTAAAATGTCACATACGGCCTTCGGTTGTGCCAAGTTGGGTCACTGGAGTTTTGCCCTTATAGCTGCCTCAGCTCCTTTAGAGGTCGGCTCAGACAATGGTCTTACTGTGCTGAGGATTGCCAGACGGAGTTTATTTACAGATGGAAGATAAATCCACTCATCGTTTTGGCCCAGTGTTAATACAAAGTCATCACAGCAAGTTGGTTAAACTCTGTTAAGAGAGCTGGCTGACAGTATAGAGTCAAATTTTCAATTGCATCTACCGGCTGAGGTAAAAAACAAAAAAACAAAAAAACCTATTATTTATGAAGAAGTTGACTGAAAGAACATTTAAAGGGTAAATTTAACAGCACAGCAGCATGTAAGAAGCTCTTAATGAGCCTGAGGTCCTTTGGAAGGGGTCTACGTGATAGCGTCCAAGAAATCCTCAATAGAGGAACCGAGACCACAAGAGTTCTGCTTTGTTGTTATAGTTCAGCCAAATTTAAAAAAAAGGCATTCCATTCACAGCTCTCTCATTCTGCATAAAATAAAGGTCTTCATCCAACAGAACAGAGTGCTCAAAGAACCTTTAATGCTCACCAAAAGCCGAGAAACACTAAAGTCCCACTTATTCAGAAACCACATGAGAAAGGTCATTGGCGGTGACTCATCGATGTCAGAGTTCTCCGAGCGCTGGCTGCACTCGTGTGGCCTGTGGGAAGGAGGATGGTAGGCTACAGTTGGCTGAATGTAACAGCATTTTCTCACATTCACAGGCAAACACAGCCCAGTACTGTGCTGAACTGTGTGTTTGCGCCTGTATTCACGGAATAAGTAAATCCTGTGGTTTCTTTCCTGCCTCGTCTTCTCGTATCTTTCTTCCATTCTTTCTTTTTCATTCTTCCTCAGAATATGCCTCTCCCCAACTGCTTTTAATATTGCATGCCTATCATTGTCCTTTCTCTTTTTCACAATCCTTCTTTCAGTTTGCTCTTTTGGCCACGGCAGACAGCAGCTGGATTCTCCATTCTCTCCTCCCTTTTCAGTTCCTCACCCTTTTATTGCTCCTCATCCCGCGCACTTTCTCCTCAACAGACTCGCATGCCTTCTACCATTAGTAACACTTTTGTATACTATACAAACGCACAAGTACACTGACAGAGATGTACACATATGCACGTACACGCACAAGATGTGGCTGAAGTCACTTTTGTGGTATGTCTGAAGGTTTAAAAAAAGAAGGGATGTGTTGTAATTACAAGTGCGTCCAGAGCGGAATCTGTTAGGGCAGGTTGAGTTGGGGGAGGACCTGGCAACCTATCAAAGGTAGCAGTGAGGCAAACCAACCCCCTCCCTTACATCTCTGTTCTCTAAAGGAGTGCTCACATGAAAAGATGATGCACACAAAGGTTTATGTAATGTTCTGGAGGACATTTTGTGCTGCAGGCGCTTTAAATCAAGAGCGACTGCGAGGTTGACATTTTGAAGTGCAAACGCCTCACCAGGTCGGACAAACAATCTGCAGCCCTTTAATGACAGAAACAGGACAACAGTGCCATCCAGCCCATCCCGCCTGTCCCTGCAATCACCTGTCATCCACATCCGCTGCCTCCTATATTAAGCTTGAGCCTTTCACTACTTGGCACATACAACACATGCTCAGTTTATTTCTCTCTCTGTTATCAAACTCTTACTTCCTGCTCTTTCTTCTCAAAGTACATACACACCCAACAAAATGCCCCACAGGTCATAAACTCCACTCCGTCTTGGGTTCATTCAACTCCCCTCGCGTGGAGCGTTGAGGTGACAGAAAGAAGAAGCCTGACACTGTCTGTTAGCGAAAACGCTGCGAAGGGGGGAGACAGGAGGGGTGTTTTGTTTGAACTTGTCTGGCTTGAGTTTTGCCTGTCTGCCTGTGTGTTTTCCAATGAGTAATCCATTGTAAGACTGAACACACATATGTACACGCACAGCTCTAGTACAAGACGGAAGAGGGGTTTTAGTTCAGGTGTGATCGATTGGCGAGATATGAAGGCTGGGTCAAAGACTTTGTCTTCTTCGTGTGCAAAAAATACCTAAAGTTCTGAGGTTGGAAAAAAAGTGTCAATATTGGCTGCTAGACCATAATGTAAACATTAAAACTGACAGACAAGTGTTTTGACTGGTCCTCTCTTAAGTCCAGACCACAATACATCAACAGCTACAGGATGGACTGGCATTAAATATTCACTGTACCCAGAAGATGATTCCTCTGTGATCCCCTAATGTTTCTTGCATTTACTGCTAACTGATGATTGTTGCTTTTGAGTAAAAATACTAGCATTGGTATAAATTTCATGGGGAGATTGAATGGTGGCAACCTTGAGTTTCTAAGTAAGGTCAAAATAATATATTTTCCACAACAGTCTGTGATGAATTACCTGAAAGACAAACCCCCATTAGCCCCAGGCACACTTTTGTTGCTTACCACACATTTGCAAATGTTAGCAGCCTAACACACAATACCACAGGTAAGACTATGTGGTTTCTAAGAATCTAAATAACTTAAAAGAAAAGTTGATATGTGAAATAAACATATATAACGCATAACGCAGGGATTTGAAAATACTCCTTTCCTTACAGCACTTCTGTGGAGACACAGGCAATTGAAGATTTTTGAACTCCTGTGTAAAAGCACTCTGTGTGGAATATGAATGCAGTTGCAAAAAATTAATATTTGCACATTAAGGGACTTGCCCTTGCAAGCATGACTGAGACCACAAATTTGATAGATCAGAGTTAAGCCTGCCCAGCGGTAAAACAGTTCATTTTAATCCCAGCAACGCTATAAAAACTAGCATTGGTGCACTGGTAACAGCAGAAATGTATGCAGTGTTTGCCAGGGACACTGAGGGCAGGTGTGCAAATACATAGCCTGAATTTTATGCAAGACGCCGCAGCGGTTCACCTCGTATTATCTTTTCTATCACTGCTTTTCAACACTCAAGGTTTTTCAAACTCGTATCCTGGGCTTTTATTTTTCCCTGATTACAAGTCCAGACAAGCTGAAAAGGTGTGAGGTTGATAAGTCACGGGGGTCCTATTTAACAACTCTTTACACTGCTTCTAATCTGTATATTGTCTGTGATTAGCTGTGCTGTACTTGCTGTGTTTAATGTATGAATCATTATTCAAACTATTCAAGAAAGAAATTAAATAAAGAGACATGCCACTGTATATATCATCACATCATACATAGGCTTATTTATGATACTCTTGGGGCTGTATAAACAGGATGGCTCTGAGGGTCAGACAAATACGGCTCACATAGGTTTGGAGATTCCTCTGTGACAAGGCCCGGATATTATTATGACAAAGTACCACCACTGTACTGGCTGTTCTTCCACACAAAGACCTGGTGGGAGTGAAATCCACCTTTGCTCACATTTCCTGTGTTTGCATTATTCTTTGTTTTTTTTTGTTTTTTTGTGGTGGTGGTGGTGGGGGGGGTACAGTAAAAGTGGAGGAGCTGATGACAAAGATGGGAAAGGAGTGAGAAGGCAAACATGCAAACACAAGATATACGAGAGAACGTCAGTAATAACACAGACCACAGAGTGCATATACAAGGTCTGGGTAAAATACACGTGCAATAAACATTTTGGGACGAGGTCAGAGCGACATTTTAGAAGAGTATTTCAAAAGTGGATCCACTAAACCAAACTATTTCAGCTTGGTTTGTATTCAGAGGAACACAGTTATAAAAACAAAAATAAAAATTAAGAAAGTGAAAAAATGAAAAAGAATGAGGGGAAAACAAAGCTCATGAACCAAATGTTGTACATTAGACAAATGATCCCAGGCCTTCCACGAGGAAGAATAAGATATACACTGAAAGACAAACAAGGGTTGTTTAAAAAGATTTAGGGACCTTTTTCTGAACCCTGTAGAAGATGTGCATTTATCAGGAAGTCACTTGAAACAGCTGTTTCTAGTGAAGCATGCAGGTTTTGTTTTGTATAAATTGACTGGAGGCTATTTTATGCTGTGTTAATCGGAACATTTTACTTTAATACTTCATTTACATGTGGCTTGGCCTTCCTTTCCCCCAAAAGACTTGTGTTTGAAGTATATAAACATATGTATTATGAGCCTATAAATGAAAGCAGGGTCACGAGTCTGTTGAATAAAGGTCTGCTGAATAGCCAGAGAAAACCCACGCAGACACAGGGGGGAGCATGCAACTCACAGCCAGATGGATTCAAACTAAGGACCTGCTCTCTCTACTTCTCCGAGGCATCAATGCTAACCACCATGCTGCCCCCCCCCCCATACTAGAATAAACTATTCTAGTATCCTATACTATATTCACTATATATTTAAACATACTGTAGTGAAAGTGTCTGTTCTTTTCTCTTTATGCTTTCATCACTGATCGAATCCATTTATTTACAACACCACACTGAATAATGTAATTCTCTGTTTCACATCTGGCCATGGGCCACATTTGATCAAGTGATCACAATGAGCTTCTTTGACAATGTCCTTGGCAGACAGCCCTCCTTCTCATACACTGTCACTCTACATCTGAGGATAAGCATCACTGGAGGCAGTCAAACTGTCAGAAATGGACCTTGGATCATGTCGGTACATATATGTGAACAACACGCTCTTCAAATTTTGAAAAACTTCACAATGATCAATTTGGGGGGGGGGAATACCATTTGCAGGGTTCATTCATTCATTGTTAATTTATTTCAACATGTAAACAATATACAGGTACATTTAGTAAAGAAAATAAGAGAGAAAAAATACTATACAAAAGTCAATACATTTCAGTATTGCTACCGTTCTGATTCATTTACATGTTGAAAGGGAGTGGGGAGAAATACACACTTATTTAATCCCACCCCTTTGCCATAAGTTATCAGTTAATATTTAGTCAGCTTCCTTACTGATATAATCTGTAATAAAAAATAGTGAACAGATTTCTGATATAATATATACTATATACTATAATATCACATCATGAAATTTTTTAAATAGAGACATTCACTTAATTTCAATATTTTCCCTTTCTTTATAGTTCGAGAAGATCATATTTTTATAACTCTTTTTGAGCTGTTTTATGTTTGGACATTGCTTTAATTCCATATTCAAACTGTTCCACAGTTTCACTCCATGAACAGAAACACTAAAGCTTTTTCTTGTAGTACGTACCTTCCCTGTTTTGAAGTTACAAAAACCCCTTAAATTATAACTTCCTTATGAACCAGAAAAAGTTTTTGTTGGAAAATAAATGCTACACTCACACCTACTGGTTAGAATGATATAACACCAGTGTGTCACAAGCAGGGCTTTATCGGTATTTCTCCTCTCCTTGTATGGAGCAGGAGTTTTGGTAAAACGAGCGCACTTAACTGCTCAGTCCTGATCCAAACTTTTTTCCCTTTAATTTAATTATATTTAATCAGTGTCTCGAAAATCACTTCCAAACGAATACAACAGGGGAACATACCACGGACCTTCCTCAGCGTACATGGAGGTTACGTCACTTAAAAGTTGAAAAACAAATGATACCTTCACTTACCGTCGTACATGTTAAAGTTGGACTTTCGAAAGCCACGGGTGCGACTCAAAAACAGTTTTTATAGTAATACAGAAAATTGAATTTTAGAAGCGATTCTATTATTTGATTGTTATAACGGCATACACTGTACGTTTTACCAAGTAAGTTGACCACATTATAGACCGCGTTTGTCTTGTGCATTTCACGTCAGACACGTCAATGCAACAAAAGTTCAGTCTGCGGAGTTGTGATATCAATAATCATGGAGGAAAAACAGAGCAGTACGGAAGCCAACATTGCACCAGGTAAAATGAGTTTGCTATATTCATAGTAGTAATTGTAAGTAGTAAGTAATAGGAGTGGTAATGTTCTCAAAAGTTCCCAGTGAACCGTTAGCTAGTTGACCGGAGAAGCAGCCACTAACAGCCAGCTGTTTAGCAGCTAAAGTTTAGTGTTGCTAAAATGTATTGGTTTAAGTTACATAAATATTATATGAGGTAAAAGCGAGATTAAAGTGTTGAAAAAATAAATAAGTGGATCACATTTTAATAGCCTCAGTACGCTGAATTCGGGTCAGTTCATCAGAGAGCTAGTGAGAGGCACAAAGTTAGACATGTAACCTAGTTCAGCATGGCTCTTAGAACAAACTGCATTCAAAACTCGGACAGTCTACGACTGATTTTTTCTTATGTCATTAAAGTTATCCCGTAAAAGGTGACATTAGCCCACATTTAAACTACTGAGGTCTTGTGGTAAATTCGGCATGTAGGTAAATGCACCATACAGCATTTATAATAAACTAACGTCTACATTATTATGGCATTATTACAGCTTGTCACTTGACCCACATGTATGAATACATTACTGCAAGTTTAGTGATTCCTAGTGTGACACGTGTATTTGGCTACTAGTTGAATCTGACTAAATTCAATTCTTGCATTATAGTTAATCATTAAGCTTTGACCATATCATCTCAAACCCAGGGGGAGCAGGAACAACACGAGATCGCCCATGTGACCAAAGCCCTGAGAGAATAATCGGCAGACACTTTTCTGAACAGAGCCGGTTTGCTTATGCTGCTCTTTGTGGTGTCTCCTTGGGCCAGTTGTTTCCTGGATCTGAAAATAGGTAACCATGAAAGGATGAGCCATGAAATTCCCTCATGGCAATATCAGTGTTGGCCTTGTGCTGAGTAGCGCCTGCTTCTTCTATTTTTCAGCGTATTTAGGGAGCAGTACCTACAGGCCTTAGTCCGCTGGTTGGATCTGGATGAGTCGGTGATGCCAGTTATGGGAGCCTTCCTGTCAGGTTTAGGCTTCGAGGGCTCTGACACCTTCCTCTCCACCCTGCAGGGCGAACCTCTCCTGGCGGCAGGGACCACCCCCATCACGCAGGTGTTTGTCACTCTTACAGAGGATAAATGACCCTGAACTACAAATCTCCTTGTAGTTTGGTGATACTGGGGTCACAACAGGGGACAGCAATGAATCTTTTTGCTTGTTTTTGAAAGCTGAAAATATATTGCATTGTATTTATCTTTGCAAACCCTCTTATCCCTAACCAGCTCTGGTTTTCTGTTACAGGATCTGGTGTCTTTTTCTGTCAAAGATGGTAAGAGGCATTTAAGAATAAACCAGGGTTTTTCATACTTTTAAGGCTAATCACTCCAAGTTTAAAAAAATATATATATACATACATATATATATATATATTAAAAGGCCTGTTGAAAAAGCCAGATGAAAATTTTTAACAGTTGTTGTAAATTCAATTTGAACAATTTTAACATTTTTTGGTACTCAGGTGAGTATGATGCCAGGGCAAGGGTTCTCATCCGTCACATCAGCTGTCTGCTGCGAGTCTCTCCACAGGAGCTGGAGCAGTTTGAAGAAACACTAGGAGAGAGGCTGAGGGAAGGAGGAGAGGAGAGCAAGTAGGTTATGGCTTGGATGGTGGGATGAAAGGATGAATGATGCATTTGCGTGTCTGAGTTCACCGTTTAGAGTACAAATGAAAAGGCATTTCATTCTGTTATAAACCTATGTAATGTTAGTTCATTTAAGATACTTCATGATAAAATGCTTTTGCTTTGCTCTTTTGGCCAACTGTCATGTGTGCCAGACTGTTAAAAATCACACAACGCCTGCGCATGGCAGTCACATTTGTAGTCAGATTGACAGCATGAAGATAAACAATCAGCTAATTGTGTTCAAGATGTCAACTTAAATGGGCCAGAAGAGAGTCATGTGACATTATTTTTTTTACAGCAAGTAGATGTTTCACCACATAAGGATGATCTGTCCTTTTCAATTAGAGAGGAGTCCTCACGGCGGCGGAAGAAAGAAAGAGGGCGAAAGCTACGGCGTTACCTCCTGATTGGACTTGCCACTGTGGGTGGAGGAACAGTGATCGGTGATTATTCTTGCTTCAGATTTTCAAAGTCTCCTAAATCTTTAACTGATAATCAGCTGATAATTAAATCAACAAAAACAAAAGAGAAATTATTCCGAATTCTCGAGCTGATGGATAGTGGCTTTGACTAGCTTTTGTATTCTGTACTGACTGATTTTGTATTTTTTTGCCTTTGCCAGGTGTGACAGGTGGGCTGGCAGCCCCTCTGGTGGCAGCAGGAGCAGGTGCTGTGCTGGGGGCTGGAGGTGCTGCTGCTCTGGGCTCGGTCACTGGCATTGCAATTATGGCCTCTCTGTTCGGGGCAGCAGGGGCTGGACTGACTGGTAAGAGCACTGATGACTGTGCTGACACTAATTATTAGTTATCAGAATTTGAACGTAATTCGATAAGACCTGCTTTTTTAAAATTTTCTAAAAGGCAACAGAATTGTATCACATTTTAAAGGATTAATCCATTTTCTCTCCAGGCTATAAGATGAATAAGTGTGTTGGGGCGATAGAAGAATTTGAATTCCTGCCATTGAATTCTGGGAAGCATCTTCATGTGACCATCGCAGTGACAGGCTGGCTCTGTAGTGGTAAATACAGTAAGTATTGCTTCTGCTGTCTCGCCACAACCGCCTCCAGTTTCCAGCAATTAGGTGTAGGCAGTTGGAAAATCTATCCATGCATCCATCCAGTTAGTTAACCGTTCACCCAGTTTGGGCTCCTGGAGGTGGTCAGGGTGAACCCTGTCCTAGCTGTCATAGGGCAAAATGCATGGGTCTGCCCTGGATTGTGACTGGAGTACAGTCTCTGTGCTCACCACCATAGTGTTCCAGTCCAGAAGCACCGTACCGAATCTCAGTGCAACATTTTATAGCCCAGTCAACCAAGACAGTCCCACAAAATCCAGAGCTTTAATGAACTTAGGGTGGATCTCATACATCCTTATACATCAAGGACTTGTTTACCTCAATGACCCATTGATGGGTTTGTTATCTTCAAAGTCTGCTTCCTCTATGGAAGACGTGACAGTGGGATTGAGGGGCTCCTCAAAGTATCCCTTTTATTGCCCGACTGTGTCATCAGTTGATGTCAGCAGGACCCTATCCCCACTTGACACAGTGTTAGTAGAGCACTGCTGTCCACTCCTGAGTCATACAGTGACAGTTTGCCAGATTCACCTCAAGGCTGACCATTAGTCTTGTTCCATAGGCTCGCTGTAAGCTTTTTTCATAAAATTTTAAATCTGTAAATATGAACATAACTTAATGCATTTTTTTGTGTTAACCTTTATACGTGATACACAATGTACACAAAGTTTGTTCCATAACTGAAGCAAATACTGTAATTTGACTGTGGTTTGACCTTTGAACAGTTAATCCTGCATAGTTTGTTTTCAGAGCACTGCATAAATTTAGTAGAATCAGTGCCAGGGCCAAATGCACAGAGGGGTAAAGAAACAGATTAACATTCGCTACCATCTTTTTGCTGATAAGCAAACGGATGTGGTCAACCCTAGTAAAGTTCTGCACATAATGTTCTGAATCTACTCCAGCAGAGATTATACAAACAAGCCACTTATGATGTGCTTTTACATAAAACAATGCAGCTGTATTCCTGCAGCTCCGTTCCATCACTAATACGTACGCTCTTTTACTCAATTTAGAACCACCTACACATAAAACGCTACTTACGGTTGCTCCCTTATTCACAAGGGGTCGCCACAGCGGGGAGGTCCACATGTTTTATTTGGCTGATTTTTTTTTTTACACCGCATGCCCTCCCTGACGCAACCCCAAAGGGATTTGTGAACCACCTACACGTAAAAAACAGCTAACGAAAATAAAAGAACAAATTAAAAAAACACTTCAAATACAAGTGCAGTTTAGTCGATCACCTACAATAAACACGACTGCTGTGTTCCAGGTTCGTTCCAGGCCCCGTGGGGCAGTTTGGGCGAGTGTGGGGAACAGTACTGCCTAGTGTGGGAGTCACGCTTCCTCAGGGATCTGGGCTCAGCCATGACGTCTCTCTTGGATGGGCTGGTCAGCATGGTGGCTCAGGAAGCCCTAAAGTACACTGTGCTGTCAGGTAGGACCGCTGTGCAGGAAGCTCTTAGTCCTGATTTGTTGGTGTTATCTGATGTGAGCTGATGGGATGTGAGTAACCTTTGGAACCAGTAGTCATCCTTAACAGTTTCGACTGCTTTTTAAACATTCCCATCTTACTCTCTCAGGCATTGTGACGGCGTTGACGTGGCCTGCCTCTTTGCTGGCAGCTGCCAGCGTCATCGACAACCCCTGGTGTGTTTGTCTGAACCGTTCCGCCGAGGTGGGGAAACACCTGGCACAGGTTTTGAGAAGCCGACAGCAGGTAGCCTATTATTTGGTATCTTTGTTAATACAATCTTATCACTTCTCACCTTTCATCTGCTCGATGCAGTAGAATTTCAAAGCGCCAAAAGAAAGAAGGCTGTATGGCATGCAGCAGCATGTGTGCGCTTCACCTGTGCTGCCTGTGTACACTGTTCACCGGATTACATTAACCAGGATGATTCTGTTCTTCGCTCCATTCATTGCTTCTTTTTTTAATTTGCTTCTCTAAATAGTTTTCTTTACTATGAATATGCCTGTGTTCACTAAACAGCAGGAAAATTAAAGCTACTCACCGTTCCTTTCATGTGTTTGAAGGGGAAGCGGCCCGTCAGCCTCATCGGTTTCAGTCTCGGAGCTCGAGTTATCTACTACTGCCTGCAGGAGCTCGCCAGTGACCAAGGTGCAAGACAATTAGATGATGATGATGGATACATTTCTACTTTGTATCCCGCATTTTTCAGACTCTAAAAATTCATTTGTGTTGTTTTTGAATCCTCAGGTAGTGAAGGAGTAGTGGAGGATGTGGTCCTCCTGGGGGCCCCAGTAGATGGCTCTGAGAAGGCCTGGGAGAGAATGGCTAAAGTGGTAGCTGGAAAAATAGTAAATGGATACTCCAGGTAAAGAAGAGCTCTTTCCTGAATTAAAAATCCAGAAATGAAACTTTTTTTTTAACAGTAAGTGCTTGCAGATGCTTTATGATTTTGTTGTAGTTATTATTTAGCCAGTAGGTGAGCTGAGTCCATTTATTTTCCTCATGCAAGTTTGCAAACAACTGTCACAGCAGCAAGCTGTATTTTTCAATGACTGCATAAATAAAGGACTCTCTGATCTACATACCTATCAGAGGGGACTGGCTCCTGGGGTTCTTGTACCGAAGTTCAGCTGCACAGCTGTCTGTTGCTGGCCTGCACCCAATCAACATCCAGGATCAGCGCATAATCAATGTGGATCTTTCCTCTGTGGTGAGTCAGAGCCTATGTTTGAAATCTGATGAAGTTCACCTTGGTAAATTAAAGCACAGCTGAAGGTGAAGGAACTAAGAACTAAGTAAGAAAAACCACATGCAGTGCATCGTTTCAAATTTGGTCTGTTAGGGGGTCAATTTGTGTTTTTGAAATAATACAAGCAGCACCTGAATAATTCATGAGAGGGAAATGAAGTAGCTCATTCCTACATGGGAAGAAATTCAGACAAAAGATCTGTAGCTACTCTTCCATATTCATGTATGACATTTCAAAAGGAACATTGACTTTTGATTTCATACCACATAACCATCACATCAGGTAGCTGTGCGTTTCCAGATTTGCTTTTGCACAGCCCTAATCCACAGCTTATATAACCTTTGTCACATCAAACACAACACTGACATATTTTCACCCTGTAAAGTTGTTATACAAAACACTTGCTATTTACACATCAAGCAGATACAGAGTGAGCGTGAGTGTCGTCTCCTTTGAGTCCTGAGGGAACCATCTGGATGTTTAAGCGCAAAGCAAATACACCGCAGCGATCACCTGGGGACTGTTCAGGAAAACAGGTTCACTGGAAACTCTGGGTTTCCTGCTCCTGAAAGAAGGCTAAATTAAACTCCATGTCTGCTCCTGGGGTGTGAAGCTTCAGACACACACAGGATACTGATCAATAGATCAGACTTCAGTAAATGTAGTCTTTAAATTTAAAAACAACATCTAAACATTCACGTCAAATGTAGACATCTCTTCCATTACTAATCGCCAAATTGATTATTCCTGGGTCTGACTCTGTCGTATCTCTTTGATTTCCATCTTGAGCTGCTGTTATCAGAGTAACAGCTGAATGATTATGTTTAAAACGTCATAATTTGATAAGTCTGATAAACGATGGCTTAGAGGATGACATGCTTTTTTAAAATTTTAAATAAATGTGATGGTCTGCACTGGCATACAATTGTATTTCTGGCCCTACTGGATTAAAATGGAGGCTCTGCTTTTTATTTACCAGTTGCCATGGTGACTCTTGCTCGCTGAGGTCCATTGTTGATCAGGGTGAACACGGTCAGATTTAATTGAAAAGTTTCCCCTCTCAGATATAATGAACTCAGAGTTCAGGGTTAGAGTCAAGAGTTTTCAGCCTGTTAAACCTGCTGTACACCCAGGCTAGTCGCTAACTGTCTTCTGTTGTTACCCACATTGGAGTACTAGTACCATTAAGGGTACTTTGGAGTACAGCAGAGGGTAAGGTTTCTTCATTGTCAATATAAAAATATGCATCAGTAATAGATCATTTCTAAAATAACCGGACTCAGTAACTGTTGTAAGCTCTCAGCTTCAGTATCCAGCGACATCACGAATCAGGATTTTTGTTAAAAACATGGCAGCAGTGTTTCTGCAAACACAAAGAAAGCAGCGATCAGTGTGTGAGGCTTTTTCTCTGTAACAACTGATCTGAGGAAAGTAAGAGAAACACTGTGCCTCATTTTATCACTGCAATTAAAAAAAACACATTTCTTACTAGATTTAAAAGCTCATGGTGTCGTGGTTTACACAACTGACTAACAAGCAAAAGATCTCCAGTCTAATCCCAGGAGAGACACAAATCCTGTTGGGGTTGCATCAGGAAAAGCACCTGGTGTTAAAAAGTCTGCCAAATCCAGATCATGTGGAGTTAACCACTGTAGCTTGTCAGTTAGTACTTGGCTGAAAACAATAAATAAAGAGCTTACATTAGTGAAAAAGAAACCCGAGAACCACTGTGCACTATGTATGACTGAGCTATGGGGTCTGAAACCAAAATAATAAGTTAAAATGGGTCTTTTAGGAGAAGGGATTAAAGGAATAAACAGAGCAAAACTGTTACACACAGGTATTCGAGACGATGGATCACTGCAACTTTACATCTTATTTTTGGAAGAAACATTTATTTAATACTTAATACAAAAACTGAAGGTTTTCCAATAAGATTTAGGTTTCTGTAAGTGAGGCAGTAATATTAAATACTGTTTTATTAGCACATTAACAGAAAGAGTTGTTTTGTTTAAATATAGCTGAAATCTATGAAAAACAAGGCCCCCGCTGGTCTGTTTCACATCACAGCAATGCCTTTCTGCTAACATTCAAGTCAACGCGACTACTCATCATCTGTAGTAGCTCTGTTCAGCTGAGTAAAGCATTAGAGGTTTCACATGTTACTCGAGTAAAGGTTTAAACCACAGCAGTAAAAAGGTACCTGACATGTCTGAAGCACCATACAGCACATACCCGGTCATGTAATGAGGAGAACAGGATAAATGAATCGTACAAAGTAACACATTTGTGCCTAAATGTTTCTTTAAAAGAACAAAAAATATGTAGTATATGAATGAGGTTTTAATCATGGATAATAACGCTGTATTCCTGCCTCTTAGGTTAAAGGTCACTTGGACTACATGCGTCAGATGGACACCATCTTAGTAGCAGTAGGAGTTCCCACTAAAGAAGTGCCGGGAGCCTCTTTTGCAATTCCTCAATCTGTAACAGTCACAAAGGGGACGGTGGGCATCGCTGACGAAACCACCAATGAGCGACAAGCGGCCAAGACACAAAACCGCACTGAGAAGCCTGAGACGCAACAAAGCAGAGATGCGAAAGAGTTGGCAGAGACGGAGGAGACTGCTGACGGTTGGGATATCCCTGATATTTCAGATTTGCTGGACTCATTAAACGATACAGAATCAGACAGCAAAATGTCACCGCAGAACAATTCACCTCGTATTTCAGACGAGAAGGCTCCTAATAACACGACGGCCACTGATCTGAATGCCCGGTGTGACGGTGTAGACAAGGACGAGCAGGATAATGAACACATATCATGGAGCTGGGATGACACACACTGGACTACAGAGAACTCGCACAAGTGAAGGCGGCCAAACTTGTAAAGAGCATGTTACTGGACCGGCTGCTTCCTTGTAAACTCTTCTCAAGTTTGTTTGTTTGGATTTTTTTTGTTGTTATTGGAGAAAATATTCATTCCATTCTCAACAAAGTGACATGCCAGAGACTGCACGAGAGTCGACACACACATACGGCAGCTTCCAGTGAAAATCCCCTGAATGAACTGTTTTGTTTGACTGCTTAAACACGGGTTTAGATGAATTGATTGAATGATAATTTTGGTTATTGTAGATAACTTTTTTATAAAAATGTAAATATGGTCATAATTTATTTTACAAATGTGTTATGGGCATTAAAAACCAGTGATGTTTTGTGTGTTTCTGGTTGAAGTAGATTTCTGTCGGCTTGGTTTCTGGATATTATAGATAGAATCATTCCATATAGATTGCAGCGATTCCACAAATGTCTTCTTTCCGAGGCTTTTTTCTTGTTCTCTTCTATAAGACTCTCACAGTAGTGATTCACAGCTTACTATAGAATTGCATTCTCCACTGGCACTGACAATTGGAAATATTTTTGACCCTGACACTGGCTGAGAGAGCGAGTAGACCTTAGAGAATGTGAGCATAAAATAAATAGATTCTTTTTCAATGTCTCTTCAGCCCAAGCCTCACAGTGAATAAGTTAGATTGTTACCAGCTGTCAGCGCTTTCCCACTGTAAACCCTGATATAACCTATAAGCTATCTGTAAGTACTATTTAGTCCAGAGTGTCAACCTGGTTGGGGAGAAGGAGAGGCAACTCAAGCCCAGCGTGCTCGGCATCCAGCAGATTGACAGCATCAGTGGCGGTGGCGGGCGGGTGCGTGGGGTCAGAAGCCAGAGGTGAGGGTGGGTTGCTGGCAATGTTGGGCTCTCCCGAGTTACGCAGAGAGAGCGAGAGCGCCGGCGAGGGTCTTCGGGGCGACCGCGAAGAACAGCAGGGCAACAGCTTCCCCAGAGCTCGCTTGAAGTCTCTCATGAACAGCGGGTAGATGATGGGGTTGATCGTACTGTTGCAGTAGCCCAGCCAGGTTATGGCGTCAAAGAGCGCAAGGGGGACGCACTCACACACTGCCTGGATGAGGATGGTGACAAGGCAATCCAGGCGTTAGGGTTTAACAACTTAATGTAAGAGAAAAAGTTCAATACAAAAACAAACAAAACATAAATGGAGAAAATGAATAACAGCTATTAGATATGCACTGCCACATGCTGGAACTAGTGCAAAATTGTACTCATAAAAGATTGATTTATTTGTTAAATGCACCAGTGCTGCCAGATTGTACCTAAATATAAGAAAGAATTAGTAAAACATTAGGAAAAAACTGATCTCTTAAAGTAAAGGTAATCTTAATGTGTTTTCATATCATGCACAGATGTGTGCACAGACATTTGCAAAGATGATAATGCATCAACAAACATTACAATGTAACACAAAGCCAAGGAAGTAGAAGACTATAAACAACAGGCAGTGAATGAAAGAACATGCTTGTGTATTAGATTTATTACATTATAACATCTATTGAATGTTTATTACACAAGCACATTTTTTTGCCAAGTTGTATATTTTTATTGACCTAATTTAAAGCCCCCATTTATTTGTTTATTATGAAATAAAATGAATTAAAATTACATTTACATAGAAAATAAACATAAAGTAAATTAATAATACATACGCACACATACACAGGTGTATTGCATATCATTTTTTCAATAGATGTAATTAATTCATTTAACTGACATTTTTAAAATCCACCCAATGTCTTGCATTATACCCTAAAAACACTCTATATGTGCGCAGCCCTGTATGTATGATTTATTTATTCTGAGAAGTCGGTACATAGATGCATCATTTTTTTTTCTGTCTGACTGTTAAGAAAACTGATCTTGAAAATAACCAGTAGGTTTGGAGAGCGACAGTGAAGAAGGGGACAGCTGTTAGAGGAGAGCTTCCAATACTATCAAGATGAGGCAGGGAGGCGGTGGGAATGGGACAGAAACGGGGGGGTTCGTTTCACACACCACATTGAGTGCGAAAAAGAAAGGAGAGCGCAGGCACAGTCAAGTCTCTGTGCTCTGTGTTATGCAGGGGAGAAGTGAGAGGGCACAGATGGGAAATCAAAATGACTGGATCACTGAAAGCTTGAAAAAAACAGGACAAGTGTCATTACCAATTTAGATTAAGCTGTTTTCTGACATTCGTTTACTCTCGGCGAGGTTTTTCGGGGTCCTCCTTGTTTGTTTGCTGAGTAATAAGTGTGTATATTCATTCAGTCTAATCAGATCGAAATCACTTTGAAAAGAGTACCAATTATAAATGGTACTTTGGTAGGTTGTTTTCGAGGCTTTAGGAATGAGTCAGCCACACAAAGCTGAAATGCCAATCTATTTCCTCGTTAGATCGCCTGGCAAGGCTGTGACGCCAAGGCTGGCCAACACAAAAATAGATCAGTATCCAAGTGTTTTTTTCTCTCTTTTTTTCTTCTTTTTTTCATGTATTTCACACTCTTTTCGTGCCCACCATGTTTATAAATTTGTGAGAGTACCTCTGAATCACTGAGATAGATGCACTGAGTCTTAATAAAGACTAAGATGCTGAGGGATGTTGCATATATGTGAAGCCAACGTGGATTGAATGAATTTATTTTTCTTTTCTAGCTCATCTGATCACAAAACATTTAATAATTCCTTTACATATGTTTATGTAGCAGCTGTATTTTTTTTCCTCCGGTACTCCTACTGACCTCAGCCATGTTGGTGATGAAGAAAGGCAGCCAAGCACTGAAGAAGAGTCCCAAGAGGACTCCCAGAGTCAGACTGGCCTTGAGTGCCCTCCGACCCTGCCTGTGAGCCAGGCGACGCTCGCTGTTCACTGACGGCTGTGGACAGGTGGGTATAATAGAGAGCCTTAATCTCAACAAGCACTGATATCATTTAAATCCTCTTTGGCATTAGTTATTCAAATCCATTTGGACTCCCTTTGCGGTTTGTCCAAAAGTCTTGAGCCACGTCTCATATTTAAAAATATTTTTTCTTAAAAAAACGTCAATGTGTGCGCCAATTTATTGAAAAGTGCAAACATGCATGAAAATAATATAAAAGGCAAAATTCTGATTAGTTTGAAAGTCAGTATTTGGTATGACTATCTGTATTCTTCAACACAGCTGAACTTTCTAAGCCAAGTTTTCTCCAGGCTTCTTGAAGGACAGTCAAAGTTCTACTTTAGATGTCCTTTCTCTCTCTAGATCATCCCACACTGCTGCAGTAATGTTGAGGTCCGGGCTCTGGTCAGGCCAACCCATGATGGCAGTGTTCCATTGTGTGTTTTTCTATCCAGGCATGCTTTTACTGCACTGGTAGTGTGTTTGGGATCATTGTCATGCTGATGCTATTGCATGGTGAAAGAAAATCTGACAGCACTTTTCTATGTTCATTATTCCATCAGTGTTGACAAAGTATCCAAAACCACTGGATAAAATGCAGCACCAAACCATGACAGAGCCTCCAGCTTTCTCTGGACTCATCACTCCATTACATCTGTTGCTACTGGTTGCAAAATTACATTCCTAAAAATAGTAAGGCATAAAAAATGGACTGAGAATGAGTGAAAAAGGAAGCAATGTCAAAGAAAAACTTTGAAAGTCCTTCAGAAAGCCTAAAGAAAGTCTGGCTCCTTGGAAGCAAATTATAAAGAAATGAGTGCTGGCTCAAGACTTTTGCACACCATTGTATTTGTTTGATTAGTGGTTTTGCTTGAGTTCTTCCTTTTTGTCAAATCAAAAACAAACATATTTATTCACTTTATTTTAAGAATACTGTATACTTTACTGTCATTTCAGTCATTAGGAACTGATGCTGTGTAGCTAAATATCATCGAGCTCCTCATAAGTTTGCATTGAAGAGCTGGAACAAGCTGATACACGATATGGAGGATACAGTGAAGATGCTGATTTTAAAGCTGTTCAGTGGGATTAAAAGGGGAAATTTAAATTGATGCAGAACTGAGTGTTTGGGTGGGTCGTTTGTATGTCCGTGGTTTTACTGTAGGAAAATGAGACAGACTATGTGGCTGTGATCCTTGCAGCATATCTGACACACAGTCTGTACTTTAATCGCCAACGTTATTTCTGTGCATTTACACCTTGCTTGCCTACACCAGGCTTGATGCCTTGCTCCTTTCACCTGAGTCGCTAAAGAGCAAACTTGTTTTCAGTTCATTTACTGTCTGCAGAATTATTTTTAACACTGTGTACTTCCTCTCTTCTTTTTCGCAGTTTTTATTTCATGAAAGACATAGCCAGTAAAAATCGAATAAAACAAGGACATGTTTGAGCCGCATTCCTTCCATTGATTTGAATCCTGCTCTTTAAATGTTCACATTCAAGGACACTTTCCACGTCTTAGCAACAGCCTTTAACATCACCACAATGTCCTTACTATGCCGAGAGTTTCATGTCAATAGATTCATTGCTAAGGCTTTAGGCTTACCAATTAACTTTAGGAGTCCCATAATAATAATCTGAAACGTAGTTATTCATATTTCTAATAGCTACAGGATATCAAACGTGGTAATGAATTTCGGTAGTATGGCTTTAAGGAAATAGCATTAGACACACGCATGAAGAGCAGTGTGTGAAAAAATGTCAAGGAAAAAGCAGCTTTTCCACTCAGAAAACCAACTTTTTCAGTGCCTCCTCTCATTCATCCTTTTCTGTGCTTTTTGTTATTATTTGGTCAGCAGTAATACACTGACAGCCTTCGCTCTGTTACATTTAACTGTTTGGTGTCTCTTTTTCTTACCGGCATGTTTTGTGACACAGGAGGCTCCAAATGGCTGCAGTCATCTCCGTCCTGCTGAGCTTGCCCTGCTGCAATGCCCGGCGAAGGAGGCCGGGAGGGTTCCCCGAGAGAAGGGTGCGGGTGAGGCGGGTGGCTCAGCGCCGCCACCCTCTTCGCCTGCCTGCGTGCCACCAGAAGGATCCGGCAGTAGGTGAAACAAATGGCACTGGAGGGCAGAAAGAAGGTGAGCACAGATGCCACCAGAGCAAAGGGCAGGGTCACACGCAGACGACACTGGAAGGAAAGGCCACCTGAAGGTGACAGCTGAAAGTAGGATTCTGGGTACAGTTTGTCAGAGTAGGAGCTGATGTTGCCAGTGCTGACCCCAAGAACAGATGAGTGTCCGCTCCTGTGGCCCAAGCTGTGCCATTTCATCTGAATGGGCAGGAAGGAAGCCAACGCTGCCAGCCCCCAAGCAGCCCCTACAAGGATTAACGCCCGAGGTGGGGTCATCCTCTGCTTGTAGCGCAGGGGCGAGATGATGAAGAGGTACCGGTCCAGGCTGATCACGCACAGGTTCAGGATGGACGCGCTGCAGCACATCACATCAAAGCAAAGCCAAACTGGGCAAAACGCAGGCCACAGCACCCAGGCCCCGCACAGAACGTTGAGCATAGCTGGGGGCATGACCACCAATGCCACCATTAGGTCGGAGAAGAACAGAGACACCAGGAAGCAGTTTGAGGTGCAGCGCAGAGAGCGATGGGCAAACACCAACGCAATGAGCAACATGTTGCCACACACGGTCATGAGGATGATGATGGTCAGCATAAAAGCTAACAACCAAGGGCCGCTGCCGGTGATGTTCCAGGCGCTGGTGCTGGTGGAGCTGCCATTATAGCTCCCTAAGGTGCCAGACAAGTGAGAGTCAGCCATGGCACCTGCTGGTAGAAGTCAGTGAACGAACTCTTCAGGCAGCACTAGATGTTACAGACCTTAACCAGTTCTCCTTTGCAGCAAAAGCTCAAATTTCAGGGACATTGTTGAATGGAAAGCCACTGAGGTCTTGTGCTGAGAAATCAGGGTTAACTGAACCGTTCTCCATGGATAAGAATCTCCATCCAGGAATACATCCAGGTGTCCTGGACTTACTTCCACACCCACCAATATAGTGATCCAAATCCCCAGCACAGTTTCACTCATCTCTCCATCCTGGCCAGTGTGTCCCTGTCTCATCCACAGCTAAGAGCCAGAATGAGCCGTTCGATAGCTGACAAGAGGGTTTCGAAGCAGCATGTCACAATGATGACAGGCTCCGGAGGAGGGCACAAAAACAGAAAAGCCTTGAATCGGCATATGAGAGCAGGCTCACTGAAGATGAAGAGAACAAGGATCAGTGCTCAAAATTTTACCTCACCTCACAGAAGTGGATCTGTTCTGCTCCCGCAAGTCCTTTGCTGAGCCAGAGCTCTGCTGCCTTACACAAGTCCGTTTTATTCTGGGAAACACAGCAAGGCAGCAAAAAGCAACAGAAAATTGTGCAGCAGTCATTTGTAAGCACCGCTCTGTTCACGAGTGCTCTACAGGTATCACGGCCATGTAACGCTCGGTCCTGTTAATCCCTGTGTCGGCCACTCCAGCGTGCCTCCCAGCCTGAGCGCACAGCTACTGAGAAGGAGCGTGTCAGAGCATTGAGCTGTTAATGCATAACCATGCACAATCACAGCCAAGATATGCTAATTCTACATCATAGGAACTAGTGTGGGTGTTTTGGGTTTTTTTCTCCCTTGTTTGGACAAGGTGTTTTTAACTACTCTGGAATAACAATTTTAAAAATGTCTGTCACGCCTTGATTTTCTTTCTCTCATATGCACTATATACACATATTTTGACACTACTCCACCACCACAGTGTTTAATTATCAGCCTTAGTTACAAGTTACTTTGCAGTGATTGTCATTGATCCATCATTTATAGGGTGATTACTGTTTAAAACCAATAACACATAAAACATGGATCAGCTGTATTTGAATGATTTGCCAGTTTCTCAGTAATACATTGTAATATTTCAGCATATTTTTGTTTGTTTTGGATGACTCACACATTATACCATTAGTGAAGAAATTCCCTATTATATAACAATAATCACTTTACGTCATCTTGTTATTCTGAATGTACAGAGATGACGAGATAACACCAGAATCCTTCATTTCCTAACAGGAACATTTGAATAGCCTTACTACCTTATAGGACTGCTTTTACATCCCTGCCTCAGCCTTCTTCTCTGACAGTTTTCAGAAAAATTACTTCAAGCACCTTTTTCAAATCTGCATTAACACTTGACTCCTAACCCCCTACCCCTCCTCAAGTGTCATTATTACTCCTCAGAGTGTATGAAGTATAATCTAGCTGATGTAACATATTACACAATCCTCATCTTTGTACCACTTGGTTAAACATGATTTGTACACAATTACATACCTTACAAAGCATGTATGGAACCGCTTATTATTAACCCACAACTCTTTTTTTAATAATTATTTTATTAAATAAACACAGACCGTCCTTATAGGGCATATACAAATCATACAGTCATACAAGGAAGGATGTCAACAGGGAGACAAGAGTCTGACTGTAGAACAGTGCAAATGGTGACGCACCCATAATCAAAACAAAAACAAACACTTTGGAAAAAAAAAAAGACAGTCCCTTGGTGGCGTGCAGTTATTGCTCCTGTTGAAGAAAACAGAGACAGGTTTCATGAATTTTCATTTACATAACCAGCGATACAGGAGACTGAAATTATGCCAGCATTATACACAGTTCAGACTTTATGAAATCTACTGGAATTTATAACAAATTATTCATTTTTTTCCATGGACAAACCAACCTTATCGCCTCTGTGCAGCATATAATGTGACCTCAGGTTATTCTGACAATTGGCATACGCCATGCCAAGCCCTGCTCCCGAGCCAAGTGAAATTGGCCATGTGTGCCCTATAATTGAGAAAGATGCTTTAGATTCTTCTCAAACACTTCACAGCATGATTAAAAACAGATCAGAGATGGTGTGCTACAGCCTTTCACCCCGTAGCCTCTCTTTTCCCTCATAATTACCTCAATTTTTAACATGCTTCTTTAAAAGCTTTTTGGGCCTTTTGCTGTCTTCGTAACAAAGGCACATCATTTTCCTACATCTAAAATCTGAAATGACTATTGTCTGTGGACAAAAAAAATACATCTCATCTGTTCACAGTAAAAGACAGCCATATGTATGTGTTACTGTAGCGGGAGCAGAACATTACTGCAGCCCTGCTTTTCTTTTCTATAAGGACTTCTGAGCAAAAGGAGCTGATTGAGATTCAGTAAAGCAATTAAACTACTTACGTTTGAAGAACAGAACAGAAAACACAATGCCTAACCCCAGACCGGTGCCTGAGAGAGACAGACAAAAAAAACAAAAAAACAAACAAAACACCTGTTAAAGTAGACCTGTAACTGTATAATTTATACAGCTACTTTCTAATGCTTATTTGGTGTATATGGTGTCTTCTGCTGCCTTTGGTTAATGTAATTTTAATCATGTGTTCAACATTTTTCACGCAGCCATACTACGGTCTTTTTATTGCTTTATTATGAAGTACTTCATACGGGGTATGATTCTTTGATCTATCCTGTATGATTAGTTTAAGAGCAATATTTTCCCCCACTTTTTCCTACAAGATGGTTAAAAAATGACATTTCATGTTATCTTGCCACAGCATATAAGAACAGTTTTACTGTCTTAATACAGTCTCTTTAAAATAAAGTGGGCCTGCTTGGCGTAAAACCACCTATTCTTCACCGCACCAAACTCCATTCAAATATGCATCAATTTATGGATCTTTGCTTCTTAGCAGTAAGTGCATGGCCCTATTATGTTAGGCACCCCCTGGCCAGGACCATCTCCTCAGGTCAAAATTATTTTACTAGATTATCCAACTTTTCCTCTACTATCTGCCGCCGTTTCTTGTTTACTCTTTTCGTTCTGGAAAAACGAAAAGAGTTAGCGAAACAGCAGAATAGCTCAAATGTGAATAACCTAAACCATTGGTTCTGTTTTATATATATGCCGAATTAAGACAGAAATATCTTGTAAAATTCTTAAAGTTGCGTACTAGAAGACGTGTCTGTATTAATCAGCGATTAAGAATTAGGTTGACATTTTCTTAGCAGCGTTTGCACTGGGCTAAGTGAAACGCATAAAAAATGAGCGAGAACATCAAAGGCCAAATATCTTGAGACTTTAATAAAATGACAGAGTATACCCAATCGTAACTGTATGTACTTAAAATAAACAAAGCATGAAAAAATGACTGGTCATTCAGTTGTCCTTTACAAGCCCTTATGGCTAGCTAGTTAGCCTCTCGCCCAGTCAATGACAGCTGTGGACTTCAATATAAACTGCTTCTTAAGTGACCCTTGTTTTGATACAGGACAATATCGTTACGATTGAGAAACCGAAGCATATTTACCTAATTTAATGGCACCGTCTGCTAAGCATCGGTCCCACTTTTTCCCCAGCTCCTTCTCAGACATACTGAACATTAGCTTGTGACAGGCTAGAAGTAGCAAATGCACCTCTGCGTGATGCTTTCACGTGTTGTCGGAAATATATCCCTAGGGTTACGATTTAAACGCAGAAGAATAAAAGACTGCACTGAAAATTTTTATGATTTTACAAGTAATTAGTTTAAACATTCACCCTTTACCGCCTTGGTGTATTGACAGAACTTATGTTAAGGAGGAAACATTTAAAAAACTAAAGAAAATCCCGTAACGTCTTTTCTTTGAAAGCAGCATTGAAACTCTTGCAAACCTCGCGATAGGTTATACCCCAACAACTGAATGGCGCCAGCTTGCGGTAAAGAAAGGATTATCCCAAACAAGTCACTTTCGTCCATACATCCAGCAAGCTGTACAGTAAAAAAGTTTGGAAACAAGAAAACAAAACCAGGCACGCTTTTATGTATAGCAAACTTTCTGAGTTTAATTTGACACAAATCAGTACACTGTCGTGAAGTCATCTAACATGATTTCCTAAGACGACAAAATACAGTTTCTGACAACATACAGTGTACAAACATGGTATCCATTACACAAAAAAACCCTGGCATGTTTGAAAGTGTTCTCACTAACAAAGATGTGCCATTAGCTGGTACGCAATACTCTGAATCGGCAAACTGTACAACTTGTGTCTAACACACAGAATTAAGGTACCAAAACATGAAAACCATGTTTTATATTGAGACAATCAACCATATCAAACCCAAAACATCACAACAACAAAGGTTCCACTGCTACTCCTCAGCAGGCAAAGTTTAAAACAGCCAAAAGTTATCTTATTGGCAGCAAGCACAGCTTCTTATATGGTGTGGACTACAAGTTGGCTTGTTAATAGATTTCAAGTGAACTCAAAGGTTGGGCTGGTTTTGGGTGCTTTACTCACTGTAAAAGTTTGTGTGTGTGAACAGCAAAGGGGCACCAAAGAGGTAGAAACTGTATCCTTGGAGAATAAAAGTGTCTTTGGCTAAAAACTAAAGAAATCCCCTTTGCTTTTACTGCCTTTGCTGCAGTACATGTGTATTGTGAGTGATAACCTCATGCTGGACTGCATTTCGTTACATGTAAAAAAATAAAATTAAAATAACAATATCTATAATGTGGTGGTGAACACAGGTGAAGACACAATCAGCCCCCTCTCCTGGTTCTGTGGAACTTTATCCCAGCTGTACTTCAGGTCACTCGGTGGACCCCGGCAGAGGAGACTCTTCTCCTTCTTCTGCTGCTAGTGACTGGCTAGTTGTCTTCACAGAGCTCTTGCTGATTTCCAGGAGATCACGCAGCTCCTTGTTCTCAATCTGAAGGTAGAAAAAAAATGTTCAAACATAACTTTTATAGTTAAATATCTCTTCCTTATAACATGCATGTGCTTCCCCGTGCATACAGGTTTTGAATGAAAATTGTGATGGATGCATCACATCTTCTCTTTTAAATAGTGTTTCTGTTTATTTGTGATAGAATTTTTTGCACTTTGGCAATGTTGGGTGAAGCAGATAACCAAAGCAAATACAGACACGTGAAAAAGAAAGTACACCCTCTTTTATTTCTCAGGTTTTATCAATAAGACTTAATAAGAAAAAAAAAAATCATCAGTTCCGTAGCAGGTACAAAAATTATTTAAATACAGCCCCAGATGAACAATAAAACATGTCATTATTTATTTAATAAAAAGAAGCATCGTGTAAAAACCCGTGTACAACTTTATTCATCCATCATTATGGAGGAAGTCTGATCAAATGTTGCTTCAGCACATTGAGGATCACGATTATTCGTTACGATCCCACCTGAGTGTTCCAGCTGAGTTGAGGTTTGGCCCTTGACTGAAATATTACAAAGCTGTGATTTCCTTTTTCAGCCATTGTGCTGCAGATTTGCTGCTGTGTTTGGGATCATTGTCCTGCTTCATGAGTCAGTTTCAACCAAGCTTTAGCCGTCAGACAGACTTCCCTCACATTTGACTCTAGGATACTTTGGTACGCAGAGGGATTTTTGGATGATTCAAAGAGTTCACGGTACTCAGGTGCAAAACAAGCCCTAAATTATCACAGCTCCACCAGTGTGTTTGACAGTTTTCACTGAATGAGCTGCTGTGTATTACAGCCAAACATTTCCACACTGGTCTGGTCTGTCCAAAGGACAAACTTTATGCCTTGCAGTTATGCAAAACTAACAATGCTGCCTTGTTCTTTTTAAAGGGAAGAGGCTTTCCCCCCCTTTCATTTAACTTGCTAACGTAGCCCTGTAGAGTCTGAGCTGTAGCTCCTGGATTTTTAGCCATTTCCATGAGCATTACACAGTCTGTGGCTGAATTTGCTAGAACAGCCACTCCTGGGAAGATAGCTATTGTTCTGAATGCTTTTATTCATTTATATTCTTAAATACACGTTTGTTACTGTTTGGGAAAATGTACCTTTTCAACAAACTTTACAGTTGTAGCATATTTAGAGAGCTCACAAAAGGTTATCACAAAGATGCTACAGTAAGAAATATAACCGACTGGTTTAAAAGGCCCTTTTATAACCCTTGTACAACCTATTTGACTGTAATAAAAAAACAAACCTAATAAAACCCCAAACAAAACAACATGCTCCTTGACCTGATGCACTAAACCTAACCATCCCACTAAAAACTTGATGCTAGCTGACAACTCAGCTCTCATTTGCAGTTATGATCATCTATTATCGTTCCGTCATTTTGACACAGAAGCTGATGTCTGAGGTCTGTGGTAAAATCACATATTTTTCCACAGACCTCATGAGGAAAGGTGTCATTGTGTCCATGTATAACTGCATTTCTCACCTCTAGCTGAGCAAGCCTCTCTCGAACACAGCAATAGTGCTTATCATCCACCTGCACTGCTCTTCTCATCACCTGGCCCATCTCGCATATCCGCTCCACTTGGCTCTGCACTTCCTGGAAAAGAGTCAGAAATCAAGTTTGTTGTTTTTATTTTTTTATTTTTTAATTTGTGTGTCTATGTATTTGGAATCATAGCCCATTAAACGTGTGAGCAAATTAAAGAAATGCAGAGTTGATGTACTTTGGCATGGTCCTCATGGAGGCTGAGCACAGGTTTGGTGTCCAGCTCCTTCTTTGCCATCATCAACTGGAGCACATGCTTGCGATACCGACACATGATCAACTCCAATGCGTACTGGTGTTCTTCAAGAGACAGCCATAGTTCTACAAAGGCATAAAGAGTGTTAATACTAGTATATAAAACCAGCCAGTCAGTCAGCAGAACCTTTTTTTTACCTTTATTCTCCCGCTGCAGTTCCTTGATTTGAGTGTTTTCCTGAGTCAGAAGGACATGAGGTTTGTATTTCGTGAGCTCCTGTATCTCTGAACTGTCATCTGTGTGCTGAGAAAAGAGCAGAGAAGAAACAGATAAAGAAGACTTTAGCGAACGCATATCACGAAAGCATATTCTAGATACGAGGGAAACTCGCTTTGTAGTACAGGTCACTGTTTAACTAGTTCAATGTGTATACCAAGCAGTAGTGCAGCTTTTCATAAGCGTGAGCTATCTGCTCGAGTTTACCTTGTCTGGCAGAGCATTTCCCACCTCTCTCATGCCCTGCACTCTCTGATTTAGGGCCTCGGACTGCTCTATCAGTCCCTCGGCGGCTGTGTCGTGCTCTTTTAGCCTCTCGAGAAGGGTCCGAGTATCGGCCAGCACTTTTTCTAAAGTGCAGGCCATTTACTGGAAAGTGACAGCTCTTTTTTATGTTAGGTAAAAAAAGCTACTACAAAACTAGCTAGAGCGAAAACAACTCACAGCCGTTGCTTACCTGGGCTATATAACCTTAGCCGAGGCAGCTCGGTGCCATTATAGAAACATAAATATCCTTACTGTTTCGCTACTTAACGTTAATGTTGTGTCGGCAGACAGTGCA
The DNA here is from genome assembly GCF_001858045.2 of Oreochromis niloticus. Taxonomy (NCBI): domain Eukaryota; kingdom Metazoa; phylum Chordata; class Actinopteri; order Cichliformes; family Cichlidae; genus Oreochromis; species Oreochromis niloticus. Next base: position 27,974,070 of record NC_031984.2, read on the forward strand.
AGTACCAGACACCCAGATCAAAATATTACTACATTACTAGAATATTACTGCTTCAGAAACTGACGTTTCCGTGTAAAACTAAAGTGTTAGCGACACTTCCTTCTTCTTCTTCTTCTTCTTCGTCGTCGTCGTCTTCTTCTTCTTCTTCTCCTCCTACTTTTGGCGAATTGTCAAACTAACGTTGAGTCGCCACCTACTGGGGTAGAGTGCGGTGTAGAAGTTTGGCACACAACCAAAAGCGGGGTTAATGGCTAAACCTATCAAGCCTATTGGTCTTTAAAATATCTTTACATAACGCAACAGCGTCTCATTAAAAAAAAGGAAAAGAAAAAAGGATATTGTTTCTTCACTGTTCAACAGTTGTATGTTAAACAAATGAACAACAACAACAACATAATTTTAAAAGTTATCAGCATTTCAAGTAAAAATGTAACGTAAAACACTTACAGTGCTGAAAAAATATTAGTATCGGGTAATTTCAAAGTGAGTGAAGGGCTGAGTTGAGCTGAAGCATTATGTTACATTTTCCTATGTTGGGTTTTTGTGCAACGTGTAGTCTCAGAAACCCTCCCGTATGGGGAGAAAACTTAGTTATGGCGACACCTATTAAGTTTAGTTATCTACTAAATGGCATGATAGTTATTATTTACTCATTAATCAAATAATTAATGGATTTATTATTTATTGAACTCGACTAGATTACTCGTACATATCTTTTTTCCAGTCTAGACAGCGAGGTAGATAAAATGTTAACGTTACTATAACGCAAATGCCTCCCATGTCCCTTTGCGGCACATAGGCGGTTTCTTATCAGCGCCTCTCGTAGCCACTCTTCGCTTTAGGATCTTTGGTCTACCTAGTATCGTCAAATATCGCGGTAGCCGCCTCCCTATCTCTACGCAATGTGCCGTGCTGCTTCTAGCGGCGCTGGTGACAGTGCTGAAAGCTGTTGGGGTGAGTTTTTAATATTTTATCCCTTTTAGCAGAACAATTTAAGCGTGTACTGGTAATATATCAATAATAGTTTTCTTTTTTGTTCAGTGAGTACTTAGAGGTGAATTGGTGAGTCAGCGCTTAGTCGTACGCACAGTTCGGGCCTGGGTGGGGGCTGCCTTGTTACAGCTCCACATAAATCACACAAGGGCCGAGGAGTACAACGGCATGCTAGCTAACCGTAGTCGCTACTAGCTACTTAGCATTGCCAATGGCCTAGTTATACTGTCGAAGGTATAAATAAACAGGCGCGTGATGTTTTTTCTAAGACGTATTAGAGTCTGGTAAAGAAAAAGCACGTGTGTAAAATGGATATGGTATACTTTAGATACAAAGATGGCATTTAAATAGAATTAAGCACGAGGCTTGTATCTAGCTTCTTTGTTGTTCCGTCCTCGTGCCGTTAACGCTGATAATGTTATTATTGCGTTATCGACGTAAAAAAAATGAATAAACTGAGTGTTTATATTTAACGTTGTTCTTGACTGGCAAGAAATTTAAAATGTACATAATTATAAGTACTTTTTAAAGAACTGTCCTGGTCGGCAGTCACTTTTGGCATTGTCTGTTCTTAACTCTATTGTCCGTTTAGCCTAAATAGCCCGTGTTGCAGGTTGGCGTGTGATACGATCCAGTTCTAAAAAACGTCTCCCTTATAATATGATTGCTAGTTTAAAAAAAAATCTCTTTATAATCAGTCCCATTTAAATTAATACATAGAAATTCTATATATTTTGACTGATGTCCGAAACCACATTAAACATTAATGTGAAAGAGAAGTCGAAATGCTATCTCTATGTACAGTGTACAACGTTGAACCGTTGCTTAATTACCATTAGCAAACTTTCTGTTCAAGGACTCCAAGCTGCACAGGATTTAAGTCATCCGGTAATTACAAAAGAACTGAATGCGTTTTAGTTAAGTTAATGATGAAGAATTTCTTTAAGTGTTGCTAAAGACAGCGGAGTAGTAGCTGTTTACGACGATTAGCATCGGCGAAATGTTAATCTGTCAGGTTTTGTTTGTCCACACAAGGTCAATAAGACATCCTTAAATGTGATTGTGCGGGTTACTTTGCTTAATGAGCAAAAAAGAACTAAAGTAACGAGGTTTTAACGAACTATAGTTTATTGTATGTTTTGACATCGACTGGTTAGACGTGCCGTTCGCGATGGCGTCGCATACCGCAACGTGTTGGATCAGGCCATGTTGGCTGTTCCAGCTGAGGATAGCGGATTGCTGAGAAGTCACATGGTGGTTCCTGTCGGGGCGGTTGTTTTGTTTGCCCAGAGAAAAGACTGTCGTTTAATAAATGTCCAATCATAAGAGGTATCTTTCCCTCTCATGTTTATTAAATAACAAATAGCTCAAACTGTAGTTTGGTCCCAATTTTACAACAAATAAACAAACAAACAAACAAAAAAAAACCATGGCTAAAACGGCCAATCGCTGCTAGTTGTGTCGTGAGTGGATTTTTTTTTTTCTCATTTCCTGCGAAATAAAAAGCAGAAAAAATCCGGCGAAAGTGGATTCCACAGAAGCTGTCTTCGGTTCCTGGCTCATAACCTTTAATACATTTACGTAGTCAACCTTGTAGCAATCACATTTGAGCCTTTTAACAACTTCATATTCTAACCTAGTGGGATGTAAGAAGGGAGACATTGCGACATAGTCACAGCAGAATAGATATCATGTGTCCTTGGTTGGCTCAGCTATCTTGTTTTCAGAGCAGGGTATTTAGGTCAACAACATCCTGCTCTGGTGTGCTGTATGTTACTTGGAGTTTCTGGAAAAAAAATGTTTGGGGGGGGAGAGGTCATACACACGTTACAATGCTTTGTTTGATTGCCAGATTAGCCCCTCTAAAAATGTGTAAGGTTGTGTGCATGCAGAACAACTGGGGGGCTGAATGATGAAACAGAGGGCCTTAGTCTGAAATGTTGCCATAAATAACATAGCCTGAACTGAAGGTATGCACAAGGACTTGTTGATCCACAGTACTTGTCAGCTGCCTAGCATTGTATCTAGAGGCATTTGAGGAAAGCTTATTTTTGTACTTGAGTGTGACTAAAGAATCAAATGTTCCCAAAAAACCTCAGGCTGCCAGTGCTTGGGGTTTTTACTTGTTTTCGTGTGATAGAATAGTCATATTAGCTGACAGTCTAATTTTTCTCCCTCACTCCAGACTCATGGAGCCCTTGGGCCATTTTGTATTTAACCTAAATTTAGATCAGTGGAGTTGGTGATAAGTTTTCATCTAACCAGATCTTCTTTTTTTTCTTCATCCCCCTTCAAACAGTATGAAGTGAAACCGAACTGAATTTTTGTACCATCCGCAACTGCTTCAAGTTCAGATCAAATCAAAGAAACTGAAGACAAACCTCCCAAAACAAAGTCAACACTGAAGAAGCGTTGGTGAAAAAGGATCACTTCAAGGATTTAAACGCAAGAAGTAACCAAATCCTGAAACGACCAAAGAATACGCACATCATCCCAACTGCGAAGTGGAAGAGAAGCAAACTTGCGCCCAAGCATATTCTGAGAAGACCATAGTTGATCTGAAACCAGAAGTTTGTGCCTACTCAACAGCTTTGACAAAGCACACGTCCCAACGCTGCTCCTAGCCCTCCTCATCCTCACTACACCGCCGACTCACCACCGGGGTGTGGAGTGGGCTGCTATCTGCTAGTTGTTGTTGTTGGTTTTTTGTTTTGTTTTTGTTTTTTTCCTTTTCCCCACTCCCATAGCTCCCTTCCCCAACTTACCCCCTCTTTTTTTCCCCTCCTTTTTCCTGAGCAGTGTTTTTTGCACCTGCCTTTGCCTTTTGTTTTATTTTTGCTCTAGATTTCTATCTCCACCCCCCCTTTTTTATTTTTTACTTTATGCAACGATCTAGAACTTGTGCCAGAAACTGTAACAAGTGTGCGTGTTCAACTGTGTGCGTGAAGAGGTCCACAAAAACTGCTAGTTCATCAAAATCCTGAGAGATAAAGACACAAGGCGACCAATAAAGGTAGGTCTCGAGTCAGTTGAAGCCCTTCATAGTGTGTTTATGATGGCTGTAAATGTACTTCTGGTTTTGCCACACGTTTTGCTCATCATTACCTCTCTGCATTATCAGTACCCTCTTTTGGATTTTAATATTTTTATAAAACTGGTATCTGATTCAGAATCTGCATTTGATAGATGCACTACATGATTCACACATGCTTTAAAAACAGATTGTATAACACTTACTGCCCCAAAACAGTGCAGTGGTATGCCGAGGATGATGTTTTATTTATATTTCTTTTCTTTCTTTTTTTCCCCTCAGTCACTAAACACAAATGCGTTCTGTTTTTCAAAGTTGGACTTATTATTTATTTTTATTGGACCTCATTTAAATTTCTCTACTTGTAGGCCAATATTTTAAGCTGTTGTTTGCAGCAGCCAGTTCCAAGCTACTGCAGTGCTTGGTTAGACTTGAATCTTGCATACTTATTGCTTTCTCCATGTGACATCACATCCTTTTGGTGGAGTGAGTGCAGGAAGTGATACTTGGTGTAAAATTTTGATTTGAAATGTAAATTTTGATTTGATCTTAGTGACCTCTACATTGTCCTTTTGTTAAAGATAACTATTCTGAAAACGTGAAAGAAGCCAGCACCACTGCACACTGAGCCACCACCACCTCCAAATACTTGAACTAGTCATTCAGTTTTGTTTGAAAATGATTTACTTGCCTTCCCTTACCTGATCCACACTCTTCCTATTCTGTCGTTCTCAGGCCATACCCCCCCTACTTTTTTTTTTTTTTTTTTTTTTTTCCCCTTTCCCCCCTTTTGTATCCTCTCTTGGGATTAAAGCCTGCAGCTATTTTCCTTTTTGTTTGTGACACTTGGCACACTGGCTGACCTGCCTTACCTATTATGTTTGTTCCTCTCTTCACCCTTGCAGACATCCAGCGGTGTATCATTGGGTGGTTGCATAAGAATAGTATTTAACACTAAGCAAAAACAAAAACGTATATCAAAGTTCAGCAAGTGCTCAAGCAAGTTTTGTTCAAGTTTATGGGAAAATATGGGCAGCCCCTGGAAAGGCTTTGTTGAGTTTACCTTGCCTGCGTCGCCACCCACCGCGTTTGTTAGCGCTGACCTGAGCAGCACCTCCCCTGTCGGACTCAGCCTGTCGCCATATGGCCGATCCGTAAGTTTCACCTTCCCACCTTTCTACGTGCCCCACCCCATCGAGCACCCATCCACCCACCTTGCCCCGCATCTTTGCTGTGAATGGCATAACTTCTTTCATCTTTTCAGGCTCCCAAGACTAGCCTCTACTCAGTTATTTTCTTGCAGGGTGAGGGGTGTTCTGCCAACTAGACGACCGAAATTTGATGTAAACGAGCACTTTTTTTTTAATTTTTTTAAATGTTTTTTTTTTGTTTGTTTGTTTGTTTTTTTGTTTTGTTTTTTAACATTGTACCCTCCCCGATTAAGATTCGGATTCGTAAAAGGGAGGGCAGTGACTCAAGATGGACAATATTAGCACTTCGACATAACTACACACAAAGTCCAGCACCACATGAAAAGGTGGATACTTGTTCCTCAGGAAAACTGAAAATTGATCTTAAGTAGCTGGTATTTACAGTACTCATCCATCAGCACTGGACCAAAGCCCTTAATTCTCTTTGGGGATTCATGTACGTTTGTGTTGTGTCATAAGGAGCTCGTCGTGATAGTTGCAGGACAGGGGCTAGCAAGAGGCTGCTCTGGGATCCCCTCCCTCTTCCCCATTACTCATAATCCATCACAAACTTCCTGTCCACTGTAGATGCACTGCTCTTTGACCTGTCATTTGCATTTTCTGATTCTCCATCTTTTCTTTTCTTTTTTTTTTCTTTTTTTTTTAAATTGCAGCACTGTATTTAAATCATTCCCATGACCGTCTGTGCCAATAATTTATTTTAAATATCTTTTTAGTGTAGATCTCTGTAGATCCGTTCCTGTATGAGTGCGCTCTAGTACTACCAGGGACTTGGTAGCGCTCTAAATATCGCCCCCTTCAACATGAGATTTTCAGGGTTGAGTGACCTGATGGTTTTACTGCCTGCTATTGTTCCTGGTTTAAGTATTGGTGGTGGTTTTGATGACTATTATCTAGTCCATTGCTTTTTGTAGAACACGTCAGAATGTGGTGGGCCTAAAGGACTCTATAATAACTCAACTTTTGAGGTATTATAAAGTTCAGCAGGTTTTGTCTGAGATTATGGGAAACTGTAGGCAGAGTAAAAGCCAAACGTTCCATTTCTCTGCAGCATATCCCAGTCCTGTCCCCAGTGTCAGAAATGGAAAGAGGCTCCTCTGAACCTCCAGTGGCTCGCAACACTGGCTCTACCCCATCTGCTTCTACTGGTCCCGTACCTATCCCCCGTTCCTCCTCCGTCTCTTGCCATCCCCACCCAGGCAGTAAAAAACACAAGCGGACACCTTTGTATCAGAGATCAGTAAGGAGGGATATATGATGGTGCCCACACTGACATAACCACTCTGAGCTGCTGGTGTGTTGTGACTTTTGCTAACAGCATGGATGAAAACAAATGCCCCAAAGATTAACTAGGTTGCTGTGAAAGAGTTTTGACAAGTTTCTGGTGATATTGCCATGTAATCAGTAGTTGGTTAATGGATGGAAACACATTGAATGTTTGTCTAACCAGAACTGTGTGAAATTTTGCCACACTGCTGTAAATGGAGTGAGTCAAGTTCAGCTTCAGGTGCATGAGTGAAAAGGAAACCCTACTGTGTTATGTTCGTGGTCTGAAATCGGTGTGTCTTAGCCCCCAAAGATTCTCATGTGGCTTTACTTGCTCACCCCTGCCCCCTCCACACTTTCCCTGAAAGTGCTATACTTGCATGTTTGAATTTTCATTTCCTTTTTATTTATTTTGTTTTAGGTTGGCATCCAACACAGCTGCTGCATCCTAATTGTTAAACTACATGTTTATGTACTACTGGTAGCTTTCTTTTTAACACTTGCTTCTCTTCTTCTCTAGATGAGTTTTGACCCAGGCATGCTCCACAACAATGGGCACACTGCATATGCCAATGGCTCAGGGCCTGGCATTAGAGAGACTGGTGTGGTGGAGAAGCTCTTGACTTCCTACGGGTTTATCCAGTGCTCTGAACGTCAGGCTCGTCTCTTCTTCCACTGCTCCCAGTACAATGGCAACCTGCAGGAGCTTAAAATAGGAGGTGAGGGCGACTTACTGAAAAGAAACCTACTTGATTTCCTGCTGACTTTATTGAAACTTGGGGTTGTATTTGTCATTTGAAGTTTGCTCATTTTCTTTTCTATTTGTTGTCCCTTTCTCTGTAGATGATGTAGAGTTTGAAGTTTCCTCTGACAGGCGCACTGGCAAGCCCATAGCAGTGAAGCTGCTTAAGATAAAGCCAGAAGTGCTGCCAGAGGAGCGCATTTCGGGCCAGGTGGGGCCAGACCTGCACGCCTATCCCTTTACTGTGCTGCATGGTTATATTCATCCAGTTAAGGAATACCATTTTATTTTTGGTTATGTCCTTGTCTGTCAGCTTAGCTTTTTTTTATTTTATTTTTATTTTTTGGGGCAAGCAGTGTCATTCTTATAATTGTCAAGCTTGTCTCTCATCCTGATTTACAGTTTAAATGTAAACTAAAAACTGGCATGTGTGTCTGCTTGAGATGATGGATGTCTGAACAAATGCGTACGAATGAGATAATTTCTCACTTGACAACTCGGTTCTGTATTTTATACAACAACCAGTCTCCCAAACACTTGGTGTCATTGGTGATAAACATAACTACATGATGCCACTAACCTTGTTATTTGGTATAAACAGATTACTCAAATCTTCATGTAGAGCATTCATGCACCTGCATTTGTACAATTTGAAATTCAGGCATTTTATTCATCTCGTTTCCATATTTTATTTTATTTATTTATTTTTTTTGGCTCTGTAGCTGTCTATTCAGCCCAATGAAACAGTGGTTTAATGGCTTCTACCTGTAATTTTCCCCATTTGCTGCAGGTTGTGTCATCAATCCCGTTGCATTTGGATGGAAAGTCTGCTCCTGGACAGGTGCCCACTGGCAGTGTCTGCTATGAAAGAAATGGGGTAAGATGGGTGGCATGGATTACACTTTGAGTCAGCAAGCTGCAGCGTGTTAATGTAATGGAGTGGGTTTCTTCTTTAAATTCATCTCCTGTCCTCTGTAGATTTTGTACAGAGGCAATCGGTTAACTTCTTGCATCTTTTGCTTGAGTTTGCTAAATGCTTATTTGATCAATATAACATGATTACTAATGAAAAAGCGCAGAAGCCAGTGTTTGTAGGTGTTGCCTTTTAATCAAATTAGGTGGCACTGAGTCAATGTAAAGCCTTCAGCCTCCACAGCACATGGCGATATTTTCTTCAGTCAGTTTCGTTGTTGGTAGTCTTGAACATTACATAGTTTGAGTTATTAAGTGTTTTTTAAATTGGTGGTGTCTTTTCACAGGAAGTATTTTACCTTACATATACTCCTGATGACGTGGAGGGAAATATCCATTTGGACACGGGGGACAAAGTCAGCTTCTATATGGAGACCAATAAGCAGTAAGTGTGCAGCACTTGTCGCATAAATGCCATAAGCAGCTTTCACTGGGTGTTTAATGTTCATTCCTTTGTGGTTTTTCAGTACTGGTGCAGTCAGCGCTCGTAATATTCAGCTTGTGAAGAAAAAGCAGATGAGGTGCCAGGGTGTAGTGTGTGCTACAAAGGTAAGATCTGATCAAAACAACTTTTTTTTTTTTTTTTTTAGTGGAATATCTTTGAAATTTGACAAAACAAATTGCCTAGAATAGTTCAGGAATATTGGATGAACTTTGCGATTTGTAAAGTTCACTTGTGTGTGTATATATAAAGTGTCTGTCTGTATAAATGCTGTCTAGTCCCATACATGATTTGTCATGTTGTGGAATATTACAGTGGTTACAAAAACAATTTAATTTTGCCCTTGGCAGGCTTTTTTTTTTCTTCCCCCCTCCTTCGTTCCCAAGCTTTATTACAATTGCTCAACTATTGAAACAGGACCAACCTGTTATGTTGAACCTTGATTTCAATTTCAGGAGGCCTTTGGATTCATTGAAAGAGCAGATGTGGTGAAGGAGATCTTCTTTCACTACAGCGAGTTCAAAGGTGATCTAGAGGCTCTTCAGGCTGGAGATGATGTGGAGTTCACCATCAAAGATAGAAATGTGAGTGCTGCCTTTAAGAATTTCAGTAGAACATTTTGAAAATGTGTCACTCAGCTTTAGCTTTACTTTTGACTGTCTTTGTTTAACTCTTAAAGGTCTTTTGATTAATTTGTAACCTTCAATAGGGTAAAGAAGTAGCAACAGACGTGAGGCTCCTCCCTCAAGGAACAGTCATCTTTGAGGATATCAGCATTGAGCAGTTTGAAGGCACCGTTGTAAAGGTCATTCCCAAAGTCCCCACCAAGAACCAGGCAAGTAGATTCTGATGAACTTTATTTAGTAGAAGACAGTTTGTTGTTGTTAAAGGGAGCATGGAAGCAAGTGTCTACCAACCAAGAATTTAAAATGACTTTAAAAGATATGTAAACTTTGTTTCTACAGAATGACCCTCTGCCCGGTCGTGTCAGTGTAAGGATGGGTTTCAATGACAAGGAACTTCCGTTTGGCGAGAAGGACACAAAGACCAAGGTGACTCTTTTGGAGGGAGACCACATACAATTCAACATCTCTACTGATCGTCGAGACAAGCTTGAGCGGGCTACCAACATCGAAATCTTGCCAGACACTTTCAAGTTCACCAAGGAGAATCGTGAAATGGTAGATTGCAGAACAGCAGCATAAATAGTTTTAATTATATATTATAGTACATTCATCAGAAATATTGATTATGGTGCAACATGAAATATTCTTTTAGGGGGTGATTGCAGCTATACGCGATGGCTTTGGATTCATTAAGTGTGTGGATCGGGATGCCAGGATGTTCTTTCACTTCAGTGAAGTCCTAGAGGAGGGCCAGCTTCATATCTCAGATGAAGTGGAGTTCACTGTTGTGCCTGTAGGTCCTGTTTATAAGCTTTTCAAAAAAGTATGTATTTTCTATTACCTAAGCAGGCACATTCAAGTTACTTTTAAGTAAAAATACTAATATAAATGTCATCCCTGCCAGGATATGCTGTCAGCTCAGAGAAACCACGCAGTGCGCATTAAGAAGCTTCCGAAAGGCACAGTGTCTTTCCATATCCAGTCTGAGCAACGTTTTGTGGGTGTAGTGGAAAAGGAAGTTGTTGGAAACACCGCCAAGAACATCAGTCCCACCAAGGGCAAGGAGAAGGTAACACAGCTGTAACCTAAATCGCCCCCATTTATGACACTACCCTCGAAGCCCATTTCCCCTCATCTATCCCTATTTTCACACTCTGTTTTAGTTCTAATCTTCCTCTTTGCTTTCCTCCTTCAATGACCTCCTGTTCATGCTCCTTGTTCGTTAGAAAAAAGATAAGGTAGGACTGAGACCTTCTGCATGAAGCCACATGAAAGTGCATCACAATTAAAGACACTCCAGTTGTACAAACTATCAGTGTCCTAATTTGTTTTACTAACACATAATCTAAAGAAGCTTTTCATCATGTAAAGTCTAGAAATCCAAATGATCAAGTGAAGTGTTGTGGCACCGAGACTGTCTGATAAATCTTTCTCTTGCTTTTAAAGGGTAAAGTTGTAGAAAAGGTTAGTTTTTGTTAACCTCTGACCCTCTGGTGTCCTTCACCTCATTAATTTACAGTGTGAGGTTTGATCATCATTTAACCCATGGAATCTGGAATCGAGGCTTCACTTAGTTGTAGGACTGCACAAAAGTAATCAGAATGCTAGTGGGGTTTTTTTGTTTTTGTTTTTTTCCCCTTCCTTCTAGTGGTTGTCAGCCTGTTGCATTTAAAATGTGTGTGGTCTGCACGCACACAGTATCCTATTTAAACAGCGAGTCTTTGGTTCTTCCTAATAATTGTAAACTGCACCCAGATTTTTGATTTTGTGTTTTAACATTTCAATTAAGCACTAATGGTTTTGCGTTCAAAACGAGATACAGTAACTGAAGTGGCAAACGATGGATTAAGAGCCATTTTCAGTCAAGTAACAGTGTTCTTTAGTTTTTTTTTAATTATTAAATATCTGCCATTATAAAGCCAGTAAATTTAATGCTGTGATTGGTTCAAGCAGTCACTGCTCTCAATAGTTGAAACTAGAGCAGTGAATAATTATGCAGCCCTAAATTGTAGGGTTAAGCTCAACGTTGCTTGTAGTAGTTTAGGCGTGTACTAACTAGGCTGCTACAGCATGATGCATTGCACACATTTGTCTTTAATGCTTATGTAGCCTGTGTGCACAGGATTTTCTAATACACTAGCCATAAATGACTTTCTCTTTAAAATTGGAGACATTGCCAGCTTATGCTCATTTTGTTCAACTGTAGCGTTGCAGAGACATTTGGCCAACACTGCTAGTCTTAATTGGAAAGATGATCCAAGTTTGATTTGTTGCTTTTATTGTAGGAGTCTGAGGAGGGAGTGATTGCATATGAAGACTGTGGAGTGAAGCTCACTGTGCCATACCATGCCAAGGACCTAGAGGGAGGAAGTCACCCACAGGTTGGGGACAAGGTAGTAAGACTTGTTTGTTTTTGTTTTTTTTCCTTGAGAGCAAATGTGGTTTCCACTTTGTAACTAGTCTAATTTGTCCAGTTGCAAAAAAGTCCTTTTGGAGGCATCTTTCCATAGCAAACAGTTGATACTGCAATTCATCTTTTGAAGGTTTGAAGTTTAGTTGTTGCAAGGTTGAAAGCTTGAAGCCTTTTTCTTTTTTTTCCCCGTGCAACTTGTGTGTTTGTCCTCTAGGTGGAGTTCTCAATCAATGAAGTGAAGCGAACTGGCCAACAGAGTGCCGTCTCCATCCGGGTCCTCAACCGTAATGCCTCTGGTGCCAAGAGACTGCATGGATTCGTTGCTGCACTGAAAGATAACTTTGGTTTCATTGAGACAGCAAATCATGACCAGGAAGTGTTCTTTCACTACAGGTAATGATTTAAGGTTGACCACACCTTTGGGTTAGGGTATTCATTTACTAATGCCATGCAGGTAACTCACTTCAGTATCAAATTCTCAGACTTATGCTTTTGTTTTTAGTGAAATGTGCGGAGACTTGGATAACTTGGATCTGGGAGACACAGTGGAATACAATCTCTCAAAGGGAAAAGGAAACAAAGTCAGTGCTGAAAAGGTCACCAAGGTTTCTGCAGGTATCAGTGATTCACTTCCAGTTGTTTTTGGTACATTTGTTTGTAATGTTTGGCATTTTGTAGGTAGGAATGATTGCAAATATTGCTTTCCCGTCATAGTGAATGGCATTGGTGAAGATGTTGGTGGGACAGTGATGACAGGGAAAGTTATCCGTCCTATACGCAGTGTTGACCCCTCCCAGACTGAATACCAAGGACTTGTTGAGTTCTCAGAGGAAGGTTGGTGTCACATTATGACTACACATTTAAACAGTTTATTTGTAGAAAGTAAAATTGATCCCCCCCCTTTAATTTTCAGGAGGATCAAAAATGCAGAATTATCCATTTGGAATCATGAGTATGGCAAACAAGTCTGATTGTTTGCAAAAAGGAGAACAGGTGAAGTTCCAGGTTTGCACAATAACCCAGACTGGACAGAAGATGGCCTGTAATGTGGTTCCGCAGCGTAGAGCCATGGTGGAGTGTGTTAAAGACCAGGTAGTGTTCAGTTTTTGTTTTTTCCTCTCCTCAATTGCGTGATTTTAAAAAAACAAAACACAACACTGGGTAGTAGGTGGACTTCATACTTTAAAACTCAAAATTGTGATAATCCCTCCCCCCAGTTTGGCTTTATCACATACGAAGTTGGTGATAGCAAGAAGTTATTCTTCCATGTAAAAGAAGTGCAAGATGGTCTGGAGCTTCAGACTGGGGATGAAGTGGAGTTCTCAGTTGTCCTCAATCAACGCACAGGAAAATGTAGTGCCTGCAATGTACGCAGAGTCAGGTAAGAACTTGATCTGTAAATTTAGAACTGGACTGTGGCTGGTATGTTTAACGGAGTGGGCCTTCACATTGTTTGTTCATTGTGTTCCTCTTGCAGTGAGGGCCCTAAACCAGTGGCGACTCCACGTCCTGACCGCCTGGTGAACAGACTCAAGAGTATCACGCTTGATGATGCCAGTGCTCCTCGCCTGGTCATTGTAAGGCAGCCTCGTGGTCCTGACAATTCAAAGGTATGATGAGATTATCAGATGGTGCCATATTTGATGAACTGTGCTAACCTGTAGGTTTGCATAGCCTTTTAGAAATGACTTTAGCTAAAATGAATTTGGAGCCATCCATGTTACTGATCAGAAAGAAGTATAATGAAATCATTTATTCTGTCCTTACAGGGCTTCAATGTGGAGCGAAAGACTCGCCAGCCTGGTGTCATTGACTGAGCAATACAGGGCCTACCCCCATTTGGTGTTGGAGGGATGCTGTTGCCGAGAGCAGCAGCAGGGGATAAGGGAATTTAATTTGACACATGCTTGTACACAAACTCATCCGCAAAACATACGCACACATACAGTAATTGGCATGTGTAATCTTTGTCCCCAGTCTGCAGTGGAACTTTTCTTATTCCACAGTTCCCTGCCTCACATGTATGATGTACTTGATACAGAGTTCCACGCTGCAGTGTACATGGGGACCTCTGAGTGTGTGCGTATGATGTATCCTAGAATTGATTAGTGTGTAATGGAGGTATTTGTTTCTAAGGGGCTTGTTCCCTCCAAGTCAGAGTGGTGACTGTGTGGCTGTCTACGTCCTGATTTTCTGCTTTGTCTGGAATTCTGCACCTGTAATCTGTCCGCTAGTTTGACTGGGCGAGTGAGTCTGATTGTTGGCATGTGTTTGAACCTCGGCTCCATATTCGTTCTTACTTTTTGCTCCCTTACCGATGGAAACGTAATAACTTCGCTATCAGGTTTCCACTCCTGTATGCTTTCCTACAAAACGCATAAAGCAAAGCTCCCTCCATAAGGAGGATCATATTTCTCATATGTGCAAGCTTAAACTGAGGATTCTTCTCTGCTCGGTTTTTTTGAGCAGTTTTTAAAATGCTTTATTGAAGTGGAAGCATGGCGCGTGTGTGATGTATGTGAATGTCAAAGTAGTTAATCTAATGAGATTTACTTCCACCAGTCTGGAGTTTTGAGATGCCTTTTTGGTATTCACATGCTCCACTTCAGCATTTCTTTTTCTTCCTCTTTTCTCTCTCCCCTCCCAGGTGCAGAATTCCTTGTGGCATCTTATATCTGCAGATCTTTTATACCTTTTGTTTGTTTGTTTCTTGCACATATTTTTTTTTTTTTTTCTTCTCCATCGAAACTTAATCTGCTAATATTAAGAATAAGGTGCCTAAACTGAAAGCAAAACGAAATAAAGAAAAACAAAAAAAAAATTAGATGTGTCCTCTGATTCCAGCCAACCGCCAAAATATTCAGAACAATCTTAGGGTGGCTTTCTCTTAAAGTAGGAAAAATACTGATATGCATCCCAAACCTGTGGGTTCACGTATACTGTACGTAATGTGTGCTCTGCTTTTTTTTTTTTTTCCTTTTTTTTTTTTTTTTTTTAAAGTGGAATTTGGAAACTTCAAATATAATGAAACCAATGTAACTTACAGGAAAAGGGGTGAAGTATTAGAAAGTCAGTTTTTAAGAAAAACTGCATTAAAAATCAGGAGATCAGCTTGTGCGCTCTGGAGATAAGCTGTTGTGCCTCTGCACGTTAAGTTACAGTCAAAATTATAAATTTCTCTGGAGATCACCGGGTTTCAGTTGAACCGCGTACAGAGGTTCTCATGTACTTTTCTTAATGTTCTTGAATGAAACAACAATTGAATTAAAATTTTATGAAATTCACGAGCTGTTCTGTTGTCTTTTCAGAGGAAGCCTGTAGGTGTTCTTTAAGACTGAATAAAACAACTTGAAAGCAAAATAAATGCTTGTGAAGTTCATTTTATTATATAGAGCAGTTTGTCTGACATTGTCTAGCGGTGAGAGAGAGAAAGGCATGCATAAGTAATCAGTTAATAAAACTACATTTGATAAACCATGTTTTATATTCATTGTGGTCTTTGATTCCACTATCAGCTGTTGTAGCCTGGTGATGTCTGTGAAATGGTCAAGATGTCACAGCAACACGGCTACAAATGAGGGAGAAATAAGACCTCAATGTATTTGTGATGCTACGTTCTCTGTAGTGAGTGGAAAATAATTTGATCACTGCACTTTTCCACATCTGCCAGTAAGAATGACCAAAGATCCACAAAGCCCTGATTTTCACCACGTAAATTTAGTGTTTGTATAGATTTTAAGATGCTTGTAGTACAGTCCAAGTAGGTACAATATTAATAGACTGTCTTGAGGGCAAGAAGTAGAAGGGTATGTGCATTCTGATATTAAACAGCAGTTGCAACAAAAGCGGCATTGTCATGCAGTGTGGGGACACTGACAGCTGATGGTGAGGATAAATTCAAAGAGGAAGCTTAAAGCTTTCAGTCCAGTCCTACACACCAAATCAGTTTTCAGTTTGGCTTGCTTGAATATTATGATCAAGTCAGTATAATTATTTATTGGTGCACCAGAGCACGTTTAAGTATGAAAAACACTTCACATGTGCTAAAATACAGAGGAAGTCAAATGTGAAATAAAACGAATGGTCTTTTCCTTTCTTTTAATTTAATTTCAGCTCCTTTCTCTTAGAATAATAAAGACCAGTTTTTTTTAAAGGATCTGTTTAATTATTTTGGACCCACTGAAGGTAAATAAACTGAGGAGGGCTTTATCCCAGCCCAGTACGTGCAGTAAGCACTGGTAATAAATTTAAAATGAAAAGTGTGAAGGATCACTGTCTTTTAACGCCAGGACATTGATTCTAAACCTTGGTACTGCTCAAATATATAGTGAGCTCAGAGCGGTGAATCACCTTCTGAGTCTGCGATTGAGATCTGTGGGCTTCTGACCAGCGTGTCCACCACTCCCTTAGCTCGGTGGGTCCAGTGGGCCGCCGCTCCTTTATTTGGTTTGGATGAACTAGAGCGTGAGGATGGCTGGCGTCTTCTCTGGGCAAGAACTTCCTGTTCACATTTACACTCCCATCTGCACTGGATTGCACCAGATTGACATCCTGGGCCAAAACGGCGGGAATCTCACTGGCGCAATTTGAGTCGAGTTTTGAAGCCGTCTCAGAATCTTCTTGAGCGGCACCTCTGAATAAATCAAGCCGCTGCATTTTGCACTTGTACTCCTCCAGTTTAGCCTTGCACTCCACGGCCTTCGCTCTCATCTCGAGGAACTGATACTGCAAATCCTTCTCGTAACCTTCCTCTGATTGTAACTCGTTTTCCCAAAACCTGATCTGCTCCATCTCCTCTTCCACTATCCTCTCTTGTGCTTCCTGTTCAGTGATTTTGGCCCTTTGACGTTCCTCGAGGTCAAAAATCTGTCTGTCTATACGTGTTATTTGGGCCTGTAGGTCCTGCAAGGACTTGAGCTGACATATTATGGTTTCTCTGAGAGTATTTTTCTCCTCCTCAGCCCTGGTAGCAGTTGAACCACACAGGTTGGATTTTGCCTCATTTGTTTTTTTAGAGTGTTTGCTTTCTTTACCCCTTGTCTGATTTCCTATGCAGCAGGAGGTTTGATGGTCCAGTTGTGACTTCAAAGCTTTTTGACCTTTGCCTTTGCCTCTGCTAATGCTACCAGAGTTATCTTTGTCCACAGTGAGTGAGAAATCCAAAGAGATGCGGTTCCTTTTATCCGACTTACTGCTTTCCTTATCATGTGCAGTGCTATAGACCTTTCCTTTTCCCAGACTTTCCAGCCAGTCCCAGGCCTCCTCCATGAGTGTCAGAGACTTTCTTTTAGGCCTTTTCAGGTCTTCTTGCTTCTTCTCACCTTCTTCCCTTAAGCAGGATAACATTGGCAAGCTTTGGCGATGAAGGCTCAGGGAACCACTACTCCTCCTCATTCTGGAACCTATATCTTTCTTCCTCAATGGCGGACAGGGTTGATATCGTCCTACTTTTGCTTTGCCCATTTCTTCCAAGACAGATGCTCCTCTGTGGAATAGACTGAGCTGGACCTCCTTGGACTGCTCACCGTACCTCTCCAGGGTCTCCAGAAGACGTTCCTCGGGTGTCATGCATCGCTCAAAGTCTTTAAATTTCTCCCGTAGCGTGTAGCGCCCAGGTTGACCTAAAGGACAAGCAAAGAATGAGGATTCGTCAGCATATCAAAATAACCTTTATCACCAAGTAGATAATGTCCAACATGCTGTGTACGCACCCAATGCTTGAGCCAGCACTAAGACCACTTCTTGGCATGTCGTTTCCCTTGTTACTCCACATACCACCCGTGGGATACCATCCACAAAAACCTTCACTTCCATTCTGTCCAGTCTGTGATCTGCCCACTGAAAAAAAGGAGAAGAGATTAAAAGCGTGTGGCACTCTGACCAGAGTATCCTGTTGTCTGTGTTAGGGGAAGTGGTGGAGACAGCTAAATAACCCTCATTAACATTCACTGTAATCTGTCTGCCCATCATGTGTTAGTCAAGCCTCAGGGCTTTGGCGAGCATGACAAAATAGCAGAGTTATGTGAACAAAATGGCAAACAGTGTAGATACCTTTCTTTTATGCCTTTTCTTTCAGGACAGCAGAAAGAGTAAAATAATAAAGATGATGGGGGCGAGGGGTGCGGAATAACACATGGATCAGTATTAGCACATTCCCACAATGTCAGTTGTTTCAGTGCTATTTAGAATCCCAAACCATAATACAGGGCCGCAAACCCAAACACATGTACGCTACACCTGTGTGTATGCACACTTGTCTGGGTGGTGATCAGGCAGAAAAGCACTCAGACTTTATCCAGTGGCCCAAACAACTCAATCTCTACTGTCATGGTCTACTCAGTGGCGGAAATAGCCGATCAACATTTGCTACTAAGGATGGAATCCATCAAAGCGCCCTGGAGGAGGAATTCAGATTTGTCTTTTCCTTTCTGTCTTAAAAAAAAAAAAAGGAGTTCAAATATCCAGGATGAGGATTCCCATCACAGGAAAAGGCTTCTGCGTGCAGTTTACACTGCACTGGTATGTCGTGCTCTGGTCAGTCACAGATGACTCTATGGAGAGATTGTGGGGCTCAAATCTGAATTATATCACAACTGCCTTGAGAATATGAGTCCCAGAAAGTTAATTCGTGGTAGTAGCAAAACGTGTCTCTTATTGCATGTATGTTAGAGTCTATAACATTTGAAGTAGGCTGCATGCAGTGAGTTACACTGATTAAGAATAAACCCAGTGCACAGGGGTGGGCTACTAAAGTTTCAGTTTAAGTGATTCATTTATTGGTAGTAGAAGGTCATGGGGTAGAAGACATTAGTTTAGTAGAATCAGCTACTGGTATGGACTTTATAAAATCTTGCTAGGATTTGGAGGGCTTAGAAGGTCCTGTCATAGGAAACATCTTAAAAATAATAAGAATTATTATTATATAGACTAAATGTGGTGTCAAAACAAGCAACTGATCCATCTAAGCAAGTCTTTCAAGACTCTTTCTAACTAAGATCATCTGCATAACTGGAATATTCTGGTAAATAAATAAATAATAACAGAAAAGGGGCATATGCTACAGAAAAGCCATGGCAAAATCTTGTAGAGACTTACCTCTTTGTCCTGTCTGCAGCACAGATGCTCGCACACGTTTGTTCTGGGGAAGTGAATGTTCTGGTGGGGAGGAATAGTACGGCAATTAAGACCAATTAAAATTCCTGAACACATCACTGGGGGACACTTTCTGATCCCACCCTTCTTGCATCTTTCCACTAAAAAAGGAAAACACAGAAAAACCAGATCTATATTACTAAATGTTTAGCGATGTAAACCTTGACATGTCGCCCCGGGCAACATGCTCATAGTAACATTAAAATTAAATGAAACGCATATTTCTACACTTCGCGTCTCGAGTATATGCTGTGAATGTTGTATTGTGCATGCATTCAGTATGGGCATTTGCTTTTATTATTTATTATTTAAAATTGATCTCGTGTATTCATAATTACAGACTAGATGAAAATCTCACCATGTTTTAGGACAAATCCATACATGAATCCAGATGTGTGTTTTCACCAGTGGTAGATGTTAGCTCTGGGTGTTCCTCTTTATCTTTCAAGCAGGAAGTGTGATTACAATCCAAACACAACATGCTGCAGCCCTCCGCCAGCACATGTGAGCAAAGAGCAGACTCTTTCTTGTGCACCAGAACATTTTTTTTTAGAAGAACAAGTTTAATCTTGTTCTTGGTACATTTATACTCAGTGGCCTTTATTTATGCAGAAGTCTCCCTGCAGCTTTCAGAGGAGCAGATGTACATCCAGTAGATGTTGGGAAGACTTTATTCATTTAGAGGAACTATAGGTAAAACAGTGTTAACATTGCAATTGTAATGTTCAATCCCAAACATCATGTAACACAAATTTGGACTATTTATCCATAGGAATCACTCGGTTGTTTGTGTGCTACATTTACACTTTACACTCGTGCTTTGGTGTTTCTTAAAATCTCCTACATTATATCCCCAAAACGAAGGAAAATGTGGAAATCACAGGAAACTGCTGCACGGCCAGATCCAAAGAACGCCTGTAGAGCAGGAGCTGGACACTGGGACACCTGTTGTAATTTGGTAGTGTCTGACAGTCTGGATGATGATGATAGGTGTAATATGAGATGGACAAACTTGGACACTCTGCTCCCTCCTGCCTGTCTAAACCACATTTAGGCTACAGCCGCCAATAACCTCTCAGCTTCATATTGAAGAGCGTAGATCGCTCTGGAAAGAAGAAATTCTTGAATCAGTCATTTTATCATTCACCTTTAGCTGTTTATCCTTGAAGTTCACACTCATGTGGCAGATCAATACACTCTGTTCCTTGTGGAATTTGAGCAGGAAGCACTGATTTTTCCTACTGAGGCATGTAGCTGTAACACTTTAGTTAGCATTTTTGTGCAAATTGGGCACACCAGCTAAAGAATGAGAGGATTAAACTGATCTCTTCTGTTTAAGTTAATAGTAGAAGAAACCTGTCATTACAATTAAAAGGAAATGTAAAACAAGATTGTGGAGTTTAAATACTTGAAAGGCATTTTTGTGAAATTTGTGACCTATTTTAAATGATAAAAAAAAATTCCCTTTGATAATTTAAACATTCCCATTCTGGCATTTTAATTCCCAAAGTCTGAACTGACTGACTGCCCATTTCTAACCTGATCTCTTTAACTAGTAAGAGGAACTTTGACATTTAGAATCACATTCCCTAAAAATAGATGGCTTGTCAGTTTGTGTCTTCAAGCTGCACAGACATCGGGAAATAGAAACGTGTGCAACACAAATCAACTTTATGTATTTTGAAAAAATAATCATAATATATCCTGGTATCCTGCAGTATGTAGCCCTCCAGATAGATTCATTTTTATTTTGTCCGATTCTGTCAAAAGCTTTAGAGGTAAATGGAATTTAATTTGTGATAAAGCTGTAAAACTACATTAGAAAACTTCAACAGCAATGACAACTGAAGGAATATATCCCAAGGAAGCACTGGCATATTTTCAATTCATGAATTACAATGAGACCTCAGGCTTTTTTTTGTTATTTTATTTTTACTTTTTTAATCCACAGTAAGCTGCATAAACCCAGTGCCTCCTAGCAAATCTTAGCCGTTACCTGCTGTGCCTGTTTTTCATGTGTTTCCTGCTCAAAGCACGTTCTTTTGAAAGCCAAAAGCAACTGGAAGCTGCACGCCCAAATCTGTATGAGTTTTATCTCAGAAAATAGGCTTGGTTGTATATTATTACTTAAATGCATATTATTGTGCACAGGTTAAAACATGTATATGCAGTCTTGTGAAAAATAAGTACACCTGTAAGGTATGTCTAAAAGGTGATACCATGCAATACTCTGTCCAAGTACAGACATCAATCTGATCGAGATGCTGGGGCAGGACCTTATGATAGCAATGCGTTACCTCAAGTTATTGCTGCTAAAGGTGGTAATCATTCAGTGAGGTTAGCTCGTTCTTTTTCACGTGACTCTAAGGTAATTTTGCTGAGAAATATTTGAATAGTTGAATGGGCAGTGAAGTGTTGTGTTTCTTTAAGCAATGTCACATTTTCTCAATTATCTCAGTAATTCTGGTCTAGCTCTTATAGCTTTAAAAGCTTTAAAATATAGCTTGTGTAAAATACTTTTGAAATCAAATGAGGAAAATTTTGTGGGTAAGACCAAATGCTAGGTTGTATTAGGGTTTCAGCATCTCTGGAGGGAGGGGGAGACTTCAGACAGCTGTTCCTTTAGAGTCTGCCAACTGGTGAGCAGAATGAACACCTGCCCAGCAGTGACTGGGGATCGAAGATTATGGGACAGGGATTTAGAGGCGATGGACGATCAGAGAAGTACTGAGGGGCAGGAGTGTGAAGGGACTTGTAGGTGAGAAGAATGACTGAATTTAAGGCAGGACTTTGGGAGCTATGTAGAGAGCGAGAGTAGGAGTGATCTCTTGCTAGGATGTAGCGAGTTTTGAGCACTTCACAGCCTGTCCTTAACTTTACTTGCGGCTCATTATTTCAATAGGACGCTATTACAGAATTCCACACAGAATCTGACAAATGCATGGGATGCTTCAGCAACAGGATAGCGATGTGAAATCTGGAGACAAGTGCTCTGAAAATAAGCAGGTCTTAAGATCACAAAGACGATTAGGAAATGTTGGTCCTGGTGATGTAGAGCTGACTGTCTGTCATCTGCACGGCCATGATGTTGTGCTAGGAAACACCTTCTTGTGAAGTTGAATGTTCTTGTCTCTACCACCTAGTGATGGAAGACTTACAGTGCAGACAGGGAAATGTGGGTGTAAGCTTTCCTTGTTCTTCCTCTCTAATTATACTTTATGCCAAGAAGTGGCACACTTGGTTTATTAGACATCTTATGCACCACCTACCATGTTCACAGCAACTCATGCAGCTATCAAAGTGTTTCATAAGATGAGTCCCCTCATTTGCAAATACCTGTCAGTTTGTCAAAACACTATGCCTGCCAGAGGGTCCTGTATGCACACAGATGACTTAAAATAGATCTAGACACATATGAGTTCCCCATTACATCAAGGCATGTTTCATGTGGCCACAGCGGGTTCTGGTTACAGTTGAGAAGAGGGTGCTTAATATTGCCCAGAGCAAGCGCGGTGCTCCACACTTCCCAACTACAGTGGTCCAGTGCCTGACCACCCGCTACCAGTCCTCAGGATAGTTTAACTGGAAGACCATCACCATGCCGAAAGTTTTGGTTCCAGGTGAGTTTGGGCAAAATGAAACAGGGACTTCATGTATACTACACTAACAGAGGGGAGGTTTGGACATTTTTTAAAGAAATGAGCAAAGTCTTCACCAGTGGTGCTATCATTTCATGGAATTTCTTAACCAGTAGAAGATCAGTCAGAAGGCAGTAGGGGGACAAAGATGTCCCCCTACTGCCTTCTGACTGAGATGATGTGCTGATTTTATATTACATTGGTCACACTTTTCTGTGCAGCATATAGTATAAACAACTGTTTAGGTAATAAATCCACATTTGTTTAGCAGGGCCATTCCAGTGGTATCTCCCTTATGGGTTGCAGTGACAGGTTTAATGGCAGGTTCACTGGGGTTAAAAATGCACATACGTCCAGCGTCAGATAGTGAGCTGTGTCTGCATAACACTAGCTAACTAGTGTTAATATGTACAATTCATTTAATACAATTCTATATCTATAAGATCTATTTTAAGCATGCGGTATATAGTCATTGGTATTGTACTACAGGGGTGTGTATCGGTTTTTGGTAATGCACCTGTGGTTTACTATCAGCAGTGAAGATAGCAGGAAAGGAAATACGATGAATGCTATTTGTCATCATGTTCACAGAGATGTGTTTGTCATCCAGATAATTTTTCTAGCTTTGTACTTTCATTGTGATCCTTCATGTAGTACATGCCCACCACAGAAAATCTCTGTCATTAATACTATTTTGAATGCAGCAGTAATAGTTGCTAATTTTAGGCCTGCCTTCACCAGGCACAGGGCAACCGGCCAGTTACATTATGCAAGAGTCTTTCAAAAGGTGAAAAAATAGAAATGCTGAAGCCCGACCACCTGCAGACAGGTTTGACTTCACAGCTAATAGAATTAGGTTGTATTAATTAATAAAACCTATCAATTAAAAATAATTGTTGCAAATTATTTTGCAACAATTAATGATTGCGGTAAAATATGACTGATTTTAAGACGTGTTGATCAGCCACAGATAGCGTTGAGTGACAAATAGTGTGGAAATAATCAAACCAGTTAATTCAGTTTATTCCAAAGGCGATATTCAGCTATGGAGGTAGGAGTATTATGCATTTCCAAGAGACCTAACCTGCTCCACAAGCCTCTATGGATGATTTTTTTTCAACAATTGTTTAGCACACTTATTTCATTGTTATTGTTGTTCTGAGATATAACCAGGCATGTTTTGTTTCCCCTTTAACCTGGACTGTCCCACCCTGACTGGGACTTTTTTGCTTTTTCACCAGAGGGAGGAAGTAAGTATCTAGATGGGAAATGAATTAGGGAATTTGAAATACAGATTCAAGTATTTCAAAATGCATGGTTTACTGCCTGGTTGCGAGGCAGTCACATCACCAAACCTGCATTTTTTATTTGAAAGCAAATTGTCTGTTTTTTTTGTTGTTTTTTTTTTGCGAATGAACACAAAAAAGAAACAATGGGATAAAGTGCAAATTGACAGCATTTATTAATAAACTGTTCACATTCAATATCAGTTCTCCACAAACAGCTTGATCCATGAGGACTGAACTGAAAGTGAACATTTGCATTAATAAATGATTTTTTGCCACCACGGAAAGCTTAACATACAGCAATGTGCATATCAAGAACTTTAAGTGACAATCAAACCGTTTGGCACAGACAGCATATTCCAGGGCCACACAGTTAATGCATCCTCATATGCATGAGCATACTGCACATTTTAGTTGAAACGTGTTGCTCCTCTGGGAGTGGAGACACAATGAAACAATCTCTGCGTGTATTTTGAAGATGCGGTTAGCAGTTTTTTGTCCAGCTCCTGCATTTCATTCAGTTGCGACACTTAATCAATTTTAACACCCTTGTGTCCAATCCATACATATCCTCACACTGTGCCTTACATTAATGTCACTTACCCATTTATCACAAGTAGTCCAACATTTAATTTCATTATTTATGTGTGCAAGGTTTGCTACTGCATGCATTTTCTAATCTATGTTGTTTTATTTATATAAATATATATATAAATATATATAGTCCTTTTTATGACACAACTTGATATCAACGTACTGTGGATAACGTTTAAGTGTTTGGGGTTTATTCATGTATGACCTTCTGCATAATATTTTCTAACCAATGCTTTTCCTAACACTTTCTTTTCTGGGTTTTATTCCCCATGATGCATCTCTCTCTCTTGCTGGCTATATCAGGTCAACAGAGTAAGTATGGAGGATATCGAATGGAAGCCAAAGTCACTTCAGTATCAAACTGTATGCTACAGATGTCAGCTTAGAGAAGAATGTGTTGGCTCTTGCAAGTGCATGTAGAAAAGTTGAGTTGGTCTAGAGAGTAGTTTTGTACACAGTGGGTTGTTAAATAGAGCTACAAAGGCTTTGCATTGTCACTGTCTCATTTTTGTGTGTTTGTGTTAGTCTTTGCGTGTGCGTATATATTTTTCAGCATATTCTGATCAAAAACAATAATAAAGAGCCACTTACACTGTGGCTGATTAGGTGCAATTATGCAATTATAAAGAGAAGTGGACCTGGAGTGCTTCATCAGTGTAGTCCCTCAATATGCATGATTTTTGCAGGCTATGCTGGAGGTCAGAGTTTCCCAGTTGTAGTGGCTGAGTCAGTCTGTTGCCATGTATGCTTGTGCTGGAGCCTGTACACATCATTGAGGAATATGTTGTGAATGCAATGCAGTACATCATGTCCAAGATTTTCCTCCTTAGAATTTTGTCATTTAATAATGTAGATCATAGCAGGCAAAAGAATCCTGAATGTGGCCCGCCTAGTTTAGTTCAATGCTGCATGGTGTTATATGAACGGAATGCATTTCTGTTACTTAAACTTTCTGTGTGCATCACAGAGACCGATGACAAGATGAGGGCCTTCGCAGAGCAGGTCTTTGCTTCTGAGACCAAAGACGAGACGGTCCGCGATGAAATCTCCATGTTTGATGTGGCTGAGGACTGTCCCATCATCCATCATGAGATGGCCCACCATCTGCACACTGATGATGATGAGCAGAAACGGTGAGATGGAAGATTTTGAATAGTGATGCTACAAAATTGTGATTTGCTTCCTGAAAGAACAACAACAACAAAAAAAATCATTGCATAACTTTATTATTTAACAGCAAGAAGCGGTCCCGTACCATGGCTGTGCCCACGGTTGCTTCCCAGGCAGCTGCTACCCCTGTAGTGTCAGTGGAAGTGGACACGCCCACCTACCTGGAAGTGCCTGACTTCCAGAGAGTGGCCGTCATTGGAGACTATGCTGCTGGGGTACTGTTTATTTTCCCTTAATTTAAAAAAAAAAAAGACTTCTTATGTGTTACACTTTGAGGTCAACCATAAATAACACCTTCATCCAGTGGTGTAACTTCACAGTGTATTAGCACATTGTGATGTCACTGGGGGGTGTGGTTATGGGTGCGACAAGGTAAAAGTCTTTAAAGCTTATAAAAGTAATAGCATTAACTGGATTTTTTTTAAAAGTAGTTTACTAAGCACTATGTCACAAATGCTTGGTAAGACTGATAT
Source organism: Oreochromis niloticus (assembly GCF_001858045.2). Classification (NCBI taxonomy): domain Eukaryota; kingdom Metazoa; phylum Chordata; class Actinopteri; order Cichliformes; family Cichlidae; genus Oreochromis; species Oreochromis niloticus. The sequence continues at coordinate 28,000,079 of NC_031984.2, forward strand.
GCATTTCAATCAGACTGGCTTTTCAACTGCAGCGACTCCTGAATTGGGTTTAATTGGTATTGATAGCTTTACAACTGAAACTGCCTGTAGCACATTCAAACTGGGTCAAGCAGACATGAATGTGAGAAGGAGAAGTGGTGAGTATAAATTTCACTGACTATATTTTGTCTGTGCGTGAGTGTCCTCACAGGCTACCTCCCACTATGAAAGGCCATGAGTGGAGCTCATCTGAGAGTACGCTTAAGTTTCAGGTTTCACCACCGTTGGTTTGACATTTACAGTAGAGCGAGAGAAAACTTTGGAGGAAGTGACTTTGCTTTAACTTACTTTGGGCCTCACATTTGTTAAGATAAAGGTTTGTTCACTGCATATGTAACATGTTGTGTTAACATTACACAGAGCAAATGACTGATTGTGTAGTATAAAGTGTTTTTTTTTATTTGTCATTGAGATGAGATTGGAGCAAATAAAAAGTTCTTGTAGTCAAAATTGTTTTAACAGTATAGTCTCCATCTGCTTCATCCATCCATCCAGTTTATCCAGTTTAGGGTTGCAGGGGTGCTGGAGCTCATCCCAGCTGTAATGGGTCAACCTGGACAGGAAGCCAGACACAGGGCTAATGTGTTTCATCAGTTCCACATTGTTTAACAGTTAACTGTTATCTCTCGTATGTGCTATTCAGGTGACCATGGATGACTTTGAGCTGGCATGCAGGGGTCTGTACCGTGCTTTAACCATCAGGGAGAAGTACATGCGACTGGCCTTCCAGCGCTTCCCAAGAACAGCCTCCCAGTACCTGCGTCAGATTGAAGGAGAGTCTTTCAGACCGGAAGAACAATTGGAGCCAGGTGATAATAAAAGGAGATCAGGGTTAGCATGATTTAAAATGATCTTACGATGTGTACTTAATTATATGTCGCATCTATCCTCAGTCTTCACAAGTCCTCCAAAAGAAGGGGAAGACCCGTTTGATGTCAAGAACCTGCCAAAGAATCTGGGCTATGTTGCTCGTATGAAGGACGGTGTGATTTATGTGTACAATGACGCTGCAGCTGCTGACAAACATAAGCCAAAGGACACGCCCTACCCAGACCTCAATACCTTTATCGATGACATGAACTTCCTCATCGCTCTTATTGCACAGGGCCCAACGTGAGTCCTTTAAAAAGCGCTCATTACTCTGTTTTTAGGTTTTAGAACTGAAATTCATCTGATTTCAAAAAGTTCCAACACAAATTCTCCTCATTTTTGTAATGTAGCTGTAATTCCTCCTGGGTGAAAGTGCTATCAGAGCACAATTATTTCCACTTTGTTTTGCAGAAAGACTTACACTCACCGCCGTCTTAAGTTTCTCATGTCCAAGTTCAATGTGCATGAGATGCTGAATGAGATGGAGGAGATGAAAGAGGTGAAGAAGAACCCTCACAGGGACTTTTACAACTGCAGAAAGGTAGTTGCTTTATACCTTCTGTCAATTTAATGTGAAGTGACATAAAATAAAATACCAGTGTGATTAGCACAGTTGCAGGATTTTCAGAAGTCTGTGACTATCAACAGCTTTGTGCTGATTTTAATTGGAATGTGTAGTAGAGCTTAAGTAATGTCCTATTTATTTGTTGTGCATGATAATTTCCCACATTTTCTATTGTCTTCCTTACTTCCAGCTGCAGTGCAGCTCGTGGTGTCTTTAGCTCCCTCTTGTGACCGATCACATGTATTACACTGCACAAACAAAAACCTCACTGATCACCCTGCCATCTCTATTCCTTTCCAGGTGGACACTCACATCCATGCTGCTGCCTGCATGAACCAGAAGCACCTGCTGCGCTTTATCAAAAAGTCTTACCGTGTGGATGCTGAACGTGTAGTGCACAACCTCAAAGGGAAGGAGGTCACCATGAAGGAGCTCTTTCAGTCCCTTAACCTGCATCCATACGACCTCACTGTGGACTCACTGGATGTGCACGCTGTGGGTTTTTTTTGTGTGTGTGTGTGTGTGTGTGTTCAAGATAAGAATAAAAACATGTAATAGTCAGATAATAACAAAAAAAAACCCCACACATTATAAATGAAAGATAAACCATCGGTTTTATATTACTTTTATATTATTTTTAAAGGATTGTACACATAGAACATAAAGATTAAGATAAAGATTAAGTCCTGGTAAATTTACCATTTACCAGGACTTGTGCCATGAATGACCAATGCGCAGGAAAAACCGCTGCTGGGTGAGCAACCTGTGGCCTCACTGCTGTAGGCCGCACGTTGCTAAACCTGAAAACTGGATCAGGATAAACTTCTTTTCTAATTCTTGAGGAAATGTTTAAATATCAAAAAGTTTGTATTCTATAAAAGCAAACACTTTTATTAAAACCAAATGCGTCGTGTTGCCTATTCACTTTTAGAGCTTCTTTGGTCTAAATGTATCATCTTGTATCTTTCTCTGAAGGGTAGACAAACCTTCCAGCGTTTCGATAAGTTCAACGCCAAGTACAACCCAGTAGGAGCCAGTGAGCTGCGTGACCTGTACCTGAAGACAGAGAATCACATCAATGGAGAGTACTTTGCCACTATCATCAAGGTTGGTTTCATGAAATGTTCCTTCAAACGACTTCTCTGTGAAACTGTATAACTGTCACCGTGGCAGCTGAAGATCAAGGTTGCTATAACTACTTTATTAATATTCAATTTTATACAATGAACTGGTAATTTCAACTTGATTTGATCTTTGGGAAAACCAGGAAGTAGCCAATGATCTCGAGGAAGCCAAGTACCAGTATGCTGAGCCCCGTCTGTCCATTTATGGCTGCAACGCCAACGAGTGGAACAAGCTCTCGAACTGGTTCGTCAGGCACAGGGTTTACTCCCCAAACCTCAAATGGATGATTCAAGTACCCAGGATCTAGTAAGTTTTCAGTCTGCTCTTTCTTCTGTATAAACACACCAAACTGTCAGAGAGATGGAAAACTCTTACATTTATACATTTCATGCTTTTTCTTTTTGTTTGCATGCATTAAAGAATATGCGTTCAAATACTAAAGCTACCTCTACTGCTAACAAGGATGGGTGGAATTTACATTTAAATAATCCCGTTTGTCCATGTTCTATCTCAGCGATATCTTCAGAGGCAGAAACTTTGTGCCACACTTTGGCAAGATGTTGGAGAACATTTTCCTGCCTGTGTTCCAGGCCACCATTGATCCACAGTCCAGTCCAGAGCTAAGCATCTTCCTCAAGCATGTGAGTCACTGTTCAAACACAAAAATACATGCTGAACCTTGATTTCCAATCCACACATAAAGATATAGTTGTAGAAAAGATGACATATTCAATCCATATACTGCGGTATAATCCCAGGATAATCCATTGTTTTCTGCTTAATGTGTAGGTGACAGGCTTTGACAGTGTGGACGATGAGTCCAAACACAGTGGCCACATGTTCTCCACTAAAAGCCCCAAACCAGAGGAGTGGGACATCGCCAAAAACCCCTCCTACACCTACTACATCTACTACATGTATGCCAATATCGCTGCCCTCAACCAGCTGCGCAAGTGAGTAATGCTATTTCCATACATGCATTTTCTTCTTTCATCCTATTGGATTCAAGCACTCGGATTTCTTTGTCAGAGATCATTATTTTCTCTAAACATTTACAGTGAGCATATATTTAACTCTTGTCTGAGTATCTCTGTTGCTTTCTGTTGTATCATTCCAATTCTTCTGCTCTCCAGACAGAGGGGCATGAACACATTCATGTTCAGGCCTCACTGCGGTGAGGCTGGTGCCATAACCCACTTGCTGGCTGCCTTCATGACTGCTGATAACATCTCTCACGGCCTTAACCTCAAGAAGGTCAGTCCTCTGAATGCAGCATTTCATTTGCCTTAAAATGCACTTTAATTCATATGCATGATCAGGCAATTGTCAGATCAGGCTTTTGTCTATTCACCACATTTTATATAATATCTCTCTGACAAGTTAACAGTGATAGATTATGTCAGCCTAACTCTTTAGTTGAATGTCGCCAATGATACAACTGACCTGTAATTCTAGTACTGAAGTGTAAAGTTCAATATCAGATTTGGCATGATTCTTGTGAGCAAGTTAAAAAATTGTTTATTGCCTATTTATATTTTGTGTTGTTATATTTGTTAAAAATATGAAGCTTGTAAAGTCACTGTTTTCCCATCAACCCTTTACAAACAGAGCCCCGTGCTGCAGTACCTGTATGTCTTGAGCCAGATCCCGATCGCCATGTCCCCACTGAGCAACAATAGCTTGTTCCTTGAGTATGCCAAGAACCCGCTGCTTGAGTTCCACAAGAAAGGCTTGGTGGTGTCTCTGTCCACCGATGACCCCATGCAGTTCCACTACACCAAGGTCTGAGCCTTTGGTGACAACATAGACAAATACACGCAGCCTGTTGTGCTGTTTATTGTTTAATATGTAGATCAGCATTGATGATAAACACATTCTGTAAATCCTATAAATTGGTGTTGTGTGCAAAATTGTTTTTTTAATGAAATCCATTGCATATGATCTCAAGTTGAAGCAGGAGTATTCAGTAATATCAGAGTGTAAGTCTTGTTTTTTTATGTCCACAGGAACCTCTAATGGAAGAATATGCCATTGCAGCTCAGGTGTTCAAGCTCAGCACTTGTGACATGTGTGAGATCGCCAGGAACAGCGTGCTTCAGAGCGCCCTCTCTGATGAGGTAACACGCATTGTGGTGTTTTTGCATGACATAACAGACACACACCTACAAGTCTGTACTTGAGTCAAGGAGAATAACAAGAGCCACGAGTACATTACAAAATACATATATTCTTAGTGACACTATAGTGAGAACTACCAAAGGTGGTTTGAAGAACTTTGACTGTAACTGGTTGAGTAAAATTCAGAAAATGAATTTCCCTATAGGGATCAGTGAAGAATATTTTGTGGGTTTCTTTTTGCGCTGCAGGAGAAGCGCCACTTCCTGGGTAAGGATTACCTCAAAGAGGGCCCAGAGGGCAATGACATCCGCAAGACCAACGTGCCTCAGATCCGTATGGCGTACCGCTATGAGACCTTGTGCTACGAGCTCAACCTCATCAAGGAGGGCTTGAAGTCTGAGTAAACAGACCGGACTCACCCTTACTTAGACACTACTCTCTTTTGTGATGTGGAAAGGTTTCTAAGTTTGTTTATCGCAGTGGAATCTTAAAGAAACTGACCATCTAAAAGACAGATGTTCTCTCTATTAAAGGAAGAAATGCTTTTATAATCTGCACATCTGTGACTTGCACATTGCAGTATTTTTTTTTTTTCAGCTGGAGAAACGTGTATAAGAATGGAAGGAAATAAATGGTGCAATTGCATGTCTGTGGTCGTTGCCAAATTGTTTACCCGACAGGAAGATCTTGTCATGCTGTGTTGCCTTAAGACATTTCTTGAAAGCTGTTTACCTTGTTTATTTTACGTTTAACAGCAAAATTACCTTTGTTAAGGCTATAGAAAGTCAAAACATGAGATGACAACGATGAGAAAGTCAGCATTTGTTCTAACCTAAATGAACCGAGTTCACATTTAATCATGTTGCCAAGATCAAGTTTGAGACAAGGTCTAAAGTCTGGTCTAAAGTTCACAATTACGTTAGAGAGGCTAAAGCTCCACATCACAAACGTCATAAATTAAACACCCAGTTATGTTTATTAAGTTGTGCGATCACACAGGTGGAGCTCCTAACCCAGTCTCTAGATTTCCCAGGACACTTAAAGACAGCAGTATTTGTTCAGTGTTGACAGCTGCAAGAGTTGATGTGATGACGTCGTCTCTCTTGGAGGCTTCAGGCAAACTTTCTCACAGTCAGCGCGTCAAGCTCGACAGAAACAGCATGAGGGAAACTGGAAGTCAAATAAAAGCACGGAAAACTATTTTTATTGTAAACAAGACAGAAATGTTGCACTACAACCCCCCAACACAGTTTCTTTTGTTAACCACTTCCAGCAGTGCTGTCATATATAATGGTGTGATGGATAATGCATGTAAATGCTGCCTGTTCCTTTATTATTTGAAATCATTTCAGATACTTTTTTTGCTCCCAAAACTCAGTGGCATGTGTTATGATGTCGATATCCCGGTGGTCTTGTTGGACACCGGAATAACTGACTCCAGCAAACATACAATTGCAGTTGACTAAAATACATTTACCTTTACAATATTTACGTTTTATAAGGGACACATAAAAATACAAAATGGACAACATAAAAAATTGAACATACCAAAATAATTTTTTTTCACCCAGAAAGTTCGATGAACAGCTTATAAATTGGGGGAAACGACACTCTGTGAAGCGTTATCGCTTTTATTTTGAAAGTTACAAGCGGAAATCGTATTTTTCAGGCTGACTTAACGCTAATTGTCCAAAGACAGGGCGAGGAGTGTTCTGCTTTAGCAGCTTTTTTCTCCTCTGTGGCCACTTTCTTTGTGGTTGTTGTTCATGCTGTGTTTAGATATTAGTATAAGCGGTACGTTTTTTCACCTCATAAAGTTTTGTTTTACTCATAAGTTAAGTTTACCAGTCTGTAGGCTGCTTCTTTTGAACAACGGTAGCATTTTTTTTTAACGTTATTGAGACCTTTCCAGATTGAACGATGAGACCGAGCACACTCGGATTTTATATGCGGTTTTTATTTTATCGCCGGGAAAACGAGGAAAGAACATGAGTCCTGCTTTTACTTTGGTAAGTAGTATGGCATCTATCATATCTACCCATCTTTGTTTTCTGTCTTCACACTTACTTCACAGCTTATCTGCCACTTTCTTTAAGAAAACGCTGGCTAAAGATTTCAATTTCATCGTTAGCTAATAGCTGGGCGTAAAATTTATAGCTCTCCCACACTTCTCCAATCCTTGTGCTTTCTTCATATGGTGAGAAGTCAACACCAAACGCCACTGAAACTATGGCAAGTTTAAACTGGCAGTATTACCTATAGCTATAATCACGTTTTAATGTCAGTATCAATACTTTTTCTGGTTCAGTAAATCCCTTTCTTCAACTCGGCATGCATCCAGTAAATTATTTTTATTATTTTTCTTCTTTTCGTTTATTACACTGTTCGATTTCACTGGTGACTAAAACGTTATGCCTGTATTGCTGTTCCAGCCGGCGGTTTAACAGGTTTCACTATAACGAGTCCGTTAAGTTTCCAAGTTTCAGTTCTTTGCAAGGGCGGGGTGACATTTTTTTTATTATTTATTTATTTTTACAGGTTTTTAAAAAGAAAAACATGAGCCTAGTTTCCTTTCACTCAGTCCGCATGCATTCCAGCTAATCTGCAGTTTATCTCTGTTTATCTGGACATAGTAACCATTCATAACAGAAAATATGGAGGCAATTCAGGTCACAGAGCTCCCAAAGGTCTCTGTACATAAAGGCTGTAAAATGCTTTATGAAAATCATTTGTCTGTTTTGCAACAGATGTAGGAAAATCAACTTGGTTAATTGATAACTGACAAGAGAAAGCCTCTTTGATATTAATATGCCACTCAAGGTGTTATCACTGTGGTATTGTGAAGTAATGATGTTTGGATTGTTTATCTGCCTCAGTCTGTGTTTATGAGAGGATCTGGACTGTTTCGGCACAACTAGCAGCAACAACTTGACACAAAACACCTCATGAAAGCTGTTTGTCTGTCACTCCCTCACTGGAGATGTGGAAATGAACGCCTCTGTGCCCTGCTGACTGCTGAAGGATCAGTCGTTTTAAGGCACTTTATCTTGCTCTGTCCTTTTATGTTGGCGTAAAGCAAACCTGCATTTTTCTTTTATTATACTCCCGACTGCCACTGCTGGTGATAAACTACAGTTGTACAATACCTCACCTCCAACATGTCATGTCATGCCACACGTCTCTGCAGGGCGTGTTGTGGCGGTTTTGAAGCTGCAATTAGGTTTAATTTAGTTGCCAACTGATGACTGGGTTCTCCAAGCTTTGTGTGTCCCCTGTCTAGTTTCTACATGGATGACTCAGTGAGTTTCACTAAAATAATGCCGGGATGCTACTCTGTAGAGCTGAATGCCTCATTAAAATATTTATTTTGACTTTCCCCCTGGCTTTGCTACACAACAATGTACAGTTCACTGCTTCGGGAGTAATATTTGATTTTAACTGAATACCATGGAAAAGAGGGAAGCTCCCATTTTGATATGTTTCACAGTGTTACTGTAAGTGGCCAGTGGCTGATATATTTCTGGATTTCTTGTATTTCCAAGTCAATGTTTGAATATAGATGATCTAAACATAGCTTAAACCTGTGGTTGGGTGCAAATCTTTCTGCACCATAATTATGGACACTGCTGATCCTTCTTCCTGCAGCTCAGGAAACGCAACTCATGTCTTCCTGTACTACATACCGCACACAGACGAATAAGTGCAAGTGGGTCAGTTCGGGAGCTGCATTGTCATTGCATGGTCTGGCTATGATGGAGCAGCATTCCACTACAAACATACGTTTGATTTGGGTCAAACGCAGACAAAGGCGTCATTTGCAAGACTGAGTGACTGTCCGACTGTCTGTAGCTGAATCTATTTACTGACCCTCCTCCTCTCCATCTGCAGGAATGCAGCTCATAGTCATCATGAACTATGCTGTGGAATTTTACCATGTCTCCCCTTCTTGATCCTCATGTGCAACGTGTCCAAATAGTTTGGTTCCAGCGAAGCAGGAGCAAGAGCCTTCAGCAACCATGTTGATGCCGGCTCAGGAGATATAAAACAGACTGAGTGCATTGCAAAACAATCACAGACATCAAATCTGTGCATGTTTGACAACATGTGATTTTTAGTTTAAAGTGCATATAGCAAAGGCCTCAGTTATTTAGAACATGTTGTCTTATATCTTTTTATTTTTTGTGTCTGATAAATAGTTAAACCACGTGAGGAATGCCTAATCCAGAGCTCGACCACGTGTGGATAGGTGGGGTTAAAATGCTCCCCATCATCAATTGTCATTGGCTCTTTATGCAAGAAATGAGATTCATGTGTTTTTCCGTGTCTCAAACGCTTCTTGAAATCGCATAGACGCTCTTCCCCCACACCATTTAAAGACAGCCTTTCAAATGAGGTGCATTTGATTTGCTGTACTACAGGTGGCAGGTAACCTTTTCCAGTTACCATCTTTTTCTCTCTTTTTTTTGACTAGGTTTACTTTTTAGAAACCAGCATTCACATGAGTATGCTCTTGCTGACCTCCTCCCTTTCCTTGCCTTCACCTTTGGATGCATGCTGTTTCAGAAGAAAGTTTTCCCTTGGGGTTTGTGTTTCTCTGGTCCTACAGTGTGCACTGTGCTCTTTGGATGTGTTTTAATTGTACTGATGAGTAATTTTAGTCTGTTGTCTTCTTTTTAGGTTGTTTTATAAAATGAGACAAGAGGAAAACGATCCTCTGCCACCACACAAGAGATGAAGACAGAACGGAAGCAACAATAAACTTTGTGTCTCTTTTCATTTTGATGACAGTTTATGGATAATTATCAATAAGTACATTCTGTCCGTTGTGGGGAAATACTTGATACATTTACCTATGGAGGACTCGCAATGAGCTGACACAATATGCTGGCTCTAAGAGCGGAGCAGGCCAGACGTGGGGTCGGTGAGGTTGTGCTGCAGAATGAGGCTCCCACAGCCAAGCAAGGACGGCCACCATTGAGGATACCTTCTCACAAGCAAGTCATTAACATCAAGGAGAAGATCTCCCAGTGGGAAGGTCGCAGTCAGCAGAGCAGTGGCCATGACACTGGAGTGAAAGTACATCCTCCGACTGTATCTCGGACTCTGTCTGGAGATCTCCTAGGCAACGGTTGTCCGAACGAGAGCTGGAGAGGCGGTCTTCATGCAAAAGCCGACGTCTCAAAAAGAAAGAACTCAGAATTTGATTTTCAGGAATCCCCAGCACAGGCTGGACACAGTGTGGGTGGCAGGAAGTCAGAACCGGTGTGTAGTGGTTCCAGTGAATTCTTAGCCACGTCGCCAGGAAATAAAACATTTTCAATGCAAATACTTGCATCTCCCAAAGTGGAGGCTACAGGTAAACGAATCATTACTGCCAACGGTGACCAAAAAATGGGTCGTATCTTGGATGCTGAAGTAGTTTTTAAACCTCTACCTCTGTCAACTGATGATTTAGAAGACAACATGCCTGCTGGTAACTTCTACACTTCCCGGGGTTTCTGGCGGAAGCTTGAGGGAAACAGACTGCTCTGGGAGAAAGGCAGAGGATCATCAGGTGAAGCTAACCCCCCTCCCAAACCTCAGCGGACATTCCAGTATCGGGGAACCAAGAACAGTAACAACACAGGGTACATGGTACAATGGGACAGAGGGTCCTCTCATAACAGTCACTCCAACACGAGAACCAGGAGGGTAGCTCAACCACCCAACTTCCCACCTCCTCCGTGTCCAGTTGCAAAGAGTGAAGGACTTTCAAGACATAAAAAGAACAGGTCAGTAAGTGCACAAAAAGAAAAGCAGAAATAATCACAGAGTGTACTTGTTAAAAAGTAAAGTGGAATGGAACTGTTGCAGCACTTTCTTTGATATGAACTATAGTAGAAAGGTTTACTGAACAGTTACAGTATATTTAGAGCAGTTTTGGGGTGGGGAGGGTACTGTCAGAGTCTGATTGCTGGCTGGGGTCCTGGTGTGATGTCACATGATATCTGGCAGCATTGTCGTCTATTGTCTAGAAATGGCCTAGTTCCTGAGCAGCCATGGGTCCAGGGTCATCTTCGTCGGGCACACACACAGTCCCTCTTTCATTATTTTTAAGGCCGAGTAAAACAAGACTAAACTGTGTCACATGCTTATATTATCTGTAGTCCTGTGAAAACCATTGCTTTTGACACATAAAGAGCAAACATTTAATCCTTTTTCATACGGTACATACAGACAAAGATGGTAAAGAACAAGAGTGATCAATGGTTTCAACAAAATATAAAAATAAATAGATTTTACTTCTCTACAGATAAAGCAAGTACACCATTTGGCCCTAGAAACTAATATAACTTGCTGACGATTTGTTATCATGTAAAATACCTGAAGTTATGTGTGGCTTATCCTGCATGCACAATGTTTCAGTATTATTCAAATCTGACTTGGCCATTCCATCTGAAACTGGTGAAATCTGTGCTGTCTTCCTGAAAGTAGAACTACGCACTTTGACACCAGCATTTGAAATGATTACAATACCAGTCAACACTTTGGATGTGCTTACTTTTGACTGGTGCTGTACCTGCTGATCCTGTAATAGAATTTTTGTTTCTGAAGACCTTTTATTGCATCAAAGGCTCTACTGGCTGAATTTCCTGGATTGGCCAGTCATAGAAAACTGGCAGATGTTTATAATAAATGCAGTGTAAATTATTAATTATAGACTCAGGCATTTTGAAGACTTGAAAGAGGTTTTTAGACAGTGTATAATGGTAAAATATACTTGAGTAGAAAAGAGAACTTGATACTTGGGCCATATGTCGTTTTATTGAAGAGGTTCTAATTATTGGCTTCTAATCTGGATCCATTAATTCTAATTTCATACATTTGGCAGTGTTATGAATAACAGGGTATATTTATTGCTCTATTGTTGAAATATAAACATACAAACATAGATAGGTGTAGGTGTCATTGATTGCAGTGCCTTTATCATTAGGTAGCCTTTCAAAGAAGGTTTGCTTGTAAATAAAAAGTTTTAATTGTTATTTTTTCACATGTAGGTAGAGAAAGTCTGTTTCCCCTCTGCAAGATTCACAGAGCACAGGACAGGATATGCATGGATCTATTTTTTCATAGACTGTAAAACAGAGTTTCACAAACTACTAATTGTGCAATATTTTTGTTGTTATGTATTGTAGGCAATGTAATCAACCTTTTCGGTTTATGCCAGTAGCTTGATACGGAGTCTTGCTGTCATGTCTGCACACAGACAGCACAAGGCTTCTTGTTTGACATCTTCAGAGGAAGCTTTAATTTATGCTTGCACATTATGAAGTATCTGCACCTGGCCAGGTATTTTATCACATCAACTTTAGTAACATAGCAGTTTCAGTTTCTGCACTCAGCCAGACTGGCCATTTCCATATTTCTGTACTGTCTGTGACACAGAAAAACTGTTACCATATTGCAACTTCTCTATCATGTGCTCAGTCATTTCCTTCCATGATGATTATTCTCTCTCTCCCTGCGCTATCTCCATGTTGTGCTGGGTTTGATATCAACAAGGCATTTTGTTGTGGGGAATTGGCTAAACATACAACAATAGAGTGAACAGTGTACTGGTTATCTTTAGGTCAACAGCCTTTCTCACTGCCATCACTTCTCTCCCTGTCACAGGAAGTCCTTTGAGTATGAGGATGCAGCACGTCTGACGGCAGAGCAAGGCCCTCGGGCAGATGATGCCCTTTACCATGCCTACTCTGATGACAATATTTACGAGGACATCGTCTGTAAGTCCCACTACCAATGTGCAGCTGATTTTGAGTGAACTTCCAGAGCTTCTGATTTATCTGGCTATTAGCACAAATACAAAGACAGCAAATCATAAAGACTCCTTGGTACCTGTCACTAGGTTGATGTAAATTTCAGTATTCTCAGTTTAGGATTTGGCTTATTGTCGTACAGCAGCTCAACTGATGAAGTTTCCTTTTCCTGATTTCCCACAGATTTCCTACAGTTACTGGAATTATTCCTTATGTTCAAGATGGGAAAACATGACTAGTGGGATCAGACATAACACCCATTCACAATATGTAGCGTCTGTAAATGTGGCCTAGCTGTTTGATACAAGTGTGTAATAATAGCTTTTGTATTGCAATGTCACAAATTCAGTATTTCACAGCACTTGGTAGATAGGTGCTACCATGCATTTTAAACAATTTGTTGTAGTTTCAGTGGATTTAGGCTGTCTCAGTTGCTTCTATGTCTTGAAGATGTCCAGGCATGCTGTCTAATCCTTCCCATCACTCTATTTTGCCCTCAGGTGATATGACCAGAGATAACCCCTATGAGGATGTCAAGCTATCTCCCATGTGTCTCCCTATTGCAAGGCCTCTCCCAAAGGTAATGGATAATATTCCATGTATGTCTCCCTTTAATAGTACAGGAGTATTTTTATTAGTTATGCATCAATGTAACAAATGTGTCAACCTGAGAAACAAAGGAAGAAGGAGTTATTGTAGTTTGATACCAAGTAATTAGCTGAAACTGAGCATTAACTTGGTACTTCTTTTGTTCCAGTTGCCTTCTAAACCCCAAACATTGAACAGCTATGCTAGTAAAGTGGACAGGAAGATGTTCCAAGCTGTGTCCAAATCTTCAACCATTGCAGACACTCCCAAACCAGCTGCACCACGGCGTGGAAGCACTCAAAAAATACACAGGATGCCCCAGGTACATTTGCACATACCATTGAACTTTGATACTATGGCTGGCTGACAGCATTTTTGTGCCCATTTGCATGTGTCCTGTGACTGACAGAGTGGAATATCTTCTGCTGAATGATGATTCATGTTTTACGTAGGACAGAAAAGGAGGCGGTTACTTGTTGAACAGGAAGAAGCTGATGCTGAAAGTAACAGATAGTGTTGGAGCAGTATGTGTAAACGCTTTGTGTAAATTCAGACAGAAGAGAAATACAAACATCTAACCCATGGCTGTGGAAAGGTTTTGGACAGGGACAGACTTTACTGACAAGGTAAAAGGGGAAAAAAGCATTTCTTTAAATATACTTATAAATAAAAGAGGTTATGGCTTAAAAAACCCAACGTGACCCAAGTACCGTGAGTTTGAGCTAGTTTGGAAAAGCCAGTCATGTTGATTTTTAGGTGGTTTTTAGGAAGAGACCTTGTTTTCCATTATGTAACTTTTAAATAGTGTAAAATGAATATCTGAAACTGTAGTAATAATCAAACATTGAGTGAGTTGTGTATTCTTAAATATTTTAGACAAACAGCTTTAGGGAACTCTTTGAATATATTAAAAATGCACATTTAAATCTTGACAATAACACCGTTGTTATGTGTTGTTCTGCTTCAAAACAATGCTGTTATGGTTAGTAAAGCATGTTACTCGTCATTGCCAATACGAGTTTTTCCTCAATTGGCAGCGCTTCTTTTAAAAACAAAGTTTAAGCTTCGTGCATGTGTTTTCACTATCAACCATCCAACTATGTTCTTTTAGGAAGAACAACAAGGGCATGGGTTTTAAAAAAAGAAGAAAAAAATGCTAAAAATCTGTAATATAATTATGTACTTAGTAGCTGTTAGTGGCTATATATCATAATTCCCTGTAATCAGGATTCTGCAATGGCTCTAAAATTATGGGGCTGACAAGCACCTGTGCTTCTACTACATAGTATGTCAACAAAATCGAGACTATCTTTGATGACAAGCGAGGGAGGAAGAGAGTGAAGAACCAAGGAGTCACCGTGCGAGGTGAGACACAAACACATAGTCGCAGATCCACATGTCACCCACATCAACACATCAAGATTAAGCTGAGCCTCTTGGTGGAAATACCCATCTTTTGATGATACACATAAGGCCAGTCGCAGTCGGCAATGAAATGAAATTATGAAACAAAGACTTGCTGTCTGCATCTGATTATGGCCTGTCAAGTTTTCCCCATTCCTCTGCTTCTCACTAATCTATCCCTCCTCCTCCAATTTATATAAGCAGAGGAGACCAGCGGGACTGAGAGCGACCCTGAGGACGGCACCAAAGGTATAACGAACGCACAGAATCTGTCACTTTATGCTAATTCTGGGTAAAGTTTACAGGTAGATAATTTTATATGGAGTAAATAGTATTAGTTCATAAAAATGAAAGTATAAATCCAGTGCTGCGGTGAAAGGAAAAGATAAAAACATCATATACTGTATAGTGTTACAGTGTTAAATGGTCACACCAAACATCTCCAAAGTTTTAAATAAGCGATAATCCATTCATTAGAAAGATGCAGCTAAAACAGCTTGTTTCAGACAGTGAATGAAATAAGAGGTTGAACCAAGGCTCAGCATAAGATAAAAAGGATTCTTTATTTAGTGTGAATCATGCAAATCATGCAAAGCTGTAGTAGAGTCGAAGAACAAAAAAGCAGAGTTAGAAATTAGCATGATAGGTCATCCTTGAGCAGCCTTAAAGTAGTCAATGTTATAGCTACAGTTTTACATTGTATAGACATTAAGAAGACCTTTTATTGCTTCTCTGTGCTGGTTGGGATTTTTCCCAGGATAAACATGACTGTATTGTGTCACTGTGTGGTGTCAAACAGGCTCCAGGAGATCAGTTTACATCCAGTCTACATTGAAACGTCGACCAGGCTACCGCACCCTGGAGAGAGACCTGATCCAGATGCAGCAGCAGCAGCTTTTCCAGATCTTCGTGGTGGTGTCACTAAGAAAAAGCTCCCAAGAAAACACCTACTCCCCTGAAATTACACAACAGTTCCCCAAAATGGTTAGCAGTCTGCACAACTGTCCTTTGTTCATATTACATGAATTGATGTCATTTGTGACAATTTCACGGCTAAGTTGTAATCTTGTTTGGTGATATTAAGGGATTCTCATTGTACATAACAAAAAATCCTTTTGAGAATTTGAATAAGGGGAATTTCCCAGGCTGATATAAGCCTTCTTAGAAGGACTCTGTGTTTTTCCACATTTGGGTATATATTTGCATTTTCTCCCTGGAATATGAAAGAATGATCTCTTTAGGTGCATTTGACCATATTCTTGAAACTATGTATGTTTGTTGATTTAAAAAAAAAAAGGAAAATATATATTTTTTTTAAAATGATGATGCAATTAAATGATCTTATTGGATCTCTGGGAATCAACTTGCCCTTTACTAGCCTGGAGTGTTTCTCTTTCAGTTTGAGAAGTCGTCCCGCCTTTCCAAAGAAGCTGAGGATCAGCTGAAGGTGATCCCAAGGTTCTGCTTCCCTGATTCTCAGGACTGGAAACCTTCTGCACAGATGCCTAGGTCAGCTTAAACACAACAACAACGTTTTAACACCATGCCTGATGTATGCTGTGTCACAGCAAAGCTAAGCTAGTGATGTAATGGTAACATGAGACTATTATTTCTTCATCTTCCTTTTATTTCCTTTGTGTTGGAATCCTTTTGTTGACTTTGTATTGTTCAGCGTTCTTGTTTATGCCATGTTTATTACCCCATTTCCTCTTTTTCTATTAATATCTCCAGCTATTAGTTGTAACCCATAAATCGCTGTTGCAATAGCTTAAATTCCCCACAGGGATGATTAAAGTTTTGTCTGATCTAATTAAATCGGAGTGCTAAGGGAATTGGCTATGCATTTTGTGTCTATGTGCAGTTCATTGTTGTAATGAGGGTTATGCTCAGAACTTGCACTCCCTTGCTGCCTCTAAAATATGTATCTGTACCAGTACAAACTACCGGACGACAAATATGTACATGTAAATATTTTCTGTCTTTATTTAGTGTAGTGTTTTTCCTGTTTAATTAATTATAATGAATTATAATGAAAACATTCATATCAAGCCAGCTCTTTTCCCCACCAATTTGTATACAAGGAACATCATGGTTAAATTACCTCAGATAAATAGCATTTCCTGTGTTTGCGTTGACAGTGAGACGTTTTCCTTTGTCCTGACTGGAGAAGATGGCAGCCGCTGGTTTTGTTACTGCCGTAAGATCCTGGTGAGTATTTATGTGTTTTGATTTGTGTTTTAATCACTGACTCGTGTGCGTGTGCGTGCGTGCGTGTGCGTGTGTGTGTGTGTGTGTGTGTGTGTGTGTGTGTGTCATGATATGGCAGCTTGCCCTGTGCTTACTCAATATCTCTTAGGAGATGTGAGTCACAGACCATAAACCACTTCTGTATTAATGACAGAGAGCAAGAAGAATTTCATCATGTTCCCTTTCCCTCAGTCTGAGAAGGGTTCAGTTTTGTATGTTGAAATTATGACAAGTGTTGTGCTTTTTTTTTGCTTTTTTTTTTTTTTACTGTTAAAGTACTGCGGTTGTCTTGTTAAGATGTCTGCGTTAAAACTTTGTTGTTGGGTAGTACAGACAGATCTAGGCCACATCTAATGTGGAGAGTTTTACATTTTGTTTTCCTCAACTCGCACAACTTAGAGAGCCCTTTTCAGTTTGCTGTTTCTCCAGACGCTGCTTCAGATACTGTGTCATTAACATCTATTTCAATTTCACTTCATTAACCTGCAGGTTATTTTCTTGATTAATCCAGTAATTGTGTTTGTAACATGGCGGAAACCATTGCAAAGTGTCTGCTGTAAATCCCCAAAGCATAAAATTCTGTGCTCAGATTACTTGTGGCGCCCAGCTTTCCTGCACTTAGAAATCTTCAATTTGCAGTTAGAGAATAGCTTCATATGACTGCTTTTCATAACAACAAAACGGTCCAGTCACGATTACAAAGAATCTCTATAGGATTTAATCCATCTTACACCAAGTGATCATCTCATGGGTCATTTTTATGGCCTATATTCTGTGGATTGTGATGGATCCTGATCCAGATGAGCTTTGTGTCATTGACATTCTACTTAAATTTTATTGTGCAAGCACAGTTTTTACAGATTTTTCAGTTTTTTTATAGTTTCAATATTGGATGTTACATCTAATGAAGTGGACATGGGGAAAAAACTGATTGCCACTATCAAAAACATGGATAGAGACTTAAAGACTTTTAGGATTTTCTACTCCTGCCATTTTAGAGAGTGAGAGAGATATGCCATGTTTACTGGTGTTGTAATGACATCCCTGTTTCTTCCTTTTTAATATTTGAAACTGTCTCTTTAAGCCCAGTGGAAAGGGGAAGAGACTTCCTGAGGTGCACTGTATGGTCAGCAAGCTGGGCTGTTTCAATCTTTTTGCAAAGGTAAAGACACAACACATGTGCACACATATTTCTGCTGATAGAACTTTTTACTGCGAGATGAAAAGAGCTGGATCGACTATAGTTTAGTGCTAATCCCCTGAAGATTGTAAAACCCGCTGCCTTAAAACTGCATGTTTAAGGATAGGATGAGGGTGCACTAGAAGATAATCCTGAGGAGTCATTGGGTGTGGGTTTTTTTCCCAAAAAGAAATCATATGCATGTAACTGTGTCTCATCCATCCTTCAGCTGGCCTGAGGGAAATTAACAACCAGTAGTGTGCTCTGAAGGAAAACCCCATCTGCATGCAAAGCTATATCTGGCTTCTGTTTTATTGTCAAGATTTTATTCAAAAGTAGTTTCTTCCAGAGTTAAAATGATTGATCTGGCTTTGTCTGACCAGATTCTGGAAGAGGTGGAGAGGCGCAGAGAAATATCTCCGGCTCTCGTGTACCCTTTTATGCGTACTGTGATGGAAGCTCCTTTTCCAGCCCCTGGACGCACAGTTACCGTTAAGAGCTTCCTCCCAGGCGCTGGGAGTGAGGTAAGCCTGAAACCAAAAGAGGAAATGTTAATTAGTAGTTTTGTTCCTTCTAGCCACTCCCTTCTGCAAACTCAGAATGACTCAAAATTTTAGGGCACTTGTGAAAACAATAGCGCTCGCTATCTCAGCCATGCTGGAACATCTATGTGTGTTTTTAAACACTGACAGTAAACTGTTTGATCACTGCTGTTTTACAGAGTCAAAATATGCAAAGTAATGATCCTTCCCAGTAAAACTCAGGAAGTGTGGCAAAGTCAAAGCCTTACATTTGAAAGTCCCAGATTTAAAACGTATATCTAAAGTCCCCAGCTATCATTTGACCATTGACTATAACCTCTCAAAATTCAAGAGCTCAGCATCATATTCAGTCCATTTCAACACCGTTTTACTTATATAGCAAAATCATAACAGTTGCCTCAATGTGCTTTATAGTGTAAGGTGAAGATCCTACAATAATGGAGAAAAAAACCCAATAATGATATTACCCCCTGTGAGCAAGCATCTGGCAACAGTGGGAAGAAAAAAAACCCCTTTTAACAGGAAGAAACCTCAGGCAGAACGTGGCTCAGGGTGGGGCGGCCATCTGCCGTAACCAGTTGGAGATGAGGGGAGAGAGTCAGGACAAAAAACACACCTATCTCCCCAGGTGCTTTTTATGTTTTTGTTTGGCATACCCACATGGAAAAACTTATATCGGAAGAATTACAAGGCTGAAATGTACATATCAGATTTCATTCTTTAAAAAAAGAAAAACAACCTCTAGTTTCTGGAATTGTGTTTATTTGACATGTGGCCAGAACAGAACAAAACCCCTGGCTCTAATCATTCACAAGTCTCCGGTGATCTGGCGGATAGTTAAAAGGTCGAACAACATTAACATGGATATCCAGCATCCTAAAAAGCTTAGTTTTGCATAAACGCTTCAGCCATTCAGACACACTGTCAACAACTACAAGTTATATTTAGCCTGACTTTGTGTGCTCTCTTGCAAGGAACTGACTTTATGCCGACCTGTGGACTCCAGACTGGAGCATGTGGACTTTGACAGTCTGCTGGAATGTCTCAGTGTCGCAAAACTCCTGCAGGTTTTCGCCTCCCTTCTGCTCGAGAGGAGGGTCATCTTTGTCGCTGACAAACTCAGGTATGATGTAGTACCACGCATCTCACAGCAGGACCCGTCAGACATTGATGGCTATAATGCCTTTGTAAGGTTGCAGTGTTATGTCAAACTTGCAGCAGTTCCTGTTAAAGCTGAGCATCTGTTTCAACAGTTGACAGCATTAGGTCATACAGGATGTAACACAGATTTCTGTCCAACATTGGTTTGGCCTTTGTTCACACAAAGTAGCCATACCTATGACTGGTATGTGTACAACCTTAGTGCAGAGTTATATTACTGCACCAATGTGTTTCTTTGATCCAGTTACCATAACTCACTTTTACTGTGACTAAATAACCAAATAGTAATATAGAAATGCTAACACTGGGTACAAATAACACATTGCACATGGTGAAATTAACTGTGTTTTACGTCATTCAAGTAACATCTGTGAGCTGCTTGTTACACTGAGCTTAAAAAATAGAGACTGCCACATTAGAGAAAGTGACACAGTCTAAAATCAATTAAGAAAAATCAAAAGATCACATACACTAAATGACTAATTAAAAGGTTCTAATAGCATGGCAAGCAATTACTGCAGTGCTCTAAAAGTGACTGATGGTAATTAGAAAGTTATTAAATGTAGATGGTGAGTAAATGTCCATGAAAAATTAAAAAAAAAAATTTCAATAGAATAGAATAGAATGCCCTTATTGTCACTATACAGTTGTACAATGAGATACAGAGCATCTCCTACTCAGTGCAAACATGCTGGGGGGGGGGGGGTACAGTTCTGAAAAGTAATATGTAATAAATAGTGTTGTGTATATACAGTTGGGTTATTGCACATAGAATTGGTATTGCACCGTGGTGGTCCATAGAGGAAGTGGGAAGTGGGGGGCTGTGTTATCGGTGCATGTGTGAGTTCAGGGTGGTTATGGCTTTGGGGAAGAAACTGTTTTTGAGTCTGTGGGTTTTTGTGCTGATGCACCTGTAGCGTTTTCCTGAGGGAAGCAGGCTGAACATGTTGAAGCCAGGGTGGGAGCTGTCCTTGATAATGTTTGCTGCTCTGCTGAGGCAGCGGGAGGAATAAATGTCCATCAGGGAGGGGAGAGGGCAGCCGATGATCTTTTGTGCTGTCTTGACCACACTCTGAAGCCTCACTCTATCCGCCTTGGTGCAGCTGCCGTACCATACCGTGATGCAGTAGGTTAGCAGGCTCTCAATGGACGAGCGGTAGAAGGTCAGCAGCAGGTTGGAGTTCAGCTTGTACTTCCTGAGGACTCTCAGGAAGTGCAGCCGCTGTTGGGCCTTCTTGACGACCGCTGAGATGTTTTCTGTCCAGGAGATGTCAGCAGAGATGAGGACACCAAGGAACTGGAAGGTGTGGACCCTCTCCACACACTCCCCGTTGATGTAAAGGGGGGCTAAGTCAGTGCTGTGTCTCCTGAAGTCAACAATGAGCTCTTTGGTTTTCTTAGTGTTCAGTGTCAGGTTGTTTTCTGAACACCATGCTGCCAGCTTCAGGACTTCCTCTCTGTAGTCTGCCTCGTCTCCCTTCGAGATGAGTCCGACTACCGTGGTGTCATCAGCAAACTTGATGATGAGAGTGTTGTTGTGGGTCGAACTGCAGTCGTGGGTGTAGAGAGAATACAGGAGGGGGCTCAGCACACAGCCCTGTGGGGAGCCGGTGCTCAGTGTGCGAGTGGAGGAGAGATGAGGGCCGAGTCTTACAGTCTGGGGCCGGTTTGTGAGAAAGTCCTTTATCCAGGCACATGTGAGAGGAGGGAGGCCAAGAGTGACCAGTTTGGTGATGAGGATGTCCGGGATGATTGTATTAAAGGCTGAGCTGTAGTCCACGACGAGCATTCGGACGTAGCTCTGCCGCTGCTCTAGGTGACTCAGCACAGCGTGGAGGGCTGTGGCGATGGCGTCTTCTGTAGATCTGTTTGCGCGGTATGCAAACTGGTGGGGGTCGAATTCTGGGGGGAGGTAATCCTTGATGTGCTGAAGGACTAGTCTCTCAAAGCGTTTCATGATTACGGGGTGAGGGCCACAGGGCGGTAATCATTCAGGCTGGAGATGGGAGACTTCTTCGGCACTGGGATGATTGTGGCTGATTTTAGACAGGATGGGATGGCTGCCTGATCCAGTGAGAGGTTGAAGAGTCTGGTGAAGATGAGGGTGAGCTGGTGTGCGCATGCTCTTAGTACCTTGCCAGGTACTCCGTCTGGACCGGCCGCCTTCCTGGGGTTCACTGCTAGGAGCACACGTCTGACATCGTGCTCCGTTACAGTGAGTGGAGCGGTGCAGGAACCAGGTGAGGATGAGGATGGGAGCAGGGCTGAGGCAGAGCTGAGGCTTTATTTGAAACTTGGCTTTTTGCTAAGATCAGCTGAAAATGTGTGTGGGCTGGTAAATTAGCGATTCACCTTTTAAAGATTGAATATCTTAGTGTGGCTACAGAACAGCCATGCTTGGAATAAAAAGGGTCTTTGGCAAAACCGTGACAAGAAAATGTTAGCTGTAGAAGTTGAGCAACCAGATGAAAGCGGAGGAGGATTTTCACAGCACGCATGCAACTTTCAGTAAAGGGACAAGGCGTGTCAGCAGGAGTAGTAGTAACTGCTGAACTAAGAGGATTAACATGGATCTGTTGCATTTTGAGAGAATCCTTTGATACTTAAGGCGTTTTGCTGAAAGCTCTTACAGTTTATTGTGAGTGTTTGGTGGAAAATAATACATGTGGCCATCCTCTATCTTTAGGGAGCCATGATTGATATCTCAGTGTCATATGATCTGTGTGGGAACTGCATGAATAGTGTTTTGTTAAACCTCATCTCTCATCTAATCTCTTCACTGCAGTGTGCTGTCACGCTGCGGCCATGCAGCCTTGGCGCTGCTCTACCCGTTTACTTGGCAGCACACCTTCGTGCCTGTGTTACCAGCCAGCATGCTGGACATCAGCTGTTCCCCCACCCCATTCCTCATTGGGGTGCTGGCACCCTGCCTGCCACAGGTGCTGGAGCTTCCCATTGAAGAGGTCTGTAAAAATAATTTTGAAATAATTAGAGGTTTAAAAAGACAGTCCTGTCTGTGTAATGGTTTAATAGCTGTATATTCACTCCACACATGCTGTTGCTTCCACTGTGCAGCAGCACACTGTAACTCAGACTCACTGGACCTTTATATAACTCTTATTACAAAATTGTCAAGTCTTACAGTTAGTAACTGTCAATTCTTCTTCTTGCTGTCTTCCCAGGTGCTCATAGTGGATCTGTGTGCAAACAAGTTTGTCATTCAGGTGTGTACACACAACGTATAATGGGAATGATAGGTGTGGTCTCAGTCAAAAAGATGGCTTTGCCTACACTTGTCCCTTGGTGGCATGCTGAATATTTTGAGAGTGACAAACTACATGGGATGTAAGCCCAGAGCATAGTCCTGTCACAATCAAAACATTAAGGCTGATTCAGTGCTGCAATTTTGTCAGTTAACAGTAAGTCTTTTCAGTCATTGATAGACTTTTGTGTGGCTGTGCTCATTATATTAGTATACACATAATGAGTAATTCTAGAAACATCCCTCCATTCAGTTTGAATTTATGAATAAAGGGCTAAAAAATCTTTGACTTACACAGTGTGGGCTGGAGGCATTCTGCTCCTTTGGCCTATTGCATTCTTGCACATTAAACAGTAAATGGCTACATTTCCCAGTACAGAGTGCCTTTAAAGTTTAACACTGGGTCTTGGGTTTTAAATCTGGTGTATAAAAAAACAATCTGATCAAAGCACCAAATATGATTATTTTGTAAATTTGTCACAGCAAAAATGGGAAAACACGAGTGACATTTGATGTTTTTATATTGAGGCTACTATAGATATTAACTGTGAGACAATATGACGGATTGACTGTTGACCCTTCTTGTGATGTGTGACAGCTGGGCGATGAGGACTGCATTCTGCCCAGTAAACTGCAGGCGGCGCTGCAGCAGATCCTGGAGGAGAGGGAAGATATTCTAAGAGAAGAAAATGGAAACACGTGTGGAGGTTGGTGGAACAGACACGAAGAACACAAGATTTATCTACAAAACAGTCTCTGTATCACAAGATGAAGTTCCATTTTTAAAGTGACAATGAGAAGAATATTTGCTGGCATCAGTTTTCATCATAGCACTATCAGCGTGTCCTTTTGTTCAGCCAGCTAAATCTGGCTGTGCAGAAATGAGCTGCAAATGTCAGCAGCACAGCAAGCCAAAACTACTGCAGATCAATGCACATTCTGTTTTCTGCTCATTAGTTCCAATTGTGTGATTACAAATCTATAACCAGATCTGTGTTGATGACCCCTTGTTGTTGTTCTTTTTTTTTTTTTTTCATGTAATCATAGGCTTGTAGCATTTCGTTAAGTACTAACCTTACTGCTGTGCTAACATTTTCCTTATTTAATCATTCAGACCAGCAAATTGATTTGAGCTCCTTGGTGTCGGAGGCGTTTGTGCGATTGTTCGTGGAGCTAGTGGGACACTATCCTCTCCACATGGTCGAGTCCCCCAATGGCAACAAGGAGCTCCAGCGGGACAGTTTCCGCAAATCTCATCCCTCTCGGGGAGTCCGCCAGTTCCTGCAGCTCTTCATGGACACCCAGATGTTTGCTGGTTTCATTCAGGACAAGGAGCTGCGCAAGGGAGGAGGAAGAGGTCATTTTTTTATATGTTATATTTTTTCTGTTTGGGAATATTTTGTTTCCAGGCACTGTTAGAGTTCTGAAAAAAATAGGTCAAACTAAATCATGAGGCAGCAGGAGACACTCATGCCAGCTGGAACTGTGCTCGATTTAGATTTCATTGCTTCGGAGGCTTTACCTTTTAACATAATAACTGCAGAGCTGTGCCAATAAACAGCAAAATACAAAAGCAAAACCGAAGTTAGAATTCATCCAGCTACACTGTGAAACGTAGCCAGCGTTGTACATCTTGGTGGTACAGATGAATGTGAAGAATATAAAGCATCATCCTGCAAGATGTTGCATAAAAGTTCAAATAAACAAGTCAGATGTTTCCACATAACCGGTAAATGGATAAATAGCAGTGTTGAATCATATTAAAGCAGACATATGCATTAAATTAAATGAGTCACAACAAGCGAGCCTAAAACTGAGTGAAAACAATTTTCCCTGCATGCAAGCACTAGGGGCTGGGCGTATAAACGGACAAAAAGTATGCATAAGCCTTTTCCCACTCAATGCTATTTATAAAGATGTGCAGACCACACACATAAATTCAAACAGTGCATACGCACGTTTGATACGGTCTAAGTGAAAAATAAGGTGAGACAAACTTCGATGCTGCGTGTAAAAGAGACCATGAGCATGTACATCTTTATCAGTGTGATGGAAATAATGCACTTATCTGCCTGTGTTTCCACATTTTTAGACATCTGGTCTGTGCTAATGAGCTGTAGCATGTGATGACTGTCTAATCCTTTTTTTCTGCTCCTGCCTTTCCATCTTTCCCACAGGTCTCTTTGAAACCAGAGTGGCCGAGTATCTGGATTCACACCCTGAGCCTGAGCCAAGTGGTGTGAACAAATTTCTTAAAGGACTGGGTAAGTGTCACTTTGTTAAATGTTCATTTTAAAAGGTTAGTGTTCATCACTTAATTGTTCCTCTTCTGCTTTTAGGAAACAAGATGAAGCTCCTGCAAATTAAATGAAAAAAAAGGCCAACATCTCTGTAAAAGCAAGACTTTGTGATTAAAAACAGAACTCTTGTTGCTCCTGGTCTGAGAAATGACCGTGCCTGTGAAAGAGTCTTCTGTCAGAGGGTGAAAGGGACAAAGAAGACTTGATGTGGAGGAGCAGACTCATGTTATAACCATGAACTCAAGTTTGAGACCAGTCCATTTCTTACTGGGAGAAAACTGGAAAAGTGTGTCTGGGATATTGTTTTGTTTTTTAAATTTTACAAATTCTTTTGAGGACCTTAGAATCGACTGTTGTATCTTTGAGCGTGTGGTTATAACCACTATGTCCATTTACACAGAAACTTGTTTACTTGGAACTCTACTAACATTTGAATCGCATCAATCTTGCATTTCAATCAAGTACTTTACATTTTCAGTTTGTGTGCATGGATCCAGCCTGGTGGGTCTTTTGTTTCTCATACTTGCGTGTAAATAACATTCTCATTGTTGCATTCCTGTCACTTGGATGCTGTGTCTCTGTTGTTCCTTCATTTTGGGATTAATATCTCTAAGAGAACATCTCAGTTTTTCTAGGTTCAAACTCAGTCTGATCAATTGGTCGTTATACTTTTTTTTTATTCTTGGTTTTCATTCTGTTTACTGGAATTGTAAATATATTTTGACATTTTGCACATGTTCAGAACAAGTGTACAGTATTTGGAATATTTTTGTATTAAAGCATGACTTATCATACTTTTTAAATGTAAGCTTCAAAGACTGTTTAATGCTCAGTTGTTTATTATACACAAAGCTTTGGGTTCTATCTTAACCCTCTATAACAGACCACTTTCAAGCCATTATTTTTCTTTATTTTTTTTATCTTAACATAGGTTGTCTGCTTCAAAATGTGAGTATAGTGAGATTATTTTTAGTTTATGTAGGTTATTCAAATAGATCAGGAAGGGAAAAAAGCAGGATGTGATTGGTTGATGTGAAATAACAAAATGCCCTGTTTATACAGGAAAAGACTATTTACATATGGAAATTGTAATTCTAGTATTATCTAGTCTTTGTAGTGTCTTTATGCAAACGTTTTATTTAAGGTTGTCAGACAATTGATTTAACAGGGCAACTGTCCTTATTTCAAATAAGGGGCCTTGCTTTTCTAGGAACTACATTACATATAGTCAAAGCACATAGATTTTTAGAATCTGTTCTTTACACATTACTCTGCTCTGTATTTTTTTTCTTATCATGTAAAATATTTGCTCCTTTGACCTAAATTCACTCACTATATATCAAATTCACACTGATTACGAGCCTAAACTCAAAACAGACGAATAACATTCTTCTGGTTTTATAGAAATATAACGCAGGGTTAGACGAGTTTGCTGGAGTGATACACGTGGCCTAAGAGGCAGTCGTCAGGTGAATGAAATCACGTGACGTTTTCGTGGCGAACAATAACAAGTACATCCGGATTATGACCATATGGGGGCGCTGTCTCCACGTCTTTCTGCTCTAAGCTCCAACATAAAGCCTAACAGCAACGAAAGTGTCAAGTGTAACGTGGCTGTTATTAGTTCATCAAGAGTTTAAATATTTTCCATATTTCAGATAAATGTGCAAAAATTGCCCAGCAAGACACCTGATGTGAAAGATTACAGCTATTATTATAATAACGTGTATTGTCATGCATTCAGATTATTAAAACTATATATAGTATGATTACATTGCACTCGTTTGAGTTGTGCAGTTTGTAGATAAATGCTACACAGTGTCACATAGTTGTGTGATAAACTTGTCAAGGATTTAAGGTGTTGCAAGGGCTCCAAGCAACGCACCATTTACATAAATATGCAGGTTACTCGAGGCATTTCTTATTTAAATATTTACTTAATAGTCAGTAAGAACATTGAGATTCAGCGTTCAGGGGAAAATACAGAGAAACACGTTGCTGCCGTTTTCCCATGGAATTTATGGACAATAGCAAACAAAAATCACCAGTCTTGGAATGTCCTACAGGCACATTTACACATTGTTTTTAATCTGCCTACATCTACTGTTCAGAGATAAACTGTTTCCTTTCACTTGACTGTAACCTACTTTTGAATATTTGTTCGTATCTGCACGTTCCAGTGATCTACTTCCAGCAACTCAAAATCAGAGCCAATGAATATAAAATTGATCTGCAAAGATATTTTCATGTTTACAAAAAAATAGCACCGGGATACAATTGCGTATTTAATTTGAAATGTGATCGTCTAAACTCTTTGCATTATAATGCAACATATATATTCATTTCACCATTATTTTCAGTTCAACTCAGTTCAATTTAATTAGATTTATATAGCGCTATATCAAAATGACAGTCACCTTAAGGTGCGATATATAGTGTAAAGTAAAGGCCCAGTAATTATACAGAGAAAACCCCAACAATCAGATGACCTTCTATGAGCAAGCACTTGGTGACAGTGGGAATGAAAAGCTCCCTTTATACAGGAAGAAACCTCTGGGAGAACCGGAGGGGGGGCAGACACTGTGAAAGAGAGCCACAGATTAATAATAAACAATGATTAAATGCAGAGTGGTGTATAAACTCATGGAGAGTGAAAAGAGGTGAACCAGCTCCAAACTGGGTTCCACAGAAAAGGTGCCTGAAAGCTGAAGGCTCTGTCTCCCATTCTACTTTTAAAATCCTAGGAACCTACCACTATGAGGTCTTTAAGATAAGATGAGGCCTGATTATTCGAGACCTTTTATATGAAGGGAAGGATTTTAAATTTGATTCTGAATTTAACAGGGAGTCGATGAAGAGAAGCTGTTTCGAGGCACTTTTGAGACAATGACGTCATGCTTCGTTCAAACACCAAAACACCAAAGCTACTTTTCTAACACCACTGGTGGTGTTAAAGTCTTAAATCCACTCTACTACTAAACAAGTCTACTAATTTGTTCACTATTATTGCTACTATGTACTACTAATGTTAATGCTACACCTTCCACAATACACATCTCTGACATGGTGATGAATATTCACAGTGATTGAAAGCAATTAAGTAAAATTAATTAACTGTGGTACTTGGAAAGCGTTCCATCCATTTCCTCGTTGAGACGTCTTTAATCACCTGCAGGTAGTCATTATTTCACGTCTACCAAAAGAAAGCGCAGCTGAAGTACAAGTTTGAAATTTCACGTTCTACGTTTTCATGTGTTTTTTTGTAAAGCCTTGCCTCGGAGGCTGCCTCTGAAGTGCTCACAGGCCGTGAACTCTCTCTTTATCTGGGCCTGATTGTGACACTCTAGCAAGTTTCTCGACCTTGACGAGACCAGAAGCTGCAACTTGTTTGTTTTTTCATAGAAATCCAAATATTTACTTTGTTTACCAGCAGCCGTGACTCATTCATTTTCATAGAAATCGCCTCATTTATAAATACAGGAGTAGGTGCAAACGATGAAGCTAAAATGCAAATACTAGTAATATGCTTATGTTGTTTGTGCTACTATTACAACAGCGCTATGGGACACAATAGTGCTACACCACATGTACTACTGAGAGTGGAGTTTATTACTAGTTTACATTAAAGCAGGTAAGCTCACACTGTGATGCATGAAAGAGCACAATGGGAACATAGAAGTCAGCCACAGTACACGTGAACACACCTGGAGTCACTTCATTTAATCAGCTGGGGGTGAATTGTGTTATTTGTCCTTCTGGGGTTTGGGCCTATGAAGTCCAGGCAATATATATATCAAACTACAGTGTTTCCTCAGGAGGTCAGCGAGTTGACAGAAAACTGTGATATACGAGACAAAGAAGACTGTACCCAAACCCCATGAGAATTTTATTTGTGTAAGCTTTTCATTTTCATTGGGTCTGGAGTTAATATTTGATTACTTTCTTCTATTCAGCTGCTACTTTCACTGCTGCACTACTGTTATGTACACCCACCGTTTCCTGGGGTTGTATTAAACTGTGAGAGCCCCTGATGACCCACAATGAATCTGAATGAATTCCTTCCACTTTTTTTTTCGGACTCGCAAGAGTCATAGTCACTCGTAATGTACAATACAATGCACTGTGTTCAAAACAATACATTATACTGCAAGGATTTTTGTTTTTCACTTTCAAACGTTCAATTCAATTCCTGACAAGAAATCTTTTCCAAGATAGCATCTCAGGATTTCGTAAAAATGAAGATTCATTTATCATATTTGCTTATATTAGTGGTTCCCACATTTTATAATACATACGCCTGATGGTCTGTGGTTTTAAGAAAGTCTCCCATTTTGCCTCATCAATAATCCAGCCTCAACCCTGCATTCATATTTCATATTTCAGATTACAGAGTCCTGAATAAGCAGGCCTCATCACATCACAAGACTACCTGTTCTCGTCCAAACAGAGCACTTCGCTCTCAGACTGTGGCATTACTTGTGGAACCAGCTCCCAGTTTGGGTTCAGGAGACAGATGCCCTCTCTACTTTTAAGGTTAGACTTAAAACTTTACTTTTTGATAAACTTTGGAGTTGGGACTTCTTATGAATCAGTAGAATTAGGACTTCTTTTCATGAGCAAAACTCACTTTATCAAAGTTTAATAAGAAACATCTAAATTCTTGTGTTCTAGCTACAATGTTGTTGGTAATATGAGGTGTTATCGCTGCCCTGTTTTTCTCATCTCTTCTGTTTTGCTGTAACTTGAATTCAGCTCTTGCAAATTTTTAGTGTCACCACTCTGTCTACCCACATTCTCAAAGCCCATCACCCCCTAGTCTCTTAGACTCAAAGTCATCATGATCTACCACTGTCTTTAAATAGTACCATCCTCCTCCTCCCCATCTCCACCTTAGTTCAGTTGCCCAGTGCATCACCTCCAAAATCTCCATAAGTTCACAAATAGACACTACTAATGTCTACACCTTGGAAATCCAATCAGTTTCTCCCACATCCATCTGTGATTCTGCTCCGTGACGATGCTTCCCATCAGATTCTAACTGACAAATAATTTTAAATCAGTTACATTTCTTTTCTCTTTCCTTCCAAGTAATCCAAGTGAACTTCCACCCATCAATTTAATTCATCCCTTGCAACAACACGAACTGCCACAATCTTTTCCACGATTTCTGGCAACATTACTGATCAGTAATGTTGCCAGAATACAAGTTTTAGTGGAAAATGTATTAAAGTCTGTATACTCATTGCATGTGTGTGCACGCGCGTGTGCGTGTGCCTGAGCAGGTGTTTATTTTATACAACATATCATTTTCCAAAAGTTATTTGATCCATCTGCTGTAATGCATAATACTGACTCGGCATAAGTACGTCCATTAATGCTGCATGTTGTCAGTTAAGGTCAGTGTATGATGGAAAATTATGATTTCACACCAAACAGAAATATTGACTGAACTCAGTTCAGAAGTTATTCTTTATTTTGGAAAGCTATGCACGGAGCTTCAATCCCCTATGGAAAACCTGACCAGCACGTGACCTGTTTTTATACGGTCCATTTGAGTCTCCAAGGAAGTCGTAAACATCCTCCTAGAGCCATCGTTTTCTCGATAACAGTGACGACAACAAGGAAAACTGGAAAACTCCTCCTTCTCTATGACTGTTTTGAAGTCGTAAAGATAATCCGATGATTTAGACAAGTTTACAGTGAACTGTAAAACACACCCTTTGAAATTATTTGTTTTCTTGTTTACCTGCTTTGGTTTGAAGTAATTTTGAACCCGACCTGTCATAGCTTTGTCCCCAGATCTCTAGTTAAATATACATGGCACTCTAATAAAAAGTGCATATTATATGTATAGATATTATAAATGTAGCTCCATATTAGTGGAAATATAACACCTTTATCCCAAATTTAAACTTAACCGGTCTGTTTGCCCTTCACATTTTTATTGGATGTGGGAAGTTTAACTTCAGCACTGACCTTCTCTCAGGTCTGCCATCTCACTTGTTGACAGTAAAGACAAGAAGAAAAAAGAAGGAAGTGTACACCTGCTTAGGTGCCCTCTCAAAAGTTTCAAAAACACTTCTTGGCAAATTTTGATAATGCAATGCTGCTGCCGGTTACTGAAGTTCAGAGAAGCAGAGGGGTTGTCGGAAAACTGAAAACCCCTCAGGAGTGTTGGGTTTTCTCACCATCTCTCCAGAAGCCTTGTGTTGTTAGCAAAATTACAGGGACCTTTAAGTTATCATGTACAACTAGTACTTGAAAAGTCTGTCCGCATAATCATGTCACCCCTGTTGTAATGCTCAGAAAAATGAAAAACAGGAATGCCTCATTAATTAGTTTTAACAGTATTTTCATTAAATTATATTTTAATTTAAATACATTTTTTATTTCAACTTAAATCCAGACCTCAAAGGGTTCATGATTTTGGTTTTCACTGATCATCGTTGCATACGTTTGTTCTCAAACTGGTGTTACGGCAGGTATCCTTCCAATGAGAGATTGTTCGCAGCCTTTCTGTGTCTACTCACCCTTCCACGTGAGTATGCACTCTCTCTCCAATTAGATAAAACGGACTCAGGCTGTCCTTGAGGCATCAACATGGTCAAAACAGAAGATGCAAAATCAGATGATTGGGTCATCAAGATCCAAACAGAATCCACTGACTCACAATCCTACAGACCTTGCCAAACAGAGGCTCGTACTTAAAAGGATTTATCCGAGGGTTACTCATAAAGTGAAGTCTGACCTTCATCAAAATCATAGAGAAATGCAACCCACGTAAACTAATAAATATTAACAGCAGTTGTACTTAATATGTCTTTATTGAACACACAAATAACTCACAGTCCATGCTAGAAAAATGATGTGAGCCTATTTTTCCTAGCATTTTTTTTAAAGCTACTTGGAGTCAGGTGGCTCAGGAGGCTCTGTTGCTTCAGGACAATTATACTTTAGCGATCGTTGAGGGAATTGATTACCAAAGCAGTCACTGAACTGGGTCATCTGGGGAAACCCAATGACAGAGTCCGGTGCACCAAGTCACCAGTCAACCATTCACTCTCACATTTACATCTATGACCAGCATAGAATCACTAATTAACCGAACACACACGTCCACATCTGTGGAGAGAACGTGCGAATTGCACAAAAAGAGGCCCCGGGCAACAAGGAGGATGGTGCTAACCTCTGCGCCGTCCCTACAGTGTCTTCAGTGTCATGTACAATTAGTGGCTGTAATTGTATTGTACCAGAAAAACCAGATTCAGCAAGGGCAACAAACTACATCGACCAGTTTGGGATGAAGGGAAAGTGAGGAGCTGGAAAAAGAGCAAAGACAAAGGAAACAAGAGGAAGCACTTGATAGGCTGGTGTGACCAGTAACCGCAAACCAGGAACAGGTAGTTCCAGAACCGGAGCTACCTGCAGAGCTGTGGAAGAGACGGTAAAGAGAAACAAAACGGGGGAAGAGAGAGGAAAAGTCATCATTTCTTGCAACTAAATGTCAGATTTAAAGCAAACTGTTAATAGAAGACTCCAAGGAGGTTATCTCTGCTGAATGTCACCTTTCTTCACGCCTTTGAGTTCACTGTAATATTCCACTAACCCTGCTCAACTTAATGTTCAACTCATCCTGACACTCCCACCAAATGCTAGAAACTGCAGTCAAAGTATCCGAACTGCAAATTAGGTAAACATGACTTAGTTCTTGGAGGAGAAACCCGTGGGAGAGCTTGATCATCAGGGTCGCACAAAATCCAGGAGAGTTTTGTCCCGATCATCTTTACAGAAACTCTCAAAATCATTTAGGTTTTTTTGGTGGCGCTTGGTAACTCTGAAGTTTCAGCTCCCTTCACAGATTTTCTGTAGGACTTTACCTTTGTGTAATGTTTTGAGTCACTGATATGCTGGACATACCATCTTCAGTGTTCTGATTGAGGAAAGGAGGTTCTTGTCCAGAACTTTACAATACATGGCAACGTCCATTAACCCCAAATGCAGTGAAGCTGTCCTGTAACCTTAGCAGAAAAACAGATCAAATGTTGCCACCTCCATGCTTGACTGTGGGGATGGTCGAGATGATGCCAGAAAACCCTTTTTTTTAACCTTGTGCTGACCACAGCACTTTCTCCCAAGCCTTCTCAGAATCATTTGCAGGTTCTTGAGATGAGCTTTACAATCCACTGCGGTGTCGTGTGTTACCAATGGTGATCTGGGTGTTTGTTGACAAACTACTTCCGTGTAATTTTGGGCTGATCTGCCATCTCTCTCATGATCATGATGATCTTGCATGGAGCTCCAAACTGTGGGCGACTGATGGTCATTTTATATTTCTTCACTTTCCAAATAATCCCACCAGCAGCCATGATCTTCTCATGAAGCTTCTCGCTGATGGTCTTGTAGCCCATTCCAGCCTTGTCCTTGTCCCGGTCTACAATCTTGCTGATGACATCCTTTGACAGATCTTTGGTCTGGGAGAAATTGTTTCTGTGGACAAGTGTTTTTATGCATGGATCAGATGGGCACAGAGTCAATCAGTGGGAGCCAGGGGATCAAATACCTTTTGTTTTGTTTGTTTTACTTTTCTGGATATTTGGTTGAGAGTCTGCCTCTCTCCATTAAAACAAAACTACCATAAAAATTAGGGACAGTTTGTTTCTTTGTAAGTGATCAAACGGAAAGAAATGCACAGGGAGCCACTGGAGAGAAACGCTGGGGACTGGAGTGACGTCATGCAGTCTGGTAAAACATTAAGACGCCTATGTGCTGCTTTCTGAACTAGATGAAGGACAGAGATTCATGGAAATTTCTGGACACGAAAGTGGAAAACCATATTCATGCAAGCTGTAGATGCGAACAGTTACTAAATC
This sequence comes from Oreochromis niloticus, assembly GCF_001858045.2. Lineage (NCBI taxonomy): Eukaryota > Metazoa > Chordata > Actinopteri > Cichliformes > Cichlidae > Oreochromis > Oreochromis niloticus. Next base: position 28,034,149 of record NC_031984.2, read on the forward strand.
CAGTAGGAGGTGCATCTGAGAATCCTCAGTGTTAATCAAAAATAATCATGTCACTTACCACCAACACTGTGCACATATTCCTGCTAAAATGAAACAGCAGGAGATTCTGACCTTGAAGGCATGGCCACAGAGGTTGAGACTATCATATTCGTTGTTTGAGTAACTGTCAGTTCAAGTGGACAGACAGTCAACATTGTGTCATTTTATGGCCTGTCTGCACACACACATTCCCTTCTCACGTGTATCATTTCCCCGCCATCCATCGTGCAACATCACTTACTGTAGCATTAAACTCTCACTGAGCCACCCGCTAAATCTTTGGCATGTTTATTATTTGGCCCAATTCATGGATTCCAGGAAAGGGAATTAAACAAAAACAACAAAGAAAACATTTGATTGTACACTTTCTCCTTCGTCAAAGGCCGCTCTGCTTAGTGCCCAAGAAATGACGTTGCTGATACGATAGAGCAGTATTTGTGCTTGGGTTACTAAATAACTGAGTCAGTTAGGCAGCTGTTATTGCAGAGATATATTATTGCTAATGGCCAACAGCCATTAGTCATTTCCATAAAACGTAATGAGTAATCAAATAAAACACCCAACGCACATCCTTCAAGTCATATAAATGAGCAGTAGCCTCTTCACGGTGGATGCCGTTGTAACTTTTGTGTTTATTTCCTGTTACAGGTGCTGAATGAATATCCTGACAGTCTTTCAAATCTTTCAAATACACATTTGAAGAGAAGTCTTTCTAATCTCTGAGCTCTGACCTCCTTAATGGCGATCTCGCCCTCTGAGACCAAACATGTCATTTTTGTTTTCTTTTCTTAATGAAGTGTAGCTCGGAAAGTTTTGGAAAATTTATCTGGCTGAATTATAACGGCTGGTTATGTTGACCAGCAGCACTGGCAGTGGAGCGAGAGCCTGTTCGTATAGGCAGCGGTGCTCCGGCGGGAAGATATTCCTCTATCACCACCTGTCGCCTTATCAGTGGCTACATGGAAATGAGACCTTTATATGTATTGTGTATCTTAAGCACACTGGTCGTGTAAAAAAAAAAAGGCAGTTTCATTCTGTTTGCATTTATTTATTCTCTGAAAAAGTCAATCCTAAAGGTTTTTTAAGGGCACAGATTTGGGTGCTGTTGACAAGAAAATGAATGTTGCAGTCACGTCAAAAATATATCAGACTGAATGTGTTTAGTGTGCTGTTATAGGTGTTTGTTTTATGTGTGGGGAGACAGTGAGCACAGGCATAAAGAGGCATTGAGGAACATAAAAAGACAGGCCAGTAATGTGTACTACTCTCCTTGAAGTTGTGAGGCGTCTTCCTCCTCCCCTTCCTCCTCCTCCTCCCTCCCCGCCTCGAGGCCAAAACTCTGTTGAGGCTATTTACATAGAGGGCTAAATAGGGGAGCTGACAGAGCCTGACAGGTGACGCTGAGGAGGGACAACTGAGAGCTGACTCTCACACAGCAAGCCATTACTCAGCCTCTGAACACGCACCCACTCGAACAAACACCACGGAGGAGGACCTCAACCTGAGCAGAGGCACAATTAACACCCCAAACTCCCTGCTGTGAGTTTGGAAGTCAGTTGAATTTGACTGAGAGAAAAATGCTTTGTCAAGCTCTGAGGGAGTGAGCTGAGCTCGGCCCACAGCGATCAAGACAGGAGCACATCTTCATCATCTAACAGGTAAACTGAACTTCTGCTCTGCATGCTGCTTTGAGGCTATTTTTTAAACAGTTTGAAGCTCACTGATGTTAAACTAAAAGGCTCTAAATGCTGCACTTTAGTGTTTGTACCCATATTTGATTATTTATTATTACTTATTACCCTTAAATTGAACAAAGTCACACTCCAGACTGTCTTTGACAAATGAGGCTGAGTTATCTCATCTCCAAACTGCTGAGATGCAAAGAGTGGTACTGTCACAACACATGTTCACGATCTCCTGCTGCAGCAGCCACATTTCACCAGTGGCTCTCTGTGTATTTAGTTTATCAGATGTCTGCACTACTGCTTCCTGCATTGTCCTTTGTGCGTACACATGCTACCTGCTGAACAGATCTGTTTTTGCCTCGACCTAACCTCACAATCAGTTAAACCGTCTCGAGCCGCCCCTAGTTCAAACTGTCGGCAGGTCGAGTTACATTTACCTTTCAAATGGAGAACAGGTAGTGCAGCATTAGAGATGGCAGTTGAGCCGCAGATACACACAGTTGAGCCTGACACAAAGAAGCGAGGTGGGTGGGTGGGAGGGGGATGGGATAGTAATACACAAATAAGTTACAAAAGAACTGTGTCAGTGGGATGGGTGAGGGAAAAACAACATGTGCACCTGGTCAGCAATGTGTGATTGCAAAGGGAAGGTCAAAGCAAAACACTGTGGAAAGTCAATAAAGAGATTTAGTGGTGTTTTGAAGTGTTAAGAGTTGAGCAACGACTGAGTTTGAGTTAATATTTGACCCGCTGAACAATATCAGCTCAGCCCTGTTTTTTATAGCTTTTCCACAGAATGAGGGCGTGTAACAGTTTGTAGTTGTAATTTTTTAAAAATCAGGAGGGCAAAGGAGACAGAAATGGTCTGTGGACACCAGGTGCAAAACCTTTCCTTTTGTTAGGGGGGAGGTTGTGCTGTTCTCTCTGCACTGCACCTGCTGTCACTTTCTTTTGCACCAAAACAAGTGAAATGGACTCACAGCAGTTGATGCTTCCCAGGTGGACTGGTTGATATCTCTAAAGTTTAACTGACTCTGTCTTTTTACTGCGTATTGCTCGAGTTGTGTACTAGGGCAGTCTACTAATACTTAAACAGAGCCCACAGGGGCTACGTGACTAATAATAAACTCTGAAGTATTACAGTCTTTACACATTAACAGTAGGATATTTACAGGAAATTTCCAGAAGCAATTCTACAGATTCAACTAGCAAAACAACAACAACCAAACAAACACAATGTCCCTGTGAGCAGATGCTTCTTTCTAAATGAAGTAAATTTGTAAGCTCAGAGACTCAGACTGTAATCTGTGAAGTGTCCTCAGTGCATTCCTTCTGACCAGCCACCAGACTGAAACCTGTAAAAGTTTAACAAGTTTGTTACCAGATTACCAGACATGGAAACAGAGCAGGAGATGTCACATCCAGCACGTAGCCAATCAGTTCAAATTTAGCTACTTTATCACTGTAGAGGCAGGGAGCTTGGGTGCAAACGTCCGGCAGTTTGACTTCCTCTTTTCGTAAGACCTTGACCTGGCTCGGTGAGCCTTTAAAACACATGAAATGCAATAATTAGCCACATATGAACCTTTACGTAGGCGTTTAAATATTTGCTGAACCCTTACAATGTTCATAGTTTGCTTGTGTTTGCGTAAGTGTCATTTTGTGGTTTATCAGTGTTGGTAATATTGAAATGAACCAATTTTCAGCATGCTGCATCAGATACTAGTCACTGGGAGTGTTATCTGGAGGTCGTCTCCCTCGTACTGCGATGACACGGGCGTCCAGTAAAGGGGCACGCCCGACAACTAAACCGCAATTTGAAAGCGAGTGTAATTGATTCAGAATCCGCGGTTAAAGGAGTCTTTAAACTGATAAGACGGGTGTAATTATACCGAGAAATCTGTCCTCATCCTACTGAAGCATTCAGCAGACTTGTGGAGGGAGAGAGCTCCCTGTGCAGGAATGTGAAGGGTAGATGGAGTGATTAGGTGGAGAACAAGCAGGGACTTTGTGTAGATGGGAGAACTGGGACAAGACCGGCCCTCGGGGCACAGAGAGGAGAACACCTGTGCTGACATCATTCATCCCTAATCCACAAACACACAGCAACCCTCAAAATGACTGACTCTTAATACCAGAACTACAACATTAGGGTTCTTTCCAAGGATGATACATAAAGCTTTGACTTTGAATCGAATGGGGACTTTTATTTTGGATTCATTTTGAGGCTCTCCCAACATTAAGGCTTAATCACAGCATTCTCACACATGAATCGGTTTATATTTCCAGAACAGTAAAGAAATAATCTGTCTGGCTGTTTTAGAGGGTGTTCATCAGATGTTTTAATAAAATATAAAAGAAAGTACAAGATAAAACACAAAGACACAAAATGAGACAGGTAAAGGATCCAAACAAATTCTATGAGTCACTATTCAGCAGGCAGTTAGACGTGATATAAAAAAGGTGACGAAGATACGACGTATCTGTCGTAAAAGCCAAGCAAGATAAACTCAGCGTGGTGCATCTGAGCTGTGATGACAGGACGTTTTTTAAGAGGAAGTACAAACCAAAAGGAGGCTCTCTGTGTGGAGGCTCTCCAGCCTTCACCGAAGCCGCTTTATTCCCACCAGTTTTTAAACAATTATATCAAAACTGGTTAGATAATGTACATTTTTTTAATATTCACTGCACCTGATGAGAGATGCTGTATGATACACTGAACAGTCTTGCAGAGACACCAGAACAGGAATGGATTCCCAAAACAATCAGGGTGACTCTCAACACGAGTCCCCACGCTTTACATTTACACACTGAAGTCACCCAGTGTGAAAATCTGATAACCCCATAGGCATCAACCAGGATGTTCAACAAACAGAGTTCGACAAATAACAAACAAGGGATCCTTGGCTTTCATTGCTTACTGAAGCCTGAGTCATTCACTCCCTCTACATTACAACACTAAACTACACAGTGCGCAGCCAGCAGCCGTTAATAAGTTCTATGATTTATAGCAGAACTAAAGGTCTTTTTTTATGGCTTGTTTTGGCTTTTCTTTTTTGAGGCCTGATCAAAATGTTGTCATGACTGGAGCTGTACCTGCAGCACTGCCCACACTGTGTAGGGGCTGAAGGGCTTCTTTTCATTTCTGGTCACTTAACTGACTTATATGTTTGTGCATGCTGCATTATCACACAGCACATTTGACCCATTATGCATCGCTCCCGAAATACTCCTTGACAGGATAAAAACTTTAAACTTTGTAATATTATCCGTGCACCAAGCGAGGCTAAGAACAGTAAGGATTTATCCAGTATGACTGGATAAAGCCTGCCTTGGCTAAGCATGACTGTAAACTGTTGCAATTTCTACGGCATTTTTAAGGAATCTGAATACTAATCTGTGCATTTCACTCCAGCAGGGACTTCAGGACAGACCAAGGCAACAGCCTGAGAAACCAAAAGGAGAGTTGACAAAGGACGTCAAAGACCTCTAAAGATGGAAGATACCCAGCAGGTTTGGCACGTGACGATACCCTGCCAGGAAGTCGCTGGAGAGCTGCAAAAGAAGGTGTCAGTGGCAAACCAGCCCGAGTGCTCCATCTGCTACAACACCTACGACAATGTCTTCAAAACACCCAAGCAGCTGCAGTGCACCCACACCTTCTGCCTGGAGTGCCTTTCCCGCCTCAATGCGCTGTCCAACCAGAACAACAAAAACCCCACCTTAGACATCCGTTGCCCCATCTGCCGGCAGGCCACTATTTTGCCAAAGGAAGGACCCCCGGCCCTGGTCACCAGCCGCGAGGTCCTCTGCGAGCTGCCCAGCCACCAGCAGCAGGAGGAGCCAGTGTGGCTGGAGGGGGAGAGGCTGTGCTACAAGAGCAAGCAGAATCATAATAGCTCAGGGGACCCCGAAAGTCCTGCGGCCTTCTGTGTCTGCATTGACATTGGGTCCTCCAAGATGGACACTGCTCCCGAGCTTCCACAGCGGCATCTCACTATGATGGACAGAGTGGCTGACTGCAAGAAGATGATCCTCTTCGTTCTGCTGCTGGTGCTGCTTATTGTGGTTGTGTTGTGGCCCCTGCAGTGCGTATTCAGCACCGGGAATATGCGCTGCTTCAGCGACAGCGCCCACCCCACCATCAGTACCACCCCCAACCCCAACATCACCAGTGCCATGTTCAAGAAACTGGTGGGATAAACATTGAAACCTGGACTTCACTTGTAAATGCTTAGAATATTGTGTATGATACATTTGTACTGTTGTGACATTTTAATTATTATTATTATTATTGTTATTATTATTATTTCCAAATTGTCTTAAAAGTGTATTTTGTTATCGCTACACAGAAACAGCTCCTCACATTTTCAGAGCCACAAAGCTTAAAGCGTCTATGTGTAAGCTTTTTTAGACATTTGACTTCAGTGCCTCCTAGTGGCGGTTTAAAAAACTGCAAGCAGGCAAACAGCCCGTAAAGTAACACTGACTGCAGCCATTTTCACCAGTGACATGTTATTGTGGTGTTATAGGGCACAAGAATTTTTGACATAGCTTTGTTTTTTTAAGTTATAATGAGATGAAATTTCTTGTTCACACAGACAACCATAAACTGTAGATAAAGGATGGACTAGCTTCAGTCTGTAAAGTGAAGCCAACATGGATGCGCCTTAGCCAGCAGGGAGAACTACGTACTTCTCACCTGATTTATTACCTCATTTTTCTAAAATGGGTGGGTCTTGTCATATCACAGCCACTCATTATGTATACTTAAAAAAATAAAAAATAAAACTAAAGGCTTCCATGAACCAGCAGCTATGTCCATCTTTTACAGTCTGTGGACACGACTGATTTACAAATAACACCGCACAGTGAAGCAAGACCAGCGTCAGCTGTGTTTGTTTAGTGGCACAGAGAAGATGAAGAATCTCAGCACTTTAATCTGCACTTGTATTTTGAAATTAGACATGATTTTTGCTGTCTAGCAGGCTCAATGGACTGGAGCGCGGCTGGGTTAGTTTATTGTGTCTACTCGTACACAACCAGCAAAGCTTAGAGACGCTGGCACATGAAAGTTGAACTTTGCTTTGCAAATGTCCGTCTGGCAGCACGAAGAAGTGTTCCCAGTATGTCAATGAAAAACTGTGTAAAGTGTGTTTTCTTAAGACCTTTTCTACAAACCTTTAAATAAAAAACAAACAAAAACTCAGATTATGGATTCTGGAAAATAAATCATTTGAACAAAGTTGAATGGGATTAATCACAAATTAAGTTTCTAAAGCCTCAAACAGACAAAGCTGCTCACACCCTTTTATGCTAATTAAAACAAAGCGTAATCTCAATGTTAAGTTAAAAAACAAACCATGCCCTATGTAACCATTAAACGGTCACCATAAAAACCAGCTTCTCCTTTGTCTGGACAGGAAGCAGTCTTTATTTCTTCCTGGACTTTGTGTGACATGACGGAAAAGTTGGGCTGTGGGGGCTTTCCAAAGCTCACACGTGGCATATGGATGATAAGAGCATTACGTTGATTCGAGCTTCATTTAGAGGAAGCCATAAAAGGAGAATTTCCTCAAGTACCAGCTGAAGCTGCCGGTAAATGTGGTTAAACAATAAATCCAGGCGAAAGAGAAAGGTGCTGAATCACGGCCACGAAGCAGTTTCCCCTAAATAGAAAAAGGAAGTCAAAATAAATACTTCTTAATAAGTTCTTCTTAGTTGGCAATAAACTTTTCTCTACATTTAAATTGATCGTTTCCTATAAAGAAGGCTTTTATAAATGCCTGCCTCCAAAGAAGCAGATTTGAACGGCCAATTTTCTTGCGACAGGCAGCAAAAGAAAACTAGCTTGTTGAAATTCAGCTAGGAAAGCACTAATTTCACACTCATCGCCTGTTTTATTTGCTCTGGAGTTCTAAAGCATATTTTCTTTAAGCCACTTCAACCATGAAACACTGGTGTTTTTCTGAGTAGTCTTTCCTGCCTTGCTTTTAGTATGAGCAGGTTGGTGATCAGTGAGCGGTATCGAGCTGTAAAGCTTTTACCAAATGAAATGACAAATGGAGTGAATAAGCATAGAAAGGTATGAGCTCGTCATTAGCACAGCCCATGATTCAGTAGCTTGTAGAACCACCTTTAGCAGCAATAAAAGTTGAAGTAATGACTTTCTGTAAGACTTTATCAAACTCTCACATCACTGTGGAGGATTTTTAGCCCACTCTTCTTTACAACATTGCTTCAGTTCATTGAGATTTGCGGGCATTCGTTTATGCACAGCATAAATGTTCCACCCAAGGATGAGGTCTGGACTCTGACAGGTAATTGTAGCACGATGATTCTTTTCTTTTTCAGACAGTCTGTAGCAGATTTGCTACAGTGGGATCATTCTTCTTTTGCATGACCCAGTTTGAGCAAAGCTTTAGCTGTCAGACAGATGGCGTCATATTTGACTTGAATACTTTGGTATACAGAGGAATTCATGGTTGACTCGAAGACTGCAAGGAGCCCAAGTCCTGTGGTTGCAAAACGAGCCCAGATTATCACCTCTCCACCACCATGGTTGACAGCTGGTGTGAGGTGTTTGTGCTCATGGGCTGTTCTTGTTAAACATAGCACTGTGCATTAAACATCTTCACTTTGGTCTCATATGTCCTGCTCCTGAAGTCTTGTGATTTGCCAAGATCCAGCTTTGCAAACCCAAACTGCTGTACTGTGCACAGGAGACGGGAGGCTTTCTCCCAGCAACCTTTTCATAGTTCCAAAGTTTTGCGCTAACTTTAACATGTAACACATCAATTCAGGCCTGAAATGTAGCTCTCATGTCTTTGGTCGTGGTTTCTCTTATAACTGCATGGTTTGACCTCGGGCTGAATTTGCTCAAAACGTCCACTTCAAGACAGACTGGCACCTGTCCCGAATGTTTTTTCACTTGTAAATAATTTCACTGTGGAATGTTGGAAGTTGGAGTTTTGGGAAGTAGCTATAAATTCCTTCCTAAAAGCAGTTGCTTCTTTCCTCCTTTGAATTTTGTCAACACACACGTGAAATCCCCAGACCTGCAAGCTTACGCAGAGGTGCTCACACTATCAGATAATCAGTAAATCAAATGCATTTGATTAGCAGCACCTAGCTGCTACATTACCCTCTTCACTTCTTTGAAAGCGGTAAGTCCTTAGTTTTTCCACACAGTGCTGCTGCACTTTGGCTTAATTTTTGTAAATAATTAAATGACTGTAATGCATCCCACACACACACACACACACACACACGACTGTATTTAAATGATATGAAGACCCGATTATTTTTATAAAAAGTACTGATATGTAAAATATGACGTGACTGTAGAATGAAAGATTCTCTCCTTTGAAGTAAAACAAAACAAAACTATGAGAACATAAAATCAAATGAAAACATTTGCCTTTATATAGTGCCATCATAGATTTTTATTAAACTATGATAAATCATTTTGTTGCTCTGACAGATCATTGTGTCGGCCGTTGTGGTCTATACAGCAAAAAACAAGGCGTCTGGGTGGAGCCAGTGCAAGAAAAAGAGCAAAGGGAAGAGCTTCCACTGAACGACAACTCATTTCGGGTTAACTGCAATCGACAGAGGAACAGGGGTATGAAAAAACAAAATAAACCCTCCAAAATGCACACACACACACATCGAACTCATGTTCAAGTAAGTGTAAGATGACGAGCAGAGTGAAAATACCACGTTACTTTTGCAAATCTGTGTGCGCTGGTACAACTCAGAGCCTGAATTTTATCATTGGTAAAATTACAGATTTACAAAAAAGTCAAGGTAAAAAACGCAAGAACGAATAAAAATCAAACACTATACAATCTGAAACAAAACAAGATAAACACTGATGGCAAAAATTTAGTGCACTACAAAAAAGCTAACGAACATCCACACAGCCTGAGGTTCAGCAGTTTCACACTTTCAAGTACTGATGTTTCACCAAATCATAAACACAATCTGACCAATAGAGGCAAAAGAAAAATACAAGAAAGAACGAACAAACAAAATTATCCCAGCGCAGGACGAAGAAAACAACCCAACAAGTCGTTTCTCATTCATTGGACATAAAATCACAGTTCATGAAGAGAAAAACAAAAACACAGAAAAACAGGAGGATTCACACGCCATCAGTGCTCAAATTCAAGGGACGAACAAGTGGTGCAGCATTTTCTTCACCCACAGACGTCCTGTGGGCCTTCACTGACATTCATGTAAAACAGAGCTTTTATTCACATAAGAGTCAACCATTTAAAGAAAGAAAGAAAGAAAGAAAGAATTTGATTGTGCTTGGCTGTATCATAAATTGTGTTCATTTCAAAAACAACATTAAATCACAAGCTGCACCTGTGGGAGTCCAGCTGTAAAGACGAACGGTGTGAACACTCCTGACGAGTGCCACTCATTCACGCTTTTATTTTGATGCTTGAATAGGAAAAAAAGTGGACTGAACATATTACCACCGGTCAGACATTCAGTAGTTTGTTTTTCTTTAAAAATGGGTTTTCAGGACATTGAGTGACTACGGTTTAAACCATCTAGGACAGACTTCCAACATTTCTACGCTTCTATTTGCGCAGGATATTTTGGTGCTGCTTCTTGAGGCTAAAAATAGCCAACAAGCTGCTGCACAGCACTTTGCGCAGCGGCACCGCCGTCTTCCTTATCACATCAGTGACGTCAGCTTACTCGCTCTGCTATCATCAAGCCTGGATTACGGCCATCTTCTAAATTACTTTTTGGAGACAAATCTATTCTTCAATCTCGGCGTGATTACAGTGGGCCAGATGGCCATCTGCCTCACTGTAATCGCCCCCCTTTCCCTTGTCTCCTTGTGACAATCTACCCCCTGACAGATGTTGAACAGCATCAGACCCGCTGATTAACAAGGACGACCAGTCAAACTAAGCTGCGAGACGGCGGTCGGCTGAGCACGACTCCGACCGTCCATTCAGGAATCCTTTCCACCCAGTTTTCTGTCAAATATGGACTTCAGATATCTAAGAATGATTTCTTACACCACAGCGCATCTTTATAAATATATATTTAAATAAACATCAAAACATAACCATTATACCAACATCAGTAAAAGAAAAAAAAATGACTTGATGGACAGAACAGCCCTAGTTTTCATGAATGACTGTTCTTTAACTGGAGGTCATGTTCACGTTCATAGACAGTCGGGGCAGACTGGTTTTGTCCCGACGGCGAAAACAAATCACCTCCAATATTGTTAAAGAACAGTGGATTGCATTTGCAGCTAGTAAGATTATATATAACTCTTTCACAATACAAAACTTTGATAATCAGTCATATCTAAATAAAATTTATTCACTTTCACAACTTAAAAAGACAACTTCATTAAAGATTCAAAGGAGGAGGGGACTTGCTTGCCCTTCTTGTGACTGGGGTCATGAAGCAGGTTATGCAACTGCCCTTGCCATCATTCAGCGGCCACATTAATAACCACCACAGCTGGACAGACAGAACACAGCAAAAACAGTCTTAGAATCCAATTTAGACGACAGGCAGCCAAGACTGAGAAAGAGATAACCGAGTGAGTCGGGGCAGCGTGCGGACAAACGGCTTAGTTTTGACCTCTTCCCTTAGTCCCACACAGCTCCGTTCACTTCAGGCCAGGCCGGGCTCCACATTTAATATCTGTCACCCTAAGAGAAAACTGTTTTTGCCTTCATGTAGACTTGCAGAGTAACAGTGGGTTTGGGTTGGCTAGATTACAGACACATCCTGTGACAAGGCACTTGTGCTGGTTAAGAAAGGGAGAAGCATTAGCACAGGAGGGAAGAAAAAGGGCAAGTGGAAGTGGGGGGCCTGAGTAAGGGCACTATGCTGTGGACTCCACAGAAGTCCAGACAGAAGTCCAGCAGGACGGTGGCAGCAGACACATCAGCTAGCCACCTTCGGTCCGCGCCAAGATCCAGCGATGTGGAGTGTACCGAGTGTGGAGCCCCCCCCACCCTCCCAAGGGATTTTCAGGAGCTGAGAAAGTGAAAGAAACACAGACATGTAGACCAAGCACGGTTTGGATTTTACATTTCATGACTTGATGCTCGAATCAGATCGAAATTATAAAATAAATATAATGACACTGTTCTCAAGCATCATTGAAGTTACATACAAACATGTCCTCTTGATTTCTGGCAGCGATCTTATTTCCTCATTTATTATTAATTCGATTTTTATGACTTCACTCAGGACATTTTGATATTTAGCAATATATTGGTCCATCATGCTGCTCTTCAACATTCCCTGTTGAGTGCTGCACATCAAGCAGCAATAGGTGCAGGTTTAAGTGCACCCATTACTTACTTAATACTTTCTACATACAATCATATACGTCTCCAACCAGATGCTCATAAACACTGATGCATAGCTAAAAATTTGAAACTACCCATGAAAATTAAATCTTTTCCATATTTGTATCAAAGTTTGAGCCAAGAAAGACGGAGAGAGGCTGAGCGGACTGGCAGTTAGTCTTTTATGTTATGCATTTAAAAAAAAATAAAAAAAATCTGACAGAAACCCTCCAGAAACAACACGGCACATTAAATTAATGCATTTTAAATACATTCAACTGTAATCAATGCTGTATTCAGAATACGTTTTGTGCCAGTGTCCCCAGAATCAAAGCCATGATTCATTCCCTGTAACACTGCTGGGTTCCTTGTCGATGGCACTATATTAGTCACCAAGACAGAAAAGAATGACAGTGTGAGAACTGAGGTTGATTATAATTTGAAATTAAATTCAGTCTTTTGTTGCTCTAAAAAAAGGGAGCGCTGGTATTCTTTAAAGCCAACTCAGCTGCTTCTGGCTAACCTATAATTTAAAACTGAAAAATATAGGAAAAGTACCTTTCTGCTTACACACGGAAAATTAATTCAACACTGGAAGAAACAGAACTTTCCGCCATCAGCAGAAGAACACCTTGAGTTTTGATTTTAGGGGAAACATTTTCTGACACGTCAGGCTTAAGTTACAGTTTTGTTTTGTTCTACCCAAAGCTACATTTACAGTTAATGGAATCCAGCATGTGAAACCAGCAATGCTCGTGGTAGCTTTCCAAACTGACTAAGGTAGAAGGAAAAGGAAACAATGAAACAAGTTGTTGGGCTTTTTTTTCCTAGCTTAAAGGATGGATCTCTGAGAAACGTGGAAATAAAAATTGACACTTACAGAGAGGCAGACAGAAGAGGAGGTCCACGGCGCCGATTTTACCTCCTGGTATTACTGCTGAAAGATGTCTGAGGGCTTTTGAAGTTTATGTTCTCGTATACGCTTGATGAATCGTCGTTTGTCAGCCTAAAAGAGAAAATATTCACTGTGAAAATGAACCCAGTGTCAAATCCTGCTAGTCCTATGATGACATGTTTTTAACACTTGTATGCCGGTTGGACTTACACAGAAGAAGAGCGTGAGGAGGTCATGTTGTGCTTGGACCTCGAGTTGGTCATCTGGGGATATTTGATATTGGAATATTCCCTCTCTGTCATCTTATTCCTCTGAAAAGTGACAAAAAATAAATAAATAAATCTGTCATCTACTGAAATTACTCAACAATCTCAAACTATAACCACATTCAGCAGTGAAAGAGCAACTGGTAAACACGTCTAACCAGCTGACATGCCGATGGTTTGCCTCTCAGCTCTAGCATTTAAAACATAACTGACAGACTTTATACGGCTTCATTGCTCCGTCAAAAATCAAATGTTTTAATGCAGTAAAAACCACTAATATAGCCAATTACCTGCTCCTCCTCCAGTCTCTTCTGCACTGTGTCTATGTACTGCTGCACAGCCATGTAGATGAACTTATACTGAGCCTCTGTTTGCACCATGCCCGATCTCTGCTGCCGTACCCTCTGGATGGTCTTTGGGACGTCGATGTCGCAGTCGAGACCTAGAACACGCAGATCCAAACGTTAGCAGAACTGGAGTACAAAGATATATACATTTTTTAAAAAAAAAAAAAAATTTAAAGTAAAGGATTCACAATCCAGAAAGTTTCATATCTGAGCCTCATACCTTGGCGGTTAATAATGTCGATAAGGATGTCAATGACGATAATTGTGCCAGTTCTGCCGATGCCTGCACTTTAACGAGAAGAGAGTTTAAGGTTAAAACCATGTGTAGCTACAATACTTGAAGAAAAGCACCAGTATCCAGGTGAAAAACATATGAGAATATTTGAGCACAAAAGTATAAGCTGAGGTTTCACTTGTTTTATTTCCATTATTGTTTTAGAAAAAAAAAAAAATCAACAATTTTCATCAACAATCCCACCATTAATGTCTGCTGATGTAGACTGTGAAGGCAACGGAAAATTGTGGTGCTTTCAAAGTAGTCAGCAGAAATCAGGCCCACTGTTTACAAATGCAGATAAGTTTAAAATGTGCTGACAAACAGCTAAATTGACTGCAAAACCAGAATATGGACTGTTGAGCTGCATGAAACCAAACCCTGCTCAAACTTGACTGGTCAACAGTACTGAGACAACGTGAAGGTTTCTGCTATCAGACATCTTGGTCCTTGCTTACAGACTGTGCATAAGCACATCTCTGTTTATAGAGGCGGATTTATCTGAAGCCAGCTGACCGCTGCGTTTAAGAGTCGGGTCAGTGTCGTCCTTGTGTTAACAGTACATGTTTGGATGGGTGTGTTAAAAGAAAGAATACCACACTAAAAAAAAAAAACTGTTTAAACATTTGGTATCAACATGTCTGCAAACGCAATAGACACACAGTATGTGCAAAACTGTACGTCTGAGAATTTTTTTATTTTTTTTTAAATGTTACTTAATTTGGGATTTTTTTCAAGACACTGCATTTATCGCAACAATGTGTGTGTTGCTCGTTTTGATATTTGTTTGATGTAGCCATTAAAAACAGATCAAACAGCTGCCTGTTCTCTACAGACTTTTAATAGTTAGGCCCTCAAAATGACCTATTATTTTTAGTTATATTCAGTGAGATTAAGAGTGTGTGTGTTTAAACCTTCATTTCTGAAGGAACACCGAGCTTGGGACTTAATCTACATTGTGGTCGATGTAGTAGATTGAAATTTAAAACTGACAAGTTGTTAACCAAACTGGCGTTAGTAACTCCAGATTATGAACCTTAATCATAGCACACCCAAGTGGCCAACTGAAATAAATAAATAAAACAAATTCAGTTGGTGAAATTTAGGTGCTTACGATTAACCCTTACAACCACAGGAGCATTGTTGACTGGGGCCAGTCTGACATACATTCTGTAGATTTGCACTTTTAGCTCATCTCAAAGGGATTCTGCTGATCTGGTGGCTGGACAGACTGCTGGAGTCCACTCTTCTTCTTCATGTTCACAAAACCACTTTGAGGTAACTTGCTTTGTGACTAACTCAAAGTATGAAAGTAAAGCGAAACTTGCAAAGGGAAACGATAAATAAATCTGTAAACACAAAAACAGCCAGCTTTAGTTTCAACTATATTTAAACTATGACCAACTCACATTACGAGGCCAAAAGTGTATACGCCACTATACCAAGTGTGGACTATAACCAGCAGGAAGGGTCCCGGGTTCTTGGTATTAATGTCAAATTTTGACCATAACCCCAAATGGATATTCATCAAACAAGCTGTTTTTTTTGTTAGCCTCAGATTTCAGTTCCTGGTTACAAGGAACTGAACCTGATGCTGAACTAAAGGTTTCTGACTCTGGGACACTTTCCAGTTGTAAGGAGCAGTCATCAATATTTTTATAACCACTCTGAGTAAACTGTAGAAACCACCAGGAGTTCAGCACTTTCCAAAATAGTCAAACCAGCTGCCCAGTACTGACAGTGCTATCACAGACAAGTCACTGCGATGCCAGTCGCACCATGTTGATATCAACAGACTTTCACCTTTCAGTACATCACTAACTGATGGGAAGCCTGCATAAAAAAAGCAGATGTTTCTAACAAAGTGCTTTATGTATGTGTATGCAGAAGAACATACTGTTATTGTCAGTGTGAGAAAATGATCTCTTTGTTTTTTTATAATCCCAACGCTGAATTAGTGAAGTTGCATGAGCATCCTATAATAAAATAGTCCATTTTCTTCCTAGTCATACCTGCAGTGGACGACAATTGGCCCAGTGTGTGGAATGGTGCTCTGGGTGCGGTTGACCTCCTCTAGGAACCAGAGGACGCCTCCAGGCTCATTGGGCACTCCGTGGTCTGGCCAGCTCAGGTACTGATAGTGCCAGATGTACCTCACAGGCTCCTTCTATAAGTGACAAATATTATGAGGTGAAGTTACCAAAAAACGATTTAAAAAAAACAGAACCAGCTATTGGAAAACGAAAACCAAAGGATTCCTAAAACCTAAGACATTTCCTCTCCAAATCAGCCTGACGAGACTGTTAATGGTTAATGGAAACTCACATTCAAATAAACATCATAATTCTCAATAAACCAAAGTGTTGTTTGTGTTGTCACACCTATTCTGAACAGCCTACGTCTTGCTTCTGATCATGTTTCTTCTGAATAAAAACTGAACTGAAACACACAGACCTACTCTGGAAACTAACTGGAACTAGACTGAAATGAAAAGAAAAAACTCAAATCAAAATTAAAATTTAACCCATTTAAAGAAGAACTGTAATAAATGTTAACACATAAGATATTCCATCTCTGCTGCTATAGTCCACCTAACATCCAGACCGTGTGTGTGTCCAAATATCACCCCTGAAATGTTCAGTGTTCCTCATTGATCAAAGCAACAGCCTCTAAGCTTTCATTAATAAACACAGAAAAAAGAAAAGCAGGCACTCTGAACTTTTTGCTTATTGTTGTATACATGCGCCAAACGCAGCATTAAAGAGGTTTTATTTCTGCATTTAGCACAAGAAAACTGAGCACTGGATTGTGGATCCGTGAATCCACAAGTGCAAGCTTATAGTGTACAAACACAAGCATGTGCATGTGTGGTGTGAGATAATTTGCCCTCAGGTCAGTGGGTCGGCTCAGACTGGGAATAGAGCGTTCCCTACCCGGTCCAGACGTGTCACCTCCAGCTTCCTCAGGATATGGTCTTGTGCTGGCCGCTCGTCCACATTCCTCACCAGCACTTTTCCAAACTCCTTAGTGGCATGAAGGTCTGGCCAGTAACGGAAACATTTGTTCTAAATCAGAACAAAAACATAAGACTTAGTTTTCCATCCAACCTAAAAGGTGATTGGTTGGCAGCAAAGGGTAACATGGATGTAGTTCCTAAAATTTAACTCAAAGCTTAGATGCCTATGGTTTTAAAGAAAGTTTTAAACATAAGCACAAATCCTGCTGTAATTTTTTTATTTGTTTGCTTTTAAATCCCTCTGATGTATGAAAGGGTTTATAATGGTGCATGTAGCATCTATTTACATCAGTGAAGTCATTCAGGTTGACGTGTAAAGTACACAAAAATAGAAGAGCAAGTCGTGCCTGTGTGTGTGTGGATTAAGCTGATCTTATCTCACGGAGAGTGAATATTTTAAAGCATGAAAGAATGCCCAAGAGCTGCTGCATTAATGTCTTTTATCAGTCAAACTGATACTGAAAAGAAACAAAGTGTGCATTTAAAAAAAAAAAAAAAATGCACTACAATGCCGGGAACGAAGCTTTTGATACTAAAAATTCCTGAAGCATGACCTTCCAACACCGTTTGATTTGCCCTCTCTAATGAAAAATACTGCTCTGACTGACGAGTATTAGACCCTCGAAAGAACCCGCTCATCTCGAGCAGCTTTTCAATCAGCTCACATGTCATAGCAGCCATCTTTCTCCCCTCCCCCCAAACTTAACACACGCCATCATTGCTACTACATGACCACACACCAATCTTAGAATCTACATTCATCTAATAATGCTTTACATCTGAAAAAGCTAAACAAAAATGACCAGTATTTCATATAGAGCAATGCATAAATGTGAGCATTTCAAATTAAATCAGAAATGTGTTTTTATGTTGACAGTTTTTTTCTTCCATCCACTGAAACAGGATAAAGAAAGAAGATAACAGAAAAAGAAAAATTATATCAGGAAACATTTCCATTATGTCCATTAGCTTTCCTTTAGGCATCTTGTACATGGAAGAGTTTCACTGCCCCACAGACCCTCTGCTAAAATATAAAGCTGCATATTTGGAGGACCTTTGCTGCAAACTGCTCACCCGTCCTCGTTCCATCTCCTTTGTGGTCATGACAATTACGTGTGAATTCTCCTGATACACCATCTTCCAGAAGTCAACGACCGTGTTTTGTAGACACCCTTGGGTGGCAATGAAGACTTTACCCTCCTCCACAAAACGTCCATCTTCATGCATACTCTATGGGTGAACAGCATGAATGATAATTATGCAGCTATGATCACATGAAGATGAGAGCCTAGCATGCTACCAGATAAATGTTCTCCAAATCCCAAGAATACTCATTATTACTACTATATTTTTTTATAATGCATTTGTTGACACACCGTCTTATCTAATGCTGAACACACTCACTCTGATATAGTTGGCATTGATGTAGTCTGAACCAAGAACATCAGGATCCATTTCCCTGATTTCAACACGTGTCGTGTCGACTGAAAACAAAGTAAAAACTATTAGTACACAACAAAAAGTCTACAGCTTTGTGAGACCACACTAGATTTTGTCCCCTCCCCAAACATAACGTAAAGGCTGTGAGCCATCAAAGCAAAGCTCTGCATGCTCTGCTTAGGCCTCTACGTTGTCTATTTGTGTCACTTTCCACAGGAAGTTGGAGAGGCAGGAAATGGCAGGCTGCTGTGTGACTCACAGGGGAGGATATTCTTGTATCTGTTTTTACTCTTGTTTTCTGGCTTTTGGCCTTCTTTCCGGGGATACAGCAGTTTACACTCCTGCTGCTGAAGTACCTGAAGATTGACAGCAAAAGAAAGAAAAAAACAGAGTTGGAGGAAGTTTCGAACAAAAGGAAATCCACAATAATGGAACTGAAAATTACGAGGAAGACATTTATATATGAGCTACTCTAGATTAAAGTTAACAGTGTAATGGGCTTTTACTACAGCAGGGGTCACTCTGGAGTGGAACAATAGGAAAACGGCAGCATCCACATTGTACAATGAAGAGGAAACATTTCACCATACAAGTTATTATTAACAGCACAGTTCTTTATTTATACTTCCTATTAAAATTCATTTTAGATGCTGGCTCTGCTTTTGAAGAGTAGATATGTCAAGCAATTATATCAATCTTTATTTCCTTTGCGATGATAATTAAAACCAGGTGTGCCATAAATACAAATCCAGTTAGACTAGTTATTATTCTTGCATTGGTTTCCTAATTTCCTGATCCAAATAACCCACACACCAAAAACCTATTTAATTCACTGGGAAGCCGAGTCTCACCACAAGCAGTTGACCAATAACGAGACAAACCTGCACGAGCACTGGGCTAATAAATATGAGATAACTAGCTACTGCACCCCGACGTAATAGAAATGGTTCACATTAATGAATTGTCAGTTGCATGAAAACGACATAACAAGAACATGAATGCATGCCACAAGATAAGCTAAGCTTCAGCCAATTTCATTACTCAAAGGTTAAGACAGCTGAAATACATTTAGACTTCCCATGATAGACAAGGAAACGAATAACTAAGGAAAAATAAGACCCACAGCTGTAAGTCTGCACAAATAAATGACAGATGAAAATCTACATATATAAGCAGCCAAATGGGTGCAATTTTATATGTATTTTATAGTATGTTAACATGTCACATATGAAATATGAATAAAAAAAGAAATCGAGGCTTCTTTCTTAAAACATACTGCAGTGGTTAAAAGCCGGACTCACAGGCTACAGATGGCACTCAATACAGTAACATGAATCAGTTCCCCCAGTTACGTCAAGCCCATATGACTCAGCTCATCAGGTTATTAAATTGATTTAACAAGGCTAGGATAGAGGATAGAAATTGAATGAGTGACTCTGGTAGTGAAAGTTTAAACGGTACAGACCTCGAATTCTTCCCAGAATCCTTGTTTGGGTTTCTCAGAGTTGTCTGCTACTTTGTTGAGCTCTCGTACCCGGTTTTCAATGTTGGCAGCATTTATCCTCGTGGCATTAAAAGGCTGTCATTGCCGTGTTGGGACAAGAGGATTAAAGATTTGATCAGTTAACAGACCAGAGGGGGAGGGAAG
This sequence comes from Oreochromis niloticus, assembly GCF_001858045.2. Lineage (NCBI taxonomy): Eukaryota > Metazoa > Chordata > Actinopteri > Cichliformes > Cichlidae > Oreochromis > Oreochromis niloticus. The sequence continues at coordinate 28,054,102 of NC_031984.2, forward strand.
AAAGAAAGAAAAAAAAGCTATTTTGACACAAGAAACATTTTCACATCAACCTTAACATTTGAACCCAATTGATGCCTTTAAAGCCTGGATGCTGTAATTTGTTAAAATGCTTCCATACCTGTTTGAGGTGTACTACAATGCCACTTTTTTCCACCATGGGGTTCTTTTTATAGTGCTCCACCAGGTCAGCCAGGGTGTCGAACCTCTCACCACCACCCACGTCGTACTTGCCGTCCTGCTGAAGACAAAAGTCGACAATTCAACAACTTCACAGCTGGCCCGAGGAGTTCTTTGAAAGAAAAATAAATCATGACCTACGTAAAAATACAAACTGTCCAGGTTGAACTAGGACGAGTAGACATTGTAAGCCACATAAACATTACGCAACATCCTCCTTAAAAGACTTGGTCGATCTTAGCAGGCCTGGAATTAAATATCTGACCTGGTAGTGTATCATCACATGGGTGACCTTGGTCTTGCGGTCCACATTGTCATGTTTCTCCTCATTAGTGAGGACGGAGAGGACAAAGTCTCCCGGTTTACTCTGGCTCTCCCGTACCAGAAAGCTGCCGGCTTTGCCTTTTTCCGTAAGCAGTTTCTCTGCGTCTCGACCTGAGAGGTGCCCGTGGTACCACCTGGAGAGGAGTGGGAGAACTTGATGAGTCTGGAAACAATGATCAGTGGCAGACTGAAAACTTAAAAGATGGCGTTATGTGAAATATGAGGCTTTCTCAAAAAGTAAACCCTAGAACACCCCGAGAACCAGAAATCCTGACCATGTGTTTGACTGTCAAGTTTTCATGGTACTAGCCCATCATTACTGCCTTTATAACTACCATTCACGTTTTCATTTAATTCAATCAAAAAACAATTACCCTCCTTTTGCTATTACTATTATTAATTTATCTTCATTTTAAACTACTGGACCTAAAGTCTGCCCATTTTGGATATTCTGGGAGAATATCTGAAATTAATTGTGTGGCCATCACACAATAAATACAAAGTTGAGGATGTTAAGACCTTTTCAAGAACACAAGGCACACAATGCATATTAATATTTTTGAGTTTTGGGGGGTTTGAAACATTTGTCAGGCTTTGTTTACCATCATTTTCTCCAATTAGTATAGAGACTGTAAAACCAGTCTGTGGATGAATGTTGTTGTAAGGCAGAACAACAAGCCAAGTTTAATTAAAAAAACAAAACAAAAACTTGACCAACTGAGTGGGAGGACTAGTAATACGCTTCCTGTTTCAAAGGAAAAGTTCCATATTGCACCTTTGAGGCTTTAACATAATGCCTGTCTATACATGTATAGTGAGCGTAGACTCCTACTCAGGACTGAGTGTCTCTTATATGAGTGCCGCCTCACTCAGTTACTGATGTTAAGATGAAAAACTTGCATGTCTGCATTTTTTTTTTTCCTGTGTGGTGAGCGAGAACACGCAGGAAGCTGACAAGAGATGCATGTAGAATGGAAAAAAACCACATAAACCAAAACCATACATCACAAGTTGTTCTTAAACCTAAAAAAGAAACTAGATATACATATTGCAATGTGCAGATGTGCTGAAAAGGAGAGTAAATAGCCCCCCTCAGCACAAAACTGTATATTAGATTATCATTTTGTGCAAATTATTGCAGAAATATGACCACGTAGCTTTCTAAAAAGCTTCCTGTAAGTGTGTGAGTGCATGCATGGATTCCTAGCATTAATACACCAGATGCAGAGGTCTCCTGTTTCAAAGGAGGTGTGTAGGTGTGAAGCTGCATCCAACCTGTACACGCTCCGAAGGATGTGTATATTTGGTGAGTATCAACAAAAAAAAACAAAAAACAGCAGCACCGCCCACTTAGTTTGTTCAAAGATTTGTAACATTTAAACATGTGACTGCGAAGTGCAATTGCATAATGTTGGAGTGTGTGCAGAGTAGTGCATTAGCTCGATGTATTGCATGTGTAAACATGTTTTGTACACTTTTGTGTACATAATGAGTTAATGGCCGATTTGAGCCCAAATTATAATTGACATCATTATACCGAGCCACTTCATGTCACCTGATATTTGCCATGTTGTTTTTTGTTTGTTTTAAAAATACATTTAGTACCCAGTTTGGGACTCTGTTTTTGTTTTGAAATAATTTATTACCACATATATTAGCAATTAATGAAAAACATCCTTGTAGCAATGAATGAAAAGGGTTGTTTTGAAGCCATGATATCTGAATTTAGTTATGACTACATTTAACATATTCACAATATACTAATCTTTAAATATTTAGCTTGATAAGATGTTAAATCTTTTTATTTCTACTCATTCAATGTACCACATTGCTAGCTTTCTTATCCAACTTGTAAATTTTACACTGAAAAGTAAATCTCAAAAACATAATGCTTAACAAATAATATAACAGTGCTCCTGACTCTAAAAAGATTGTTTTGCCCACAGTGTTTTTTGCCCCCCTACAGACTGACATAGACCTCTACACTGCACTGGTGGTTCTCAGGTGGTTTAGCTGCTTCTCCTGACAGGATGAGATGCAGTAGTGTAACACCCTGAAGCAATAACAGTAAGAGTTAACTGTTTGTGGCCAGGAATAAACTTTCATATAGTTATAAGTCTTAATAAAAGTAATCAGGCTGACCTCAGAAGTTTATCTCTCTCCTCTCACAGTGTTCGCTCTATACAAATATTACTTATCTGCATGTGTGGGTGTTGTACAAGTACAATGACAATAAAGGGCTATTTCATTCTTTTTTGGCACTGGCACCTCTCAGATGTGGGGTCCTTGCAGTTGAGCGGATATTTAAGCTCAATGACATCACCATTCCTCTCGCGCAGGAGGTCCTGTTGTTCAGTGTAATACTGCACCAGCTCGGCCAGTGTGGCGAACTTCTCGCCTCCATACAGGTCATAGTAGTCACCAGTGTTCTGGATCTTAATGTGGGTCACCTCATCCTTACGCCTGAGGGGAGAAAAGAAGAAAGAAAGAAAAAAGAAGAAGAGGAAATTCAGTCAATTACCATTTATTTATCATGAATGCAAACAGCAGTAGACTCACTCCAAAGTAGTATTTTTTTCTCTGTGGAATTTTCCCTTTTCACTGGTTCCCCTGCAGACATGTAGGCACCAAACACATAAACAGCCACCTACACAAATACAGAGTATATGCTCATCGGGAAAAGGACGGTCAGAGGAGGAGGAGGGAAGAAAGAAAGAAAAAAAAAAACCCACACTCCAAAGCATTAATGTATATAAATTATAAATCGTCCAGCTTATCAAGTAAGCCGTTCCTATTTTAAGATCTAAAGAGTGCATTTCACCTGTCTCCTTTATTTTCCTGCACTAATCTACCAATTGTATCACTTACCAAACTGGGGCTTTTCCAAACTCAAACACGTTGTTTTATATAATAAAAGCTTTTAAATGACAAATATATAATTCAATAAGCAGTTTTGATAAGCTATTCCAAGATAATTAAGACTAGGAACACCACAAAGCTGCAAATAACTGATGCATTTAATCTCAAATCAAACATTTTTGACTTTGACTTCGATAAGACAAATCTTCTCAGCAAGGATCATCTTTTCTTTTCTTTTTTTTAATCCTCTGTAGTTTTCATATCCATTTGGAGGAAGGCTGTACTGTGATTGCAGGAACAAAATGCATGCAGCTGGCAAGTTTAAAGACTGATAAGCCACAAAACATTTGGTACCACTTTGCATATTCAAAGTCCTCTGGCTGGTTTGAATAGGTACATATGAATGTGAATGCACACTGACTCACACAGACACATATGCTGTACTGATCTATAATACATCTTCCTGGAAGCAAGTGAAGAAGAAGAAAAAAAAGAAAAGAAAAAAAAAACCCTCAGCTGATAAATGTACTTTGTAGATGGCAAATGGTAAAGCAGATTTACATAGCAGTGATTCAGTCCAACAGTTTTTCCCAAGAGAGAAACAAAACATTTTGTAAACATATTAAGTAGGACAACACACACACGCACATATGTACGCATGCACACACACACACACACACACGCTCACACACACCCCCACCAGATTTAGGGACCACAGGGGAGTTAGTCAGGCAGTACAGACCATCTATCTAATCTGCAGGTCGAGATGCAACAGTCTCCTCTCTCTTTCAAAATGATTATCAGTTAATGGTCATATCAAATAGCACAAAGCCCATTTCCCTCCATCACTTTTTTGTTGTCCTAATGAATTTTACATTCCTTTTTTCTTTCTTTCCATCCTCCCGCTCAGCATATCATTAATCCTATCCTCCATTCTTGTATTTATCTGTCCCATAATCTATCCTTCCCTCCACTCCCCTCTCTCAGTGTGTCCTGGTAATTGCTTCATGGCTCTATTAGTGGCTGTTGGCAGGATGCCACAAGTCTATAGTTGCGTTACAGGCCCCTCCTCAACTCTCCGGCCAAAGCCTCCTGTTCTCTAAGAGTTTAACACCATTAACTCTGGAATGAGTCAAACACATCCTAACACATTTTCATTCTCTTCTCTCAAAATCTGACATCGTTTAAGAAATCCATACAGGTCATAAATGCTTTGGTTGTTTCAGTGATCAGGACAGAATTTGTTTTGTTTGTTTCTGGATCACTCCTGTCTATTCTAGTACACATTAACCAACACTCTCACCAGTCTGACAGGAGTGCATGCATAATTACAGTTGCTGGCATTCACAACCATAACATTTATCGCCATTAAGTAGTAACTCTGAGCCCCTGAAAAATACAGCATGAATTATTAGGTACATCAGCAAATGTGCAAATTGTTTCAGGTCACATCCTGAAGCAGAAGAACAAATAAGAAATTTGATTAAAACTTCCAAAACACATCGGATGGTTAACAATCCAGCAGGAGAAGACAGCAGTTCTGTGCAAAGCTAGCAAGCTGGTGCCCATATCCTCAACGCATCATGCACAGCTACTCTAAAGACAGTCTCCTGCTGCTGCTGAACACATCCAATCCACTCCCACTAGCAACTGAAAACTGTTTTTAATCTTCACTTTATCTGGTTCATTTACATGTAAAGAAATTAAATGATTATTTATTTTAAAAATATTTAAAAACAAAAACAAGCATGCAGGAAAATCAAAATGAAAAGTCAAGGAGAATTAAATCAACTAAATGTTTATTATCCAATTTAAATGCTAAATCAGTGTTAGTGTGCATTACTGTGCCACTGGGTTACAGAACATGCTACATGCTGATGCTGACTGAATGTATTTAAAGACTTTATATATGAATTATTTATAAATATCAACGTGTCCTGCCTGTGACCTGGAAATGCATCTTACTGAACAATCCATTTGATACAGCACCTGTGATGTATACAAGAGGATGGACTCTACTGAGCAATCCTTTTCTATTTAAAGACTGTATTAGTCATTTAAATTGATCCGCTGCGATTTTAATGCCTGTATGTTTCAGCATTATGGTAAAAATGTTAAAAGATTCAATACTAGCAGTCTCACAGTGTGCTGCACTTCAAATTTAACAAAGTAAATGTATCATTATCATCAACACTGTTAAGCTTATGTGACAGATCATGAAATCCAGCAGCAAGTTGCAACAAAACAATGGAAGGTTGAAGTAGCCGTGTCACATGATTCAAAGCAAAGTCAGTTAAACAACAGATCAGAAGCATCGATTTCTCATCGTGTTAAATGCTCTACTCCTGCTTTCTCGTGTCTCATTGCGAGGAGAGCAATGTAAAAAAGCAAAGAGGGGATAGCATACATGAGAGTACACTAATGCACCTCAATTTCAATGAGAGCGATTTTTGCTGCATTTTTTTCCACTGACTTAATAACCTAACACCACATATAAAACAGGCAGTAACACAACTCATTTTGTTTGTTTTGTTTTTTAAGCTCAGAGTGCAAACTGAACTATGAAAGAAGGATTAAAACTGTTTGTAATAACAACAACGCTACAGTACTGACCAATTTACAAAATTATCACAAAAATACAGAATATTTAGCTTTTAGTGAGATGACAAAACACATAACCTTTACATTCTTTAACTGCACTGACTCACCATATATACACATAGTGAGTCACAGTAAAATGTAGTAAGTTTGATTTAAAGCTTGATTAAAATTGCATTTAAGCTACACCAAAATCCCCCTTTGCTGAAAAAACAGACAGAGCATGCAACATGACAGTGCCCTTGATTATGCTATGCGCCGGTTTACATCGAGGGAACCAAGTGAAAGCACAAACACATGATTTGCAGTTCCTCTACATCTGATCACCACATTGTTAAACTGCAGCTTATTAACAACCAGAGCTGCAACCAGATCACATCTATGTGCTGTATTAGTCTCCATATTCTAGCCACACCACTGCATAAAAGTGAAGGGTTGTTTTTTAAAATATAAATAATATATAAATCAGCTTTTCTAAACTAATACACTGACAAGATGAAGTCCACAAAACACAGACAACTGAGAAATTGACTACTTAAAAACCACATACTTATCCATCTGCAAAGCCTAGGACATAAATTATTGCTTGTTTGCCCTAAAGCTATTCCAAGCAATATTTTTGCACTAATAGATCCTGACACCTCTGAGAAATCTCTTTTAAAGTACACTTATCAACCTGAAGTTGATACAGTTTTGGCCTCTACTTTAGTTCCCCTTTATGTGTTTTTCAGTAAAACTACACCTTATTAACCTGACTTCTAAAAGAAAAAAAAAAAAGAAAAAAATTTCAGTAATTAAGCATCTTCTACATCTCGAGACTGTCCCAACAGAGAAAAAAAACAAAACCCACCATAGCAGAGTGACTTCTAACAACTGAGAAACCTGCCCATCAGCCTACATTTTCATAAGCAGGCAATGATATCCGAGCTCAAAGACAACTGCTAATATTTGAGCATATGGACAACAATCATTTCTTCTACTGGCAGTTCGTAACAGCTATCGCGGGACTAAACAATAGCTGTACTTCCACTGCAATTAGGAAGGTGAAGTCTAAACACGAGCTGAGGAAGTAAGCATCAATAATTCACGGGTAGACAGCATCTTTGTGGTATTGTATATGGAAATGCTAAAAACAGCTCCGACAGCAGTCGCGGCTGTAGCGTCACTCTCTGAAAAAGACACGCAGGTCAGCACAAACTTTTAAGTCTCCACTATTAACTGAGGGTGTTAAACTAGGCAATCTCATGAAGTGAGAAATAACATTCATACTGAGACATGCTGAAAAGATCGTTTTCCCCACGCTGACTAAATGTAGTGTGAATATTTTTCTTCTGCAAATGCAGTTAAAATTCACAGATTGGTATCCACAACAATAAATGGTGAAATGCTACTTGAACTTGACTATAAATAGCATGAATGCAGTGGAAACACATCTGAGTAAACTCAGGCTAGAATTACATAACACAGAGGCTTGAAGAAAATCCAGTCGCTCTCTGTGGTAATCTGCCCTGCAAAAATTCTCTCTCAAGATTGCCCTTAAAATTTCTCCTTGAGTTCTTTAGAGGCTATAAAGAGCATGAAAAATGACGGAGAAAACTTGACCAGACTTTTCTCCTTATAAAGTTTGCCTCGTATATAAATTAAGGCCAAACTTTTTCCATCGCAAACTTTCTCCATCTTTGAATTTTCTGAAACTCTGAGCTGATTACATTTTCAAAACCCTCAAAGAGCTGTTATTAGCGTTTTAGACTTCAGAGCGGCGGCTGTGTCCGACCCCCTCCTTCTTATGTTCACCTCGTGGAGCAGAGTAAGGAGAAAGGGGAGAAACGAGGAGATGATGTTCGGGGGGGAAAGATGAGCAGGGAGGGAGGGACGGACCTCAATATTCATATAGTTATAGATGCCAAGACTGACTATTAAGATAATCAGACATGAGTCATAATGGCCTTTCCAGGCAGCTACATTTGGTTCTCTCTTTTTTTTGGTGCGATTCATTTAAAAGTTATTTACTCGTAATAATGCTGTAAAAGGCCTACACCACACATCAGCTACAAAGCTAGCACAAGCTTCAATAGTCATATTTTTTGAATAAACACATGGATAAAATAAACCTTTATTTCCATTTCTAATGTTTTCTGGATTATTTAATAATGTTTTTATGTTTGGGATGAACATTAAGTGAAACAATTCACTCAGTTTCATACTTTTTGTGGATTGCCTTCAACACAGAGTATAGTGAGATCAGTAGGTGGCAAACTAGCCCAAGCAAAAATTGAAGTTTGAATCACTCACTTTTTAGGGTTTTCATTTGTAAAAGAAGCATTTTTTTTTTTTTTTAAATTGTAAAGTGTTTTTATTGTGATGTTACACAGACTCTTCCTTGCCCTTAGTTCAAAGTGACCTACCTTCCGTAGCAGGTGGTGAGGCTCTGCAGCTTGCCCACTTGACCTCTTTGTGCATACATCTGTGTTTAAGTCTGTCAAGATCACAAGCTGCGGCTACAACTTACTCCACCGACCTTCCTGTGTGTGACATTTACTACAACCTCACCGCAAACACAAACCACAGGCAGCGAAGGTCAAAACCTTAATAGGCCCCTCACTCTTTAACATCATTTAAAAGCCACGGCCTGTCTAACTACCCCGTTTCCCTTTCATCTGTTTTTCTACATTTCATTCTCCCTCTTACTCTCACACACTCTCCCTTGCCTAATGTCACTATGCCAGCTACAGTCACAGTAACAAATGCGTCTGGGCTTTCTTCCAGGAGCTTGGCCGACTGATCCATCTCTTAAAAGCTTCCGTTGCCAAGGAAGAGCCACTCTTCAAACTCTCTCTTCTTGTGTCTCAGTTTGTTTCCTGCTCTCCGTAATCACCACAGCATGTAGTGCACAGTCTATTTACCAGAAACTCCACACCACACACACACACACACACACACACACACTACACACAGTGGTTCTTAAAGAGATTAAGAGAAATAAGGCGTGAGTGACAAGTTTTAGTGAACACTTTTCTGTGCTTGTCTAACTCACTTTAGTTTAAGCCTGCTATCCAAAATTAAGATTTTCTGGTTGTGTAGTGTCAAAATTGACAAAAATCACACCATGGAAAAGTGTTATCCAACATGTTCTTAGAAACACTTGCGCAAAACAACTCCCGTTTGATACAATTTCTCTACCCACAGGCGAAATGTGGAGTCACTTGCTGAGACACCAGTTTCTGAGACTCTTCTCAGAAAAGCCTCGTCTCTCCTGAGAAGTAAACGTCCTACATTTTTCAGACCAGCACAGTGTTACGTCTTATTCTCAGGCTGAAAACTGACCAGACCAATTCTCGCTGAACTGAGCACCTTACCTTTGCACTCCTGAGGTTTGTTTGTGTAATTTTTGATCATGTGGTCACTCAGGCTTGGTTATTTTTAGACATGGCTAGATTGCCTTTAAATCACTGTGCATTTCCTCCATAGCCCTCGTCAAACACCATATACAGTGTTTTCCATAGATAATCACTTGCCTCTCTAATCAACCAAGTAGCTTGTCGATATGACAGGAGACCCATGCATTTGAGGATTTAACTTGGTACTGTTGAGAACACTGAGGCTAAGTGGGGAGCGTAGATGCATTTACCTGACAGAGAGGGTAAAATCCCCCGGGTTGCTCTTGCTCGGCCGGGCCAGAAAACTGCCGTGGACTCCCCGGGTCAACAGGAGCTGCTCTGCCTCGATTCCGGTAACGTTGGGGTGAAACCACCTAAATATTTGTGCACAAAGAAATGGCAAAAAACAAAAGACTAATCAGTGCATATATATAACTGCCATACATATTCGAGTATTTAAAAAGATACAAAGTCTTTTTACATCAAAAACGTTGATGGACTTGCAGTGCTTTACCCCCATTGGTGTACAGACCTGTTATATAGAGTGGTCATAATGGATTTACTGTAAAACCGGCTTTTGCCTACAACAGTTTATACAACACTGTACAAAAGCTCTATTGATTAAATCAGCTATGTTTTATATGATTGCTATCTGCCATCATGACACTGGTGGACTAGCATACAGCGTGCCTTATTTAAAAAGTAAACGTTCTTCCTTGATGAGTCAATGAATACATACAAACTGTATGTCCTGTTCTGGTTTGAAAAGGAAGGACACCAACGTTTACAGTTCTGCAAAGCCAAAGCTAATAGTTACGCTTTACTTCCTCTGTTGCCAAACATGACAGGCAAATATTTATCCCGACCACTTCTCAGGTACAGCTAGAAAAAAATGATCATGAACAGTTTGGGTTCACCATGATTGCAGAATTGATTTCTAACAGGAATACAACGTGTAGTGTGGGCTTTACTTTAATATGGAAATAGTTTGGCTGAACACAAATACATGTACATGTACATTTAATGCCTATTGAACCCACTGGCTAATCAGTCAGTGAGCACACTGGAAAAAGTAAACTCCTGAAATTAGTGACTCATAAAACCTCCACTAATAACAACCACCACCACCACCGCTATCATCATCAGATGTTTCCTGTTGTTGCTTATGAAACCATTTCTGGGATATCTTGATTAGACATGCTTCTTCAGTTTATGTCCCCACCATGTGAACTGGGTTACGTTCAGGCTTAAGAGTCCAAACATTTTCTTCTTTTATAACCAATGTGTATTTGAAAAACGCCTTTAAGGTTTAATTACTAGTCTCGCTGCTGATTACAAGGCCGGAAGTATCCTCAAAAATCCTCAAAGCACGATGCGTCCTCCATCTTAGGATGAGATTTGAGTGTTAATGTGTAGCACAACTTCAACTTTCTCATCTGTTAATGGAACAAAGCCAAGAAATGTATGAAATAAGCCAGTTTATTTCAAGAGAGGGGTGATTTCCTTTATAGGTTTTGTCTATCAAACATTTCTTATTCTCGTACTGAATGTTCTCCACTTGTAGACAGTTTGCCTTTTTCTTAGCGATTAATATGTGGGTTGTTAGAAATGCATTTGCAGCCTTTTGCAGTTGTGCATTTCAATAACGTTTCATCTAATACCTGTGAAAGCTGTGATCGATGCACCAAACCTTCTTGCTGTTAAGGAAAGCAGACTTTATAAACAAATGAAAAATACAACACCTTGTGTGTCATTAGTATTAAAGAGGCAGTGAGAAGGTAGTGCCGTAATGTCCCAGTGAATGGCTGTATATCAGCTGTGTGGATTTAGAGCCCATGTTTAAGCAGGGATCATTGGGTTAAACCTCTCCAACTACTGTGTGCCATTGCCGGCTAATCCAATGCACCACTAGCCATCCAGGACTGCATTATTGTATCAAAGTACAGAGAGCTGACAAAACTGACATGAAATAGAATAAGTAAACATTATTTTGTGGTCCATCATGGGTGACACAAAAATTTGCAGTGGTTCAGTGACATAATCACTTTTATAAACAGGCTCCAAAAACCGTGCCGTTTTCAGAAAATGTCAACACATTTGGCTCTCCAAACTTCACTGATAACAACGTCATTCTCTTCCTATAATACATGAAATTCATTTCTCGGCCCACAAACTACTACTACATGATCAAAGGTTGAGCAACGAAAACTGGCACACGGATACATCTGAAGAATCTCATCTGGATCAGATATTAAAAAAAACACTTTCCAAAGCAAGTATGAATCCTAAAATAAAAAAGGCATTTCACAAAAGTGTCACATGGATATATTAACGTTAACGCACTGGATCCAAGACTTCAGGTAGCCAAGTAATTGAAAAATGGTGATATCCATCACACTTATTGGTTAATATATATTAATCTCTGTTCTGTAGTTCAAGTCCCAGCAGACAATCTTTCAGTGCTATATTGTCAAAGGAGACATTTAAGAATTAAGTCCTCCGAGAGAAACAACAGTGTCAAAACAGAGACCTCGTTACTTAAAATAAAGTGAAACAGATTTATACACATGAATAAATTACCATTATTGTGCACATGATCTAGCACTTGGCAAAAGTATAACCAAGACTTCCGGGCGCGACACCAAAGGTTGTATATTAATACTTTGAAAACCAAGTGCTCTTCGCTCCCCCTGCACACACAGAATATGAATTGGACAATCATTTAACAGCATTATGTTTTTCCCCCCCTTTTATTTCTAGTTCTGACAAAATCGCCATGAAATAAAGGACTGGTGGGAAGAAAAAAAGAAAAGAACGCAAGGTCAGATTAATGAACGAGTTAAAACTCTTCCTTTTTCACAAATAACCTTTAGCTGCAGCCTTCAACTGCGCCTGTGAGAAAAATGCTTGTAAATGCAATTCAACAACACCAGAAAACAGACTTCGTCAACAATGACCTACAGACCAAATGAGTCATGGAAAACATGCATTTCACATCCTAAATGATAGCCTTTCACCACAAGCCCCGACATATTACAAAAGCTTATTATTGATTAACATAACCCAGTGGAGAGTAGGCAGCGGGCAACACAAGAGCGCCTTCATGAAACTCACACTGAGAAGATAATATCTGAAAGCTTTAACAGCGGGCGAGCATTTAGGCGTTGCCGTTTTTGTACACTGTATGACACAAACCCATGACAGTAGGATAAAAATAAAACTCATGTGTCAGCTCAGCAGATCTCGTGTCACCTCAGAGCGGCAAATACACATGAGAATACTTTTGTGGTCACTGCTATTGCAGGGTCTGAATCTCAGCTCGAGTTATGCGACGCAGTGCTTTCTATTAATTTCCTTAATAACTTGAAACCATGGTAACGAGGACAGGTAAGCCTGCTCTTGGGGCTTTAGGCTCTTGGGGCTTGAGGAGAAAAAAAGTATCAAATTTAATAAATTTTAAAAAGGATGAAATTCCTTTTATACACAGTCTTAGAGATTGATTTTTATTTAAGTCACGAAGCGAAACTGACAGCATCTACATCACAGAGTAGCCTGACCTGCTTTGACAGTGGAGAAACATGAGAAGAGTGTGGGAGAGACAGGTGGGGTGAGAAGCAGACAATACAGGTGCAGGGGTAATGATGCCAAATGTAAGGGCATGATAAATGACAGAAACTAACAACCTTGTTGTTGTTGTTGTTGTTGTTGTGGTGGTGTGTGTGTGTGTGTTGGGTGGGGGGGTTCTTGGATGTAAACAGACCAGTATGACATAAAAACCTAAAGTGTGGTTCATCTGAATTCATGTGAACAGAGACTCGTGTCCAGGGAAAATGAGACTGAGGCCAAGACCTGAACCTGACCATTTGCAGCTAACAGACCACACCAGCCATCTGACAGACATCTGACCCAGACTAAACCTGGCCTCCCTCTTTAAACTTTACCAGGGGCCAAAGCAGCACTACAACAGTTTCATGCTAGCAAACAGATTATAGGGGAGACTTTACAACCAACTTGGAAATGTTTACATGAGGATTTGTCATAAATACGTTCAAGAGTAGAGGGTGAACTGCACAAGGAATTCCTTGTAGCATTAAATATCTCTGAAAGCCTATTGGGGATATTAAACATGGACAGACAGGAAATGACTCAAAGGCAGTGGGAGACTGATAAAAGTAATATCTGAAATACTTAATGTAGCACATTCATGTGGCCGAGTATTTTGTCTCCAGATAGTAAAAAAAAAAAAAAGTGACATGACAACTGGTTGTGTGTGAAGACAGCCAAAAACAGGAAAACTGTTACGGGCAACACAGTAACGATATTCCCTTTTAAATATAATCACACTTTCAGGCTAAAAGAGCCTATTGAAGAATTGTCCTTTGGGCATTGTTTAAGGTTAATTGTCATTTTTGCTATCCTCCATACATGTTTGTCATTTACTGTTCAATTCAACAAAAGGTTGTTAGAACAAAACCTCAAAAAGACTGCCTAATTACCAAGTTCTTTAATGTTTTTGGTACTGATGATGAAACACAGCACTGAACTGTTATGGTTGAATTTAGTCTAATAGATTCTTTTTTAAACTTTTTAAAACTTTAAATATATAAATAACAATATACAAACTAAATACATACAGTTCTGAATTATTTAGGCAACTATAGTAAACATACATTCAGAATTAATGCAATGACCCATTTATATGGATTAAATGTTACACACAGGAAAGACAGCTAAGGTTAAGACAGCACCCAGTCTCGAGACTGATCGACTCTTCCAAGCATCTTTGAGAACACATCAGGGAACCTCACTACACAAATAGTATTTTCCACACAAATATTACTTTGCAAGGCTGTGTAAGTATGTATGGTGACTTATTTTAGGATTTTATTATTTCTTACTTCTTTGGCCATCTAAGAGTGCAATTGATAATTTGGATAATTCCCCCCACCCCCACTCGTTTTCAATATTCAGCTGCCCCTTTAGTGAGTCTCTCATCCTACTGTTAGTCTCCAGCTTCACCATACTGAACTACAGCTGGTGACAACAGCCTTTATTCTTCCCTGGGGATCCGCTTAGAGGGCAACTCTAACCAGAAACTGCAGCAGGCTGAGAATTGGTTCATATATTGCTACAGAGGCTGTAGAGCAGAACAAGAACGACAGTGGTCAGCTGGAGTCCAAGTTGCTGGAGGCCATCAAATGTAATGTAAAGTAAATTTAAGTGTGACTCACTTGACAGCTTAATATTTTAATAATAATTTCAGAAAGTGCAGGTGTAAATATTTCATCTGTAATTCAAGCTTTCATTATTTTGTCACAAATTAGATTCCTTTAATTTTTTTATTTTTGCGTGCTTGAGTGCGCTGGTAATTTTCCTTCTGCCATGAGAGTAAATTATTCGCAAGAGCATTTAACCAAACATTTTTGTATCATATCACGGTACTTATTTAGGGATGGGAACAGTTACAAGCAGAGCCGGCCAGTGCCTTTAGGTTACTAGAACGAGGAGCCAATAACAGGTCATGGGTGTCAGGTGGTGGACAGATTTGTGGTATTGTTTTTAATCCTATGCAGATTTATACTGAAAATAAAATCAGTGGGACACAAATATCTTATGTCATTAATCCATTTCTAATCCATCAGAGCATGTCTGCAACTCCACAAGTTATCACAACAACAGAAATGGGCTGGACCAAATATCGCTGACAACAGGAGCAATTACAGCACACTGTTCACTGTGCCAGGTTTACAGAGGCAAGAGTGCACCTCCCCCTCTGTGCTAATACAAAAAAACCCCAAAACAAAAACAAAAAACCAAGACACAAACAATTCAACACCATTTGTAACAACTGGAGTGTACTTCTACCCTCTTACACTGACACATGACACATTGCATCAGTTATGTCAAGGCAATATTGCATTTGTATGCACACATTAAAAAATAAAAGTTATTAACTGCCAGGTCTCCACATGCTTTCAAGTTTCCATGTTATACTTAAACTCTTTCTTCAATGCATTTAATTAATAAAAACTATAGAATTAAAGGCATTATTAAAAGGAAGAGGATGTGCTAAAGCAGGGTTAGGGGCATGCCTATTGAAAACAAAATAAATAATACAAGACAAGCTGAATGGGATCATTTCTGCCCTACCTCACCATTGTGGTCGAAGCTTGACACAGCCCCTTGCTTCAGCAGCCTCAGAGCTTAGTAATCCAGCACTGGGCACTGTTACACAAGGGAGGGTGGGAGGGAGAGAAGGAGATATAGAGACGAAAGCGGGAAGGGTGGAGGGGTGCTTGTAAAAGTGTTACTGGGTTAGACTGAGTGAGACAGAGACGACAGAAGTGGAGGGGGTGCTTTGTAAGAGTGTGTGAGAGAGAGTGAGAGAGAGATAATGTGCAGGAGGAAGAGCAGACAAGGGGGAGGGGGGCTTTAATCTGGGATTTGGATGAGCGTGAGCGGGCCTGATACCAGCACCCGTCAGTGCTATCAGCAGCCCCACCTCCCCACCCCCTCTTCCCTCCTTTGCCACCTTAGATGAACGTGACAGGCACTAGCTGACTGGTAAACCACCGTCTGCCGTTCTCCCTTCAGTCTCACTTTCTCTGCCCCAGTTGTACCCTGAGAGGTCAGAGGGTCTCACGCTAAAGCTCACTCTGATCCTAAAGCTAATAGAGCCTTCTCTGGCTACGGGGTCCTTACCATCTTGTCCGAGGCTAAATACAACAGCTGTGTTGCCTGTGCCTGGAGATTAAACATGCCGTAGTTACACCAGATCATAGTTAGTCATCGCCAAGCTAAAGCCCTCAATCCAGCCAATTCAGCAGTATGCCATTAGCCTATTAATTTTGCATGGGTGGGTTAGGAAGCTTTACACATGAGTTAGAAAATAAATGCAGAGAACAAAAGCTGCAGTTCATCTCTTAACTACCTCACAGTGAATTTTAGATTATACAACAATCTGAAAGGACCTGTATAATCTGACTGAATCTACTTTAATTATTATCAATCTAGTATCTTGCCAAATACTATGATGAATGCAAACTACTTGGGGTTAAACAAATAACCACCTAAAGAGTGACTAATAAAACAAAGCACCTGTAACCACATAAGCTGCTTTGGGAGTTTGTAAAGATCATCCCAAAGACAAATTCATACTTTGCTCTGCTCACAGTGTATGTAGGATATACAGTCAGAGCTATAAATGTGTGTGCAAAAACTACACACCATGGGGTTAGGTAGTCTAGTAGAAAACCACAGAATCAGAGCTGCCCAATTTATCTCATGAGATCCTAGTATTACTTTTCTTCTGATGTCCATAGATTCATGTTAAGTTTGAAGCTTTAAAATGTACAAATGAAAGCATTGAATTACAGACAGACTAGTAGAATAATTTGCAATAAAGGCCACTTTAACTGATATTAAAACTGACAATTAAAATGTTCATCTTTATACTTTATGCAATGCTAATTCCCTGCTTTAAAAAAAAAAAAAAAAAAAAAGTATGTAGTGGCCAAATCATTACAGCACACATCTAAACTCGAGAGACTACTTCAAAGCAACTCCCCTGCTAATGAAAACGATGGCCCAAAAATTATGTTGTTTAAGATGAATTTATGTAGGAGTGAATTCTGAGAAGTCTTGAAAGCAAACTCAACAGCATGCTGTGTCTATAAAGCCTTATCCATATTCTCTACCAGCCTCGGTTCATGACTACAGGAGTGACTCAGGGCTTTCCAAGAATAGGATTGCCTTTGACAACCACCAGGCGCCCCATTTCCCTGCATCTGGCCTTGGGCAGTGAGAAGAGGAGATACAACACAATGAGTATGAGATTTCAAATAGTCTGGTATATATCTGACGAGATGTCGACAGGAAAGTAGAGGAAAAAAGTGGTGGTACTGTGGGAGAGACAGGGGCAGCTGGGAGCTGCAGGTTAAGCCTTGGGCAGCGTGTGGGGAAACAAGCCTAGTGTGCATCCAGCCACCACTCTATCCTCTTACATAATGTCTCAAGTTCAATATAGCCCTGGTCGGCTATTTAAAGCATGCCTGTCTAGGCCTGCTGACAAAAAGGTGATATACTTAGTAGCCACAGTGCAGCATGAAAGCCTCTGCTAGAACTATATTGGTCACAGACAAGCCTGGGGTGTGGATTTTGGTAACACTGCAGTTATTTTTAGCCCTGCTGATGATCTGGAGTATTTACATGAGGTGAAAAACCCACTTCAATAATTCCCTTCTGTGTAGAACGAGTCCTTCAGTGTAGTAGAACACACAGAATAAGAAAAACTGTGCCCACGTATGAATTAAAAAAACAAAACTGCAACATTACTTACTGATTACAAAATAACCAGTTGTGATAAGCAAAACTGTTAAAAATAACTGAGGGCAATCATAATTCTCCAAGCATGCAAAAACAAGTTATACTGTAGCACAGAGGATAGAGTTGTGGCTTTTACATCAGCTAAATAGGACCTGGGAAGCTCTCGGTAAAAGCACCGAACATTAGTGGTTAATCAATAACTTGTGTTTTTTTCCACAGACATATCCAAGCTTCTTTTTTTAAACCATATAGAAATCACAGAAGCAGATATGGAAGGCAATTACTATAATCACTACATGCCAGATTTGTCACTCTGAACGACAAACAAAATATGTAGAAAAATCAATTCTAAATGCCTCACTTTTTATCTTTAAATAACAAAATGGTAATATAAAATGGTTTATGAGATATTCTCTCTCACGCTACTATAAAAGCAAACAAATTTAAAGGGGCTTAACAGTTTATAAGGTACTGCTCATTGGCTTGCTTTAGGCATTTATTCCAGAGGAAAATGTTATCAATCACAAGCTTATCATTTAATGCAAATGCAGCCTGTGCTGATACTTTGCTAAGATTTTCTGCACCTCATTTTACTATGCAAAACTCAGGGAAATTCTAGTTTAAATGTAATTCATGTTTAAGACCTGTAAGCTTGAAATAGGTTGGTGGTTAACACTACATAAATTCATATTGCACACATGGCTTTCTGCATGTTTTAATCCACATTTGCTAATGTTCTGCATGTCTAACAGACAGGATCACTTGGCTGATAAGAAAATTGGTAACTGGCTGATATACTCAGTTTGAAATCTGTCCAAATTAAGACAAGAAAAGCTAACACGGCAGCAATGAACAGACATGTAGCATTCATCTTTCTATCAAATCACCAGTTTGCTAAAGTGTCAATGTGAAAAGTTAAAGTTAGATGGTTAATATTAGTCAGAGGGGAGTCACTGACTAATCTTCTCCAGCTTACCTTTTACCCCAGACAGCACTTTTTAACTGAACCATATTGAGATAAGCCTGACTAATATTCAAAGTCAGCTATCTACAGAGAGAAGTGGTAGCGGTGGTATTAACCTGATCAAAGCTGAGCTTGGATTTGCACAACTATGAGTCTGGGAGGAATGAGGTTCTGATACGTTAGACATAACATCTCCCTTCTGCTTTTTAAGCAGGTTACCCTTAAACGTGGAATTCAAAGACCGCAGGCATGTAATGTTTTGTCTAGTGTAGTCTATTAGCATTGTTTTGCGCCTGAATAAATGAATAAAATAAAAGCATGTATCTGGTTTTAAAGCAAAAAAAAAAAGTGTGTTCAGAGCACTCATGGAAATGTTGGCAGTGCTATCTTATTCCTCCACATGGGCTGTTGTTTTCCTGTCGGCTTATCGAAAAAACTGACTCACTGTTCTCAGCTGGTCAAATGAGTTTCAGTGACAGACGAGGTCTGTTCCATAAACAAAAGAGGGGCAGAGGTGGTTTCCAATAGTGGAAAGAGTTTGCAACACAGACGCAACTGGCAAAACAGAAATGGAAGTGCGATGTAAAGTGATTCATCATTACATCTTTCTCTGGGCCCACAGTTATGCTGAACTCATTACAATGCCTTATGATTGTTAAATTTATGGTACAGTCACAATGAGGGACAGTACAGATTGTTCCTTTATGATTTAACCGCCACAGACCTGCAGTGAAATAATAACAAAATACATGGAAACTCCAGACCTCCGCAATATTATGATGAACTAAAACCCTTCCTGAAATGGGGTGTCGGAGTAATATCATCAACAACAGAGTGGGTTGGTTAGATGGCACGTATTGTAGTATTGTTCCCCTGTGGTATTTCAGCTCAGGAAGTTTAGAACAGAGCTGCAGAGCAACAGTCATACGTGGCTCAACCAGCGGCAAGGCACAGAAACTGGCAGAGATAAAAACCGCTTTAACCTGAGCTCAGTGCTTTCTTCTCCTTCCTCTTAGCCTGGTGGCAGTGACCTCTAGAGAAATTGGACTTAGTTGCCTGAAAACTAAGTGTCCACTAACTAACAATTGTTCATTATGAGTTTTGCTAATGTCTGTAAAAAGAACGTGGCTGCATGAAAAATAATGAACTTGAGCCTAAAACAGAAATGACAGCATTTGTTCCCCCACCCGTGTCGACTGAAGAAATTAACTGGCTAGCACTACTGAAATTTTAGAGCATCGCTAGACACAATCTCAAATGTTGCTGTGACAACATCATCTATCCAAAACTAATTTAATCCAGTAATCCGAAGCATATTCAGTGTTTGGGATAAGAGTTAAATTTTAAAGCGAGTTACCAAACTATTACTTGTCTTTTGGTTCCATTTTAACTTGCAGACAATGTTCATCTACTTTAAGTCTCCATGTGCGAACATGTTGTTTGGTTAAGCTCTTCATGTGTTTATTCAAAACCAAATAAATAAAGAGGGGGACACATCAAACTGAATGGACTCGCCAACATGACCGCAACAGTTTGATAAATAGATAAGCTACTTTTCCAAGTTTACCATAGATTTCAGTTTTACTAAAATGCTTATGCAAAGCTGAGACAAACACTGCACTATTATAAACAAAACCGTGCACGGTGTGTATATTCTCATACCAAGCTCTAACTAGAACTACAAGTGCAAGGGATGCAGGTGCTGCAACATCACCACCGCCATATTTTATTTAAGCAAAAGTTCAACTGTAATGGCTCGTAAATAATATATACTGAAGCATATAGTAGCAGTATGGAACGTGAGTGAATATGAAACAAAGCATTAGACAGTTGGCCAAAGAATGAAAAGGCAAACTGTACACAGCTTTAACTCAGGTATGTTTCCACAGATCAGAGCAAATTTATCTTGTAGTGGCACAGAAAATTATTCACGCTTTTCTACCTGAAAACCTGCGTAACTCAGCTTCAAGCTGTTCAGCCAGACTTCTGAAGAAAACCAGTTGTAACTTCCTGCTCACCAGTTTCTTTTAAAAGGCTACTCATGACCTATAAGGCTTTCCATGGCCCGATGCCAGAGTACAGCAATGAACTCTTAATTCCTTACTATCCAAAAAAAAGCCTCTTAGATCTGCTGGGCTAGTTCTGCTAGCCGTTCCAGAGTCCACATTAAGGTCAAAGGGTGACACAGTGTTTGCTGTACTGGCACCTCCACTTTAATGCAGTCTTCCAGTTAGTTTTCAATCTTACACACAGTTTTTAAACACACTTGCCTTCTTGTTTGACAACAAGTTTTCTGTTTTCACAATACACCCATAATTTTTAGTTTATCTTTTTTTACTTATTATTCTGCCTTTTGGATGTTTTGTAAAGTTATTTTATATGCTTAATTGTGTACTTGCATTCTGCTCGTTTTTTTATTTTATTGATGGTTGTTTCTTACCGCTATGCTGCCTATGGAAAGCACTTTGTGTTTGCAGCTTAGAAAAGTGCTGTACAAATGAAGGAGCTGGCTGTTCCCTCATTTCCCAAGAGGTCGCCACAGCGGATGGATCTGCATGTTAGCACAGATTTTCTGCCAGATGCCCTTTCCAACACAACCCTCCCATCTCTCCGGGTTTGGGACCGGTGCTAGTAATACACTAACTCATGCCTTCCCAAGACTGGGTTTGTGTCTCCTCATAGTCTCGAACGGGGGGATCTTTCAAGTGTAAATACATTTTCTTCATTTTGAAAGTCTGCCACCAATTTAACATGATCCAACCTATCAGTATCAACAGTAAAATCTAGCTGCGAACATTCCATTTTTTGATTCCACAACAGCCATCATGGGCAAACGCAAGGAAAAACAAAAATGTCAGCAGTCATCAGATAGATTCATTTCTCGATAGTATGTGAAATGCCTCAAAAATAACCTTAAGAAGAAACTGGAGAGGACCATCCATGAGCAAATCTAACACTAAAAAACCCCAAATAAATAAATAAATTGCATACAATACACCCATTTGTTTTTATAGCCCTCAGTACAGCCTGCCTGCTGTAGCACTTAAGTCTTCCTGTCTCAAGCCAGACAAATCATTCAGGAGGATCTACAAATCATTACTAGTCCACAGATGTACATGTGATCTATATTACGGAGCCAAGGGCCCAAGGTTGTTTTTTTTTTTGTTTTAAATAATACACTGTGACATGTCTGACTGAGTATTAATTCATGGAAAGCAGGCAATCCTGTCAGCATCAAACAGATTAGACTATAACAGTCGCAAAGATCATTACAGACAAATACTGTCAGTAAACTAACAACACACATGTGTACAATTCATGTACACATTATTAAATCCACTTAGTAATCATGCCTGGCAAAACTCAACCTTTTGTTAGTTCTTTTTTTTTTTTTCCTTCAAAGTTTAGACACAGCATTTTGGTGAGCAGTTTCCTTACTAGTATCTCTCCATTTATTAACCCAAACTCCCACTTGCTGTCGTCTTATATCGTTACCATTTCCACTTCTTGCAGGATGGCACATTGTGATCTTACTGACTCTGAGGGAGTGTAGCAACAATTTCCTATATGTGTGAAGCCAATTTGTCTTATTGTGGACTGAACAACACCCAGATCTTTAGAAACATTTTTAGCCTTTTTCAGCTTTGTGAATCTTTTCTACAATCCTATGAAAGTGCTTCACAAGAACTGCACACCTTCCATGGCTTTATTTATAGGAAAGGACACCTCTAGCATAACTGGCACTTCCAATCTCGTTAATTAGAACACCTAACTCCATGTAGCTTTTAGAGAAGCTCTTAAAACAAAAGTTCACTTATTCTTCCTCAGTCTGCACTCCCAGTTATTACCAAACGTGCGCAATAAAGAGATAAAAAGTGCGCTGGTATGTGTATTTTTAGTTTATTCAGACTGGCTCTGTCTAGATTTGTGACATAGATAAAGATCAGACCAGATTTTATGACTAACTCGCGTAGAAATCACAGTTACTCAAAATGTGTCATAGGTGTTTCTTGGAAATCTGTAGTTTTGAAGAGTACCTGAACACTCAGGGACTCAAATCTGTGGTCACCCCAAGCGGACATAGCTTCATTTGATGGATTACACTCACAGGACACTAAACCAATTTATCCCACTGCGCAATCGGAAACAAAGAGCCATGAGTGAGGCCAAAAAATATGCGTTGTAAAAGACTTGCGTGAGGTGTTAAAAACTAAGGCAAGTGTTTGTCATAATATGAAATATTATAAGGATTTATTAATAAGGATTTGCTTTCTCAGAAACAAATGAAAAAAAAATAGTTTTAAAAACAAAATGAAAATGTAAATTACTATAAAACCCTGCTAACAGTAAGGTCTAGGCTTAGGAGCGTTATTTAACTGTAGCAGGTCACGAAATTTGATATAATTTCCTTTTTTTGTTTTAAACATTTCAGCATTTCCAGGCGGGTTAGAACAGTAAAATCGGTTTCATGTCTCAGAGAAAACTCACATTTAATACACAAGCCTATAATAGTTTCTTTGTATGTAGTTGGAAAGGCGAGGCATCAAGTAATAACGGGGTCTGTAGTACGAGGAAAAAAAAGTTTAGGCGCCGCTGCTCTCGAGCAGGCTGTCTCTCTATCGCTGACCGCTCGTGCAGTGATAATCTGAGAAGGCTCGCGCAGGCTCGCGCGGGCTGTGAAATATTACAGTGGGATTAGTGACAGTTTAAAAAGCAAACTCCAGCTCACCTGCGAGATGTCATAGCAGTCTCTGAAAGCTGTCAAGTGCCCTCAAACGTTCCCCTTCTGGCTCCGCGGAGTTGTTATGAACACTGAGAGGATCTGTTGAACCTGCGTGCTGGGCTACACATAACTACCGACACGCCTTCCGGTTTTTACCTTCAAAACAAAGGCCTAATTTAAGGGAGGGGGCGTAAAAGATAAACCCGGAGCGGATTCATTTTTGTCAGCCTCTTGAATGAATATTACTTTTGAATTGTAATTTTTTTTTCGTCTTAAAAAAACTGAGATTTCAAGCTTCAACTTCTCTTGTTTAAAAAAAAAATCAATTTATTTATTTATTTAATTATTCTACAAACTAATTCCGACAATAGTTTGTAGGTGTTTCTTTTGGGGGAGTAGATGTAGAAAGCTGTGTAAATGTGGTGCACACCAAACTTCACACTTTTCTCGCCTGACAAACTCCAACTTGATGTCATTTCAAGATCTTTTAGCCCCAGATTACAGTCTGGAGCTTATAACCAAAATTAGATCGTTAAATCCTCACTTCTGATTGGCTGAAACCGTGTGCGAGTTAAAAAACACCTAAAAGTTGCACACCTGTTGCTACTTAACTAAAAGCAAGCGGCGTGTTTGCTGCTGTCCGCGGTCATTTCTGTGTCTCCATAGCTGCTTGTGCTAACTGTTAATGTTTAATATAATTATCAGTAGGAGGAGAGTGAAGCTGTAAAGTAACAATATAAAACGGAATTTTTTTAAACCAAGTTATTAGTAATCAACCTATTTTCTCTGCTCAACTGTAAAGCTCAGCTACTGTCTTCAAAGATAAAGCTTATCTATTTGTTTAGCATTAACATACAGATATACACACATACATAAAGAATGGCAGTGCTGGTGGTGCAGGAGTGGAGTAGGCACTGAGGCAGAGCAGCATTGACGTCACCAGCCTGTGGTTATCAGTGGAGGTTAATCTACTAGGGATGGATGGGCTTATGCAATTGTCTGTGAGCCCACAGGCTTCGCATGTATGGATTTGCTTTTCCACTGTTTGACCCAGTGTTCTGCTGCAGCCTGCAGACAAACAGAGATGATAGAGTGGGAATTTCTCCTCTCTCTGGAATTTCTAGTAGATGTCTCTCTCTCTTCTCTGCCAGGTGCAGTGTGCTTCAGGCTGTATGAATGGGTTTGAACGCAGTTTATTGTTTAGGTGCGGTGATCAGTTAAAAATTATCCCGCCGCATGATGGGGAGGACATTACCTCCTGATCGATACCTTGGTGGAAATTGATGAAGACGCTGAGAAATAACTTGTTTTAGTGTTAAAAGTGAGCGAGAGTAACTTGAAAAACAAAGTCATTAGCATTTATTGGCTGGGATGCCCTTTGTATATTTTGTGCTGCACCTCCAGGCGCGTATTTTAGTAGACAAGTGGTAGAAATTGACTTTGGCTTCTGCATGTGTTGGAGAACACGATCATTCAGGCTTTAGAGTTTGTGTGTGATTTTTGTTGGGAGGTATTACAAATAGCTGCACTCATTCAGTTTTTATCACCCTGCAGACCCAGTGTCCTGTTGAATCTAGAGGGGGGTGTAAATGGACCTGAGAATACAAAGCCCAGTTTCCCTCGGGGCCTGGAAACCAGGATGTCCCCTCTACCCTGAGGCGGCTGCTTCTATATGCTAATGACCTTTGACCCCCATTTTTGCCTTGAGACTTGCAAATCTGCCTGCACAAAGATTGGAAGAAGTCTGGAAAGGCAAACAAAGAGGTCTTACACGGAGAGTGATGCAACTGGACAGCTGGAGCCCAGTCAGAGATAAAGAACTTTTATTACCATGTAGACATTAAAAAACAAAACAAAACAGAAAAACACAAACAAAACTGTAACCTTGGTGGTGGGAAGCCTTTTACACAGAGGGAAGAAGTGTTCGACTATGTCCCAAAACACAAATTTAGTCAGGATTTTTCAAAGAACAGCCTCTTCCGTCATGCCATGGTGTTTGGCTTAGGTATGATCTGATGAAATGCGTTCCACTCTGACCTTTGAACAAACTGCACTCCCCAACATGTGCTTAAAAAAAAAAAATCTGAAAATCCTCTGTCTACCTCCAAAGCTCTTGCTAAACTCGGCTCTTCTCAGAGCCACTCGGTTTCTCAACACTTTCATCAAAATGAGCTTCCTCCATCTCCTAGTTTCAGTGAATCCGTCTCCCTGGAAAGGTTTGAGCCGGAACTGTCCACGCCCCGCTCACTCCTCCATGAGCCACCCGGGATCATCATTTAATTCCTTGTGTACATGTTCTGTTTTGTTTTGATTTAATTCATGGAAAGAAAAAAAAAACCCTTTAATCAAACTACTTGCAGTTATTAACTCGAAAATGATCTTTCCCTCAGTAGGATCCCTCACTGGGCAAAACTATTTCATCCACAGCATTTCATATAGTTTTAATTAACACAAGATGCGGTGTCTTTCTCTGTCATTAGCGAGGAATAAATTAAACTCATTAAATCTCGAGCTTAATGAAAATGCTCGAGACAGATTTGGGATGCGCTGAATGATGTATGAAGCTGTGCAGCAGCTACTTTTTGTTCTTTTTGAATCCGGGACTTTCAATTAGCAGCAGGCCACCGCAGACTGCTGTTTGATGAGTTGAATTATAAGAAGTAAATATCACTGTTGCCAAAAAACGTTGTTTATAGACGTGTTTACGAGCGTGTTTCTGTTTTAATTGCTCTTAAAAACTGCTTGGCTTTGGATATTTTGAATGTGAGCAGAAGCCTCTTGTTAGCACAGAGCTGTGATTACCTCAGTCTGCGGAGGAAGACTAATGATCCTGAGATATTCAAGGTTTCCACTAAACTGCACTTAAAATATTGGCATTTTAAAACTGACCTGTATGTGGAAATACCACCAGCAGCCTGAACCACTGATAAAGGCAGGATGGATCCATGCTTTCATGTTGTTTACACTAAATTCTGACCCCAGTCATCCAACCACCCAATATTTTTCCAGTCTTCAACTGTCCAATGTTTTAGAGCCCATTTGAATTGTATCCTCAGTTTCCTGTTCTTAGCTGACAGGAGCGACACACGCTGTGGTCCATCTGGTCCCACGTGCTGTGTGTTCAGAGATGGTCTGGTAGTAAAGAGTGGTTACAACCTGAGTTACTCTTGCTTTCCTGTCAGTTCAGTCTTGTTCCCTCTCCTCTGACCATCAATACAGCATTTTTGCCCATAGAAATGCTGCTCAGTAGATATTTTACTTTTTTGGACAATTCTCTGTAAACCCCAGAGATGGTCATGTGGGGAAGACCCAGTAGATCAGCAGTTACTGAAATACTCAGACCAGACAGGCTGGTCTGAGTATTGTAGTCATGGAACAACAATGCTGCAGTCAAAGTCACTTAAATAGCCTTTCTCCCTCATTTTGATGCTCAGTTTGAACTCCAGCAGCAGCATGTCTACATACCTAAATGCAGTGGGTTTTGGCCACGTGATTGGATGGTTAAAATATTTGTGTTAGCATCCAGTTGAATACCTAATGGGAACGACTGTTTTGCTAAAACGATGATGAGTTGGTTTTTGCTGAGGGCACTTGTTCAGGTAACACCAATTCTTAGAATATTCAAGTCCCCCTGTATATATATTTAAAACATCCTAGTTGTTCACATAGATCAGCAGCGCATCGTCTCGTCACGTGAAAATATGTGAGCTTTAAAGCCAAGTCTGCAGTGACCAACTCAGCCACAGACTCAAAAGGCGACACTAACATCTGCTAAGGAGCACTGCTTGTGGTAGGCGAGGAACTGGCACAAATCTCTTTAGTGATGACAACTTTGATTTAGTGTGTTCAGATAGGAAATGGTGTCAGTTGGTTTGAGTTGGGGTGACCTCTTACACAGCTACATGACAAGGTGTTTATTACAAGCTCCTTCACCCACGCACGCTTCCTTTTCTGCCATCAGTTTGAAGTAATCCAACAAATTTGTCCACTGCTACCTGAGTAAAACAATTCATTAAAGCTGTCGACGCTGGGATAATGAAATAACTAGTCCAAAGTTCTGATCCATACCTAATTGGGAATCTCTGGAAGATCAGTGACTCTATTCTGTTGAAGAGAACAAAATCAAACCAGGGAAATGTGAGACATTGGTAAGGTCCCAAAAGCACAGATGTGCTAAAATCATTCCAAGAAAATGGTCTCTATACTTCCTAGCAGTTGAAAGTTGTAACCATTAATATTTCAGTTTCCAAGCTGCTTTTTTCCTGCTAAAATTGTACTTTCTGGAATGAATCATTCAAATGTTGAGTGCTATAGCCACAACTGGGCCTAGTAGTCCCCTAATGTTTGAGCTATGAAAGTCACCAATGAGCAAAAAAAAAATAAATCAAGTAAATATGAATAATTCTCTAACTTTGATCTCTCCTCTATTATCTCATATTAGAATTGAAATATGCAGGGTGGCAGCTGTAAGCTGAAGTTCTGACCTGTAATCAGTAATCAAAAAAAATACCGAGCTTTGATGCAGCACAAATGAGGACAAAATGAAGATGACAGACAAGATGAGACTCCATTTGGTTGACGGTTTATTTCATGGTGGTAGGAACACAAGACAAAGGTCATAAAGTTAGTAATGTTCAGGTCATGCCACTCTTATCGGTGCACTGCCCTTTGACGAGGTTTGCGCAGTCAGACAGTAGTTTACAGAGGCCAGACATGGAGGGTAATCCACATGTAGACATAAATAAGGAACAGAAAATAGATTCAAAAATCAGTAAATAGAAGATTTTTTTTGTAAAAAGCCAGATGGGATATTTGCGTAAGCCCTCTGGGATATTTTTTTCATATGAGTATGAGCATTATTACTAATATAGTCATTATTATTATTATTATTTTGTATTACTCATTTACATTATCAGAATGAGGCTAATACACTGGCTAAAGTAACAGAACAGTTACATGGATAACGTCTTCGTCACCTGCTCGCAGTTCAAGATGACTGGTTTTTAAGGCAATTCATAGTTTCCATCCAAACCATACATGGACTGCAATTGTCTTTTTTTTTGTTTTTGTTCTCGAGTCCAAGTGGTTCCACCTGAAGTGGTCAAACTCCAAGAAGAGTGTAATAAAATAAGACCAGTTTAAGCTTTGAGAGAGTGACTGCTGGAATTTTAAAAGCATCTTGGGACACTAGAAGAGGGATTTCTGCCCTGGTGCGGACGCCCAAAGAAACAAGCGCACACAATCAGCTTCAGGGCTATTCCTCCCCCATTTACAGAAGTATAGAGCATCGTGTGGGTGAACAGACAAAAGTCAGACATGGCTCCAGTGTATAGTACTAAAAACATAAACCTCCACAGATCACACGTTTTTGCTAAATTTACACTTAAAAATTGCAGGGCTGTACAAAAACAGGTTGCTTGATGACTTTTAAGGAGGGAAAGATAATTAGGAACCTAAGAGAGAAAAGGAAACGAACAAACAAAAAAGTACAAGACCATTTGATACTCAACCACGAACAGGCATGATTTAGTCTCAGAATATTGCCAAGGTTCTCATATCAAAACAAGTGTCTTTCAGTCATTCATCGAAGCTTATTGTGGTTCAGCAAAGACGACTCCACGTTGCAACAGTTCACTGAATTGTACAGGATTCGCACTAGTTAAACAAACCCATGCGTTACTAGGTTAGATCGCAAGTACTGAAGGATTATGTATGTTTTCCCAGTTTTTTGCGGCTGCTATGGCTTCAAAGGGTCACAATAGCGTCACAGTCTCTCTCTTTTTCTCTCTCTTTCTTTCTTTCACTCAACAGCCGAAAGAAGAAAAAAAAAAGATTCCTCCAGGAATGTTTCTGGGTGAAATACAAAAACATGAATTTAAGTCTCAGGTAGAGTTTTTTTTTCTCTTTTTTTTGTGAAGATTTTTTTCTCTTTGTGTTGACTGACTGCTGTTTGACAGGACATTCCCAAGAGAAGTGGCTCTCGTGATAAGATCTCCCCTTGCCTCCTTTCTGTCTGTCCTTTTCTTCAGTCTTTGCTTTCAGCACCTCCTTAAGGTCAGATATGGTAATAACTCTTCCCTTAGACACCATTAAAGGCCCTGCAAAAACTAACTGCTCCCGAGAATAATACAGAAATATATATCTATCAAAAACAAAACAAAAAACAAAAAAAATGAGGAATGACCAGACTTTAAAGATATCTGTGAAGCCTGTACTTTCTGAAATCACTGAGAAGTGAAAATAAAAGAAGAAAAAGGAACCTCGATTAGTTTAAAACAAGAACAAAAAACGCCCCCCTCCCCCGACTCCCAGTTATTCAAAATAGATTTTTTTTCTTGGACTCAAACAAACAAACAAAAAAACCCCAGATTTTTCAAACCAACACTGCAGAAGTGCATGCATTTATAGTGGTCATCATTAGTTCATCTGCTGATTGTAGAACAGAACGCACAATAGTACATGAGAAGCACAATTTCTCCAACGAGAACCCATCTTACATATTCACAGTCTCAGGTATTATTTATATACTCTATATTTATAACATCTATCCATGTCTGTGATTCATGTCTTGACTTATGACTAATAATATGCAAGTCATTGTTGAACGCAGCGCTCTCTCTCTCTCTCCGTCACATCGGGTTGCGGTGTTAGTGAGTCATATTTCAAAACTAAAGGCTTGGATGGGATTCAGATCGAGTGGAGAGTTTTTTTTTCTTTTTTTCCTCTTTTCAGGGTGCTGTGAGATGGGGTTGATCGAGTGCTTATGACTGTGTACTTTCTCACTGTAGCAGCTTGACTGATTTCTGAAAAGTCCCATTAGGAAAATACAGTGGACTGAATACCAGGGCTGAATACAGAGTTTCTTGACTGTAGTCGGCAGCTGGCTGCAGCATCGAAGAAACGCACGCACCGGCTACAGCATCCATCTCTCGTGAGGGAATGTGTGTCTATCAAAGATGTATAGGCCATGCTTGGGGAATGTGGAACGGCAGATATGGCACCGAGACAAGGCAGTAACCGGAGATCATCAGCAGGGTCCACCGTGTTCAAGTAATGGATGAGAATAACAAATAATAAAAAACAAAAAACTGGTAGGGCTGTTTTTTTTTTTTAAAGATTCTTTTAAAACATCAAACGTGACATGGATTTAATATCTGTTGTTTTCACAGAGATGCCTTCTTTTTGGAAAAAAAAAAAATGAAGGGCCTTGAAAGAAAAGGAATTTTTTACTGTGAACGGAGGTGCGGATAAGAGCAAAATATATAAAACAAAAATGAAAACAACATATTCATTTTCTTTCCATATAAAAAGCAATGAGAAGTATACAAAAATAGAAAATAATTACAGCAGGAGACATGGGCGCTATAGAGGGTGCGGGTGGGAGGGTTTCTTTTTCTTTTTCATTGCTTGCGATATTTCTGTCTCTGCTGGAGTTATTTGGCGGCGGAACAGTGTAATATTCTGGGGCTGTTTAAGGCGTCCTCCACCAGGTGGAGATCCACCCCGTCCACCACCACGTCCTTGATGCAGCCAACGAAACCCGTGCTGTAGGCCTTGGGCAACCGGCGGGCAACCGGCAGCTCCTCCAGACCACCTGAGGAGGGACAGGAGACGAGGTTACTTTGACTGTGAGTCACTTAAAGGGTTATTTCAGTCAAATCAGCCAGCAGTTCCTTTTTGACTTTAAGCTTTTGTTTTTTTCACCAGCAGAAAAATACTTTGCACAACTAGTCAACTGATCTTAAAAATCAGTGTAGTGCCCCTTTAAAGATCAAACAGCGGGATAAGGGTTCGGCTTTTGCATCCATCAAATAGCCAACCTTTGAAATATTTTGGTACAAACTACAAAAGCAGCTACATGGATTTGTCAGGTTGTATTACAGCCTTTGATATTTTTCGCTATGACACCAGCTGATGGACATGACAGGATGACAGTGTATTTGTCAGACTGCCGTGATCAAAGTGAGAAGGAGCCTAGCACGGCAGTCACACAAAACTGAAGACAGACAGAGAACGAGAATGTTCTTTTAATTTGACACGGTGTATAAAGTACAAAACACTACAAAAGAAAGGTGGTGATGGAGTATAAAGTGATGAATGCTTAACATCCTCATTATTTTTAATTTGTTTCCATCTTTGGTGCTAAGCGCTCACTGCCGTGCTGTAAACTCCCCGTGTATCACATGTCCATCACCTAGTCTTCTCAGCCCTCTGGCAGCCTTTGTTTGTATAGAAGTCTGATTTCTTATAGGTGCTGCTCTTTGCTGCTCATAACTGAGTTGGCCCTGAGGTACAAAACACAACAGCATCCTGAAAGCACAAGAAAACTGAAAACAAAACATTTCAGAAATGGTCACTTTTTTTGTTTTTTTTATGTTGTTGTGTTTTTCGAACTCTGGGCCACCACTTGTATACAGCTGCTAACTACCCACTTCTTCTCGTATTTATTTCAAAGAAACCAAAATCATTCTTTTCCTCTGTGGCTCAAACCCCCCAAAACTGAGCGGATGGTTTGCAGCAAGTTTACAGATATTAAAGGTAGAGTCTGATCTATTGAACATTTGTGGACTATGCTCAAAAGCTGAGTCTGTGCCAGGAAACCAACCAGTTTGCAAACTCCTTTGACTACAATGACCTGGATGACTGAGAACCTTCACAGACATACTGCCTCCACTGGCTCGCCTTCTTCCCATAGTGCATCCTGGTGCCAGGTGTTCACCAGGTAAGTGACACACACACCTGGCCATCCATCTGATGTAAAAGAGAACATGATTCATCAGACCAGTCCACCTTCTTCCATTGCTCATATGCCCATTTTTGGTGCTTTCAGTGGTGACTCGTCTGCAGATATGCAGCCCCATAGACAATAAACTGTGATGCTCTGTCTATTCTGACACTTTTCTATCATAAAAACTTTTTTGGCAATTTAAGCTATCGTTGCTCATCTGTTGGACCAGACCAGCCTTCACTCCCTGCATACATCACTAACTCTTGGCTGCCCATGACAATATCACTGGGTTACCACTCTTCCGTCCTTGGACCACTTTTAATAGATACTGACCACTGCAAGCGGGAACACCTCACAAGGGCCGCAGATCTGGAGATGCTCTGATCCAGTCATCTTTAGCAAACTCTCTCAAATCATTACGGGTGTAATTCTTCCAGTTCTCCTCATTTCTGGGTGCCTGCTCAGCTTCCTCTTTTGATGGTGTTTTGAGCAAACATAAAGTAGTCATTAGTGTCTTTCTCACTAAGACAGTGTGAAACATCTTTATTCAGAATTACCTTGAATCTGTTCTTAGGGGAAGAGAGACCAAACCTTCATTTTCCATGCCTTACCTATTTAGCCCTCTTTTCTGTTTCCCTCTTTGGTATCTCCAGGGTCAGAACCCTCCTGCATCCCTTTTTCTTCTTTACTTGATGCCCGTGCAACTCATTTCACCCCCGCACCTTCATCTCTTCCATGTTTTGTGAGGCCGAGAGTTCACATTCCCGCTGAGCTCTTTACATCCCCTGTCCCTGCCCACATTAATCGGATTGTGTGCCTCCGAATCAGGAGTCGACAGGGCTAATTTCATGCGAGTTACAGATGAATTAATGATGAACAGCGAAAAGGGGATTTAAAAAGGGAGAAGGGCTCTCGATGGGAGGGCTACGTGAGGATTATATATTCTTGCTGCAGGGCTCGCTCAGCACCTGTTCCACTGCGCTGCCTCCCCATGCGTGTTTGTGTACGTGTACCTGAGCGCACGAGCACACCTCTTACATGCGGCGAGACTCTTTAAATGTCACTCGGGCTGCTTCTCCTCACAGACCTGCGTCTTTTTTTCGCTGTGCACTGTGCATTTTAAAGAACAGTCTGACTTTATTTTGCTGCCCGTCTTCAGTGTTATTTCCTCAGAATGTTCAATCCAGCGGTGCTGTGTGTGTTCTTTCAAAAACGATTTCTCTGAGCCAAGTTCAGCCTAAATTGAACTCGAGGTAGATAACGGGCCGACTTTGGTCATTTTCAATTCAGGAGAGTAGACAACTTTGGAGTTAGTCAGATAGCCTTTCATTTCTCAACTCAATACCTGAATAGGCTTGGACATTTTTTTTTTGCCTAAACTGCAATCTTTTTTTTTCACCTGCCAGAAGCTTTGCTTATCCTCTGCAACGGCATTGACTTCATTGCTCATTTTTTGGCAGCCCAACCAGTGGCTAGGATGAAAAAGCACTATTTTGCACAATTACAAGCATTGCCATGCTTTATGTATGGCATAGGTAGACACATTTTCAAGTCTGAATTAAGAGTTTCACTTTTTTCCTGCATGTGTGGCCACCTACCCAGCCAGAGTGCTCCATCTGTGTCCAGCTGTGTTGATGCCAGAGGTGATGACCCTGTCACCGGTGCCTCGTTGCCAACCTGTAGAGAGCCATCTCGAAGTGCTCTGAAGAGGAGAAAGACAAAAGGAGAAGGGCACTGGAAGTGAGTACGTGTGTGTCACAGTGAATAGCTTTAAATTGCAGTTTCGTTTAGTTTGAGGCATCAAGACTCTATTGCTCGACTGCCAGTATACTAAGCACTCACATAACTGCCTTTGCCAAGCAGTGTTCTAAATGTGCCTGTCTACCAGCTAACAGATGCCGTTAGAGCACCATTTATTTGAGGTGGCTCCATGTGGCGCATTAGCACACACTTAAGAATTGTGAAGACAGAGCTGATTTGAACCCCGCTAAAGTGGGCTTCCAGCAGAGAGAGTGTCATTAGAGGCAAGCCACAAACACAGCTAGCTATGCAGCTTTGTGAGTCGTATGCCACATGCTGCGATTTACACCATCATTACCATCGAAATGATGTCATCTTCTCATGCGGTCTCCCTGTTAGTCCGGGATGAGATTTGGCCTAGTTCCTGTTTGAAATGGATGGAGCAGCTTTTCAGGGATCGATTATTCCCGCCTTACGTGATGAAAGCGAACGAGTTATCCCCCCACGTGACCAGTCGCCATGATGCCGAACGTAAATGCTCACCAACGATAATGCAGGGGTCGCAAGGAAGGTGTTGAGTTTGGCAATTAATTTATTTTTAATGATGAAATCCATTAAAGTGACATCACCATGGGACAGAAAAGTTCGACACACTTTGTGTTTTTTTTTTTCTTCTATCCATTGTTCATTTACTAAATGTTACTGTCTCTAATTCAAGTGTTATTTATTGTTCGTGCACATGCGCCTACAGTCACTGGCCAATTCATTAGGTACACATTTTCAACTACTTGTTAACACAAATATCTAGTCATACATGTCATCCTAGCTTTGGGACACGGCCTAGACGACCTCCTGCAGTTCAAGCTGTGCATCAGAATGAGGAAGAAAGGTGATTTAAGTGACTTTTAACATGGCGTGGTTGTTGGTATTTCAGAAATCTACTAGGATATACCCACACAGCAATCTCTTACTGATTCTGTGACACGAAGAAATTATTTAGTTCTGAAGGCAAAATGGGGTCCAATCCAGTGCCAGCAAGTGTAACTAATAAGTTCAATTCAAATTTTATGTATATAGCACCAAATCATAACAACAGTTCCCTCAATACACTTTATATTGTAAGGTAAAGACAGTTTAAGAATACAGAGAAAAGCCCAACAATCTGATGACTCCCTCTGAGTAAGTGCTTTGGCAACAGTGGTGAGGGAAAACTCCCTTTTAACAGGAAGAACCCTCTGGCAGAACGTGGGAGGAAGACAGGAAAGTGAGTGTCGGTGAGTGTATATGCACCTGCTACATGTTTGTATAGACAAGGCTCAACTGTATCAACAACTGTTTATGATGTGACTGACTAGTTTTGTGGTAAGTACAACGTCATCTGTCCTGACAAACTGATCAAATAAATTCTGTTGTTAAAGCTATCCTCTTCCAGCTGAGGGCCCTTGCGAAAATTAAGAAAGTTTTGTCATCTGCTGACTTTGAGAAAGTAACTCATGCATTTCTTTCATCCAGGCTTGACAACTGGAAAAGTCTTCCAGTAGTCAAGCCTGGATTTTCAAAAAAACCTGAAGGGCATTTGTTTTTGCACTTTGCACTTTTTGCACTTGAGACCCATGTTTGGTAGTTTTCACTAAGCTTATGCATTAAAGTGCATCAGGCTCCACCTCCGGGTAGCAACACATATGCAACAGGTTTATACTTCATAGTTGGCTGCATGGATTAGTGCAAGTTTGCACAATCTAAGGTCTCAAGCATTAAATCTGTTAATGATTGATTTCACACATTTTGTAATCTCTGAGTTACAAAAATGTCCCTGAGGTCCACTAATGTGTGACAAAACGTGAAACTCCATGAATGATGAGACTTTCTTTTTAGATTAACATCACATGCATTTTCTGACTGTTTTGAAGCTTTTGAGTTTACATAAAACAAGGGGAATACCACAGTTCTGCATATATGATATGTCTAGTGAGCCAAGTCTTTGCAGAGGCAAAGTCATTTTCACTTCTCTGGCGAGGCAAAGGTTCCAGGGTTTGAAAGTCCCAGTTGTTAAGATTATAGCAATTTAAGCATGTGGTATGCCTACAGCTGTCCTGAGAGGTCAACAACAGTTCAAATGCTCACAGTATGCTTGGACCTTCATCTTCGCTGCTTGCAGCTATATTAATGTTATTCATACTGTCTTTCTATTCTTTTAAATCAAGCATTCTCGCAAGTCATCTACAGAGCAAAATACAGTGATGTGTATGAAGGGGAAATACACATACAAATACGCATTCACTTTTCTTATTTATTCATTTATTTACTTATTTCCTGCCTATGCGTGTGTGTGTGTAGATATTGCAGGATGTTCTTCCTTTTTGAACATTTATTACCGTGTCAAAGCAATTTGATGCATAATATCATCCTCGTGCATGACCAGGCATGAAAATAACGTTAATCTGGAACTAATCAGAGTCATCTCAGTGTGAGGGATCGCTGTGTAGCCGAGGATTCTTGCAGGAGATCACAGTGTGCAGCAACACAAACACAATATGGATTAATTCTAATCCTGGTCTAAACGTAAAAGCTTCCATCACTGATCCCCTGTTACCTATCGTCTCCCGTCTTACCTGCTGGCCTTGATGCGTATCCAGCTGTTGGTGTCAACACGCACAGTAGAGCGCAGCACCACGGGTTTGGAGCCCAGGTCATAGGTCATTTGGACATGTCCATCTACGATTGCTAGGGCAATGTAGTCTGAGCGCTCCACGCCCTTTCCGCTCCACAGCACCAGACCCTGGGTCGTGTCAGTCCGGATGCTCAGTTCAAATTTGTTCACCAGCAGAGCCTTCTCGCTAGAAGGAGAGAAAATACATGTCCATTTATTTGTCTGCTACATCAGAAAGGAGTTCCAATCTTTGACATACCTATGGATATTGCATATAGGAAGCAAGGGTCCTGTGCAAAGGCGCATTACCTGTGATGACATCTGGTTCTATTTGCTTACATATTTAGGAAGAAAACTTTGTAGCTTTAACTCTGCAATCACATGCTAACAGAGTTACAGGGATTTTGAAAGAGAATCAGGATGCTGGGTGAGTAGCAGGGGGCTGTTTTGCTATTAGCTTTTCTACATCCTACTGAGCCTGAACTGCACTGCTGCCTACTGCTTCCTTTGTTGCTTTGTGCATTGCTCTGTGTGTGTGTTGTTTAGGCAGCTGTTTGATCTCCCGTCTCTTGACTGCTACAGCTGCCAGGGTGATTTGGATGCAGAGACTAGGAGACTTCCCTTCTATCCTTAAGAGGCACTGTAAGCCACTGTCACCGCTGCGTGAGTAAAGTACACAGAGCAATGTGCCTCTGCTGAATTCGTGCACAGACAGACACCACCGCACATCCATGTCTGCATACAAACGCACTAAAAAAGGTCCTCCGTGAGTCCACCAGAGATACAGTAGACATCCAGGCAATCATACCTCATCATTCAGTCTCTGCACATTTGTTTGCACATCAGCAAAATGGAACTACTGCCAACGTCTTTAAAGGGTATTTAAACACAAAGACAGAGACAAGGTGAGGACACGTACGACAAAGAACCAACAACACATGGATTCAATTAAAACAAAAAACAAACAAAAAAAACAACACCACAGACCTGGAGACAGATTAGACAAGACAAGACAGACGACAAGGCAAGGCAAGGGAGTCAGCACAGCAAACAGGGAAGCACATGGGAGTACAGACAGGACAGGAAATGGGAGGGAATAAAGAGAGAATGAGAATGGCAGCTCTCCTTAACCTCGAGGAGATTTTCTTCATTTTTTTTCCTGTTTATCTTCCATTAAATGATGTCTAAACAAAGCAGTAAGATGATATTTAACTTTGGAATAAAGGAAACTTTGACAGCTCATGCCAAAAATGATGCCAGTCGCCTCAGCAGAAGCAGAGAAAAAAAAAAGGATTTTCTTTTCCAAAAACATGCTTAGGTTACAAACATCGACCCCCTTGATTAACCAAAACTGCTGAGGTAAACAGGAACACACACGCCAAAAAAAATAAATAAATATTTTTTTCTCCAGAGAGAAAAAAACCTAACAAAAATACAGCTTAGTGAACCTTCTCCTGGCAAACCCTCAAAGAGCTTACAGGGCCCAATAAATCTCCACTGGAGCGGATTGTCAGTGATAAGGTCAAGGTTATTAAAAGTGCTGAATATATCATGAATAAAACAACGGCGGCGCACAGCGCTCTAGATCTCATATACACCACAGACTTCATAGATTTCTGCTGTGATGCTGTTTCTTTTTGGAAATGGAAGAGTTTTATCTTCTCCAATTTTTTGT
This sequence comes from Oreochromis niloticus, assembly GCF_001858045.2. NCBI lineage: Eukaryota > Metazoa > Chordata > Actinopteri > Cichliformes > Cichlidae > Oreochromis > Oreochromis niloticus. The sequence continues at coordinate 28,092,242 of NC_031984.2, forward strand.
TTTCAAAGCTGAAAAAGGCCTCTCAGGGTGTGGACCTCCATTTCAACTCTAGGTGGCAGTAGTGCTTAGAATAATAAAAAGCCATGTGGGAGGACAGCTATTGCAAAGAGACTGCAGCTCTGGATGGATTTGTGCTGTTATCAGAGCTCTTAACTTTTTCAGAATTTATTGAAGCATATGCAGAGGCTCTTTGCCTTTCGTATTGGTAACTCTATCTCAGTAATGGAAACAGTGTTGTCTCTGCGGAGGAGGATTTAGCCCTGTGAGAGGTCGACGAGGGGTTGTCTGGAGGGAAGGGGAGGAATGAAGAGGTGATACGCAAGCCGACAGCACCACATTTTTGATAGCTTTGAGAGACTCACCTCTGGTCGGATGGGTTCTCCAGAGACTCGGGACTTAAGGGAGCAGGGGGAGAAAGTCAACGGCATGCAGTGTAAGCGCAAGGGGCAACAAGGAGAAAGGGAGGGAGGGAGGAGGTCTAGTTTAGGCCTGGAGCTGCAAAAAGCATAACTTATCTGCTCTACTACAATATCGACCACGTCGAGTCGATAACAACTGTTGTGTGATCATAGGAAGAGTGTAGCTTAGCCTTGATAACACCACAACCATAAAAAGGTTCTCAAGGGAACCGCTGAGATTAAGATGGATGACTAACTCTCCAAAATGCCTTGGGATCAAGCATTTTTTTAAAAAGTGAAGCATCAAGATTAAGCACATTCATGGTCAGTGTCCACTGAGGTGCAGAGCCCGCTTTAAGTCAGCGTCCAATTATTGACCAGCTCCTTTATATTTATGGCTCTGCACGCTACAGTGCTGCGCCAATTACCTTCTGTCCAGAGATGAAAGCAGCGAATGAGAAAAATTGGGCAATTGTCCAAAAATGGGGTCAAGCACGTATCAGTTGAGAGTCATGGCCAGATATGATTTGTCTCTGAAATAATGGAGCTTGAGCGTAATCGACCTGAGCTTCCAGATATGGAGGAGGAGGAGTGATCAAAGGGGTGCTGTAAATAGGAACCAAAACATTAACCCGGGGTTAAAGTTTGACATTTTGGCCTTAGCGCCACTTAATGGCCGAGAAATATATTCATTCCTTTTACCAGATCAAATCCCACCCAATTGATTGTGCTCCTTTAGAGTGCTGCACCAAGAGCCTGGTATGCTTAGATTCACCCTCATTGTGGCTCTTAGTAAATGTGACATCCATTAAACTTTTGACAGTCTGGCTTCAAGGACCGCTGTCCCCTCCTGCTAAGTGAGATTGATGCCCATGGCTACACACTGAGGAGAGAGATCTCAATTGGAGGTCTAATCTACAAAGGGAGACAAATCTGTGATTAACATGTCACAGCCTTTCTGTACAGCCGACTCTGTAATTATTCACAATTACAGTTAGAGATCTGGCAAAAATGAAATGACAGAAGCCCTGGCATGGAGTGGAACTCTGGGCTGAATCCAGTCGGCTTAATTTGAGCCGAATTCTGCTTCAGCGCTTTGTGGGACTTTTTTAAAAAGAGGTTACTTACCGAGCTAATGAGCAGGAAGAAAAACCTTTAATAACTAAGGCATGACCGAGGGTTTTCCCGCGCACAAACTCCACAGGCACCAGAAACTAGGTTGAGGGGTATTTAGTATAACCTCCTCTTGTAGTTTTCAAGGGGTCTCATTCATTTCTCACGTTAGCGCTTAATGCCATTCAGCATAAAGCGCATGGCAATTCATTTTGTTTATGAACGAGCTACAACCATGCATAAAATATTGCACATTCTCAGTACAGCAATTCATTTTCTCGGAGGGCTGTGCACAATGCTTATCATGCAAACATTCATGCTTCCCTTTGCACTGAAAGGAAAAAAAGACAGGAGCTAATGACACTGCATGATGTATTAAAAATAAGGAAACCTGTCAAATGAAATTATGGATATGGGCCTTGGATGCGAAATCTGGCTTTAACGGTTAAGATGAGTTCTGTGTGGATATTAAGACGGGAAACTGAATGTGCTTTAATCTTTGCATTTGGGTTATCAAACATGGATTTTTCTTTTTTTACTGCTGTTAGTCGGGCTGGATTTGAAACTTGGGTAAATACCCAGTGTTAAAGTCTACTTACTCTGGGATCTCATTGGTCAGTTGGCTTGAGTGAAAAGGAGAGACAGTGAAGGACATTCACATGAGACAAAGACACGTGTGGACAAAGACAAGGGAGGTCAAGGACAGAGGACGAACAACTGGAATGCTAACGGCATCAACAAGCAGCAAAGACACATCAAAAGGCACACACGGATATGTGACAGAATTCTCCAGCCAGTTGTTTCTGAGTGAGCGTGAGGTATGAGCGTCCACGGCAGCATGATGATCTGCACACCGTGGCCCGGTTTTCACACCTCTGAGTGTTTGTGTGAGGAGCTGCGAGTCGAAGATATAGAGCCGTATGCTTGACGTCGTTTCAGGCTCATCACATAAACATTTTTGTTTATGCCAACCTGGAGGCGCTCTCTTGCCAACCTTGTAGATGGATGGAAGAGTAAAAATGTCTCATCAGTTGCCTGAAGTGAGTGGATTGCTGTTTTTTTGTGTTTTTTTTATACAACAGCTCCAGAAATCGTTTTCCAATTACGTCACCGGCTTTCGGGGTGTTAAAATTGAAGCCAACACATCTTTGAAAGCGTGATGAAAAACGGTCATCCGCACATGATGACCACATCAACATAGGATGAGAAGTTTAATCGTGTGTGTGCTTACTGTCCAGCATCAGTGCGAGCTACGGGGTAGACCACAGAGCGAACCGAGCGTGCTCTGGGCAACACTGTGATTGTTAACTGTCTCGCTAATTAGTGAAATCCTGTCAAAAGCGTAGCGGGACTTGCCACAGACAGAACGATGAGCTATTAGCCAAGCGCCTAGTTCACCCTGAAGCCCCAGCACTGATGATATCATCAACCACGGGAGAAGATGGAGAAAAGAGGGGTTATTTGGCTAATAGCTTCTACAGTAGAGATGGCGGATGATGCTGAACGGACTGTAGTTTTTCTTACCTCCTGGTAACAGCGTTGTGGTACTCGATGAACGTCCGTCCGTCAAAGGCGATGGCCTCTGTCTCGCCAGCAGACTTCTCGTGGATGGCTGCGAAGGACAGGGGCGGGGCGAGGAACGATGAGAGGATGAGATCACACCAATCAATAAAGGTTCAGTTATCAGAGCCGAAGGCAATGAAGTGTGAGCGTGGGGTAGGTTGATTGGTGCGTTGGCTACACGCCCAAGGTTAATGGCAAAAGCAACGACTGAGTATGTAAGACAGATCGGCCCCGAACGAGCACACGTCTGGCAGAGTATCACGAAGATGATGAAAGGAATGCGCAACCCCTTTAATAAATATTCAGTTGACACAGTTCATCATTTTCGTAAGTGCCGCGTTAGTTTGAGATCGATACGTAATGAGAGTGACATAAAAGAGACATCACATGTCTAATATTGGCATTATTACCTCGCAGTGGCAGAGCACAATGGAAATAAAGGTCTTATGAGCAGAAAAAATTGAGACTCATATTTTACCTTCTATAGAGGCAAGCCAAGAACAAGCAGTGTTACATGAAGCATCACTGATTTCAGTGCCACTCATACTATGCTTTAAAAGCAGCCCAAAATGCTATGCTTCTGGAGTAAAACCAGATAATCTTGGACGAGGAAATAGAACAATTTGTACGGTTACAGTGATTCATTGAAGCTGCGCACTAACATGATAAGGTGATCTCAACCCAGCAAGTATTGTTAGCCACTGGCTTACACAAAGAGCAATCACACTGGTCCTTAAAGTAGGGGTAGGAAATGTGTTTAAGCACTGAGATTTTCTCTGGTTCATTGACTTGGATTAGGATACAGCCAAATGTAATGTATGTGTTAGGACAGACGACAAAAGACGGCAGCGGTACTCACTGTTCTGGCAGTGCTGCCCTGAGAAGCCGCTGAGGCATTCGCAGTTGTAAGTGTCCAGCTGAGGTTTGCAGCGGCCACCGTTGTGACAGGGCTCCCTGGAACAGGGGTGACTCTGGAACATGGCTATGCTGCTGGAGCGCAAGGCATTCTCCTCCTTGAGGATGGGCGTACCCATCAGAGTGATCTAGAAGCAGTACACACAGGGCGTTATCAGCCGGTGTTATCTCAGTCTGGGTTCGAAGACGTTTACGAAACAAAAAGCATGCATCTCGGCAACTAGTGACGTTCACGCTAGTGGCCGCATATTTCAAAAAGCACCAGGAGAAAATAAATTGGATCTGAGCCACAGTGGAGAGTCATATTTGGGATTTCTGAGATAGTACATCACTAAAATCAAATATCAATTATTAAAAAAGCAGCAAAATAAAAATGTGGAAAACATCACAATGACTCAGAGTGGTTTGATTGTACTTAACCAGGGATGTCAAACTCATTCTACATCGTGGGCCATCTTTGATCAGGCCGGACCAGTGAGACTCCTGAGATATTTTAATATAACAAAAGGTAGTGCAATTTCATCAATACAGCTTTTCTACATGCTAATTTTGCTAATTTTGGCTTAAACTGTAGTAAATAAATCTGTAAAAATAGAGAAAAAGGTCTGTCAGTTCATTGCACAGACATTCTTGTAATGAAAAAATGGAAAATATTTGTTAGAGAATGTCTTTTTTCTTTTCTTTTTTTCCAATGTAAAAATCACAATTTCTGTAATCTAATTATTTATTTCTTACTTATTTACTTTGGTGTAATGTGAATGTCCACACAGTTAAAATGTGCTCCTTCACATTCTTCAAACATATTCCGTGGGACAGAGTAGAATCTTTGACGGATTGATCCTGGCCCCCGGGCCTTATGTTTGACACCCCTGTACTTATTAGTAACCAGGCAAAAACAAAATCTACAAATATAATCAGATTTGTTTTTCTCCAGATGTTGTTGAATCCTGTTTGGTGCAAAGAAATATAGGATATCATCCTTTTCTGACTAGGCCACACCCATTTCACACCAAACCTGAGGAAACAGGATTGTATTGTCTCATATATATATATATATATATATATATATATATTATATTATATTATATTATATTATATATATATATATATATATATATATATATATATATATATATATATATGAAAACATAAGTGTCTTCTGTATTCGTTCAGTTATTTCACTGAGATTTCACTGTTTGTCTTTGTGTCGACCTTTAATAAAGAACACAGCATACTGGACATAGTGTGCAGTAAGTACATGCTACATAGTTCAGTGGGGCTAGCTTTATAGCAGTGTGTGTGTGTGTGTGTGTGTGTGTGTGTGTGTGTGTGTGTGTGTGTGTGTGTGTGTGTGTGTGTGTGTGTGTGGAGACAAATCAACAAAATCTTATAAACACTCCTCATTTACTATTTTTGAAGACATGCATTTATGTAATAGTCTTAGTGACCTTTCTTTGAAGTGCTGCATTTACAATATAATTCTTGTCATGCTTGTATGCCTATTACCTCTGATAAGTCGTTTAAGGTATTAAAATTATCTGATTAAATTCTCGCCTCCTTAGCACACCACTTGAAGATTATCATTTACCACTCTTGATTGTTATCCAAAGGAACACATCCATGAAGGGCTTTGTGTTTTCTGCCGAACCATCCTTAAATCTAATTAGGGCGACACATCCTACGAGTAAATAAATGCGTACAGTGAGGCTGTAGATTCAGTTTAACACGCACCTCTAAAGATGAATCCCCTGCTGCCGCAGACCGAAAATTGCCTCCGAAAATTACAACACGCGTGTTAAACAGTACACCAGACTCGGAATACTTCCTCATAATTAATTATTCCCTACAGGCCAAGCAAGACAAACGCCACATTTAGCTTTTGATTCGCTAGAAACTGTCAAGGGAAAGTTTGGAGAGGATAACTAATGACAAGTTTGCGCAAACAGTAACATCCAGCCTTTGTTCTACCAAGTTATTTTTGGCACTCTGAGATGAGATTTTTGCTGGAAAGTGGAGGAAGAAAAAAACTGGAAAGTTGTCAGGGAAAGATCTGAGAATAGCAAAATGGAGAGACTTCAAAAATGTGCATTCTATTATTAGTGCGCACTAATCCAAATGAGCACAGCCACTGTCCGTCACAGAGCGAGCTCATAATGGAAAATTACTAATGCGAGGGCTTATAGTAGGACAGCTGGACAGCGAGAAACTTATCGTTGGACTTTGCTGCTGTATGTCTAAGGTCATTAAAATAACATAGAATCCAAAATCTGAGTTAATGACACATTAATTTGTTTACAAAGAGACATGTATAGATTTACCTGTTGAACTGTTCCCTTGAAGCCCTCCGTAAGTGCAGCGGCTCTTGCTAGTCGGCTGTAATCGGGAGCTCCACCAACAAAAAGAGACTCTTTCAGGTTAAGATCTACGTGTTGGTTCTGATGAGAAAGGACACAGACACGTTTCAGCTTATGAGCCAGAGATGCACCCCGCCAAAAAAAAGCTGTACATCTACCTCTGTATGTCTTTATTGAATCTTTCCCATAACCCATCATCAACTTTTCTCAAGAGTTTCCTATTCAGAACATATTGGTTTATACTTTTACCGCAGTCAAGGGAGCCAGGAAATAAATTGCATCCTTTTACCCAAGATATAAAGACTGAGATTAATACACATATACCACATTTACAGACATGTCACAAATGTCCCATAAAAAAAGATTTAATACTGAAGCCAGCAGAGGCTTTAACTGCACTTCCTTGCCTTCCTTCCACGCCAATACACTTGATACATTACAACATAATTGATTTCTGTGTCTCTCAGAGAGAGTGGTCAATTATCCTCTATCTGTGCGACATAAAAAGAGACTACAAAGGAAAATCAGAAGCAGGCCGGGCTGCAGATATGGATGGTTCTTCACAGACATCTCTAATGAATGGCTGATTATAAGCACCGACCTTTCAAACTGTTGAGTGTGGAGACACATTAATTGCAATTCATTTGTGCAGCAGGCGGCTATGAAATTCGATTCTTTCCACCGAACCTTTGGAACAATTGCTTTGCATTAGCAAGGTGCCTCTTTGCTACTTTTGCATGGGAGAACTGGCCCACTTCAGAAGGAAGGAATTAATGATCTTTATTTTATGTAGGGCAGTAATTGCCAGAGGGTTAAAGTGGAGTTAATTGCTGTAAAAATGATGGAAGGGGCCAAATAAACTGGCTTTGTGCAGGCAAGCTGGCATCAGGCTGGCTTTTATTTAGGATGGGATTTGGAGTGCGGGAGGCTGTGGTGCTTGGCTGAAGCCCGGGGCTGTGTCGCTGCACCTTGAGCCGCTTCCAGCGGAGATAGAGCAGGGACTTTGGCCAAAGCGGCTGGACCCAGTTGTGGCTGTTGCCTCTAGGCTTTGCCAAAAGTTGTCACCAAACTGTAGGGCAAAGTTGGCCACCTCAGGCTCTGTATGCAGACATTACTGCTCTGCAACACTCATCTACTCTGCAGATAAAATTACAGAAACATACTGCACCTTCCCTGAGATCTTACCCCTTCATAGAGTGATACTCTGGAATTTAAGTACTCACTATTTATGTAAAGCTGCACTTCTATGACGCTAAGTGAAACTGCATGCAATGGAATGGTAGATCATGTTCTAAGTTTCCCCCCTCTTCCAGGTAACAATAACCACCTGTTGAAAGAGGATGGCTGGTTCCATGCGGTGATTCTTGCTCGGTGATGTTCAGTGAGACTTGTGTTGTAATGGGTAAAGGAGTGAGGGAGTTCATGATATTATGGAGGATTGTTCTTGTGCATAAAAGAAGTGAGAGCAGATGACAAAAGAACAGCCAGGCTTGGCTTAGCACCTCACCGTCTCCTACGGTATATATCCTCCTCGCCTCCCATGTCTTCGCTCTCACTTTCCGACAGGCACGCGGCACTGGCGTGATATCCCCGCCTACGCCAGACTAATGAAGACGTTTCTTTGTTGCTAAAAACAATGGCCATCGCAAAGATGGCTGCCTCTTTTCCTTCTTGCCTCCCACCTTCCCACCCCCACAGCAGATGGACCGAGGTGAAAGCCAAACCTTGTTCTTTAGGAGCATCTCCTCTTTGGTGCTGTGTGTGCGTGCATGAGCTTATGAAAATGGCAAAGTTGTTCTACAGAACTGGCACCTTTAAAGCTGCCTGCAGCTCTGCAGAAGTACCCTTTTTTTTGGTCTGTGCAGTTGTTGCATGGAGAGATGGGGATGAGAGGACACAGCGAGGTGGCTCAAACAAAATGCGGGGCTGAGGTGTGACTGGGACTTGTCTAATTACCTTGCGTGATTTCTTATTTCCAGACAGCACATCATAGAGAAGGAAAGAAAATAGGGAGGAAGAGAGTTATTAGGGTAACTAGAAAGTGTCTGTGCACAAAGGAGCATGCAGAGCTAGGCAAATGCAAAAGCTCACAAAGCACACACATACTATAACACACGCATCTGCAAGAGTATTAAAAAAGAGCCGCTGTGAAGCACTGACACGTGAGACAGACACGTTAAACAAGAATATAAAATGTGGACAGCACACCTTTGCATTATATACATACACACACATGAAACCACAAAGCTGTGCAAGTGCGTATTTACACTAGAGAACATGAATGCAAATAAGACAGTAAGTCTAAGAAGGCCGTGCATGAAACATACAATGCCATTAGCAAAAGATGAAAAGGAGAAAAAAAAAAAAAAAAAAAAAACACTTCATGGATGAGAGACTATGAATAGTGCCACTTAACCCAACCTCATTTATAGACCACAGCCATTCAATAAGAGGTGACGTAGATTATTATTTCTCCTATCCGAACCTTTGAAAGTTTGCAGTTCATTACGCCGGCAGCCTGAACAGACTTTGAAATGAACATGCTAAATGCTATATGCATCAATATATGTTCCTGTGTGCGACCACCTTTGATATGATATAGGTTTCTCTGAGCAAAGCGTATTGTAACGCCTTCCTGGTTCTTAGCGCTGAAGTGGGAGAGAATTAGCTTGGAGCCATACTGGATAGGGTCTCTGCAATGAGCTCCATAACTAGTCTCAGCTCATCCCTTGCGTCTTCCCAGCCCCCCACTCGTCTTCGCTTTTCCCTTGCTCTCTTCCTTTAATAAGATTTTCTGCCTCCGTTGCTGGAGTAAAACACAATTACCATACGGACGATGGGGAGGCAGAGGAGGGGTGACTGAGCAGCGAGAGAGAGGGGGAAAAAATAAAAAAGGAGTGTTGCATCTTAGAGGAAGTTGATGGAGTTGACAGAGTGCATGTTCATAGTCACAAATTACACTGTTTAATATAATTGGATGACTTGCAGACTTATCAAACTATTAGATCGCCTTCATTTGGAACCATGTACCTGCTTTATTAGTCTAGTCGCCGGGTTTAAAATTTTCATTACGCACTCTCTCACTGCTGCTATCTCCTTCATCTGCCTCCACCTCCCTAGGCAGCACCCTCAAAGGCTGGATTTATGAAATTGACTGTATACCAGCAGAAAAGGCTGCTTTTTGATTTTGGTAGGTAATGCTAACTTTTATCTCTAGAAAATCAGGAAGCTTGGAGAAGTATTACAAAATTAAGACTGCCCCTTCTATATTTGCTGCTCTCCCTCTTGCATTGCTGGATTTCTGGAGATAGCTGCATACTTTAGGTTAGAACAAAATTAGAAAACTATACGCTCTGGGACTGTGTACAAAAAAAATCAGCAAAACTGGGTAAGCAGTAACTTGGACACTACTTATAGGGGCCTGAAGAAGTGGCGTAGATGAGACATAGGCACACAGATGGGTATATATACATATAAATACAGGCAGACATAAGGGTAAGGATAGCACTGGCCCCTGAGCCCCGCATGCTAAAAGCAAGATAACCATTAGCAGTAGCTTGTTGGGTTGCGGTTTTCTTACTGGTGCCTCTCCTCGGACAGCACCCTTCTTGTTCACCATGATCTCTCCTTTGCGGTTGGAGCGCTCCAGGTTGACAGTGTTCCACACATTCAGCTGGATCTGTTCCTTACTCCTGAATCACACACAGTCACACACATGCACAGTTTTATATTTCTCTGTTTTCTTGTTTGATAACTTCAACCCTCTTAGATTCTCAAGTCGTGGTGACCTTATGGTGGCAGGTCCCTTCCCCAGGTCGTAGCGAAACTCCAGGAATCCATCGCTCAAGGACAGCGAGATGAAGTCTCCTCTTCCATCTGATTTTTGGCCGTTGTAAAAGATCAAACCATTGGAGTCGTTGGTCATGAAAACCACTGTCATGCTAACCTTTTGACTGCAGATGTAAAAGAAGCAAAACACACACGTGAGTGTAAGAGGGTCTCCTAGAAACATCTCCCAGATGTTCTTCTGTGTCTGGTGCATCTGCACTGTTTCTCCAGTATATAAAGACATTGTATGTTCTACATGCTCACGCTTAGACAATATTACTTGTTTCCGTCATTGTCAGTTCAGTCCAGGCTTAAAGAAGGGTGTTGTGCCTTAGGCAGAGAACAAGCTCAGCCTATGAGACCTACGTGGTATCCGGTGTTCGGTAATACATGCCAGACTTGACTGTGTGGGTTTCACTCTGAGGCACGGGACTTACCGCAGATCGTGCCCGTACAGATGTAGCCCCTTCAGCTCCAGGTAAGAGTCTCCGTTGAACAGTGGCATGTAAGCCCCTCGCCTCTCAACCACTGGGGAAAAAAAACAAAGAGACAGTATTGAACCGCAGGTGTCGTTTTTGTTGCTGACAAAATTGAAATTCAGGGATAGTCGGTACATCTTTGAAGAGCCTGTCAGCATTAAGGAGAGAGATGGATTTGTGTTTTTATAGCTTTTGGGATTAAGACTTTCTCCTGACGGAAATTCAAACAAAAAAAATAAATAAATTAAAAAACCCTCATGTCAGACTGATTACACAGCCCGCCACTGTATAACAAAGGACCTTTGGAGACATGTGGAGTTTAACACCACAGCCTGGGACCTATGAAATAATGTGGCTATTGTATTTTGGCAGGCCTTTTTACAAATTCATGTCTTTGCAACAGGGTCTGCGTCTGGCTGTCCCGTCTTTTGGCTGTCTGGAGTGATTAGGACAGGCGCTCCGCCATCCCGCTAACAAGTAGCTTGACATTAAAAATCATTCAAGTGTCACTGTGGGAGTATGTGTTTATGGTGTTGCTTGCAAAAGCTACAATCACTGAGAGGAATGTGCCACGCTAGATGCTCATATACACATACCTATCTATGTAGCCGGCAAGAAAGCTTTTACTCGTAATTGGCTGGGATTAGTCAGGATGGGGAAGGGAGACATAGAAGAGAAAGCTAATTAGCTATTGTGCAGAAGACTGCTAATGATGATGACGGCACGCACCGTGGAGGAGACAGAAAAAGAGTTTGGTGCACGCAACAAGGAATCCTGCGCTGAAGTGAACTCTGTAAGAGCTTCTCAGAATGTAGTTTCCTATAGAGCGAGTCTGGAGGGTTTTTCTTATTTTTCACCTAGCGCTCGAACTGAAAGCACAGCGATCAATAGGTGAGCAGAGGGCAAGGCATTGGAAGAAGCTGGATGACCAGGAAAGCTGCATGATGCGTGGGTGACTGAGTTTGACGACTAAGAAAATTTCCGTCAAGTTAAAGTTTCCGCAGCTGGTCTTTGGTCTTTAAGGCAGAAGCAGCATTTAGCGAGCCGTTGCTTCTAATGCTAAGTCAGTAGCAAGCTCTGTGGCAATTTTGTTGATGGTGGAGTAATGACACCCAATTAGTACTTCTAATAAACCCACAGTATCAAAAAAAATGAAACAGCAACAAGCAGCTTGAATACACAAAAAAAGAAAATCTTACACAAAGAGCTAGCTTAATGTAACTGACAAGCCCCTTTTTTTGGTCTGTGTGTGTTTACTGCCTCAATCCTAATGATTGTGCTTCCATCACTAAATTGTAATGATTTACACTATGACAGGGTAAAAGCATTGAGTAAAGTAGGCCATTCAGTACTACTGGAACACCCTTGAGAAAAGTCCTTGACTGTGAATATTATAGCAGCAAGCTACACTGACAAACCCCTGGTGGAATTGAAATGGAAACCACAGCTCAGCTAAACGTGCGCGCACACACGCGCACACGCTAAGGTACAAACACTTCATATTACGACCAATTCACCTTCAGGCTTCTGATGAGAGCGCTCTAAGCTACCTGTCTTTTTAACTGTTCTCAGTGCAGCCCTCAGAGGGGATGTCCGCCTGGCTGCCGCCTTATCTCTGAGCTCCTCTCTGGGGCTGACACTCTGGCTGACTGACGCTCCCATTAATCACCGCGGGCAGGAAGGACTGATGCGATTAGTCATCTCATTGATTCGTGTGGAAAAAAATAGCCTTTTGGAATGGGAGACGCTCCCGCTCACATGGCATTGATTTTGGTTCACCTCAATTTATTTTAATCACCTACTAACTTGGACTCGAGGCGAAGGAGAAGGAGGCTATTCCCATCTGTTTTTTTTCCCAAATTCCCAGGGTTACAAGGTTGCGTGTTTCTCTTTTGTTCAGGATTTGCATCAGAATATATTCTTTTTAATTCGCACTTGCAGAAGTCAACTTCTGCAAGCATTCATGACAACATCTACAAAGGAAGGGAGGGATAAACATGAGTAGACTTCAGAATGCCACACCGCCCAAAGTGCTAATGATGAACTTCAAAAGCAGCTGAGCTGTGCTCCGGTCTTTTTCCCAGCAGCGGCCTGGTTCTGCCATGTGAAACTAAGTACCAACAAACATGTTTGAACACAACACCTGTGGGCGGAAAGGCAGGGAGGGAGGCTGCAGCTTACCCACTAACAAGCGTAGCAGAGTCGATGTGGTGAATGGCCCGACGGGGCCAATCATCTACCTCAGTTCTGTATGCCACCAACCCTCCCTTTCCCTTCCACCCTGAAGGCTTCTGCACCCCCCCTCTTCTGCATTTGATCTCCTTTTTCGATTCAGCGGGAATGGAAATGTCACAGAAGAGGGAAAATAGGCATGGAGGAGGGTGCTACTCAGCAGACTCCAGACCAAAACTCTGTTGTGTCCGGGAGAGATTACCGTTCTCGCAGTGTCTTCCTTCACGTCCCATGGGGCACTCGCATTTGTAGCCTCCCTCGGGCTGTGCCTGGCACTGGGAAGACGGATGGCACCTGGTGGGGTTGCACGGGTCGTGGACGTCGGCACACGTTAGACCTGGATGTAAAGACAAAAATGTCAGAAGGGAACCACCAAGGAAACCTGCAACAAGGGCCAACGTATTCAACCACCGGCTCTTTTGTATTCCACTTGAAACGAGGGGAAGACAGAAAAAGGAGAGAGAAGCGGGGGTATGAGGATTTCCTCTGTAATAGAGGTCATTTTCTAATAGGATTTAGAAATATTACACGTCCAGATTAAACAGTGGAGAGCCTTCCTGCCACGCGGCCATGTTTCTAGGCCAACGCCGACTGTGGGAAAGGCTAGCAGGCGTCTGGTGGATGATGGTTTTGCCCTCTGCCACAGCCCATCTGAATTCACCCGTCATTACTTTAGCAGTCAGAGCCTGTGGTGAAGCGAGTGCTTTAATGAACCCCATTCCCGCTGAGCTCACAGGGCTCCCCCGTTTTCCTCACTCCCACGTTTGGAAGCTGTATTTTATCCTCCACTTTTAGCTCCTCGCCACCACGGCTCTTTTTCACATCTATTCTTCCTCTCCCCTCTTTTTAACTCTATTACTCTCTCACCTCTCGCATTCATCCAGCTGTCCTGACATGCCCTCCCTCTAACTACAACTCTTCCCGCCCATTTGTTCTGTCTTCTCTCTTTCTCCGATCTGTCCCATTCCTTCGAGATAGCCAATCTCGGCTGCTTTTAAATTGACATCGTGACAAAATTAACTTCAATCTGAGGGCGCAGGCATCGGTCCAATTCTCATTAACACCATTCGTTGTACACTGGGTTGCTAGCATAACTTCTGCCACAGCAGTGCTCCTTGAGATTTACATGCCTCCCCAAGCTTCTCAGCACCAACAAAAACATAAAGGCAACAGTAATACACCACGATACTTTATTGATCCACATTGTACATTCAAGGAAAATGGCTCTTAAACCTCGGCTGACACGTTGTTTCAATAACCATTAACCTGCCCCCATTTGTGGGTGAAATCCTTTACTATTCGAGCATAAAAGTTAGATCTGACAATTAAATTGCTTCTTGTGTGAAACTTTCCGCGGTAAGCTGCAGTATAACCAGCGAGGGGCACGCTTGGCTAGGCCCTGCTGGTGTCTGCTCTTAACTATATTCTCTCTCTCAGCTGCTTGTTAGTTGCCATCTGCTGGAGGGAGAAAAAGAAGAGGAAGGGAACAGTGGAAGGAGAGATAGGCCAAAGGCCAATCACAGAGAATTAGTTCAAAGTTTTTCATGTTCCTTGCACTGCGTCAACATTTAAACTCCCATTTCTGTGTTGGACACACAGATTTGATAGTGTCGGTGTTTACAAAATGACTTGCAGCGCTGCTGCTGGGGCATGAGTTACACTGTCAAATTAGCCTGTCAAGCTTACTTAGGATTTGTGAGTCAGGCATGACCACAGTGAATCCCTATGGAGAAGGCAACACTGAGATGTATTAGCAGAATTTTAACTACAAGGTGTTAGGAAAGTTTGAAAATTACATATGAATAAGGCGTATTTTCTACTTATTTCCCTGGAACTAACTCAGAACTCCACGACTGTCCATAACTATTAGGAAAATCTGCTGAATTCGTCTCAGCATCTTACCCCAGAATCCTTTGCTGCACTTGCAGTGGAACATCTCGGCCTCCTTCACCTGGCAAGCGCCGCCATTCTTGCAGGGATTTGGCAGGCAGGGGTTGTTGCCGCATTCACCCACCCCGCTGCCGTACAGACTTTCGCCCCCGTTTTCCTGCAGGTTGAGATTCCGGTTGTTGACATCTAACATGCGGATGCAGCCCACCAGACCGACTGCCAACCCTGTCCTCTCCTTTACACTGAAGACAGACAGGGGGAAAAAATTACACTACTAAAGCTAACTGAATCACACTGAACCTGCGGTGAAGAAATGCCATACTCTATGAAGTATTATTAATACACTTCATTATATTTCCATAAAGGAAGAGCTAGAAGAAGAATTTTCCAAATTCACCTCGGATGTTGACCTTTTTTTCTCCAACATCTGATCATTTCTGATCAAAATCGAACAAACTGGTTAATTACTACTATTACTGACACCAACTTTGTACCAGGGATGTCACAATATCATAACACATAATTACAACAATTCACATTTATGGCATTATTACAACCCTAATTCCAAAAGAAGTTGGGACACTGTGTGTAATAAGTGCATAATTACAAATAATAATAAAATAATAACAATTTTACTTATATCACTTTCTCATATTTACCTCATATTTTATTCACAGGAAAACAAATGTACCATTTTAATAAAAAAAATGGTCATTTTGATTGTGATGAGCATCACCTCTTTTTTAGCAGGAGTCCAGAGAGACCAGTTTCTGGACTTTTTGGAGAGGAGAGTTATCCCATTTTTGTCTGATATAGGATTCCAGCTGCTCAACAGTCCTGGATCTTCTTTGTTATATTTTTATTTCATCATCCCTATCGCTGCCAGTTCCACAGGCACTAATGCACCTCCATAGATCTCCTCTTTAGTCTGGGGGACACAGCGTCCATGTTTTCCAAAAAGAATGTCAAATTTCAATTCGGCTGATCACAGAACAGTTTTCCATTTTGCCTCAGTCCATTTTAAAGCTTCGACCCAGAGAAGACGACGGCGATTCTCGATCATGTTCACATATGCCTTTTTCTCTGCATTGTAGAGCTTTAAGCAGCATTTGTGTAGTTAAAGCTCAGGCACAGTGATTTGTGTAAGTGTTCCTGAGCCTGTCCAGTGATTTCAATAAACTGTGCCCCTCTAAGACTCCCTTTTTAAACCCAATCACGTTACCGACCTGTAACATGATTAACCTAATTACTTGCAAAATTGCTCCTCCAGCTGTTTCTTTTTAGTACCACTTACTTTTCCAGCTGCCCCTGTCCAAACTTTATTGAGACATGTTGCTGCGATCAAATTGTTGGAAGACAAATGAGCAAGATTTTTCATTAATCAGTAAAATGTTTAGATTTGCAAGTCATTACGTTAGTTTTCTTTATATTTTACACAGTGTCCCAACTTTTTTGGAATTAGGGTTGTACATTAATTGTACACGTATAAATAAACAGGTCAAAACACCTTCCATCAACACAGTGTTAACTAAAACAATATTACTAGCGTGGATAAGGGGGCAGATAGTTTGAGTGTGTCCACAGGCTTGCAACTAATGACTCTAAAACACTGATTTGATGCCTACTGTCCGTGTCCTCAGCTAGCAGCAAGCTCTGGGGCTGAAAAATGAAGCAAACAAAACAAATCCCAAAGTGCCAAAAACTGCAATTCCTTGAACTTCCGATTGAAGCTGTACTAAAAGCAGATTCCCGTGTTACAATTCTCAACTTTACAGCAGATTTATGACTTAAACGTATCTACTAATTTTATAACATGAAGAATTTTTTTCATAAAAGCACTTTATTTTTATTATTCCCATATTGTTCTCCTCCTACTCTGTAGTGCACTTCTATTAAGACCAATGGATGAACAAGCAGCAGATGGGGAAAAAACAAATGGAAGATGGGGCCGTGCTCTATGAAACCACTCTAGGCAACTATCCTCACATGACTTAAGGGTACCAGATGAATACAAATAACGCGAGTCGATTTATCAAAAAGCTGCACATGGCTAATTTTTCCCTCAAAGGTCTCCGACTAGGTTACGGGCCACTGAAGTGGGATTAACAGTAGTTAACTCTACACCGAATACAAAAATGGTAAATCAGCAAAATTAGCATAAACAGAAAACTTGATTGGTGCCGCTTGGAATTAGCTGGATACTGAATATATAAAAGCTGTAGAATGGAATATTAAAATGAGCCACAGATGATGGACTTTGTGTCTGCACATCACTATTAACACAATGGTGTGACTGTAACTGTAATGCCAAGGTCTTACTCTTGCTTGATGTCCTCAGGCACTCCTCCGATGAACAGGTTGGTGTCGAGGTTGAGGCCATCTGTGCCCCGTGGGCTCTCACCCTCGATGTGTGGCTCGCTGTCCACGCTGAGCATGGCGTTTCGGCGGTTGCGAGTCACCACCAGCTGATGCCAGCGGCCTTGACTGATTTGAACTTTGCTGAGGGCCGTGCCTGTGCCCGAACCTGTGTTGAACCTGAAACGGGATGACACAGAATAACTTAGACACCTCACTTTACCAAAAGATCCCTCTATTTCTGCTGACTTTGATACTTTCATCAGGCAGGAATTTTATTCTTCAGAATATCCAACCTCTAATGACTACAGGAAATCTGCTCATAATGCTCAACAAGACAGAGATGGAGGAAAGAAAGAAGATACAAAGGTGCTTATTTGGAATTTCAGACTGGAGCATGTGACTGGAATGAAACAGTTACTCACTTAAAAAAGTGTCTCTCACATCCTCATTTTTAATTCAACCTTTTTTCTAATGAGGTTTTGTTGAGAAAAAAAGGCCGTATCATCACAGAAAAGAGCCGTCGTGTATGTGCACCCACACATATGGTAGCATTATCGCAACCTGAGAGCAATTATCTGTCACAAATAATTAGTTCTTCTCCCCACGTCTTGGATTTGCAGAGCTGTGGGTGGTAATCTCACAGCTGTATTTCTAGAATTGAGGCAGAGCTCTATTTGAAAGCACAAGTGACTAATGATCTCCTTTAGTTTGCTATTGATTTTACCCTGAATAGAGCAATCTAACCTGGCCAGGTTGGGAGAAACTGAAAGACCTTGCAGGGGTCAGGGTGAAATGTGAGAACCAGAAAGACAAGGGAAGCTGACAACATTAGAAATAAAAGGTCCGAAACAGATGCAGTGCAGCATCTCTAATTAGCTCATTCTTGTCTCTTCTGAAGATGTTCCCGTCCCCAAATGATTTTTTATTCATACGTCTCCGCCACAGAGAAGAGATTAGTGCTAGTGTTTCTGCAGGTTTCTGGCAGGAAAAGTGTCGTCTCTCAAGAGACTAGATAAGACCTGCAGTTACTGTCAGCTTCAGTCTAAAATGTAATACTAGATATTTTGCCCACATAAAGCTCCAGTGTGCATGTTAAAGGGGCAAAACACCAGTTGTACATCAGGATCAATTTCCTAACGGTGACCCAGCCTGACTTTAAGTCTGCAAATATACTCCATCCATACCATGATGGAATAAAAGCTAGCTGGTTACCAGGAAGGGATGGTGAAAAAAACATCATTATTTGTTTTGCTACATTTTATTATTTATTCTTTTAATTTTTGCTTTGGTCCTAGAGTGATACTGCTCCCACCCAGTGTTGACAACATGCACAAAAACACACTTTTACCACTTCAAACGCACAGTTCTGATGGAAAAGAGTATTTTAAAGCATCTAAGCTGAATTTTCCAAATACATTTCTTTCTCATTCGATCCTTCTGTAAATACAAACACCACATTTTGTAAATACAGCTTAGATTTTTCCTTTGTTTATCTGTGTGATTAGATAACACATAAAATGTGCACTTGGGACATCCAGCATATATTCCCGAGTATATATTCCTTCCACCTGTAATCATGTGAACTGTAGCTTTTTCTTTTCCCTGCACAGCCGTTTTTCCGACATGTTTACTCACTGTAATTATTTGCCTCATTATCTTTAGTGCCGTCTCTTTGTTTTATTCTTATCTGCATCTGTTGTCAGCTGCTGCTGCAATGACCCGGTTTCATAGTGTTGATCATTAAAATTTCATCTTATTTTTGCCACGATGGATGTGAAAGTAAAAAGCCTACTGAATTCAAACAAAAACCAAAACATCAGGACCACTGATGTCAGCCGACAGGGTCCCTCTTAAATCAGCTGACGTTCACCTGAGCTCCACCCTGCCGTTGACCAGAGCAAGAGAGATGAAGTCCTTCTTGCGATCCTGGCCGTTGTAGAGCAGGATGCCGTCCATCTCAGACGCTCTGAACTCCATGGCGATGCGGACAGTGTGGTACGCGCTCATGGTTGGGAAGGCCAAGTAGGACTGGCCTCCAAATGACGGGATGTAGTACTTGATCACTGTGGAGGAAAGAAGACATTATATCTCGTCATTATTATGTGATTTGCTTAATCGCGGTGTGAGAGAAGTTTCATGCATATAATGATGCGTGAGCGGCGCGTGACAGAAAATGAGAAGATTTCTGTTTATTTTACAGGATTGACGTTTTCACCAAAGGCTTGATGGGTTTATCAAAAGCAGAAGGTGCAGAAAGAGGAGCCATCGTGCAGTCTCACACGCGTGCACACACAAACACACACAGCAAATGTTTGTGTGCTTTTTTTTGTGAATCGACTTGACAATTCTGATTATTATCATGCATTTTTTCTCCTGGGCTCCTTTTTTTTTCCACCGTCCATCTGTCTTCCTGACCGTCTCTCTGAGGAGAACGGCATCTGATGAGCTCTCGCTTTTCTAATGACTTGATTGATCTCGGGGAGGCTGGTTGTGCAGTTTTGTGTGTATGTGTCTATGATTTCATTTAAGCACTCTAACGCAAAGATCCACACTGATTCTCACCAGCTAATCCCCATCAAAGCAATTAGTGTCAATTATCTTAAGACGCAGCTGCGTGAGGTCGCTCCCCATTCCAGAAAAATCCCAGAGTAGAGTAAGAGGGAAGAAAGGAAGGAGCTGTGCTTCTCTAAAAAGTTCTCCCAGGTTTATGGTTTTCTCTGCAGCCTCGGCTGGATTTTGTGTAGCTTTTGGTGCACGGCTCAGTGGTCGCTCGTTTCTGAGATGTTGGGCCTGTCTGAATCACTCGAGATGAGCTTGAAGCGCAGCAGCCGAGGAGAAACTCAATCACACCTCAGCTCTTTATTCCCAAGGTTTTTCTTCTTTCTTCAACACTGACCGTAAAACTGACACTCTGTACAGTGCTGTGATTGCTCGCCGATAAACCGTCGAGCTTTATACGATCCAATAAATCCACATCTGTGACCACATAACATTTCATTTACATATTTCAAAGCTAACTGAAAGTCATTACTCCCACTGCCAATTAAGGTGTCACCTTGCACACGCTACAACCACTCTTTCGCTTTAAAATAAGCGTTTTATTTGATCAAGCGTTTCTCTAATATTTGAGGGATTTTTTTCTATTATAATGGTGTGTTTCTGCTACTTTATAAATACATAAAAGCACTTGAAGATGTGGTTAGTAGTGATTATAAAACAGCTAAAAAGCATGATTGGCACAATGGAAAGTAGAGTGCCTAAAACCCACTTAGCCGCTGCAAAATCTCTGTAACCGTTAGCCTTTGGTGGGTTCTTTGAAATTGCTAATTGCAAAGTAGCAAATTACAGGGAAAGTCTGTCTGAGCTCATTTTCTTAGATGAGTCTGAAATAAGCCGAGACTTTGAAACTTTTGATTTAAGAGTAATCAGAAATATGGCAAAAGATCCAGTTCCTAAAGAAAATGAAAACTCTCCGAGCTGACCCACCCTTCTCGCACACAGTCCCTCCGCGGCCCGCGGGGCACTTGCAGTTGAAGTCGCTGCCGTTTTCCTCGCATGTGCCTCCGTGGAGGCAGGGGTGGGAGTCGCAGGGCTTCTGCAGCACCTTGTGGTAAGGCCTGGTTGTGAAGTGGGCAACGGTAGTGGCTGGAGGCAGGGCAGTAGTGGTGAGAGGCGAGGTAACCGGCACCAATTTATGTCTGCCGCTGAAGGGCCTGCGGGTGGTGCCTGTCGGTCGACGGGTGATGTAAGGGGAAGTCGTAGGAGGCCTGGTCGAGGTGGTGGGAGCAGCTGTGGTGATCGACGCTGTGGTGGTAGTGGTAGTGGTGGTGAAGATGGAGATGGAGGACAGGCCTGTCAACAGAGGCGGGGGGAGAACAAAAGGATTTGGAAAAAGGAAATAAAAAGGACATTAAAGTATGTTGAGCCTGCGGTTCTGAGACTTTCTATTCAAGACCTGTAAAACCTTTGATAAACTACCTCATGAATAACTTAAAACTCCCTTTCATTTTATTAATCCCTACACACTCCTGTTAAGTCCACACTGTATTACCATAATTGGTGAAGCGAATATTCTCATCCTCCGGCTTCTTCACAGAGATGCTGGTGTCTTTGGAGGCCTTTAACTGTTTCAGCAGGGCTCCTACGATGTCCTCCACGGTGAATCTTGTATCTACAACAAACACGAGGTACAAGCATTTAGAGCAAGGCCTCCGAGGAGCACTCCAAAGCAAATACAAGGCTTGAGCTCCTTAAATGTTAAAATGGATATATCAAACAGCCCTAGGTATGACAGTTGGGAGGGCCTCTGTGGACCGCTTGTCCTCCAGCCGTTGATTGTCCGGCTTTTTTCCAGATGAATCGGTCTCATAATGTTCGCCACAGATGTTTGCTTTACAGGCCATGGAGGAGCGGCACATAACGGCACCCGATAACCCACGTGAAGGGTATCAAGGACACTAAACGAGGCTCATAAAACTATAGAATAAAAATAAGAGGCAGGGGAGGAAGCTGATGTTCTGCGTGGTAGTTTAAAGAAGCAGCTGCAGCATATGACCCAAGATCCAAGAAAAGTATTGTAACATGATCATGATGATATTTAGAGAACACCCACTTCCTTAGATTTTGGTTTAAAGCAGGGGTGGGGAACTCCAGACCTCAAGGGCCGGGGTCCTGCAGGTTTTAGATGTGTCCTTGATCCAACACAGTTGATTTAATTGACTAAATTACCTCCTCAACATGTCTTGATGTTGTCCAGATGCCTGGTAATGAACTAATCATGTGATTCAGGTGATATCCAGGATGATATCTAAAGCCTGCAGGACACCGGCCCTTGAGGCCTGGAGAGCCCCACCCATAGTTTAAAGCATGTGCTGTGCAAATTTCAGAAAGCAAGACTATACAAGCTCATCTATTTGCAAAATGCCTATTTTTCTGCTAAAAATGTATTCATATCTCACACACCCTCCTCGCTGAAAGCCAAATGCACAAAGCTCATCTGTCTCTCTATAAGGATCTCTCACCTGGTTTGAAGTGAGCCTCGACATAGGCCAGGATGGAGTTGCTGGGCGCCAGGTTACGGACACGAACGCTCATAAAGTCTTTGTGCACCGCCGACTTCCTGAACAACTCATTGAGCTGAGGAGCAGAGAGAGAGAGAGCGAGAAAGAGTGGGAGGAGAGAACGGACAGACAGAGGAGATGATAAATGAGGCCGGTAATGAGCTCCACGCTATCACAGCAGCGAGTCCAATTCCAGAAGACTGTACCCGATCTCTGAGGAAGAAAGAAGCTGCCTCTCAAATTGGGGTGCATGGAAGGAACCCATTGGGTGTGGGTGCACAAATTGACATTTAGCTGCTGCCCTGGCATTAATTATTGGAACAAGTTTTCAGGAGGAGCTAAGATAAATGTCGAGCTACCCTGACATTCTGATTGGTTTTGCTACTGATGCTCGTTACTGTGTGCACGTTGTAACAGCCTGAAGAGCTCTTTATGAGGTTTGACTGAAGTGGGATTTTTTAAAATCAGCCAACAGTGATATTTTAACAGTTATAAATACTGACGCTGCCTTTTAACCCCAAACCTGGATGAGTATTTTGTCTTAAAAATGGGCCATTTTTATGCTAGAAGTAAAAAAAAAAAGTTATGTGCACTAGTTTAAATTGTGAATTGATCACATTCACACACTCAGTGTATGAAAGAAAAGGGAAAAAATGGGGGAAATCCTGTGCATTGTTCTCAGTGGTGATGCTGAAGAATCAGAGGAGCCACAGGGTTTGCTAACCCAGTTTACCATGGCATCCAACGGCCACACGCTCCTCATCTGCATCTCACAGTTTTTATCTGAAGCAAAATCACCGTTCAGAAAAGCATGTTTTTAGGTACCTCCACTTTCTCTGTGATTCTTTTTATTAAAAGTGACCTATTCATGATATGTACACTGTAAATCAGCAAGTCTTCAGACAATAATGAGGTGAGAGCCGATGGAAAAAAGCAAAAACATTTATAAAACAAACAAACAAAAAGCTGCTAATCGGTGACAATGAGTGACTGAGTGGACTTTGTTGGGTTTGAGAATTCAGTTTGTTAAAGATGATTTCCTTCATGCATTAAATGTCTCTAATTTGTGGGCTGAGGTGTGACAGCAAAGTCGAAAAATAAAATCCTCCAAAACTGGCTTAGTCACGGTGGGCAAACTCTCCCGTGGACACGCGGTCCTCAAAACCACCTGGTCTTTCTTTTCCGCTTCCTTCTCTTTCTCTTCCACGTGCTCATTTATCTGCAAATTACAACAGGTTGTTCTGTCAGTGAAACGAGCGGCGGGCTGATTCGCCTTCTTTCTATACACCCGTACGTTCAAGTGAATGTGTCCTGGCGTGTATGCTCTGCATGTGCTCAGTGTGTGTGCTGGAAGATGAATAGGGGGTGGTTGGCGTCAAGTGGCACACCAGGCTTCAGAGACACACAGGCTGATAGTGTTAATGAACACACATGCACGTACACACACACACACACACACACACACACACACTCACAAATCACTGTGAGGTAGCAGATTAGGTCCCAGTGGGGCATAGTGACACTAATTCAACAGCTGGTACATGTGTACTGTGTACCTAAGCGCGCGCACACACACAAACACACAAAGTTCCCATTTCATCAGAGGAGCAGGGCCCCGGCTTGACAACAGAGACATTTGTTCAAAGGTCTGAGCTCAACACAGAAAACGGACAGTGGAGAAATTCAACCAGGGTAACCAACACGAGCCAAGCTGTGATTACTGTACAGGCTCTGTGCCCGCCTGGGTTCTGGCTTGCTAACAGCAACTGGCATCGTGACCATCCAAACTTATGAGACTCATATCCAGAATAAGGACTTGAGTTTTCAAATAGCTGAAAAATCATAATTAATCTCACATGAAAAGCTGCTTTTTGAATACTGTGAAGTGTTTGGCAAGCGACTGACAAATGATTCTTTAAACAAGTCTGCAGAAAGCTGTTATTTATTTATTTTATGTATTGGTCTTATTAAGCTTGAAGAATTTCTTTGTCTGTTTATTTAGGCCACGTTCTTTGGACATTATTAATACTTCTATAATATGTATATATATGTGTGTGTGTGTGTGTGTGTATATCTGTGTGTAGATATGTATATAAGTCACTGGAATTCCTATTTTGATGTAAATGTTCAGGGAAAAAAAGGAAAAATAGAATGGTACATCTTAATATCTTCACCTGTGTCAGGCAGGTACATCTGAAAATGTTATTCAATTTCTTTACATATTCATGTCTACAGATCACAGATTATAAGAGAATTCTAATATTCCCCTTTTATTAAAAATCAAATATCAGATAGGCCACGTTGTCTGCCTCTGATATGATGTATGTTCCTCTCTAAGTGCAGCCAGCCAGCAAAATGTGTGGTTTCTTTTTTTTTTTTCCTTTCTTTTTATCATTGTTGTTTTTTTTCTATCAGATGTCAGAGCACAGAAATCACTCCAGCTCAGTGTGGCAGAATATTACTCAGCTACTTCAGGGGTGTCAAGTCTGTAAAACGTGCGATGAAACCTGCCTGAAGGAGCTGAAAGAATCTGATTAGTCTGGCTCTCGGGAAGAGTTTTAGTGTGACACGATGCTTTGAGTGTTGTCTGAAAAGCTTTCCACTCATGACAAGAACATTCTTGGGAATACTAAGAAAATTTTGTAGCATTCCTCTCCAAGTTTCCCTAATGGCAACAGTGGCAACTGTCATTTGAATCAATTACATCAAAGCAGTTTTAATTTATACTTTTTTTTGGACACTTCTTTGACACTTGAGGGCAGCAGAACAAGCTGGAAAAACAGCAAAGGGCATTAGGACATTTAAAAGTACTTTAAAAGCTGAGCGCTAGCAAAGGGCAGTATAAGCTGAGAGATGTAAGTGTGGATTCTTTAATCTATTAATTAATATATTTTCTTAATTATGAAATCGTGTTACAGCAAATTCAGCCACTTACAGCGCCCTCTATGCTGCGGGCCGTCTCTCCAAACAGCTCAGACTTGGGGTCCTCCATCTCAGGTGTGTAGATCAGGTCCTGGCCATCCACCTGGTCCAGGTGCAGGGAACCGCTGAACCTCATGGTGGCTGGAAGAAGAAGAGAAGATACAGAAACACCGTGGCTCAAGCCTTCTTCTTTCACTCATTCCCCGCTGCTTTCCCCCTCGTTTCAGAGCAGTGCCAGTTTTGGGTTAGTGATGGATTGTGTGTTTGTGTGTGTTTGACAAGGAGGGGTTAGTGAAGTGTGTTGCTGATTGTCTGGGGCTTTAAAAAAGGTCTGGAGTTTGGCCATTAAAGGTAGAGGTGGTGGAAGTTGTGGTGGTGGAACAGGTGGACTGTGAAATATGACAGAAGAGACGAACAGAAGGTGGAAAAATGGGCCAGTTTTACCAGACCGAGACTCGTCCCCAAAGCTGGCCGTGCCATGGAGGGCTGGGTAAAAAGACAACAAGTTAGACAGACACACAAACACATGGAGGGAAAAAACAACACACACTAAAGTGAAAGCAACCCACGGGCACTCAAAATAGTGCCTTCCTCAGCAAAGAGAAAGCCTCCCTGTGCGACCTTGGGGGTTATGTTGTCCAACATCTATCAACTCTATACGGTTTCTCGGTACTGCCGCCAGAGAGGTGCAGTGCGATATAAAGCAGAAAGTCGAAGGTGTTTATGTGTGTGGTGGAGAACGGAGGAGCTGGCGAGGCACCGACGCCGGGTTTCCGTGCCGCTCATAATCAGCAGAACAAATTGCCCAAATCAATCATGGCTGCCCCCGCCTGAGCAATGCCAGAGAGAACGGGACGAGCACTTGTATGATTATCGTGAAAGATAGTCGTAATTGTCTCCTTAATGCAGGCGGACCGATGACTGACACAGCCTGGTTAAAACTGCATGAAAAGGACAGCAGACACTACCGATACACACACACGCGCACGCGCCGCCGCCCTCTCGCTCCCCTCCCTCACCATCTACAGTACTTTCACGGGCGGCACACATCGATTCACATGTGACGGTGGCCATAAAATAGAGGCAAATGGGCACCGTTTGGCCGACAGGGAGAGGGGTAAAGAAAGAAAAGAGAGGGGGGACGAGCGAGATCTGACTTCTAATCTGCAAAGAAGACAAACATCAGAAAGGGTGATTTTCCAGACCACTGCCGTGACGGACGTAAAGAGAGGGAAAGAGAGTGATAAAAAGACAGACAGAGCTATTTGGCTATCAGATTCTAGTGAACTGTAAAATGTAATGGATATGTCAGACTTCCCCAGGCATATGGAAGAGTTTATAGTATCTGGAGCTCAGTGTGCCAATAACTTTCACATGAGCATTTGGCAATTATCCCCGCTGCCATTAAATTTAACATATGCATGACCTAGAGTCATTTTTTATATTACACTATACTGGGAGATATACCCAATGCAATCTATAACCAAGGTGTTTAATTTTTTTTAAATACGTAAGTGTGGGCTAAACCAAACCTTGAGCATTTTGCACATGTGATGTCTTAATAATCTGAACAACGAACAATTATTTCTTTTTCCCCCGTGAGACAGCCCGGCAGATATCAATAAACTGGGTCCTACAATGAAATAGCAGCCGATGCACGAGGCAGAGGGATGTGTCATTTCACTTCTAATGAGCGGGAGATTGGCTGAAGCCTTCTCGGGAGAAGAAAAAAGAAAAAAAAATATCCAGCGTATTGATCAGCTTATCACGCAGCTCGGTTTTATTGGTAATAACACTTGAGCTGAATGAAGTATCGATCGCCGGTGTGCCGTCATTGTTAGCTGGGATAAATATTTACGGGCTTTTGCAGATTTGTTATAACAGTTCTCTTATAGCCTGAGCTTGTTTCTATCATCAGCCGGATTCGAGGCTAAATGTCACAGGGTTCAACCTCGACAGAAACTTTCATGTTTCACCTCTGCCTGCCTGTAAATTCTGTGAAAGAAATAAATGGCATAGGGCTCTGGATGGGCAAAGGTGGCCTCATATCTTCAGGTCATGTTGTAGACTGAGTGGCAGTAAATTCTGCTGGTTTATTGAAAGGCTTAGGGGACCTTCACCGTGCCAGAAATGCAACTCCATGCACTAATTTGTGGCCCGAGCTCTTTCAAGTCATGACCCAAAGCTCCCCTGAGAGCCAGAGTGAATCCCTCTTTTCACAATCAGTCAGACTACCACGGCTAGGACAAATAGATGGCAGATTTCAACCGAGGGACGGAGGGAGAGATAGATAGAGAAACGAAGGGAGAGAGAGAAGCCCTTTATCTTTATGAACTGAGTGTGGCAGGAGTCACTGATTGGTACAACAGCGCTCGTCGGCCCCTTCTAGTCTCTGGGCTCTCTCGCCGCTCAACTCCAGAGAGAAATGAACTGATGCAAGACTGGATTGAGATTGACTGGTCTGAGAGAGAGCGAGAGACAGAGAGAAAAAGTGACACAGAGCTCAGAAGGGAACTAAGGAACAGTGGCGCGGACTGATAAAGAGAAGAATGCGCGTGAGGGTGCAGGGGTGCGAATACAAGAGGAGAGGGAGATTAAAAGAACAGGAGCGATGGGGAAAGAGGAGAGGAAAGAGCGTTCAAGAGTCTCGAGCAAAACACGAGAAAAGGAAACTCGCTGAGGATCTGTCGGGGTATGACTAATATCAGGGCGAGACTGCAAAGTGTTGCAGAATTCATAAAAATGGATTACCAAGGTCAGACTAATGGTTTCACTGTTTCTGTTTTTCTTTTTTATTTCCTGCCACCTGTCAATAAGCTCATTTACATATGATAGAAGTGATTCATAAAAACACTGCTGCAGAGAAAAACCAAAAAACACCACCTGTTCTGCACAATTAAGCCAAACGCTCCGATATCCCGATTTGTAAAGTCAACATTAGAGGTATAACACGAGGCAAATGGTGGCTAATGTTTAGAAACACAATACTGAAAATTGGCCCCTTTGCCCGACTCACCGAGCGAAACAGAGAGCAGCGGTGGTCGAGCGAGCTAGATAATGACTGAATCAATGAAGACAGGAAGCAGGTCAGTCAGGAATGATGGTCCACTCTTCCTGTTGCACGGGATGGTGCACACATTGTGCTACTGTGTGTGTGTGTTGGCGACAGACATTCAGACTTGCAGCTATTTATGTTTCTTACCTAAACAGCGAGCAGAGGAGAGAGACGGAAGCAGCCATATAAGCCGGTTGCCATGTTTTTTGTTTGTTTTTTTACTTCTGTCCTCATATTCTGTGTGCTACTATTGGCCGGCGGCTGTGCTATCCACCTACAGCCAAGCGACTGCATCCCAGAAACCTTCTGAACACAGCAAAATCAGAAGAAATGGGTCTCCACAGATAAAACCCCCACACATTTCTAATATGTCATAAGTGATGATTAGGGAGGATTTTTTACTGTATATTATACTTTTAAATATTTATATATATTATGTTCAATTTTAGCATGTCAGCAAATGAATACAGACTGAAATAGATGGAAAGCAGTGCCACTCTGAATCACGACACTGGCAGACTGACAATAATGGCTAGCCGCCACTTATTCTGACTCTGTTTCACGAGTTAACTGAGAGTCACTTTAATTATTGTAATAACAGAAATTGTCCTCCGACACAGTATTCCTTAACAATATGTTGTGCGGATAACTCTGTCTGGATCAATAATCCATTGCAACACTATTTTTAGCATTTGAACTTTTTTTTCCCCTCTAAAGCTCAAGACAGCACATCAATTACTGATGTCAGGGGCAAAACAGCGCGAGGCCACGCAAACACAGGAGGACGACGAGGACTTCCTCAGGCAGCAGAGGCTACAGCTGGAAAATTTGGGTTTTTGTTTTGTTTTCTGCTTTAAATATGGAGGTGAAGCTGTGACACGATTAGTTTGGAGGAAGAAGAAACTGCCAACAAGTCCCTCTGAAACCGTCGTCATCACATTTGCGTTTGTGTGCTTGTTAAATAAGGTGACACAAAGCGTTCAGTGGTGAGCTTTGCAGAGAGATGTGTTAGCTGCTCTCTTCTGCTTGCAGCCTTTACACTAAGCTAATCACCTCCTGGCTCCAGCTCCATATTTAATGCACAGACATGAGAGCGGTATCAGTCTTCTCATCTCACTCTTGGAGGGAAAGCCAATTACTTTTCTCAAAAGACCCATGAAAGGCGCCCTCCATACGAACAGAGCCCGAGCCTCTGCGACTCAAAGCAAGAGCTACAGAAGCTGGCGAAACAACAGCAACAGACAGAAGACGCAGAAGACAGCCGGGAAGATGTTTAGGTAATTAGAGAGTAAAGAAAGTCTTTTTCAAAGGTGCGCTTGACTTACAGGGGCAGTTGGCGCCCTCTGGAGTACTGGATGGTGTCTTGCCGTCAGGGCAGCAGCCGAACTCTGTGTTGTCGCAGGACGACCTGTCCTCAAGTGTGGGTAAAGTGGTGCTCGCCATTGTGGGACCTGAGGGTGATACACAGAGGCTCATAATAGTTCATGAAAAGTTACAGCTTATGTAGGAAACCCAGAAGAGAGCTACAATTTTTAGGCACTCAACACCAGCAGTGATTCCAAGGTTAAAAACCTACAATTCCAACTTTCTCTCGCGTCTACAGATGTTTGCGTGTTTGTTTTAGAGTGCTGACCAGTGATTGGACACTAATAAAGGCATCTGTCAGGAGTGATTATATGGCATTTTCACTGGGACTGAATGTACACCTGGAACTCTTTTTGACAGGTAGAGAACACTTAATGGGGAGTGTTGCCAGTCATCTCACACATGGTGCACTTTTAATGATGGGAGGATGTGATAACTGCTCGCTGCAGATTGGGTGAGTGTTACCTTCAAGGAGTCCCAGGAGGACAAAAAAAACATTCACTCGTGTTTGTGTTACTGTCACTGCATATCTGGCTATCTTGGGACATTACAGACATAAAAGTGGCCCGGCTCTCTCTATCTGAAGAATGAGAGTGTATATAACAGCGGCGAGCTTCGGTCCACTCTAATGATGGTGTTGGCGGAGGGGGAGTTGTCTCGGTGTCGAGGCGGTGCACTTTATGGCCGCGGAGAGATTAGAAATAATCGTCGAGGCAAACAGCTAGCGGCTAAACAAGCCATAAACACGTCAGAGGCGAGGGACGTCCTTCTCAAGGACATGCGGTCAAAGGATGTGGAAGGAGGAGGGAGGAGGGGGCGGGGCAGAAGGCGGGAGGAGGCTGGGGTTTATGGGGCATCTGCTGGCATGTGGTCTGCACATTTATAGAAGCTGAGGTGAAGAGGAGGGTGCCGGTGGGGAGAAATCGGGCAGCGCACAATGACTAGGGTCTGTGCAACTCCTATGGAAGCCATGAAAGCTGTCAAATAAACACAGATAAACACAACGACAAATACACACACAGATTTGTTCAGACTGCAAAAATAGCACAGGCACAAAAATGTGCAAATGTGCACCTCTGACCTACTCACATTTGTATGCTCAGACGGTGACATGTGCACTCTGGATTGGACAAACACACTGACACGAGGAACAGGAGATAAGACTAGCACGCACACACACACACAGACGCAAACACACAAAACAGATGACGAAACAGATTAGTTCAGTTTTTCAATATCCAAAACTGTCCTGGAAAATCATCTAATCAAACTCTCACAAACTGACTGTTGAAAAAAATCCAGGCACGCTTGGGTACACATTCATACGCACACATATACACACAGTCACAAGACGCCAGGTCTCCTTTGCAGACAAGCTACATGCTCCTTGCGTCACCGAGCACTCTGGTCAGCCTCTGACAAGAGAATAAATCTAAAACTCGGGGAGCAGGAACAAGAGGGGAGGGGGAGCAGGAGGAGGAGGAAGAGCTGAGGAAGAGCACATTGGGGCCTTGCCGTTCCATCAATCTTATCCTGTTACTGCAAGCTGTCAGGTGAGGTGGACAGACGGATGGAAGGCAACGTCAGAAAAAAAAAGAAAAAATCAAAGAAAAGAGAGCACTGATTGAAAAGTCTTAGTCGTCCTCTTGTTGTTCAACCAGAGGCCCGGTAACCGCCAGAGCCCAGGAAGGCATGTCGAGAAAGATTTGAGCCTAGTCATGTGACAAGGTATGCTGGCTCACACACTCGCACCTCAACCTCCCAGTCACATCAGCCTGTCAAGTCAGGCTCCAGAGATCCTGAGATGCGGACCAGCAGTTCCATCTAGAGTGTATTTTACAGAGCTTGGGTTTTGTTTTGCTAGCTGTTGAGAGCTGGTGGAATGGGAGGAAAAAAAAAACGCATGGGCTATGTAGCAACAGTGAACCATGCAAATACATTCTTTTCTGTCTGAAATTGAGATATACATCTTATGCAAGTGGAAATGACACTAACGGCACCTGTTGACAAAGATTTCTCTTCCCCGCCTGCCTGCCTGTGACATTTGTCTCCTCAAAAGCAATTTGCATACAAATACGTAAGCCTGTGCCTATTTTTCATTTTCAATTAACAGATGATGGCATGAATGCATTATGATGTGAGCTAAGAGAAGACTATGAGTTTGACCAGCCCCTTTCTTTAGAAAAACCTCCCCTCCCTACACACACACACCCAAAGCTTTATGGATAATGAAGTGAAAGAGCAGGGATTTACCGACAGTCTCCTCAGCCCCACTGGCCTCCGTTGGGACGCCGCTGCTCTCTTCTTCGGTCGCTTCGTCCCCGCTCGGATCCCCGCTACCCGAGCCCTCGAAGGAGACTGCGGCGGCCGAGGGGATGGGACCGCTGCGAGGGGTTGTGGAGGCGGCGGCGGCAGCGGTTGGAGTGGGCTGCAGCGCTTGCGGCTGGATGTGGGTGGAGTGGTGGCTGTTTGCTTGCGCACTTTTTTGGGTAGGGGATGGAAAGGGGTGGTGGTCGCAGGTTGCTCGAGGGTTTCGATCCGTGGAGGCGGGACGCCGTGCACCATGTTAGGATGGAAGGGGCGGCGGTGGTGATGGTGGTGGCGGCAACGGCTGCGCTTGGGGTGGTGGCGGGGGGTTGGGGGTGGGTCGATCTGCTGGCTCAGAGATGGTTTCTGGTGGAGGGAAGGGGAGGAAGCAAGGAATGGATGAATGACTGAGCATAGATGGAAGTGTTGGACTTTGTTTTACTTAACTGCAGTAAAACCTCAAAAATCACACCAGAGGAAATAGAAAAAAAAACATAATTAGCCAATAAAGCATAACAAAATCACTTAATGATTATTACAACCTACTGCTCACTATTACTCTTTTTTTTTTACCCCTGTATTCAGTGAGTGATTATGCCTCTTCTAATCTTCTAACCCATCTCCCCGATGTTCACCAATGTCATTAAGTAATTACATTAGAAACCACACACATACACAAACAGGCCTGTTTGTACAAGCAGCCCGTGATTAAAAAGCCTGCAATGGATGAGATGTCAGAAATCTTTGTTTCAGGGGTCTTAAGAGTGAATATGGAATATGCCAACAGATGACACATCGCATTCGGGCATGTGCACTCCGCCTGCAGACGAGTTATGTTTCCCAAACCGGGTTAAACTACTCCAGTTGGTGTCAGCGCATTGTGTGGAGGGTATTTGTGCTTGTGTTTGTACACATATGGCATGCATTCGTGTGCACAATATGCATGTTTGTATGTTGCTGTGCCAATGCCTATGAATTATATATCCATATTCAAACGCTGCCCTCCAGTAGCACAGCTTTAATCACCAACAGCCAGCGCCTCCGGTGATGAATGATTGATAGAAATGGGGCAAAAAAAAAGAAAAGAAAAAAAAGCCGGCTTTAACTCTGGCTTCAAAGAGCGCTGCTCGCAGAGAGCATGAGCATCCGTCAATGCCACCACAAACACACTCGTGTCAATATATTCACACACACACACACACACACACACACACACACACACACACACACACACACAGCAACAAAAACAACAACAAAAAAAGAATCCTTCCAAATGAGGGAGCCAGAAGAGCCTCTCTGTAAAGAGCCCATCATTACCAATGCAAAAAGCTCTGGTGCAAAAGGACAAACTGTTGGCGATAAAAGAGAGATAAATGGGACAAAAACTCCTGCGGGAGATAAGTGAGTTGGCAGGGAGATGCTACGTAAGCGAACACTTCAGATTTAGCCGTGGCGAGCAGTCCCGGCAATACTGTCATTATTTCTTCGCTCCTTGCCGTCCCACGAGCACAGATGTGTGTTAGCGAGAAGGTGAAATGAAGAGGAGATTAAAAAATAAAAAGCTATACCGTAGACATGCGCCTCATTAGGATTCGCCTAACATTATGTGTAGGACTTAATTACACCGCTATAATCGCTTAGTTGATCGGCAATTATTCACCGAGGTGTGAAATGTGATACCTACTGAGACGGCAGAAAGCCCGGGAGACGCACAGATTGTCAGCTTAAAGCTCGGAAGATATTTGTAAATAGAGAGATTTGGAGTGCATAGAGGAGCGATGCTATCACCAAGGAAGGTGGCATGCATCGCGTTTCCTCTCGGCTACACCTGTCAGTCTTGTGCCAAGCTTAGCGTCAAGCGGCTTGTTCCCTGGAAAGGGCCTAATGTGTGTTTGGGTGTGTGTGCGCATCTCCAGAAGCAAGCTCAGTGACATGGGATAAAGCAAGAGAGGAGCGCTCGTTGGGAGAAAGCAGAGAAGGACTGGCAGCACAGTCTGTTCAGCTGACGCTTCTCTTAATCAGGTTTAACAGTCCATTTGCCTTTTTTTTGCTTTATTTCCTCCCAGTCGAGCACTGGACAGTAATGTCACGGAGTAGAGAGCAAAATAAATCATAGTCATCTCGGCTTGCTTCAGCTGTGTACTTATTGTTGAAAGGTGGTTATTAAGATTGTTTGTGGAGTCAGCCACCCTCAGTGAGGAGGAGGAATTCGGATAGTGCAAACTGGAGGAGAAAGACAAGGGAGCCACAGAGGCAAGGAGAGGAAATGATAGGGAAAAAGAGCCTAACAGAGAAAGGGTTTAAATCAGATGGAAAATACAGGTTAACAAAGCAGCAGCAGGGAAACATGGCATGGCAAACTGAACGAGGGAGTGAATAATGGCACGAAAAAAAAATCGCAGGACATGGAGGAGAAGGCAACAGAACCCTGACTAGCAAGCAGGCAGAGGGCTGCCTGTGCCATATGCTGGCCTTCGTTGCCAATTTGCTACAAACTTACAGGTAATAACACCATATGGGAGAGGCAGGTCATTGCCAACATGGTGGCCATTTCCTCCCACTGCCAGAATTTGCTCACCGGTACAAATGCCCTCCCTCCGGTGCTCGGTACAGTATTTCATGCATATTTTTTTGGTAATTCTTCTCTTATCGCTTCATCTTTTGCTGAGACCTAGCAAAGAAGCCGAGAACACTCCTCCCCATACTCTGCGGCTGCTTGGAGGAGACTTCAGAGCGAGCCGGGTAACATCACAGCTCTCTGTCACAGGCAGAAAGATTTGAGCAGCTTTTTCTGCAGGCTTGTAATTTTTTTCCTCAGCCTGCCCATTAGCGGCAGACTGCACAGCAGCAGCAGAAGCAGCAGTCACGCTCCCTTGTATAATAAAAAGTTGCAACAGATCAATGATGTTAAAAAAGATCAATATTCACTCATTTATAGCAGAGCCCTTGGCACTGCTCTCCTGTCAAACCACGGAGCAGCTCGGCGAGCATTGGCATGCCACGGCGCTGTGGCCCGGCGTCTGGAAGCGCTGCGTGTAAACAGTGGGAGGGAGGGCGGGCTTGGCTCCGGCGTGGTGAGGGGTGAAGGCAGAGCAAATGCTAATTCGCACCCAGCCACACGTGAAATGAGCTCAAGATCTAACTCCCGAGCCGACAGCAGCGCCAGAACAGCAACCCGCGGTGCGACCGCATCCGGGTGAAGAAATTAAAAGATCCTCCGCGGCTGCTGGTGGGGCCCGAGCGCTTGCCTGTCTCTTCGTCGTCCCCGTAGGGTTTGATAGAGAGAGAGAGTCCGCTGCGAGGCGTCTTCGTGCCTTCTGTGTATGCAGAAATGCTAGGTGAGGGATTACACACAACCCACATCTCTATTGCCAGGCAACAGAGGAATGTGAGACCAGACTGGATTTTGGCTCCTTTTGCTGGTAACCCACGGCACTGAATTTGTAATTACCAGATGTTCAGGGACTTATCAAAGCCTTGTCAATTCCTTACTGAGCATATTCTTTTTCTTTTTTTTTAATCCGACTACCTGAAACTGTAAATCAACATACACCATATCAACATCCTTTCCTATCTGGAATACTGCAATTTGAGTCTGAAGGGGTCACTCAGGGAAGAGGGGTAAAAGGGACTCGTGTCTCTGCATGAGGTCACTTGATCCACTAAATGATGAGGTGAATGAACATTTTTCTACCTGGAAATGTAAGACACCTGGCAGTGGCTCACGGCCACAGCTCCACAGCTGGCGTAGAGCTTCCTCCTGCTCTTGCCGGCGGCGTCTCTAGAATTCTGCTGTGACGCAAGCTGGCAGTCGGCAAGACCACTTCACTGTACATGAAAGCTGTGGCCTTGGCAAGGGTCCCAGTGCCTATTACACCGATCCAAGCAATGTCCATCAGCATGTGGGCTGGGATGGGAGGGGGGGGGGCAAGAGCTGTACCTTTTCCTGCGTACACATGTACTCTACATGTGCAATCATACTTCAGCAGCATCGTGTTCCTGGCAGCATCAAGCTGCGAAGGGATTGATGTATTCCCCAACAGGGGGTTTGAAGTTGAAGCCAAATCCCAACAAAGGGACTGGAAAGCAAAGAGGAAGTGTCATTGCTATCTTGTGAGTTTGCAAGGCACAGACTCCAGTCAAACTTGTTTTTCTTTTCAAAATAAATAAATAAATCTCCATCTTTCTTAATTCTAAGATCCCTGTAGTGTGGCACATGCTTTCATTCTCACCAGGCAGTTTAAAACCAGGAGGAGAGACAGGCTTGTTCGATATACAGAAGTGCTATTGAACATGATGCGTGTAAGATGCTTTTATTATATACTCTTCAGCACTTGAATTACCCTAATAAGAAATAAGCACAGCTGCTCGAGTGTGTGCAGAAACATTTATTTTAAGATAAATGTGCTCTCACAGTGCTCTGACCTTACTTTCTGAATCAGAGAGATGGATAGGAGGAGAAACAGCAGGAGGGGGTTAATTTGAGGCCCTCGGCACTGCTCATTATCTTTTGATCAGGGACTGACAACAGTTGGCCATCCGTGTGTCTCGTTATGCATGGAGGTTTCTACGAGGCTCACCTGTGCACTGTCCAAAGTGCTGCACTGTGATGTCCTTGTCCTGCCTACAGGCTATGGTCCTCAGCTGGCACTGGTCGGCATAGGTCACCCCATCTGAGCCGCACACCTGCTCCACAGTGACAGAGATGGAGCGAAGGGAGAACACGTTAACTCCCTACAGGCAACTGAAACAATGTGTTTCCATTCAAACAACTTATTTCTTTAGACAGTTTGAAAGACACACCTTGGTTTTGTTTTTCAAATCGCAGTCAGGTGAGGGGCACTCACAGTGGGCCTGGCCATTCACCTTAATGCAAGTGGCTCCATAGTTACACTGCAACTCTTCACAGGAAGTTGGGGCTTCAGGACCTGTGGGAGAAACAGGTTTACACTGCTATACGTTCTGTACGCACTATATGGACGAAGGTACTGGGTCGTCTATGCATCCTGTTAGAGCACCACTCTTGAATTCAGTGAGCTCTTCATTCTTTCATCAATGACTGTGAATGCAGGCTGCATGGTTAAATAGCCTTTGATAAATCGGTGGCAATGGGACTGAAAACACCTGAATTCAAAGATTAGGAGGTGTGGCCCGACACTTTTGTCCAAATAGAGTACTTTATATACAGCAATGGAGACTGTAAAATCGGACTATAGCTGGCAACATTTCTGCCACGTCTTGTTGTTTCATAGTGATTTCCTCCTTTATTTTGTAATCCTTGTTCTTTCCTGTGAGTGTTATTTCAACACGTTCTCACTCCCAAAGCCTAATATTTTACACTGGGTGACAAATCGTCAACATATTGAGTCTCTAAATGATGAGATTGGAAAAACGATTAAACATGAGAACCGTTTGGAATCAATCTACACATGTTCGTTCATTTTACTTAAATCGCTTTGGAAAACACTATTTAACGTCATTAAAGTGCTAGTTAGGGACAAGGTTAGGGTTAGGGCTGGAGTACATGGCTTGAACGTGTTTTACCATGGGACCGTCATGCTATGGATTTCACCCATAACCCGGCGCGTAACATAAGAAAGCGGAAGGTCACCTTTCGCATTCCTCAGGAACGCCGCGGGACGCGACAAATCGTCAGGATGTTATGCCTCGGGAGTGAGAACGGGCTGGTTATTTCCATTATTCATGTTGGCCTTCCCTTTGCTTTTTTTGTGTATTACTGCCCTTTCATTCCTGGTTCTTTGTTCCTAGTATAGGTCCAATTTTGTTTGTCCATCTAATACGCTTTCAAGACTTCAACCTTTACTTTCTGTCAGCTGGTTTTGCTGATGCATAAGGTTTTGAATTTTTGATCCTGGTCTCCTGTGTTCTGTTTGGTTCTTAGAAAACATTACAATTTCCTGTGTATCAATGTCAACCTTTCTGTAGGTAGCAAAAGTTCTGCCAGTTAAACACCCATTAAAGAATAAAATACAGTTTAACACAATAGTACAACTGAAATAATCCTCAAAAATGTAAAAAAGTCTTTAAAAGCAACGTAAAAGATGATACTGCATACAGCAGTCACTCTGTCTCTCTTGAGCGTTAACAGTGATGTGGGAACAGACTATAAGCTGCTGGTTTAGAGTACAGGGATAGCAGTTCTGATATATATGCTGGGATCAGGTCCTGAGGGGATTTCAAAGTATAACAACAAACTGTGTTATAAGCCGTCTAGCTATAAAACTTTAACCCCAAACAGCAAATAACAATTCATCTGCACTGCTGACAACATTCATACTATACTTGTGCTATTGTGCCACAGTTTTAAAACACCACTTGTCGCACTCTGGGTGATTTTATAATGTGGAAAGGATGAGCTGAAAGACTTCATCCTTGTCTATGTTCTTCTGACTTGTATTTAGCATCTTTACACCAACCGTATAGCAGTGATGATAGAATTCCCAAATTCTCTGAGTTTCAATTATTCATGGCATGCACAGCAATTTTCCAAAACTGCTGCACAAAAAAAAGTTTATCTTCTGAGGGGCACAAAGGTGCGCACTCAAGATCTCTCCTCAGTTCTCCCCTAAAGACTGTTTGAAGCCTTGAAGCTGTCGCAGCAGGATCTGCTGCAGGGAGTCCACCATCCACCCACCTGGCTCTGAGTGTGGGGTCTTTGCATTGTTTCATCACAGAGGCTCAGAGCACCCCACCCTTTAGCTCCTGCTTTTATGTGCTGCACCCTGCACTCGTCCTTTTTATCTGGCAGGGTGTGTGGCGAAGAGCCCCACCACTGTGCTGGGACTGCTGGCTTCATTAAACGTTTGACTTCCAGTCGATATCTGATGGTGCATCTTAATCAAGGAGCTGCAGGCCCCCACAGCAGGAACTAACCTTTCCTTCAACCGGCTTTGTGGCTTGTACAATCACCGGGGCTGTTTTTATTATTAATCAAAAGTAATCAATAGTCCTTAAACAGAGGTATAAACCCACACATTCAAAGAACAGTGAATCATCACAACTGAGAATGTTGTAGAGAAAATAAAATATCAATGGGAAATGTGTCATCCACATGCCATTTGTACACTTGAGTATTTTCCTAATCACTATTGATCAGCTCTCTTGCAGCCACTTCCTTCTTTGCCAATAAACCTGATGGATGCGAAGAGCCGACGAAGAAAGAAACGGCTGCTTCGAGGCTGATCCACAAATCAGATAAGTGACAGAAAAACCACTTTGGAATGATAGAGAGAAGCTGGGACCAAGGAGAGAAATGTGTGTGTGTTTGGTTTCTGAATGCTCCGCACACTGGCCTTGATGCTCTTTCTTATTACCTTTGTCGCAGCCATTCATGCCCATCTTGCTCCCATCTGGACACACGTTGCACTTCATGCCCTTCACTCCCGTCTTGCAAGAGCACAGACCCGACATCTGCTCACAATCATCCCGGACTGAGCCCGTAGCGTCGCAGTTGCATGCTGCCGTGGAGAGGTGGGAAAAAAAACGAGAGAGATTGATGAGGGAAAAAAAAAAAAGGCCAGTCAATTAGCGACGACGGCAGGAAGAGAGATAGGAATAGCTCGGTTTATAGTCTGTACAAACTGTGCTTGAAGCAACCTTAGCCTCTGTAGTGTTGTGCTTGAGAGACATCTTTGTCTTAAGTATCACGGGTTGGTGATAGTTCAACCAGCCCTAGGGGCCACAGGAGGAGGACAAGAAGGAGGGGAATGAGTACGTAAGAGAAACTCAGGAAAACAACACCGGGGAAGGACATCAAGTCCATTATGTTCCTGGAATCAATGACGTGTGTTGTTTTCCACTCCTCTCCTGCTGAACCTGGTATTGGCGTGTGGTGTGCTGTCTGCTTGCTTTGGGTAAACCTTGTTAAGGTCAGGCCACGGGTGAGGCACCTGCAGGCTTCCTGCTGTTGACTGAAAATGCTCTGTGACTTGGGGAGCTATGTCCTATGATACCTCAGCGGCAGGATACGAGCTAGTCACCATATTGCATTACACCAAGACAAACAAGGGGTCCCGACCCTGTTCTTTACTCGAATACAAATGAGAATGGTTCATTCAGTACAGCCTTGACAGGTCTAAAGGACACAGTAAGACATCTTTCCACAAAAACTCTCATCAAATAGTTAAGCTCTATAAATATATGGAGTTTAACTAGAACAGAATCTAATTTGACTGCCTAGATTTTATGGATATTCATTTTATAAACTTCTGTTCTAAAAAGGGTAGCTCGGAGGCACTGCTATTAATTCAGTGAGAAATGTATTGTCAAACTATGGCTCTTATCTTGAGAAATATGACTCTCACTTATGTAGAGTGGACTCCAGCCATGCAGATTTGGATTTATTTGGCAAAGACTTTAGGTTTACAGACTCAGAGGTTTTGGGTTTCTTCCCAGAAAACATTGGGGGAAAAAACTGATGGCAACATTGTTTATACTCTGGAAAAAAAATTGTTCAGTAACTTTAAAAGTAAAGTAGATCAGAAGA
Organism: Oreochromis niloticus; assembly: GCF_001858045.2. Classification (NCBI taxonomy): domain Eukaryota; kingdom Metazoa; phylum Chordata; class Actinopteri; order Cichliformes; family Cichlidae; genus Oreochromis; species Oreochromis niloticus. The sequence goes on from NC_031984.2 coordinate 28,132,587, forward strand.
AAAGTGCACACAGAAATATTGATGGTGTATCTAGAGCAGGGGGTGTGAATCATACAAGTCAGTCAGGACTTTGCAAACTATGAAAGTTGGAGATGTCTGCGGTGATGCTGGAGATGAAAGTTCCAGATCCTGACAAGTTGCTGAGAAGACCCACTGACAAGACCCACTGGAGATCAAAGCTGGCTATATGAGGCCCATGAACTAAACCGACTTTGACATCTCTGATCTAGACTAACTATTTCACTATTTCAGGATTTCTGAAAACCAAATAAAACCTCTCTGCATGTTAACACTTTGATGTGCATGGATTTTTTTTTTTTTTTTGGTGTGTGTGTGCACAGACCATTTGTGGAGAGGAAATGTAAGGATTGAAAAGTAACATACATAAAATGAACGTTATCGAAATAAAACACATTTGCACAGCTGATCAGATACAAAGAAGGAATTCCTCACGAGTGCAGCCGCTCATGTTCTCTGTCACGATGCCGCGGAAATTCCAGAAGCCCGGCTCACAGCGGTCACACTTCTGCCCTCCGACACCCGGCTTACAGGAGCACTGCCCGGTGGTTGGATCGCACGTCCCCTTGTAGGAGCCGTAGATATTACACTGACAGGTAGCTGAGGGGAAAAGAGCAACAAGGAATTTCACTTTTCTACAGCAAACTTACACTGCTGCTGTTTATAGATCCCTGTAGCTTATAAGAGTGGGATACTGCTTACTGTGATGGATACTCTGTATTAGAGATTTATGCTAGGCTCAAATGTCAGCTAAACCCTATTCCGCAAATAAAAAGGCGGATAAAGCGCGCTGAGGTGATTTTCCTTTTTTCTAAATCTCTGCGTATTCTTATTTCCGCGTCTGCATTTTCTTCATCCATGCTGTATCCCCTGGCTTACAGCTCGATGCAAGCCTTTTCTCTTCCATCTGCGCGCTATCATTTGTCAGGATCATCAGATGAAGTGATTTTTCTGTTGATACAGCGCAGAATTATCATAATTATTCCTTGGATTAAGATGAAACGTTTTCGGCTCTGCAACTTTGCTACTGTAATTGCAGTCAAGGACAACGAGGCCCATATGCTGCAAACAGCCTGATACTATCTACATTTTTTTCCTCCTTTTTTTCTTTTTTTTGAGTGCACACACAACAAACTCGCGACACACTGACGGGTCAAAGTGGGACACAGAATAGTACTCACCGGGACATCCAGCCTGTCCAACTCCTAAGGCGGCCGTCACATTGTCTGAGCAGCAGCCGTACACTGACACGCTGCAGTGCTCGGGTACCATCGGGTCCAGCAGAGATGCGGCTGAAATCACCGATGAGGTAGGGAAGGAAAGGGAGATGGAAGATGGAACAGGGAGAGAAAGAGGAACACCAGCATTTGAGTGATTACTGTAGGGTTTGTTGATGGTGGTGGAGGAGGGGAATTAAACAACACAATCTCTGAACAACATGTAACTTTTCGCCAACAATGAGATTGGCTTGAGGGGCAGAGGTGGAGAGCCTGGCAGTCGGCTTCAAGATAACAATTCTATTTGCTACTTTCTCCACAATGGCTCAAAATCAGGGGGAAAATGATGCTATTACCTCCAGTGAAAACAAACAATGGCATTTCTGGTGAATGTGCAGAAGCTGACATTTACCACCTACTAGAAGGCATGTTCTCTTCATTTGTTCTTGTCTAATATTACGAAATTGCACCGCTGCCCTACAACCTTCAAAAAAAGAAAAGAAGAAGAAGCAGAAGAAGAAAAAAAAAAGGCCTGCTGCATAATGCGAAGGAATTTGCCAAGCAGTTTCTGCCTGCGCACACTGTGTGGAGAGCTCCTTTGTCTAAGGATGCACCAGACGCCAAACTAGTGTGACAGCACTGAATACAGAGCCACATTCAACAAAATAAAAACAAATGCGTTCCTGAAACCTGGCGCTTCTCCAGAAATTGGAAGAGAACAACAAAACAGTCAGTGGGAGGAAAATAGGATTTGTTTAATGGCCGGAGCAAAAGCATTATTGTTCACATTTTTTCATACTTTGGAGTGAAAAGTAAAGTTGTAGATAGAAACGGGAAAACCCTTGGCTTTCTGTGTCTCTCTATTCCCCTCCCCATCGCCTCTTCTAGTGTTGCTCATTTGGAGTTTGGAGGCTGGAGATACAGGGGCCATAAATCACACTGTTACTGGTGTGGATATGAGCCTCAGCCTAATGGTGATGACTCGGCGCGCTCTTTTTCCAGTGCTTTCCCACTCCAGAGATGGGCTTTGGACACAGTTCATTTAACTTGCCACTTTTCAGTGCTCCATTCGGCTATCTGTACTGAGCCTATTAGGACAAGGAGAACTTTTAATTTCATATGTTCTTCCACCCTTCAAGGGTTTTTCCTCTTCAGCGGCCATTGTCCGGCACAATGCACCTCGCTGTGACATGCAATATTACCCTCACATTTTCAAGGTCCGCTGCTGCGCTTTCTCCGCTTCGCTGATTGTTGCTGGTCTTTTATATTCCTGCAAGAGCACATCTGCACATGTGTCTAGTAAACCAATAAAAATTTCAATGGATTATACTGAAATCCCTGACCCTGATTTGAGTTTGCAGGCGGCGAAAAAAAAAAAACACTATTTGAAATGCCACGAGAGGCAAACTTTACAAATGTGCATGCAGCAGACGGCTGTGTTGACACTGTATGCAAAGTAGGTAGCTTTTCAAACTGAGAACCTCTGAAATACAAGGTTGCTTTCATGCTCCGCTACTGAGAGCTGGCATGTTTTGATAAAGTTTATGGAGCTGAGGTCAAATGAAGTTTCTCCTTACATAGCTAATGCAGAGGGCAGTGAAATTCCCCAAGATCTGAGTTTTTTCCCCCCCCATTAGCCAATAGGAGATGAGAACCCAGAGGCCTTGTACCCATAGAGGGCTCTTCAAAAAAGGATTGATTATCCATGGATGGTAGAGAAGCGTGACAGTCAGTGCCCAAGGAGGCCAGCTTAGGAAGGAGAAGAATCTGCAGAGATGTGTGTGAAAACACTGGCAGCTCCTTCATTCTCACTCTCTTCAAACTCTCTCCATCCTCCTCTCTTTCAGACCCATGGGGAATCAAACAGACTGGAATGATCACACAAAATCCCTTAAGTGCCTTTTGCTCTGCTCCCCGGCCTGTGCTAGCAAAAAGCTCTTCATTTAACATAGCCACAGAGAGGAAGATGGTTAACCTTTGCTGCTCTGCCACTGATCTCACAGCGTTTGTGGCTGATAAATGTCATTCATCACATGCAAAGAGAGGGAGTTTATATTAAAGGAAGAGGGGAAAAGCGGTGTCCTGAGGGCTAAGAGGCAAGCTCCGGAGCACAGGTTTATTGCTTTAAATTCTCTGAATATCTGGACAGAAAAGTGAGCCTTTATTACTGTCTGTTAGTTCACACTTGGGCCCGAGAGGAAGATTTTTAACTCTGCTCACGAGCCGGCCCACGTGGACGAGTCACTTCCCAGAAAAGCTGGAAAGCTCAAAGTGTGCTGAGTCAACCTTCCCTGAGCAAATTACACAAACCCACACATCAAATTTAACACTGACCTCCCATCATTTCACTTGCTTATGGCTAACCAGGTCACACTGAAGAGAGACACCAGCAGTGCTGTCAGAATTACACTCAAACTAGAGACAATTACAACCCCATCGATGGATGGAATGAGTGGAGAAATGGGATGTCAGCGACAATGAGACTTGATGAGGGTGCTCTTGTGCACTGCAATGACATCGACTCTGAGTGGCGTAATGTACCGACCTGCACAGGGTCCCTGATTTTGAATCAACAAGTGCTCTCGTTTCTCACATCTGGCCTTCTTCAGCTCGCACTCGTTGCTGTAGTTTTTCCCATCGGAACCACAAACCTGCAAAAAGAAAGACACATAGCAGAGTCTGACGCAGCGTCTAGCTCAGGGGTGGGCAATCTCAGTCCACGAGGGCCGGTGTCCCTGCAGGTTTTAGATCTCACCCTGGGTCAACACACCTGAATCACATGATTAGTTCATTACCAGGCCTCTGGAGAACTTCAGGACATGTTGAGGAGCTAATTTAGCCATTTAAATCAGCTGTGTTGGTTCGAGGACACATCTAAAACCTGCAGGGACACCGGCCCTCGTGGACTGAGATTGCCCACCCCTGGTCTAGCTTAACCCCTCAGCTCTTTTTGCTCTAACTCGCTTCAGTTATTACCAGGCCGCGTGTTTCACTGAGGCGTGCCCTGTATTTAAAGTAAAAGCGCATTCACCTAGACGCTGAACTAAAGAGCCATTAAGTGGATCGTTTGGTTGCTTTCAATAATACTTCACGGCCTTTGTCAGGTGGCATTTTGCTCAGGTGTAATGGACGTGGTTTAATCAGATGTCATCAGTTTCACACACAGACCATGCGGCGACACCTGAGCCACATCCGTGACAACAAAGCAAGCTGCTGCTGCTCATGACGGTAAGATGACCTCGTGGGAAAAGAGGATATTTTTTGCTCCTGCTTATTAGACAGGTCTGTTTCTGTTGTCACTGGAGCATTCTCCTCGTGTCACGTGGTGTTCAGTCAGGTAATCCATAAATACAGTGTTTCTTTCCCCTGTTTCACTGATGGATGCAACATAAACACCATCTCCAGTCTTATGCCTCGCCTTTCTGATGCTTAATCGTGGATGTCACAAAACTTCCTTCTGCCCAGTTACTCAATTTCTGGGATGCTTTTTGAGTTTTGTGTTGGCTTACAAATTACCGAGGTTGTACAGTCATGCTGTCTCTGACTAAGAAAAGCTGAGAAAAGATTTTCCATCTGAAGCTGACCTTGAAAAAGTCCCCCGTGCCTTCATCCACGCCCCCATGTTTTACAATTTTGTCAAATTTACAAGAAAATAAGAAAGAAAGTGGCCCCTGTTTGATTTGGTAACAAGCGAGGTTATTCGGCAAATTCAGAAGACATCTAGATTTCTTTTGATGCTAAACAGACAAAAATTCAGGAATAATTTTCCATGTCATTTTATAGGAGACTGGAGTTTGTCCGATGAAAATGTCAAAAGCAGGATGCGTGCGATTTATGTTTTTGCATTTTACTTTGAGGGGACTGGAAGATTTAACCACATTAGCAGCTAATGGCAAATGATTTTTGAAGGCCGTCGTACCAGGCTGTGAGGCACACTCATGCAGCTGTATTCACAAAGGCATCGGTCGCTTTCGTCTTCTGCGTCTTCGTACCACGTGCCTCCAAATACGAGACAGCGGTCCTGTTCACAGCTCTCCTGACCCGATCCTGACCCGCCCGAGCCACAGTCTGCATAAAAAAAGACACACAATGTCATTAACAAACATATGCACACACAAAACATCACAATCTATACATCTAGTGGACGTCGTAGTTTTATTTGTCTTGAAGTTAAAACTACATTTAAACACTGTGGGCGCCGTAAAGTTAAGATAATTTACATTTCCCCTCGTGATGGCGAGAGGCAACCAAAGGCGCTGCTGGTAGTAGAAGATAATGACCGTGTCTAGCGAGGGCCACAGATTGACTAAATAAATTAGACATCTCTGCACCACCAGTGAGGCATCCTTTCATTTCAATTACATCAGAAACAAAAAAAAGGGGGAGGGAATTATTAACTCAGGCCTCCAAGTGTGCAGAGAGAATTGGTGGCGAGGCCTGCTTTATGGGTGCCTGCTTCCCGATATGAGAATCCAACTAATTGCAAAGTGTTCTGTAAAATCTAATTATCTCCCGAGACTTTAAAGAAAGTTGTCCCAGCAACTCTTTAACTGCGACCCTGAAATGGCTTTTTGCTTGTTTTAAAAATGCACGTCTGTGTTTCGCAGTAGGAGGAACCGCTAAGGCTGGCTTAATGTTTATAGTGAACGAGGCAGAGCAAGGACAAATAAAACCCAATTAGGGGCCAGGATGTACAGCTCTACAAAATTATTTAAAAAGAAACCCCAGAAAGGGGGGGGGGGTCTGACAAGTGGGTTGATTTGAGGAAAACAAATTCGGGGAAGGGAGGGGGATTGCAAAGTGCAGGCAAAAAAAAATGGGAGGATCTGGCTTTTGAAGTTGCAAATTTTACCTACAGTGGAACTCCAGAGGGAGATTAGGTGAACGTGTGTGAAAGCGGGGGAATGAAAGCATGCAGCATGAAAGACGGAAAGAATGTCAGACAGAGAGAGGCACCCTGGGGGCTGGCAGAAAGTTCATTTAAAACAAATTTGTTATTCAAAAAAGGACTACAGTTCAGCTAAAAGCTCCCAGCGCAGGCAGAAGACTCAAAGCGCATTAGGTAATCGAGGTCTTTCTTTCCCTTCTCGTCTACTTTTAGGGCTCGTTCAGCTCTGTGTATCGATGCACTGCCTCTAATGGTTAAATCAATGTCATAGTGTAATGGAAGTACCACTTAGCATAAACCATCTCCTAAAGTAGGTTATGGAGCAGGTCACAGTGCACGGTGCGGGGAGGGGCACATGAAGCCCCGGCTGTTCTTTGATATGGGTCATCAGCTGTGGTGCTGGGAGAGATCTGAGTGGTCGATACAGCGGCGAAGACGTCACTCTACTGCCTTCAACAGACGAGTTGGAGCTTTGTGAAGAGTGCCCCCCGCCCCTCCCCGAGAAAAAAAACAAAAAACTAGGAACCATCAGGGCTTATTAAAGCCTCGCTCTGTCTCCATTTTAAAGCCCCAACCCTAATCCGTTTACTTGAATTTGCCATTGTTGCAACTTATTGATTTCGAACCACAGTCCGAGTTAAACATAACATTTTGTGACACAGCTAATGCGCCGCGTAATAGCTTTCAGCTGCCAGTGACATTATCGCAGGTACTCGGCGTCAGATGGCATCTGAAAGTGAGAAGAAGAGATCAGAAACAGAAAGGGAGCTCAGCAGCCTGTGGTCGGCTTCCTGTATCTGTTTACTGTTTGCCAGCTCAGCACGACGCAGTAAAAAGGAAATGCCGGAGTAGCCGATTCATATTCCACTCAGGTCCCTTCACACAGACAAGATAAATATATAAAAAGAGGTAAGACACTAGAATGGAATAAATAAGTGAAAGGCGAGGGGAGGGGGTCCTAATTAGCTGTTGTTCTTTGATGTGCCCGTCACCCACGCTGCCTATGAACCTTTCAATTAATACGTCCCCAGCCAAGATGGCTGCATCAGCTATTCTCTCCGTACTGCCCATCCGTTTCTTTTTACTCAGTCTTGTCAGAAGCCTGAGTCTATTTAGCCAGGGGAGCTCCATTAAGAAGCCAGAACTGAGCGGCGGAGAGAAGAAAGGAAATGAATTGCATAAGAATAATGTCCGAAAAAGACTGAGAGGCTTTGACAGTAGAAATAATAGAGGAAGTGAAGAGGAAGACGGTATTGTCTTGAACTGTGTGCTAAGGAAAGTAGAGGGAAGAGGAGAAAACATGAGAACCTGGGTAAATTATAGATGAGGGGGCTGAAGAGGGAAGGGGGCTGAAGATGTTCAGCAAACCAGATTTGTTGTGTCAACATCAATGATCCAGGAGACATCTGATATTTCTATGATACCTCTGATATCAGGACCTGACTGAATGTCAACTCGGAACATCTATGCTTTAAAGAAATTCTCCCTAGTTGAAAATGACAACGGTTTTGCTCCCTCTATCAGTACCACCTGCCTTTGACTGATGTGACAGCACGTTAGCCTAAATAAAGTTCCTGTAGGATGGAGAAGCATCACAGCCAGTGGGAGGATGGGGTGTTTTTAGATGGCAGGAGGAGAAAAGAAGTTTTGTTGCCTCAATGGAAGGTTAGAAGCCCCCATGATGAATGGACCGTGAAGGAAAAATGCGCTGATCACACTCCGGGAAGCTCTTGTGCCACCCAGCCACTCACTTGCCTGTTTTTTCATGCCCTTTCCTGTGTTTTGGAGCTTGATCACATCCGTGCCATGTGAGGAGCGACGAGGGTGACGATCCAGCATCGCCGTGTGATCCTGCTCTCATAATCTTGTTTATTAAATGTCTATTCAATTAAAAAAGGGGGCTCGGGCCTCCGTAGGTGATGCACTGCTCTCAGTTACCACTTTGTCAGTGTCGAGAAAAGGAGCTGAGGCCAGGCCTACCCGAGTGTGAAATTAAACAGGTGATAAATTTCCCTGTATGGCCAACAGTGGGAACACTGTCATTTTTCATTACTGCTAAATAAAAAGGCAGGAGAAAACAACTTCCATTTTTATGCCGTGCGCTCCCCTCCTCCCAACAAGACTAATGAGGATGGTTTTTAAGTCAGGTCTACGTAAGCAAATAAATCAACACATTCACTTCCTCTCTGGGCTTATCTTAGATTTGAAGTATGGAGTGGGGAGTTGCGCATACTGGTGATGTAGAGCCCTGCTGCTGTCTACAATAGAGCCGGAAAAAAAACAGAATTACGTTTTGTGACAAGGGTGCTGTATAACACAGCATGTGCTCTTAATTTTGCCAAATCTACCACCGATACTGTACATGTAGGCAAGGGTGAATCTATCAGCAGCAAATCCTGTTTAAGACAGGCAGGAGGAGAGAAGTAGAACAACTTTCTGCAACTTGGTTTTGACTGTTTTACAGGCTTCCTGTGGAGGGTCTGGGTCAGATTTGAGGGGGCCGAAAGAATGGGGGGGGACCCGCAGAAAAAGACAGAACCGGCTGCTGCCCCTGGGGTGAAATTTATTGATTTCCGCCGAGCCCATCTCCACCCCTGTCTGTGAAAGCCTTGGCGCCCCTTTTGTCAAGAAGGACATTTTTGATGGAGAGGAGTGCAAAATGGAAAGAGATGTGAGTGGGTGGGACAGCAGGGTGCGATGTGGAGAGCAAAAAGAAAAAAGAAAGGGGAAAAAGAAAAGATTCTATTGTGTAAGCCTGATAGTTCTCTCTGAATCAAAATGAGCAAGCGATGGGAAAAAGGAGAATGCTGAGAGACAGTATGGTAGAGAGAATAAAATATAAAAACAAAGCCATCAGCCACTGCAAGCAGAGCAATGCCCTTGGGATGCAGATGAGAGTACTTTTTGCCTGATACAACCAACAGACAATGAGGAGTGTGTAGCTGCGTGTGTGCGTGGTGACGGTAAGTCTGCACGTCTGCATCGAGGGCATACAGTTTCGCATTTCTTCATGCTCCACATACAAAAAAAAGGTCACTTATCTCAGTCAATGAAATGATGTTAAATCGACCACAAGAAGCTTTGACGGCGCGATTCGCCTCGCAGGCCTGGGGCCAAATACGGCAGACGATGGTAGTGGGGGGGTTAGGGAGGAAAAAGAAAAAAGACCCCTGGCTGTAGCAATCAAAATGGAAGTGGATTCCCCCTCATCTCTATTTGCCCTGTCCTCCATCTACCCCCCTCCTTTCTTCTCTCCAGCCATCCCTCCTGCTGGCAGGTGTAATCTGCTCCCCTTCACACCTTGTCAGTAGATGACTATGTTCACTGTGATGGCCAACTAGCCACAAGGGAACAGCAGCATTGCCACTGTCTGCATTTAAAACCAGAGGTTGGCATTTTGCTCCCTCCAGAGTTGTCCCCAAGAAGGGGATGAGCGAGGGACTGTGATATCCCGCCTCAGTCTGTCAGCGCTGATCAAGATATGATCTGCACGGTGAATTAGAGCTCATTTATTCAGAATGTGAAGCGATGACAAAGCTACAGGCATGGAAATGAGGGATACTCACATTAAGTGCCATCGGTCACGCATTTAAAAGCCTAATTGAATAGAAGAGCTAGATAAAATGTGTACCCTAGCTGTCACAACACAAACAAACACAACCTAGCCCCCCTCCTAATAAAAGCCGAGCATAATAATTCGTGCTATTACAGCTCGTGTTGCAAATTCAGGTAAAAGTACATGCGGTAATCACCAGCCTACAATTCACAGATCATCTTTTTAGCAGACATAATATTCTCATGCTCTAATATACTTCAGTCATCTATACTCAGCCCTTACCTCATTTTTAGCTACCGCTAATGCAGGAAGCATTTAGCTTTGGATGCCATCTACAAGTTCCAAATATCAAATGAAAAACCGTCTGCAATTAATTAGTTTCAGTTTATTGAGGCATCAAGGAGCGATGGGGGGAAGCGGTGAGATCAATAAACAAAAACCAGCTGCAGCTCATACGTTGCACAGCACGCTCGCGAACAAACAAAGTCAGCCAGACAAGCAGCCAATGAAAACACTGCGTTGGAAACGTACAGCTGACCTGAGCTTAATCACCCAGAAGTCATTTCTGGATTTCTAACAGGTTTTGTTTACAGAAACACACCGCGGCTGTCGCCTCATGTTTTTTGCAGTGTTAAGCCGACGCAGATGTCGCAGCTACGAATCCACAAACGACTAAATACGGCACCGCAGGTCACTTGATAAAGATAATTACACCATTTCAAAGTCCATTTCCTACCTTCGTCGCAGCTGCCAAGCCTCGCCACGTCAATTCTCGTCATCTGCGTGCAGGAATGTCTGCGAAGTTCACACTCATTGTCGTAGGTGGTGCCATCACTTCCACACACCGGGGAGTAGGACTCGCCTGAGCACGGCGGGCACTCACACCTATTCTGGACGCACCGGGCACCCATGGCACAAACAGTGTTGCCACATGTTTCTGTATTAAACACACAGCAGAGGGGCAGGCCACAGCATGACTGGTGAGTTATTTTGATGGATCTCATCCACGCGGACATTCAAAGTCATCTCTGGAATATATTTTTAAACAGGATTTCTCTTTTCCTTTTTCTATTTGTCATGCACGCAGCTTCCCCTCGTAATATATTCCACTTTTAAAACATATACAGCACATGCTGCTGGAGCAGTTTCCCATCTGAGAATTCAGTTTGACAAGTTTGCTTGTATTTGAAGTGCCTGCAGTTTTATGAGCTTCCTGATGGGCACTATTTTTACATGTCATTTCCATATTTAACGCAGAGCCAGAGGAAAGAAATGAATCTTTTACATATGAACATTGCGCACTTTTTTTTTTTCCTAGCGTAATATCAAATCACCAGTTTGTGCTAAGATCGCTGATGTGCCTTTCACATTTATACTAATAATGACATACTGAAGATGACATACTGTAACTACCAGACACATTCTTCATAAATGTACGCATTACTTACTGCACTCTCCCTGGCCGACCACTCGGAGGTCCATCTGTTGTTTGCAGGCCCGCACATGCAGCTCACACTCACTGTTGTAGGTGGTACCGTCGCTGCCGCACACAGGCTGGTAGGACTTGACACACTCTGACGGACACACACACTGCTTGCTCTGGGCATCGCAGATTGCCCCAAAAGAGCAGTTGGCACAGGCCTCATCTAGATGGGGACAAGCAGGCAAACAAATGGTTAAGTGTGTCTGTGCATGTGTGCTTCCTGTGGGATTACATAACCTTGGCTCCGAGGTCTGACTCTAACAGAAACGGTGAATTTAGAGGATATTAAGTTTCTTTTACACTGCTCGTATTAATGTATGGTAGACTTAAAATGGATTCTCTTATGTTATCATTATGCAAATGCAGTGCAGTGCAGTGCTTTTCAGCTCATCTTACTTTCTGATGATGCTTGAAATATCACTTAAGTGAATATAAAGTTGCGAGGGAATGAGTTTCTGGCTACTGCAGAGTCTTAAAGTAGTGTTGGTTTGTCATTTGGTCTTTCAGCCACAACATTAAAACTACTGACAAGTCAAGTGAATAACACTGATTATCTCATTACAATGTAATGTTCTGCTTGGAAACACTGGGTCCTGGCATATGTTACTTTCATATCACAGGGGGTCATATGATTGTTGGGTTTTTCTCTGTATGTGTTGCTGTAAGGTCTACCTTACAATATAAAGTGCCTTGAGGTGACTGGTGTTGTGATTTGGCATTGTGTAAACACAACTGAATTGGATTAGTTTGACACACCCATTATCATTTCTCATTTTGAAAATGTTGGAGACTAAGCTGGTGTGGTGCTAAGCAAAGAAATCAAAACTGTGCCAATACAGGAAAAAGTTCAAACTTACAGTAAAAATATTTTACTTTACAAGCTCAGTATATGGAGTGAAGATCTGGAAAATTCAATCTTACTAGAGGATCGAAAATCAGAGTACTGAGATCCCACTTAATTACACACCACAGAACTGGATGCTTCAGTCTTTGTGGCATAGATTCAAAAAGATGCTGGAAACGTTCCTCAGAGATTTTGGTCCATACAGACATGATGGCATCGCACATAGACTGCAGATTTGTCAGCTACACATCCATGATGAAAATCTCCCATCCCACCATGTCTCAAAGAACGGCCAATCCATCTAAGTACAGCCATCAGAAGATGGGTACACTGTGGTCCCAAATGGTTGGACAAGGTCTGCAACAATACTCAGGTAGGCTGTAGTGTTTAAATCATGGTCAGTTGGTACTAAGGGGCTCAAAGTGTGCAACAAAAGTATAACACCACCATCAGCAACCCGAACCGTTGATACAAGGCAGGGTGGAGCCGTGATTTTGTGTCGTTTACGCCAAATTGTGACCCAATCTGCTGAATGTCACACCAGAAACTAAGACTCATCCGACCAGCTAATGGTTTTGCCCAGCAGAGGTGAGCACATTGTAGCCTCGGTCCGGACGAGGAATTTTTGACTAGAAAACCTTCATTCAAACAATCTTTTGTCTCTTTCAGACTGTTCTCTGTAAACCCTAGACATGACTGTGTGAAAAAATCAGTGTCTGAAATGCTCACAGTAGCCCTTCTGCCATTAAAAAAACATGCCACCTTCAAAGTCAGTTAAATGACTTTTCTTCCCCATGTTGATGCTCAGTTTGAACTTCAGAAAGATGTCTTGAACACAGCTACATGCCTAATTGGAGTTGCTCCCGTGCGATTGGCTAATTAGATATTTGTGTTAACAAGCAGTTGAACAGGTTTGCCTAATAAAGTGGCTGGAGAGTTATGTTACTCCTGACACATTGCATTGTTATATAAATAGACAAGGCGCTAAAGTCTAAAGGAACACTGAAACAGTTTGGGTAGAGTGACACATGAAAAGAATATTTTAAAAGAAATTCCACTAAAATCAAAACTCTTTCTGCTTGCTTAGTGTTTAGAAGGACACAGTAACAATGGAAATGAACAAAAATGGAAAAATAACTCTGTTTTTTAAATGGATGAAAAAAGATAACAAAAGAACATTTATATTTTAGATGTACTCCATGTCTCATAATAAAAAAATGTGTCATTTGTTGGATTTTTCTCATGCAAAATTATTCTAAGAACTAAGCATAAGATTCAAGGCAAAGATTATGACCCACGGGTCTATTTACAATTAAGAGCTACAGGAAATAACCGGTTTTCCCATTTTTCCTGGGAAAACGAGGAATTTGTATAAAGCTTTATTAGTCTACACGAGGTACATTCACATGATATAAAAGAATACAGAAAGCCGCACACATGCCATTTAAAGTTTACTGCATGTCAGAGGTAAAAACTATGCCATGAAATAAAAAAAACTTCCCAGACAGAGCCCTACCACAGCACAAATCCATGGAGGAGGATTTTAGAAAAGATACTAAAGTCCATGAAGTTCCCAGGAGCACAGTGGGTTCCATCACTAAAGAAATTTCAAGCCACCCAAAACCAGTCTTTCTGGAACTGAAACTAAATAGCTGAACACAATGAGCTTTAAAAATTGTCACCAAAAATAGATGAAGCAGAAGGTCAACCGCACTCAGTCAATCAGGACTTTATGAGAGTGGTCAGAAACTGAAGCTAGTCCTGAGTAAAATCCACAAGAGGGCCATCCATCCTAGAGTTTGCCAAATTACACTTAAATCATTCTGAAAGCATGAAGGAAACGATTCTCTGCTCTGATGAGACAAGAATTGAACTCCTTGGCCGGAATACCAATTGTTGTAAGTAGTGAAAGCCAGATACTGGCTACTCCCATGGGGAAGCATGGTGCCAGCACCATTTTTTGGGAAGCCTTCTCAGCAGCGGATGCTGAAAAGAACTAGCCTCAACTGAGTGTGACAAATCACGCTTTCCCGTAAGATTGTAAGGCTAATCATATGTGGCCCAAAATATGCTGTTTTTCCACCGCTTTTCAGTCAGAATCAAGCTGAGAACATTTGTATTCTCTCGTCAGATGCTACCAGAAAAAAAGCGAAGAGAGCTTTTGAAATCCTTGATTTTAGTATGAGGATTTATCTAGCTCATCTCTTGACTGATTGACTGAGACAACGTTTCCCTCAAAAGAAACAGCAGGGCAGGCTCAGATATGCCCAGGGTGCTGACTGAGCCCTCATGGGGACATGAAACAAATGAGAAGGCAAATCCAAGTCCTCATACACAGAAAAGGCTAGTAGTATAGACACCTTTTCCTCTGACACCAATTACACTGGGAGGATTGCATTAGCACAGCTCACTATCACATTCAATTAGGGGCAGGCTAATACCCACCGCTGATTTAGCACTAATTGAGAGAGGCGAGGCTGGCTGCTGGAACCCTCCACATTATTAATCTGTTTATTACTCTTTTAGAGCCATTCATTTCCTTCATCTCTCCATCTAGTGTGGGCATCCACTGCTTTCTTGATTAACAGCTATCCACTGTGAAGTGGATATGGCAAGGAAATGTGGCACTTTATGTACAGTACATGGCCTGTGGGAGCCTGTAGGAGCAAACGTTTCATTCTGTCGAGGTGGAACGATCAGCTCTAAGAAAACATGCTTAAATTAAACTGCACGAGCAGGACATTCAGGGCACCTGTCTATGCTAAATTCATGTGTGCTTTTGCTCTGGGGCTATTTTTCACAGTGTGGCCTTCTGTCTTGAGTTTGAGTTTGGGGACATCTGAGTGCCTTGGCACCCAATGACATTTTTCTATAATCATATTTTAGGCTCCAAGTTTGTTGCAACAGTTTTTGGATTGCTCTGACCTTTTCCAACATGTCACTTTTTCTCTGCAGAAGGACCTTTACACTATTTTGCTGTTGAAGACCTGACCAGCACAGACCCGTTCAATACTCTTGCTATCATCTCGGTCACACAGCAATCCAGACCTCAGCGTCGGTGACTGACCTCACTGATGCATTTTGTTTACAGGATGGGAGCAAATTCCTGCAGGTGCAATGTTGAGGTACCTTTATTGTTTTTGTCAGTATTTAATGGCTAAGAGTACTTAACAATTACGTGCATTGCTCTTTTAATCCGAGCTCTCGAAGTTTATTTTTTTCCTAAAAGAAAAAAAAAGAATCTCTCCTGCACAGGTTTTCTATGACAAAAATAAATAAACATAAAACATAGTAAAAGTGGACTGCTGTGGTCGTGGCTGAGACAGCTATAAATCAGGAAGTGGAAGTGGTGAGTGTTGTCCTTTATCAGGCCCTGTGTCCTGATAGTAGCCTCGCTTCTTTATCAGCTCCTGGCCCTCGCACCTGGCTCTCTGCACTGCCTGATCCTCCAGACAACATGCATCACAGACAGAAGAGGGGAGCCTCAGTTCAAAGCCGGGAAAAGAGAGGAGAATTGTTGCCATTACTGATAATGTTAGGATGTGTACTTTTTGTCATGTCTGATCTCTGAATCAGTCGTCTCCAAGTCTGTCATCACCATTTCTGGGTTTCAGTGGTTTCTGAAGGCAACCTCGCAACCATTAAAAGTTCAAAATTTAAGGTAAAAAGTCTGTCTGGCCATTAAGAAACACAGACATGACAATAAAGAATGGGAGATATTACAACAGGGAATCTTTCATCTCATGCAAATGCTTTTCAGGCGCACTACCGCAAGAACCTAGAGAAATATAGAGTATGACACACTGTCCAAGATCAAAGTAAGATATTTTAAAGCCTTTTTGTGTGAGTTCTGATAAAAAACAAAACAAAACCTGACACAAATATTAACTAAATAGCTTAAGAGTCAGCTAAAATTAGATCTGCCTTTACAGCAGGATGATTCAGGCCAATAAAGACTCAAAGATGGCACCATTCTCTGGTCCAAAAACAGCTGCCAGCTGTGAGTATGGAGATGGGCTGATCATTAGATATGCTTAATAACATTTGGGCAACCATTTAGGCAGCACTGGCACTCAGATCACGGGAGTTAGTGTTCGCCATTCAGAGCAAGTCTGCCATGAGTCTGGCAATAAGGTGTGCTTAATCTAGACTCTGGCTGGGGTACACCAGTTTGGCATATGTGAAATCTACAGTATGTTTCTAAACCGTCTGAAGGTGCTCTCTAAAACGGTAATACTGGCATGGCATGGAGCAAAAGGTCCAGGTCAAGCTGAACATGGTTGCATGGCCTAACAAATGAGGTATGGTGGCACCCAAAACAAACTGTTCCTGAGCCAGGGCAGTGATTTTCATGTCTGTTTTTGATACAGTGCCACCTGAGGGCCTGAAGATTGTGGGGTTCACATACTGAATTTCCTCCTTGTCCCTTGTCCCATCAGATTTAATATAACCTAGACCACAGGTGTCAAACTCCAGGCCTCAAGGGCCAGTGTCCTGCAGGTTTTAGATGTGTCCTCGATCAAACACAGCTGATTTAAATGGCTAAATTACCTCCTCAACATGTCTTGAAGTTCTCCAGAGGCCTGGTAATGAACTAATCATTTGATTCAGGAGTGTTGACCCAGGGTGAGATCTAAAACCTGCCGGACGCCGGCCCTTGAGGCCTGGAGTTAGACAGTCCTGCCCTAGACTATGAGATATACAAAGATTTTACAATGTTACACTGACAAATGTTATTTTGAAGTTTGTATATGTCTTTTTTTCCTGACTGGTGAACCTGTGCCCACCTTTACTTTTGAGAAACTCTCTAAGATGCTCTTTTTGTACCCAGTCATGTTACAGACATATTGCCAGCTAACCTAATCCATTGTAAAATGAATCTCTAGCTGTTTCTTTTTAGTACCACTTAGTTTTTCCAACCTTTTGTTGCCCATGTACAAACCATCTTGAGACCTGCAGTCGCCAACAAATTCAAAATGAGCTAATATTTTTCATGAAATAGTAAAATGGAGCATTTTAAACATTTAATGTGTTTTCTATGTTCTACTGTGAATAAATCACTGGCTTATGAGAATTGCAAATCATTGCATTCAGTTTGTATTAACGTTTTAATAACATGGAATCCAAACTTTTATGGAATCAGGGTTTCATAATATCCTCACGCATTTTCTATTTTCCATTCACGTCTTTAACTATCAAAGGAAACCTTTCTTCCTTCTTTTAAATGAGGACCTGCTAATATTTTGTCAAGGTCCCCTTGAAGTCCCAGAGATCTGATGTTAGCAACTTTGCACTTTGACAGTTTGTGCTGCTGTGTTTGGACAAAGTGTTTGTGGAGCTGAAGGTGAGAAGGAGGAACAGGAGCGGGTTGGTAGAAAAGTGTCCTTGAAAACATAAAGAACTGACTCATTGAACAGAAAAAACAACAACAAAGACCCTCCAGCTTTACAGCATTTTTTGGATATCCTTACTGGGGAACACCTGAACTGCAGCTGAGGGGGTCTGGGAGGAGTAGTACCTCAGGATTAAACAGAAAGAAGCATGTTGCTTTGTGTTTTGAAGGCTTGTGAACATGCCTGGGTGATAACAACCCCCCTGTTGATGCATGCCTGGCCAGTACACTATTAACTCTGCCCCCCACTTTCTTTGCACCTCCTCATCTTATTTACCTCCATCTCCTTTCCTCTGAACATTTATCACATTCTCCTCCCTCTTTCCCTCTGCCCTCTTTTATTCTCTCGTTTTCTTTCTCACAGGCTGCCTCTGTGACCTATATTTCTTACTCAACTGAGAATATCATTTCCAACACCTGTGGGAGAAAAAAGGGGAAGTTGTTATTTCCGTTTCTCAAATGATTCAGGCACCTCTGCTCTCATCTGTTTGGGTAGTCAGCATGAATGGGCTTTTTTCCTGGGGTGACTGATATCCAACTGGGGGGTCTATTAACCAAGTGTACTTCTTCCAGCCCCTGTTACAAGGTGGCCCGCCACTCCAATGCAGGAGGAGGAAAAATCTCTGAATAATAACAAATGTCACTCATATTGCTATCAGGTTGCACCTGAGCCATATAGATAACCACTATGTTTCCAGCCCGGAGGGATAGAAATGAAATTATGTCTGGGCCCATGAGAGGCAATAAGCTGCCCACACACACACACACACACACACAGTTCCCTGTTGTGGCACTTCTCTCACCCGTTACACTATTGCTACCCTCACAGCCTCACCTAAGCTCCTACTTCTAAGCCTGGCAGCCATAAATATGACAGCTTACACACTATAGAGCATTTGGATGGAAATAACAAAACGGCAACAGTAAACAAATGCATCCTTTCCTTGGTGAGTGTTCAGGAAATCATATAAATGAAATAATATAAAGACCTACAGTACTGCCGCCCCTCATCTCTTCATATTTTGCTAGGAAAATGGGAAACAGGTGCACCGATTTATTCAAACAAATTCAAATACACATGGAAATACACAATGTAAGGCAACAGTAAAGTTTGAGGTGTTACAGTTCTAATAAGGCTGAAAGTTAATATTTGGTATGACCACCTTTATTATTCAACTCAGCCTGAACTCTCTTATGTAAACTTTCTGTAATGTCTGTAAGTAGGAATAGTTCTTCCGGCTTCTTGAAGGACATTCAAAGCTCTTCTTTGGATCTTGGCTGCCTTTTGTTCCAGGCTATCCTCTATCAGGATGATCCCACACTGCTTCAATAATGTTGAGGTTTAGGCTCTGGGGAGGACAATCCATGACTGATGGTGTTCCACTGTGGGTTTTCTTTTCTTTCCAGGTATGCGTTTACTGGCAGTTACACTGGCATTTTGTTTAGAGAGGTTACACCATGTTTTACAGATGAATGTAGACACTCACCTCTCTACTGACCTCTGTACAGTACAGTAATGTATATCCTGATGTATAAGACCTGTTGCAACTTTTCACTTTTCAGTCCAACTCCTGTTTAATTTGGGATATCTCAGCCTTTTCTCACCGTTTACCTCACTTAAAGATGGCTTCTTGAAAGCTACCCTTCCACTGGGACTATTTCTGATGAAGGTTTGGTGAGCAGTAGGGGCGATCGTGGCTCAAGAGTTGGGAGTTCGCCTTGTAATTGGAAAGTTACCGGTTCGAGCCCCGGCTCGGACAGTCTCGGTCGTTGTGTCCTTGGGCAAGACACTTCACCCGTTGCCTACTGGTGGTGGTCAGAGGGCCCGGTGGCGCCAGTGTCCGGCAGCCTCGCCTCTGTCAGTGCGCCCCAGGGTGGCTGTGGCTACAACGTAGCTTGCCATCACCAGTGTATGAATGGGTGAATGACTGGTTGTGTAAAGCGCTTTGGGGTCCTTAGGGACCATAAAAGCGCTATATAAATACAGGCCATTTACCATTTATTTAGCAGTAGCTGAAGGTCCAGATGAATCTTGGATCGGTTCCTATTTCTATTTCTTCTTATTGTTTTCCTATTTCTTAAGGACATGACTTTTAGCTACAATTGATCTACCGTAGTTGTTTAATCCTGCCAATTATTCTGTTGTCCTTAAAGTTGTCAGATAATAACTCTTTGTTAATCAACTTTTTGGTTTGAAATTGAGTAAATCATAGCAGGAGATGACAAAACAAGATGCTTTTTCTGTTTGAATGATTCATAAGTCAGTGTTAAGTGGCTTAACAAGCAAAAAACACTTATCTGAAAATGGTCAGGTACAAGGTATGGACTGAAAATGTGTGAAAAAACAGCCACTGTCCAAATAAAAATGATGAAAGAGCTTCTGGAGAATTACTGATAAAGAAGAAACATATATATAAGAAGGTCTGGCTCCTCGGAAATAAAATCTAAAGAATTGAGGGAGGGCTCGAGACTTTTGCACAGTCTGTATATTTTGTAAGCCTAATTATCACCAGTTCTGCTGCCTTCTGCAGTGCAAAG
This sequence comes from Oreochromis niloticus, assembly GCF_001858045.2. NCBI lineage: Eukaryota > Metazoa > Chordata > Actinopteri > Cichliformes > Cichlidae > Oreochromis > Oreochromis niloticus. The sequence goes on from NC_031984.2 coordinate 28,152,523, forward strand.
GTCAGACGTTCTCATTTTATTCACCTTCTTTCTGTGCATATATCTTTAACACTTAATTCCTATTCTTCCGACTCCACCTGAAGGCAGCACATATTGTTTCGCTCCTTTTCTGCTTCGTGAACCTGTATAGTATATTAGTGAAGGGAATAGCCGGTGATAATTAGGTGAGATAATAGCTTAAGTCAGTCAGTTGTTATGGTGCTGAATAAAAGCCCAGTAAAGCTGTGCAAACAGCCCAGAAATAACCCACATTATCATCGCCATCATTTCTCGGCTGGCTCGCGCTTGGCAAGCCAATGCCTCAGCATTTTTATGGCACCATTGCGCTGACGCAGGCCTGTTCCTCTGGGAGCCAAGACCCATCCATAGTGCTGGATTACACACAGAGTCCCTCAGCACCGCCAGCTCGCCCTGCCTCTAGCTTTTTAAAATAAAGACTATTCATTACCGCCGAGGGACTCCGAGCCGTCTACCTGTGGTGTGGTGCGCAAAACTGACGTGCCTGCCCACCAACTGAACACTGCTTTAGATCTGTTTCTCGCCGGCATACATCCTTACACGCTGGAGTTCAATTAAGAGAAAGCTGGGAGGGGAGGATGACAGATGTAGTACACAGGCAGGCAGAGAGTCCACATAGCACCTCTCCAGGAACTAACTCTGTCATTCTAAGTATAAAACTCTAAAAAATCGAGCTCTGTTAAAAGATTTTGATTCCTTTGTACAAAAAATAAAATAAATAAATAAATAAATAATAACCATAAATTGTTTTCACACCTTAGATCACGAAGAGCAAACTGATTGTGCTGCACTGATCATGTTTGAAACTGCTCATCTCATCCACGAATACAGTACTGCAGAGGCCAACAGACTTTTGTTGTTGTCAAAATATGCAGGAAAAAAAATCTATTGCATTAAAATTGAGTTACACAGAGAGTCTGGCCATGGGGCTAACAGCCACTGTACTTCTGCCCAGTTTGAGTAAAAAGTGAATGACTTGATTGTAGACAAGCAAGAATACTCAATAACCAATTAGAGTCCATGGGAAAATTGGCGTTGCAAAATGGCATTACGCCACTGAGAGTACTCACTCAGTGGCTTTACCAAGCTGCAGAAACCTGTCCATATGGCCGTGTGCCAGCATAGTGGGTATAGAGACATTTTTACCACTTGAAGCTCCGCTGTCGCTGGTATACTAATGACTAGCTGATACTCCGGCAGTGCAAGACAAAGCCAAGTGACTCATGTAGCCAATTACGGAAAAATATGCACCGCGCTCTGTTTCATCAAAAGCAAAGTGCATCTTCACTTAAAGGTCAAAACAGGCAAATTGGAGTTGTGGTGTTGCTATAGAAGGGCTGATGATGAGCACAGAGGAACAGATAAAGAGTAATGGACAAGGGATCATGAAATTCATCAGTCTGTTAAGTATTGATTTGCCTTTGCTGGATTTGAAACGGCTCCCAGTGGGGTCACACATGAATATAAAGTTATGTGTGCTAATTGTTAACGTCTGTGGATTATAATTTTGCCTCTCCGCATTGTGGTGCTATTAATTAATTTGCTAAATTATATTCTGAGATCCTTCCATGTCTGTAAGCTATGATTCACACTGTTTCGCAGTCATGTCTCCTCACTATAACTGACTGCATGGGGCAATGTGACCGTACGAGCATGACGTTAATTTGAAATTCATTACTGAGATGCAAGCACTTTTATGTTTGGGTTTTGTGACAGTGAGTACTCACCGCAGGGTCCTTTGTGTTGGATGCTGATTTCCTTCTGCAGCGCACAACCCATCAATCGCATCTCGCAGGGGCTGCCGTAGGTCTGGCCGTCGGATCCGCACACGGGGTCGGATGTTTGCGGGCAGGCCTCGGAACACTCGCACACCGCTTCGTTGTTCTTGACCACACACTCTGCCCCGTGACTGCACGCTACATGCAAGCACGGGCTCGGTATGTTGAGATCTGAAGGCCGACCACCCAAGAGACAGAGATCACAGTTAGAGAGGGGGCGGCAAACAGTATAGCCTTAGCGGTCGGGGAGATTATAAAGTTGAGGTTGGAGAGAAGTCTGGGGTTGCAAAAGGGCACAGGTGACAGTGAGGTAAGTTAGAATATCGCTACAAATAGAAGCGCCAGTTTTTGTGTTAGAAAGGGTTTAGGGAGAAACAGAGATATGATGGAATATGCAATGCAGCCCTATTCCTATGTCACCTCAACTTCCTCAGTTTCCTATGTCATTTCCTTGCCTTTGTACCTATCCTGATGTATCCTGAATCTTTGAAGAGTCCACGGAATCTGGAGGCACGAGGACAGTGGATAAAAACATGGCCCTGTAGCACAATAGAGATGAAACAGCCTACGAACAATGGTTGCACTGCCTTTTTTTTTTCCTGCGCGTAAACGCCTGGATTAATTGACGTTCCCAGTGTGCCCCTTCAAAGGCTGCCATTTGCATCTCAGTGAGAGCCATTGCTTCAGCCAAAGCTGGTTGAACTGACATGCAGGAGCAAGAAAAGGAAGAGCACCAGGGATAGAGTGTGCTTTTTGAGAGAGTGAGAGAATTAAAAAGAGAAAGAAATAGGCGAAAAGAAGAAAGAGCCCTCTGCTTAATAATTCAAAAAAGGCAAGCTCCTGGGCAGAGGCAGATATGAAATGTGAACATCAGAGAGAGGTGTCTGCCTCAGTCTTTCCTCCTCACACGCTAACTCCAGCATGACTTCATTAAAACGAGGACTGGATTTTGCACCCATGGTTCTGGTAGCGGCAGATGGGTGTAGGCCGGGGCCGATAAAACCTGACTTGATCAGAACAGAGTGAAAACCTGACGAAAAAAATGGGCGTGAACAACGCTTTGATCACAGCCTCCCATCCCATCACTTCTTTAAAGCTTTATGTACCAGGGAAAATATTATATGGCATCGTGTGCTCTCTGAGTCGGGGGCGCCGGCGTGCGTGCGCGAGCCCTGCCGGCTCAGCTCGACGGTCGGAAGATTGAGGCCTTAGGTGGGATGGTGCGCACTCTGGTATCGAGAGCGAGCGAAAGATGATAGCCTGGCGCCGTAGTGGTTTTCATTTAGAAAGTTTCACGCATGAGGAACGGATCCCTCTGCTAAATGTGGTGTGTCTGCAGATTAGAGGAAAACGCAGACGGAGGCATCAAATAGTTTCTGATGAGAAGCCGTGGTTGAAATGGAAAGTGGTGCCGTTTCACAACCAAAGCGAAACAAAACTTGCTTCCTCCTTCTGCGCCACCTTTCGTGTGAGCTTTGGTTAGATGAGTAGAGGTGCTGTCATGGAAACTGCCCTTTGTAATGACGCCACCCATGGCTCCATCATTATTGAGACCATTATGGGATTAGATGGCAACACGGGGGTGTTGTGGGTGGGGGGGCTGACTTGGCATGTGCGAAGCCCCATGATTCATTTATCAGCTCAGGGATATTCAGCTGAGCCTCAACTCGTAGCACTAACACGGGGGGGAAATTATCAACTGATAACGCAGACGGTGGCAATTAGCTTGTTGCACTCTGATGAAAGAAAGGGGGTATGTGGGATAAAGATCAGTGTTATCTACATAAGACAGATCGCTTGGCTCATCTGTCTGAATTATGATCACTCCTGAGCTGAAGTGCAGATATTAAAATAAAAATGAGAGCAGATGTAACATAGTTTGTCCACGACCGCCTACTGTTTTCCCACAAAGTTGCGGCTGTAATTGAGCAAATCTTTCCCGATCTCGAGCGAGGGCGCGGGCGCTCTCATTTCCGAGGGTGAGTGTTTCAGATTAAAGGGTGAAACACCGTTATTGATTTCTGTGTTGGGAAGGCGAGCTGGCTTTTCAAAAGAGCTCGGAGGTGCCACATAAATATGAAAGCTGCTCAATGCCGCTTAATTCGGTGCCGCTTCAAAAACAATTGATTCCCTGTGATCTCATTTCAACGCCTTGTGTCTGTGTGTGTGTGTCTCCAACTGTGTGTAACCGTTGTACGCTAGTGATCCGAGCTTAACTGTACAACCTTGGCCTGCATTAAAGTTCACCAGCCCACTTCCCAAGGACGGGCTCCTAAAACACAACTGCAGCCTCCGATAAGGCCTTTGTCTCCCATTCTCTTTGTTTCACACTCATATAAAAGATGAAAGAATTCCCCTCCAAAACTATTTTTTTTATCATCCTCCACCTCTGGGGGGCAAAATTTCTGCCTGATTTATTAACTGGAGACAATATAAGGGGGTGAAAAAAAAAGACATAATCTCCCCGAAGTGTAAAAAAATCTTGTGACACAGTTAAAAAAAAAAATGAAGCTGTCTTTTTACTTTCCCTTGGATGCAGGGAGAAGCTTTGAAATGGCAGGCCTAAGCTTGGTCGCTCGCAAGCCTTTTCCAGCTCTCTTTCGCTCTCTGGTCTTCTCCCAAATACAAAAATCCATCTCTTCATGCATGTATCAGTCCTTCTCTCAGGCAAGTCCAGAATACACCATAGTTTCTGGCTTTAAACTGTTCTATTTTATGCACGAAAATTAGCTTGACAGTTAGATGGAAGGTGCCAAACACATAGCACAGTAGCCAAGGCATTGTTTTAGTGGCTGAGCAGGTGCAGTGAATTGTCTCTCATGGCCATAGAGAAAAGTGGAAGGAGAAGAAAAAAGGCACGAATACTTTTCCCTCTATTTTTTTTCCTTCTCCAATCAAGGATTCAGCTCTGCTAGTGTGTAATCTGCTCTGTTTCTGTACTACCACACCGGCTGAGAGGACTTTACATTCTGGGTGTCACCTCAGTCTGTATCCTCTCCTGCTAGGAGGCATGTAAATTTATCCATTTTAATTAGTGTGGTATTTTAATAGCATGCCCCCACTTCAGGACTCAGGAGGGGATTACTTCGGGTTAGGCCGCAGTGTCACTAGCAGGCCACGTCAAATATTGAGAGGACACGTTCCTCTGATTCCCTGATTGCTTACCTGTCTGCCTGAAGTCTTATTATTGCCCACTTAGTGGAGTTATATGACAGATAAAGTGCCAAGGACACGACAGTGCTGCTTCTAAAGCTTAACGGCTCCTTGTTAGGTTGCGCGATGGCACGGCGCGCTCCGGTCAGACTCAGCTGTGACTGTGGCTGCTGCAGTGAGCGGGCCCACACTGTTAACCCCACCGTAACATGTCGCTGAAATGCTGGGAGATTATTTTGGCGAGCGTTTCCTCCCATCTCCGCTCAGCTCATACATATGTTAATTGGACTTTTCCCCCCTCGGGTCTGTGTGCAATTCCAAATCATTCCCTGTATTATGCAGGGCAGTGAATCAGTGTAATCCAGGTGATGCTTGCAGTGGCCAACTGGCAGGAATAATCACCTACAACTGCAACCCATTACAACACAGGATTCCAATAGGGTGCAGCCAATCTGCAGCAAAACCCCGCCTTCTGTGTGTCTCCACTGCCAGGGCTTTGATCCGACTCCCTTTGCCTCCCTCACATTAAAAACATTTATGTATCATATTAGTCGAGGGAGAGGGAGGTGCAGAGAAAAGGCTATATTAGCATACAGCAAAAGGCATACCCGCAGGCTGTGTCTGTCTACCACTGAATACTTATCACAGGCAGGAGGTGAGTCGAAGCCTCTTTGTGCTTGTACAACTAAGAATGTGTTGCTCTTCAAAATAGAGACTAGCAAAAATAACATAGGGGGGGAACACAAGCTGGGATCCCCTGATCTTTTGGCATGTATCCGTCAGAGATGAGATGATACGCAAACATTGTCTGTCTAATCCAAAAAAGGTGGTGATCTAGTCATTAGGATGTGTATGTTGCAGGAAGTTTAAAAAAGTTAAGAAAAAAATGGCACACCAGTTCGCATCACTTACTGCATCTCCAATCAAATCTGGAGCTACAGCACTAGGAAGGCCTAGGAAGACATTTAAAAAAAATTGAAAAGAAAACTGTTGAAATTGGAAGAACTGCATGGCTGATCACACCCCAACGGAACACCAAGCCCGCCTCAAGTCACTCCTGACACCCCGTTGACCCACATTTCTCTGCAATTTCTGCTCAATGACAGCCTGCGGGCCGCAGTAAGTGGACCGGCGGTCCCTAGCTGCCGTCAATCAGGCTCCCGCGGCACTTCCTCTAATTAACTTGATTAGCAATAACAGCACTGGTGATCTCAGGCTGACTTACACACTCAGGCTTCGCGACTGTTTGTTAGTCCAATCACAAACGCGCAGGGGGGAGATGCTCATCAAATAAACATGCAAATGATAAAATATTCTGCACAAAGTCTTGACACCTAAGGTGACAGATTTTTTCTTTCCTGCTTTGCAGAGCTCTTTGTCAATGACAATGTGTCTTCCACTGAGTGATTTTGTGTTAACCTCCAGAGGCGACAGGCAACACATTTCAAGCAACTTGCACTTGCCTGAGCTTTTCTGCACTTGTGATTGTGAGCGCTCGCTCCCTCTCTCTCGTGTGAGATAAAGATTTTGTGTCCTCAAACCAGCTCCTTCATTTGTTCACTCCTTGTTTATGTGTGTGTGTGTGTTTCTAATAGGCTGTCTTGTGTTACTGATTTTACTGAATCATCCTCCTCTATGTGCTAAAAAGCAAAACTGCTGCTTGTATTTTTGTTTTATGAACAACATAACCACCAATTCAGAGGGCCCTCTCTACTTCGTATTCTGTTAATACCAGACGTGAGGCTAGTACATGAACGGGCTCCAGGGACATGTGGTGAGCAGTATGCACTCCTGTAGTCTTTTCCATTGATTACTACTGAATATGCACCAAAATAGCATGCCCGCTGGGCAGGAAGTAAGCTGCAGCGCAACTTTGGGCCAAGATAGAGGAGAGAAAGCAAAGATTTAATTATGCATTTTCACTGCAAAAGTAATTAATTTTACACACAGTCTGGTTCCCTCATATCAAATAAATAGATTCCTTTTTTTAAAGGCATTTTAACAAGCACAATCATTTATGGGGGGAAAAAAGTTGTTGAAAAGATATTTTCTTCCAATTAATGGGCTGTCTCCTGTTGCTTTGTTGGTTTTCAGCTTCAGATTGACTCAGCGTCTTTTTTGGCAGAAAGGCATAGCAAATATACTTCATAAATACAGGAGCTATCATTTTAAGTTGCTCTGTTATTTCGTATCACCTTTATCAATGGGGAAATTTTATAGAATCGGGATACAATAGACTCAAACATCAAAGAGTCTCCCATCATTGCTCGGTCCTCTAAATATAGCTGAAAATACAAGAGCATTTCTGCAGAAACAGACCACGCTACATGCACACTTCCTTGCTTAGTTTCGGCCGATACCCTGCTGTGCTGACATCATAGAGGACAGAGAGGAAGAAAAACAGGTTTTCATTGCATTAGCCTAAAAATATTCTTGTGTAGTGTGAAACACTTAAGGGAGGCCATCTGTGGAGATTTACAATCAGTCTCAAATTAACCACTGTAGATATTTTCTTGTATTTTATTCAAACGTCGGATGAAGGCAAGTTCGACTGTACGGCGGGGTTGCAATTATGTTTTAACCTGCTATTAAAACTGTGTGTGTGTACTGTAGAACTGCAACGTGGTCTATGAATAAGTCACACAAAGTCCAGTAAATAAGCGCTTTAAAAGTGGATACATCGTTTCTTCTGTTGGTGCCAAACCACTCTTATGTTTCCATCTTAGAAACCGAGGCATCTGACCTGTCCGTCCTCCTTCTCGGCAGCCTGCTCTGATTCATTTCCTGCAAAGTCCTTTCCGTGTTTACAGACATCTGGAAGATTTGTGACTCTGTCTGGACTTAAGTAAATCAGCTAAACGTCACGTGGTCTCTTCATCTCTAAATTGAAGGTTTGGATATCAATCAATTTGTTTTTTTTCCCCCTAGGGAGGACAGCCGTCAGGACGTTATAGACATGTTGGGTTTCTTTACAGCACAATCCATTGTGGGGGTGAGTACCGGCAGGGGAGGGGTGACATTAAGGGCTGTCACCCACATGAGAAGAGATTTACGACTGTGTCAAAACTGGAGAATTTCATCCGTTTGACAGCTGGCAGAGTGATCGATCACTCCGCCTAACCCACCACTCGACCAATGAAACAAGAGAATGAAATGAAAACCTCAAAAATTATTAAATACCACTCATTTAATTGATCAGATACATGAAACTCTGCTTATAGTCTGGACATGGTGGGCGACTGAGTGCGTAGGACTGTTTGACACAGCTCTCATTCTGATTTGACCTTTGACAGTACTGTCATGGCTGCAAGTGTGTTGGTACGTGCGTTCTGATAGGCTATCGATTGATTTTTAAGAGAACTCAGTGCTTTGGAAGTCAGTTTGGAAGATGGTCACATCCTTAAATTATGTGCATCTGTCAGGTGAGTCTTTTTTGTTTTACAGCGAGAAATCTACACGCTACAAGGTTGAATATAGTTTCATTTAAGAAAGAAAGAAAAAGAAAAATTAAGAGAGAAAGTTCTAATGTGATTAAACACATGGAAACACCGACACACGCACACACACACACTCCTTGCATGCATATCATCTGTCTGACTAAACCAACAGTCTCAGTGGGCACCTAGGCTTGCCTCTTTTGATGTTTAATTAAAACCGTATCGGGGGGCGGTGGCGTTTGTGGCGCTCTGTTTTGAAAAATATGCAAATGTCAATAAAAATGCATTAAAGAAACATACTACCATCCGCTGACGGCTGCGATGCGCAGTGGAAGGGAGGAAAGGATGAAGAGCGAGGAGGGAGAAAAAAATAGCGAAACAAACGAGGGAGGGGAGGGGGGCTGAACTGAGGCAGCATTTGCCAGAAATAATGAAACAGAGCAAAATATATAAGCGCTCGCGCTGCCATTTCCACTATTTAATTTATTCACAGCTCAGACGGCCGAATAATGCAAATGAGTTTTGGTGTCTCCTGACGCTGACGACTGGAGATAACTTTGGTATTCAGCTTCGCCCCAGTGCCTAGAGGATGGACGGATTTCTCTCGTTTTATCGGCCTCTGTCGCAACAACAATGAAAACGCGGACAGCAACTCTGAACGTGATTACACAACGCGTCTGTTGGGTGGATTTCTTGTTTGAGGTAATGTCACACCAAACAGCATGAGCAGATTACTCCAGCTTTATCACGCATGCTGGGCTATCAGCGTTGTGACGGGAAAGAGCAAAAAAAAAGATTAACTGAAGACGAGGTCTTCAAATCACCTCTAAAAATGATCACAGAGACACTCGGACATGTAAATGACGTATGATAAAATATCAGTGCATTCTGCGCTACAGCTTTAAAAAAGATGTCATCTTAATTTGGGTGAATCAGCCCTTTAAATCAGCCCCTTAACACGAGGAAACACGCTAGACAGAGCGTGTCAGTGCAGAGAACAGAATGGGCCTTGAACATCTTATGATATCGGTTGAAATTCTGCCAACCTGCTTTACACACCGAACCTCGAATGAAGTGTGTGCAGCTTAAGGTTGGCTCACTAAGCTTAGAGGCTAACAAATCTCTTCATTCTTCTTTTATTAACAAAGAGCAATTCACAATACATTCAGCTGGCAGACTTTCACCAGCAAGAATGTTGATATGGGGCAGCTCCGCATTAAATCGGATTTTGTTCAATTACAGTGTTTAATGTTTTGAAAATCATTTATTTTTCACAATATCTGTGCCACCGTGAGACGGTTTAAGCTTAACAGCGAAATTATAGCAAGTAAACTAAAGTGAAGGGGGTGGTTAAGGATAGGCAGGGTTGTGGCGATGGTGTTGACCGTTAAGAAGTTGATATACAACAGGAGAAACCTCTTGTGTTACAGTCTTTTAATGCTTTCACTAAGGATGTTCTCTGTGTAATTAACATGCTCTCCACTAGACAGTCTCTATGCCAAAGCAAAATCAAGTGACTTCATTTTTCTGATTTAGAAACATCAGTTCTAAAGACATAAATGCAGATTTGCACAAAATGTTAATTTTCTAGCTAAATGATGCATTCTAAAAAAAAAGCTGTGTAAAATATGATTAAACTATAATTACTACTACTAGTAGAACTACTACTACTGCTACTATATACTTCATTGTGTCAGGTCTCTTTTTAGCTCCAACCCTTCACTGGGTCTCTGTTCAATCCAGGAATGAATTTTAAATCCTCACATACCTGAATGATCATATTTTCAAGACCTTGTAGGATATAAAATGTTTCATTAAAATGCAGCTGAACTCCAGCCCTACTGCAGGAGTCATGCTTACACATGGTTTTGTGCATTGTTGCAAGCTTTTTACGACACAATCCTGATTGATGGAGCGGGGAGGGATTGTTTGGGAAGCTGTTAGGTTGGGATCTGGCGTGCACTTTGGAACATGCAATAGGAGATTAACCAGAGGTATGCATCGGTTAGGCAGGTGGGAACGGGTGAAAGCTTTCTTTTTTTAGTTAGGTTGAAAATAAAACACAGAGGAAGGAGCGAGGGAGACTTCTCCAACCTCAGGGATCACATCTTTGCAGGAGGGTAAACAGAAGGAAAAGACATTAATGCCACAAAGACACACAGAGAGACAGAAAGAGTGAGAGGAAAAAGACAGCAGTACAAGACCCCTCCTGTTAGGTCCGCACGGAGCGAGGGGAAGGGCTTCACCCCTCAGAATCCGCTTGATGAGGTCGCCCACTGGGTGACCCCACTCGCCACCTGCAGCCAGACAACCGGGAAGCCGGCCAAATGGACATAGACAGACAGACTGACTGACGCACTGAAACAAGAAAGAATAGCTTTTTTTATACAAGAAGAGCACACAAGACAAAAAGACAAAGACAAGGGAGGAAAAAACGACAAAAGCCACTGAAGTGGAAGACTGGCACCAGTGAAGGAGCAGAAGACAGAGGGCGGATGAATGAAACATGAAGGTGGCGTTTCGTTTTGGTTGTCTGTTTGAGATGCTGGGATGAAGCGTGACAGGGGTGAGGAGATGGATGGGAGGTGAACGGATGACGAATTGAAGGCACCGTTTTTGTTTTTTGGCACACCCATCCTTTCTGAATGTACACCCCACCCCTCCCCCAACTCAGAGAACATCACCCAACCGTTTCAGATACTTTTCAGGAAAGTTTCAAGTACAGACGAACGTACCACCGGCCTAGACTCTTCAGGAAAAACAGACTGAATTTTGATTACAAATACACAGAGAAAGACACACACCAAGACAGGGATTCAGCACTGGTTCGTGTGAAAGCCAAAAAAAGGAGGAACCCCCACCACCACGTCACCACCCACCCTTCCGCAGTCTCCAGCTCTACTCACCACAGGGTCCTAGGTGCTTGGTGGCGATGGGGGTCTTGCTCAGGCACTCCGCCTTGCGTCGCATACAGTCATTGGTGTATGTGTTACCGTCCTTGCCACACAGAGGCTTGTAGGTGCCGTCACACTCGATGGGATCACAAGAGCAGCGGGCGCTCAGCTGTTCCACCAGACACACACCATAGAAGGGACAGTCCTTGCATTCGTCTGCAAGAAAAACAAAACAATGCAGCATCTTTGGATTGTACAGGGGATAACCCTACCTTAACCTTACCTTAACCCTTCCCCCCTTTCAGACCCACCATTCAGTGACCCTTTTTTGCTCTATGTGTGAACATCTGCTTTCACCCACTTATTCATTTTTTTCCTTTAATGTGTGCAGACACTGATTAGGCTTTTTAGTTTCCAACTGCCAATTTTGTAACAGCATGACAGACTGATCATCACAGATGAAAGCACTGAAGAGGTACTTAGCAAACATAACAACAACAAAAAAATTGAAGCTAGAGAAGTGTCAACCTGTTGTTCTTCCTGCTGTGTTAACTTGCTGGTACAACCAAGGACATAAACCAGGCTATAAATCACCCGAGTAGTAATTATATGAATGTTTACTGTTTATGGAGATAGGTGATGTTAGCAGAGGCTTTTGCAGAAATGCATGAAAGAAACACATCAGAGATTCATATATTAGCCGGCATGCTACTCTGCTACATGTGCTGCAAAAAGTGGCGAAAGTATTGGAAACAATGTAGCTGGAGCCAGTGGGTTGGGCAACGTCTGTGATGATTGCATTTTGGCCTTACACCAAGCATCTTTCCCTACAGCATGTATAAAAATGATTGCAGCACACTATTTGCCAATACTTCCAGTATATCTGCAGAAGGCCCATGTTAGCTGTCGATCTCTGACAAGGAACATACGCTGGAACATACAGTTATTTTATAGATTAGAAATGACTCCAGTTACATTTAAATGACATACTCAGATCAGCCAACACACCAGTGCTTAAAAAGAAGTCGGACCACATTTGTTCCTGTCAAGCAGATTATTTGATGCTTAATTTGTTACACAACCTTTCTTGGATGCTGGATTCTTAAAAGACAGAATCACAAGAGACTCAGTCTTGTCAGGGGACTGCAGTGGTTTGAACCAATCAGCTTTGTATGAGCAAGAAGAAGATGTTCTTACAAAGTTACTGTGATTCTAGCTGTGGTTTGTTGATGTGACTGGTTGACGTTCGCCCGAAGTAGACACTGACATACAGAAGGTTCATCTCGTCATCTGCCGTGTATTTTTTGTGCTGTTTTCTTCCCTATAACAAACAAGGATGGCTTCCCAGATGGTTCTGTGCAACAAACCATCTGTTACATCAGGTTATCTGTTCTACGCACATTAGGCGACAAAACTGTCCACAAAGTAAGTTCACATTACATTTTACAGGGAGTAATTGACTAGAAATGATTGCTAAAGCCAAGAGTAGTGGCTGGATGAATGAGAGTGAGTACCAGAGGAGTTATTAGACATATTTTTTTATAATAGTTATAGCTTTCGCTGCAGTTTAAAAGCCTGTTTGGGAGCCAGTTTAGCTCAGTGGGTGAGTGGGTGACCATATGTTTCACGGCTAGAGTGCAGCAGCACGGGTTCAAGACTGACCTGCGGCCCTTTGCTGTACGTCCCCTCTCTCTCCCTCGACTTTCCTGTTTATCTTCAGTACTCTACTATCAAATAAAGGCTAAAATGCCCCCAAAAATGATATTTAAAAAGAAAAAAACGGCCTGTTTGTATTTCTAGCATTCCATTTAGTCTTCTGGTTTGCCGTTAACAAAAATAAGCAAACCTAGTAGCCTGCACTATGAAGGGACACCTAATAAGACTGCAAATACCCCCTAAAAACCTTACTATATCAGCATGCCTGTGCTCCCCTCTGACTTTAATAATAAAGTTTGGCAATAACTTTAAGAAAAAGCTCAAGAATAATCATGAATTTCATTTTAGGGTCATGTTTAAGTCTTAACTATTAAAGTCATCCCATTTTGACTCACTAAGCAGAAATCTACTGTGGAAATTAAGAAAAAGCGAAATACTGGTAATGTGAAATGGCAAATTTGCCACTGAAGTGAGAAAATTCAATTTGAGGCAAGCCTCTGTTCTGGAGGCACTTGAATTTATTCCATTCCTGATCAGTGGATCAAATTTGTACACCAATTCAATTCCTTCTTCTCTTCTCTTTAAAAGCCTGTCATGCCACACTTAATTACATCGGTGCTGTATCAGACTGAAAGGGGTACAAGGATGTGCAATGTCATGGTTACAAGTCGAAATGGCCATTTTCATTAGTTACCAATTTGTAATTTGCTTAGGGATATGATTTCATGGATCTCTGTTTCAAATTGAATTATTCTTTCATTTGAAAAGGCACAGCAGAAAGAGAGGGAGGAAAAAAGGAAGAAAAAAAACGTCCATCGTATTGCTCACATGCATGAACATGTCTGCATGCACACACACTCTCATACAGCACACACGACGCTACTTAGGCTGGGATTTGGGCAATTTTAAGCCCTGACGCTCACATCGGCCTGTCAAGCGGAGCAGAGAGAAGAACCGGGCTGTATCAGCCTCTGTTGCTGACCATACCAAAAGACGTCCTGCGGTGATCTGTCCTTGGTGTTGTCAGGGGGTTTTAATACATGGGTGGGGGTCTCTGCACATTACTGCTGTAAACCCGTAGAGCTGTAGCTTTGTGGGACTTCAGTAACAACACAGCAGGAAAATTGGATTTCCTCCGATGGCTATCAGACATACAGTAAAAGCTGACAGCTCTTTGTTGACTACGGCCTAAACCTCATGTTGTAATAGCACAGATAACAGCCCTGGGGGCTCTTATCAGGCTGGAGGAGGCTAGTGCTAGCATGGATACAATACAGACCCCGAGACCCGGGAGTAATTTATCTCTCTGGAACACAGCTTCAAAGTTTGATTTTGATGCTAGTCTACCTGTATGTGTTAAAACATTGGCTGAAAGTATTTCAATTCTTGCATAATATATGGTAATACGATAGCAAGGTTTCACTGATACCATATATACCACGCATACATATATATATAACCCCGACAAGCCAAACATTTTCAGTGGCTGCATGCTTTCCTTGTTGTCCTTTTTCTTGCTGGGGTTTCAATAGAGTGGTTTGTCCAGACTGAATCACAGACTTCACTGTTATTATTAGTCAGCCCTTGTAATAAATTTGCAAACAAAGTTTCCCATCATGCAGATTCTGAAATCAAGCAGACAGTTGTGTAGTAAGTAAAGTATATCAGTAGATATCAGTAGATAGACAAGACATTTAAATTGATGTCACTTTGTCTGCTACTAGAACAACTCCAGGCCTCGAGGGCCGGTGTCCTGCAGGTTTTAGTTGTGTCCTTGAACCAACACAGCTGATTTAAATGGCTAAATGACCTCCTCAACATGTCCTGAAGTTCTCCAGAGGCCTGGTAGTGAACTAATCATGTGATTCAGGTGTGTTGACCCAGGGTGAGATCTAAAACCTGCAGGACACCGGCTCTCGAGGCCTGGAGTTGCCCAGCCCTGATCTACAGCAAGTCTGCTGTTTTTAAGACTCCAAGTCAAGGCTGCTCAAATATGATTGGTCAGCCTACAACAGACTACAAATGAGACTTAACAGAGCTTCTGCATAGTCACGTACCAATATTGTTGAATTTTAGAAATACCACGAAACAGAAATTTGGCTGAAAGTCAAATAACAAAAGACCAAAAGCAGGGATGTGTGACTCATTCTGCATGCAGTCAGTTTTGATCTTAAGTGGGCTGGACCAGCGAAACTGCCCTTTCATTTAGCTACACCGGGGGTGTCGAACTCCAGGCCTCAAGGGCCGGTGTCCTGCAGGTTTTAGATCTCACCCTGTTTCAACACACCTGAATCAAATGATTAGTTCATTACCAGGCCTCTGGAGAACTTCAGGACATGTTGAGGAGGTAATTTAGCCATTTAAATCAGCTGCGTTGGACCAGGGACACATCTAAAACCTGCAGGACACCGGCCCCCGAGGCCTGGAGTTCGACACCTGTGAGCTACACAATTAATGCAGGAGATTGCTTAATATAAGAAACTTCAACTTCAAGAGTTTCTCTTACGTTTTCTACACGATAAAGAAATGCTGCTGTAGAAATGAAAGAAATGTAGAAACAATTTGTAGAAACTGAACTTTCTATAGCTCATAGTGAAAGAATACAAACCTTTGGCCATGGGGGAGGTCTCTGTGAGCAACAAAAGCTAAAGTAAAAACTATTAAAATTCATTAAAAAGTCCAGAATCTATGCCCTCCTTCACATTTTCCAAAACCAGAAACTGTGAGCCAGATTGAAGTCTTTGCTGGACAGATTCAGAGCCCGGAGCCTTATGTTCAACACTTCTGACCTAGACAGACAAATGGCTACTCCCTGTTATACCTGCACGCAGATAAATTACAATATTTGAATTCAACTCATCTTATTATGTTGCATTTTTTTAGATTATTAACAGGAAGAGAAGGGCAAGGTCTGCTAAATCTCTGTTTCACGCAGCATAAAATAATCCTTTAAGTCATGGCATTTGAGTATTTTTATCCCTTGCATCACTAAATGTATTTCCAAGACGTTTTGGGATCTGTATTGAAAGGGTTGCACACTTTAAAGACAACACGCTTCATCCTTACCCAGCGTTGTGCACTGTCCTGCATGGATCTTTCTGAGCGTGATGCCTTTCTGGATGCCCGTCGCCCTCATAGCGCACTCACTGGGGTACGTCCGGCCATCGCTGGCACACAGAGGCTCATCGCTTAGGGGGCACAACTCGAGTGGCACAAATTTCAGCGGCTGGCGGGTGAGAGGCTCCACGCGGCAGTTCAAAACGTTTTTGCACGGATCTGTGGAGAAAGAGTTAAGAATGTGTACTGCAGTACAGCATAACATACAGTACAATACGACAGGGAAGAAATGACAGTTTGTCACTTTTGCTAAGGCACAGAATCCCATTCTCTGAATCACGCTATCAAACTCCCATTTATCAAATAAATGACAGAACAGTTTTCACCTAGTTAGACACAATTTGCAGATCTCGTTTAATCTTTTCTCTGAATCTGAAATTCTCACACTTCACCACAGTGATGCACCTGTGATGCATAATACTAACCACTGGAGGCAGAGATTAAACACAGCAACAGCAGAGATGTAGTTTTTCTTTTTTTTTTTTTTTAAAACAGTGACTCAAATATGTGAACAGTTGCTGCTAATTATGTAATGAAACTTGTATATGCCAGGTAGCAAAGGTAAGTGGAAGGTTGATACTAACAATGGAAGGCAACAAGCTGAGAGGCGGAGGAGGAGGACTACAAGAACGAGCACAATTTAGAGCAGTCATTTTCGATAATCTTTGCTGAGCAGCTGTGATAGACCATGTTTCTGCACATGAAATGAGAAGCAATATGAAAACAAATAGAAGAAACCTCCAGTAGGAGATTTATACATCGCCAGCTACGATTTACTCAAGAAAGCGCCGCCTTTGGTATTTTTCACACACAGAGCTAATAATGCTTTTATGAGTCTTACTTCTTACAATTATGGTACAGTTCAAAAGTCTTTTGTTCAATTTTGCTCCCAAGGAGCCAGACCTTTTTTTGTCATTTTTTAAAAAAAAATACACGTTTGGGCTTTTTAGCAATAACAGGGGAGAGAAGAAGCTGGAAGAGAAAGACAAGGAGAAGACAGGTTAGATTAATACCCCGGCTTCTGCTTTAGTCTTGTAGCATGCGGATCACCTGATCAACTCACTGAGCTAAACCAGCACCCTCTTGCAACTTCTTTACGGCGGTCTTGAGCAGTGCTTCTCCAGGCTTTCTGGAGATCTTCCAGAGTTTTTTCTTTGAACATTGGCTGCTTTTTCACTAATTTTCAGTACAGGCCTTATACCATTTTCCACTTAACACTGAGCTATGAATTGTAGCATAAAAAAAGGCAGCTAACTCCAGGGATTAACCTGTGTTGTCTAACAGAGCATTCTCATTCCCGACACGTAACATACCGACGATTTGTCACGTCCCAAGGCGTCAATCCAATAGAATGACGCTCCCAGTGGTAACGCATGTTCCAGCCGTGTATTTGAGCCCTAACCATAACCATAACCATATCCCTAACCTTAACCACAATGGTGTTAAATAGTGTTTTCCAAAGCGATTCATGATGAGAAAGTAAAATAAATGTACATGTGTAGATTGAATCCAAACGGGTTTCATGTTTCCTCCTGTTTCCGAACGCGTAACATAGGAACGTGTTGGGTGACCGAAAGGTTTGTCAATTTGTCACAAAACACATAATTTGTTCTCATTTCTTTGACTCTAAATGAATCTAGAGAAAAGATAACATGGTTTGACACAAAAAAGCTGTATTTTTGCACCAAAAGGTGATTACCAAAGACTTATTAGCGAAAACTTTGCATAACCTTGGTATGGTGTGCAATGCATCCTTAGGAAATTGAGGAAACTGGACAAGTGGAGGCCAAAAGAACAAGCCAACATAAAAACTATTTCAGCAAAGGCCTGACAGAGGACCTGAAAGCATCTGGACCTTTAGTTGATCCATCCACTGTTCAATGAAGCCTCATCAGAAATGGTCTCAATGGAAGGAGATGCTATTCTTAAGGAACAGAAAAAGGGACCAAAGCTCCTACAGAGTGGTGAATCCAAACTTAACATTTTTGGTTTAAATCATTTTCAATATGTAGATAGGTCAGGACAAAGGTGCAACAATGAGTTTCTACATGTATCTGTAAAATATGGTGGAGGCTCTGTCATGGTTTGGTGCCACATGTCCTCCGGTGTTTTTGAGGATCTTAACAACAAATGATGGAATTATGAACACAGGAAAATACTGTGAGATTTTGATTCACCGTGTATGTGGAAAGCATCTGATTTGGAAAAACATAATTTTTCAACACGACAATGATCCCAAACAAAGAACAAAACAAACGGCAGCCACGATCCAAAGAAGAGCTTTGAATGTCCTTCAAGAAGTTTGGAGAACTATTTCTGAAGATACTTAAAGAAATTACCAGAAAGCTGCCTAAAAGAGCTCATGATGTTCCAAAAAAGGTGGTCATACCAAATATTGACTTTAAGAGAATAAAGCAATCTCACTATCTTTTATGTTGCAACCATAACCTTGAGTGTAGAACAAGGCTGTCTTTATTTCATGTTTCTGTCACTTTTGTGTGATTGTGTTTTCTCATTTCTGTTGTACTCTGCAATGAATGCTCAGTAGTGTTATTATTTTTGACAGCGAATTACCTAAAAATATTGTGTAGTTTTGAGCTTTTCATGCATTCGTGTGCATGTGTGTTTTTTTTCCTAGAAGAGTCAAAGGTTTTATGAAAGTAGTTTGAAAATTGGTTCTCGTGTGTAAAGTTTGGAGAAAAGGCCAAAAGGTTTCAGGAAATGTGTCTTAGAAATTGTGAAAAACTGTAATTAGACTCTGAGGGAACATAATCTAAAACATCTGTGACCATTTTTTGGTTCTGCGGAAAAAAGTGAACAACGCTTCACTGGCAAAAGAAAAATGCAGCACAGTATAACAGGATGTGGTGTGTCTCTGGATTAATTGTGTTCAAACTGGCAACTCCTTTCAAAGAAAACTTTTTAAGTCCTGTTAGATAAAGCGTTGGTAAGTCATCTTTTAATTAGCGGCGAACAGTCTTATAGCTATGATATGTCAGCTGAGAAGAGAAGAGAAGAGAAGAGAAGAGAAGAGAAGAGAAGAGAAGAGAAGAGAAGAGAAGAGGAGAGGAGAGGAATATCTGCTTCACAGATATTATCAGTGGCCCGGCAGCTGAGAGCAGCTCAGAATAGGACCTTGGATGTGAAGAGGAGACAAGGAAACAGATGAAGAGACGATCGGTTTGATTTGCTCTCTCGCACCTCCTTCCTTCTAGGGGAGTGTTGGTCTGGCACGCTTGGCCCTATCAGTCCGTGATCATAATGGAATTGGTTTGTGGATGTGTGTGATGGGGGTGTTACTCCTTGAAACAGGAGCCCAGGCTTTATCCTGCTCGCCACGCTTTCAGCATGTGGGAAGACAAAGGATTTATGTAGCACCGTGACATATTAAATCACTGCCAAGCTGCCGGCGAGTCATTCAAAACACACCAAGGATGAAACACCCTATCATCAGGAAAGGAGTAGAAAGAGAATGAGAAACAGAGAATAAGGGAGAATGGTTTCCAGAGACCTCTGGCAGCAATACAAAGAGTGACAATGCTGGGACAGAAAAAGGGACGGAGCGCTTTGGCTGCGTAGGGGTGGGAGGCGTAGTGACCATAGGCCAGGCCTCGGATTGTTTTCTGTGTGCACAATACAAAGGCTTGCAGAGACTTGCAACTGAGCAAACAGGGGTTTTATCGTAATGCACGCAGCGTCTCTGCATGACGCAGTGCCTGACCCACCAGCCAGACCATTATCTGAGAGAAAGACCATTACTACCCATTAAGCGAGAAGAACAGCTTCTAGAGTCCATGCTTTTCCTCTAGCTGAGCAAGTGGGGTAATTACAAAAAGAATGGGCTGCTTTCTGTAAAAACTAGCAGATAAATCAACAGCATTTGCCTGGCGCGGGCTAGCAAGTTGAAATAGCCAATGCTCAGTTGAAATGGCTGCAGGAAGATTTAAAGCACCATCATGGCCAACCAGTCCCCTGAGCTGACGCCGCCCCAGGGGAGACGGTGCAACCCGGGTCACTTTGGCCGACTCACGTTGGATTTATACGACCAACCTTCTGCCTGTGGACAAACACATCCATCTCTCGTTGCCTACCACCCGCTCTGTCTCCTGGAGGCTCCTGCTGCTAAAAGACAGAGTTACTATCTGTAGTCTTTCCCTCCGTCTTCCTCGCCACAGAATAAAAAGAGCTAAATAGTCGAGTGCCTTGAGAGTAAACAACAATTGCCTGATGAGAACAAGGATGAGCCAAAAAAAACACAAAAAACTGCTCTTAAAACCTATTTAAAGAAAACAACAATCCGCACCGTGGGAGAACCTGTGTGGGGAAAAGCAACCTGAATGAAAAATGAGAATTAGTAGAGGTGTGCCTTAAATAAGCAGGGTATATGATAGAGGAACACAAAAGGAAGAGGTAGGAAACAGTGGAAAGGACAATTTAAAACAAAAAATCTCAACAAAAACGACATTTTCACCATTGGAAATGTAATTCTTGATTCTATCAGGTTTTTTTTGTATTTCCATATTTTGCAACAATTTATATTTGATAGTGTGGCTCTGGGACATCTCCCTGCTACAGCAGCAGAAGAAGAAGTAGAGTTGGGTTGGGAAAGAAAATAAATTGTGATGGGAACTCTTCAGTATTTCCTGTGCTCAAAATCAGTGTTACAAAAAACAGAAACAAACACAGAAAACACAACGAGAGCTTACCGCAGTGTCCTTGGTACTGCACACGAATGTTCTTCTTGTTCTTGCAGGCATGCTGATGGAGCTCGCACTCATTCACGTAGTCCTTTCCATCACTACCACACACTACTTGCTTGGGCTTCCCCTCGCAGCCAAGGGGGCACATGCACTTTGCCGACAAACCATCTGAAGACTGGACACAGGTGCTGCCGTAGCTGCAGGCCACCTCGGTACAGGGATCCTTCAGAGCTGCAGGAAGGGGCAGACATAAAAACAAGCTTTAGTCAAAAGCAAAAGGGGCTCTCTCATTGAAGAGCACGTCTCTCAAGCGCTAATACGTCACAGTGCTCGCCGCTACAGTACACTGGAGTGCATCACAAATGACAGGCCACCTTATTCAAGTGGCTTTCGGTGCACTTTTACAAGCGCTGCCTAGTTATTCTGAGGTTTGAAGAACTACTTGACACCCCTGGGTAAAGATGCACTGCCACAGCTATCTACTAGTACAAACAAGTTTCATTTCACAGAGTAGTGTGAATTGGATTAGAAGCTTTGCATTCACAACACATTCTGTGTCGCTACGCTCAAGCATGCTTTAATCGGCACGGCTGAAAAGCGACCCTTGAATATTTACCTTTCCATAAATTAGACCAAGTGAGAGCAGGGAAGAGGGGTATTCCTCCCTCGTGAGGAATTTGTTTCCATCCTAATTAAGCAGCACGCCGCTTGTCGCTGAGCGACGTACTCCAATCCGAGGAGAAGGTGCAACTTTTAATTTTGCCTTTGTGCGCCATCAACGGGGGCTTTTCTCGGGCCTCATATGCTCAACAAAAGACAGCCGTGAGATTACAATCGCTGTCTTCTCACAGCATGATACATATTTATGACTGTCACGGACAAACATGCTTTCCCATGAGAGAGAAGCGCGGCATCGGCAGCCCTCTCATTTCCTAAGCCCGCCACTTTTAGAATAAATATTTACCAATGTCTGATATTATCCCCGCTTTTGTTACAAGCAACATCGATGAATTTAATTTAAAGCGGGAGTGTATATATTGAATTGCAAACTCTGTGCGTCTCGCTTTGTTTTTTTTGAGCGTTTTTTCTTTACTCCTCAGACAAGAGCAGAGTGTGTTTCAAATTTGTCTTCTTTCTTTTCTACCTTTTTTGAAAATTCAATACCTGCCTCCGGGATGAAATGGCACTGCCTTGTTAATAAGAGACTGGAATGTGTGCAGAGATATATTATGGATGTGTAAGAAGACAGGAGAGCTATGAGGAGTGCTCCTGATCAAAGCATACCCCCCCTCCCTCGCCTTCCTCGTCTTCATGACACATCCCCACCGCCCTCCTTTCTTTTCTTTTTCTCCTTTTTTTGCTCTTTCCTGTCAAGTTCTTTTGAGGTTTGGTGCGTTAGGCGCTTTAATGAACACTTTTTTTTCCTCCCCATTTTATATTTGCGCTGTATCGCAGCAGGAACTTTGAAACCGACTCTAATTTACAAGTAACTTCGAGATAAAGTACGATCAAGTAATTGCATCTCTAACTAAAAGAGACTCGTAGAAAATGACTCACTGAAATCATAAATCATTACTGGAAATCATAGGTCATTGTGAGGCGATGATGACTTAATGGCTGCTCATGCGAAACAGATAGCAATTGTGATGCTTGGCCTCCGCTGTGTGTCTAATCACATGAACAATGAAACGCTGATGACTTGTGGGAACGAAGCCGCTATAAAAACCTTGTTGTATCTGCCGGAGCAGGTAAAAGGTCATGTTAAATCACAGCTGCAGCAATTATACGCGAGCTACTTTCACTGCACATGTACAAACTAGTGTGTTACCCAGCATACGCTATGAGTTCCCCTGCTCAATAATCGTAGGGTTGAAGGTGCGACCTCAGGCTCCTCTGAGAAAATATACAGGCTGTAAGTAAGCTCAAAGAATACGTTCTACTCGATTCAGAGGAGCTGATGCTGAGGTAGTAAAGCCCTATCTGGAAGTTTCATATCCAACTTCTCCAATGTTTTGGAAAGAGATGTGGAGTCTGAAGTCTGAGCATCAGGACAAAAGCATCAGCTGTTAATCAACTTTTATTATTAGCATACTGTTCCCCATTTTTACACATACAAGGCAAGCTGAATAAGCTACAACAAAAACCCAAATAACCACGAATAATTTATGACTTAACTCCATTTGATCCATCAGCTTATGTCACCTAATAATGATAAAGCAGGACGAACCATGAATTGGTGCACTCATACTTCTGTGGGCTGTGGGAAATAAGCCCTTGGATGTTTCCTTCTCCCTTCTCTTTCTCTCACACCTACCCCAAAATCACAAGAGCAGAGGTTCAACTTTGAGCCCCTCCTGTACATCTGATAAAAGGTACAAACCACAACAGAATCCCACAAACCACAAAAAGAAGACCGCAGCAATCACACTGCAATTTGTCCAGAGCTTGTACAATCAAGTTTCTTCAGGTAGCTGTGGCTCAGGATGTACAGTCGGTCATTCGCTATTCATAAGGGCTGTTATAGGATCCCGAAGTGTCCTTGGATAAGATGCCGAACCCCACAGTAGCACTGGTGTATGATGGATGAAGCACTGTGTGAATGGGTGAATGTGGCTCTTGTAGTTTGGTCAGTAGGACTAGAAGCGTACTATATAAATGCTAGTCCATTTAGTGTGTTGTTTTGATAGACCTGCTGTTGGGAATGGGAGTTGTTTTCTGACAAGAAGTAGTACCTTGTCAGAAAGCTCACTTCTTCTATAAAATAGTGGTTGTTAAGGGGTTGCAGTCACATCTACTGAGCAGTAGGAGAAAGACGAGAAAGAAACCCAGTGATTCCCCCTTTCCTTAGAGTAAACAGCATCCTCGTAGCACTTCTTGATCTCATTAAAGAATAGCCTGGGCTTTCTCTCCCTCCCCAACCTCCCTTTCCTCCAAGCAAATCTGGCGTGTTGACAGGCAAGAAGGGGTGGAGGCGATAGTAAGGGGCACGAGAGCTAGGTAGAACAGGAAGGAGAGGTGGGGGCGCTTGATTTGAATGCTAACAGGGGCCGATTTGGATACGAAGCACAGCCTCGATGGGGCGTTAGTGCAGATAAGCTTTCCTTCTCAGACTCAGACAAGCAGGCAAATTGCCTGGGCGAATGTGATCGGTGTAACAAGCTCAAATAAAAAAAAGAGAAAGAAAGAAAAAAGCATGCTCACCATAGCAAACTACATGGAGTTTTTACTTATACTTTCTAATCATTTCTCAGGTGAAAAGTGGCAACAGAGGAAAGCTAAAAAGTCAGTAAATTAGAATGATCCTTGCTGCCAATTAGATCACTCTTTCTCGCTAGAGTGAATCTCAGCGTGGTCTGGGCTGCTAGGATAATGAGGAAAAAAACCCCATAAGGATACACAGAGTGAAGTGTAGTGACACTAAAGCAATGGCATTCCAGCACAAACACAGTGAGAGATGGCATATGATTAGGGAACAAGAGGACACCCCAAAAGAAAAGCCAGCATCCTGGGGCCCAATTAATAGAATAATGCTTTATAAATTTAAATGTTTAAAAAGACTTTTAAAGGAGACAAAACTCTGGTTTATTTACATTTGAGACACTGCGTTTTCTAAAAACGGACTCGTTCCTGTCAGTCCATCACAGCTGGACCTGGATTTGATTGGCTCCTTTCACGGAACAATTGGCCCCCTTTCTTCTAATCACAAGCATGCAGCATTTGTGTGGACAGGCCTCCTTCAAAATTCTGCACTCAGCAGGTTTGCTTTATTTAAACCACAGGACTGGCATTGTCTGGCATTGTGGGATGCATTGCACTGAACTACCTATGTGCCTAATTGCGAATTCAAATGCTGTGGGGATTTCTGAATAATCAACTTGATCAACTTTGTAACTTGCTCTTTTAATGCCAAGTGGATTTCACATTGGGATAACAATTTGTCTAATTGTGATGTGTTGTGCTGTGCTGGACATGCAGAAGTTAGCTGGGTGCTTGCAAATAATTGATTAGCACTGCCTACATTTAAGGTGTGTGCTTCTCAAACTGAAAACTGTGCAGCGTTGCAGGAACATTAAATCAATGCAAGGTGGGTAAAAAAGGGACAAGAGAAAAAAAAATGCAAATTTGCCATCTTTCTCTACTCGTTCTGAGCTGAAATTGAGCATTTTGAGAAGTGTACATTTCTGAGAACTGCAAGCTTTTTTTTTCCTTTTTATTGTTCTGCATGCATGGAAATTAACTTTCTATCAAACTGCACTAATGCATAATTTCGAGAATAACAACAACTGTGAAGCAAATCCTTTTGCATTCCTGGCTGTAGTTAAGTATAGAAGCTGCTGAAGTGTTGGGTGGCACTTTGTAGCAGCTTAACTATAATATGTGAAGTCTCTTACAGAGCTAAAGCTAAGCTATAGCTTAAGTGGTATTGTTTTCACCTTCTGAGCCTGTGCGCGTGTGTGTTTGCATGTTACCGTGGAAAAGTGCAGTTACGCAGACACGTAGTGTAGTGAGAACTACCACTAAGGCATTTCGGAGTAGTTTAGCAGGTGTTTGTATGTCTGTCTGTCCGCGATGTCTTCCAGAAAAGTGGGGCAGAGGGGTTTTGGAGAATGGGGATTACAGTGATCCTCTCCCTCCTCATCTCTCCCTCTGGCAGTCAGCAGACTTTCCAGGCAGGTGGGGAGCTCCACTTCTCTGATCCACTGTTTGGTGCTGTAGTTTATTAATGCTTCATTAGGGACACGGAGCTGTCAGTGCCGTGCTGGCTTTACTTGATACCCCGCTGCCACGAAACCAGACGCGCACCAGATGCGTGCGCAAGTGGGGAGAGTCATATATGCCAGTGCACGTTTGGAGGCAGCCATGGAGTTCAGATAAGTCTGCAAGTGAGTTTGTGATATGTATGCATGTGTACCTGTGTGTGTGTGTGCTGTGCTTCCTGTTGTGCTGGTAGTGATAAGGGAGGTATGGGGCTGAAGCTAATCAAATGCAATGATGCGATGGAGGGGGAGCTCGGCAGTGTGTGTTCTAATCAAGAACCCTCTTACACCCATCAACAGCAGGAGAAGAAGAAGAGGAGAGGGAGCGACAGTGAGACAAAAACAAGGGACTGAGTTAAAATACTACGGAGAAAGTCTGACAAAGAAAAATGCAGGAACAGAAAACAAATGTAATTCAGAGGAAAAGTTCAACATTTAGGATTTTTTACGGCAAAGCTACCTGGTTCCTACCTTCCAGTTTTATAGCGAGACAGGCTTTACACACCGTGACCCCCACTTTCATTCAAACTGCACCAACTAACATTTTGATATTTGAATTATAACCCAACTCTGTGGAGTTGTGTCTGTGTCAAAATAAATTGCTTATACCTCAAACATAAAATGTTTAAATGGGAAGTATGTCAAATGTGTGATGTTCACTTTAATGTTGTGCCTTTAAATGGTAAAAAAGACAATCAGTGGGGAAACACGATGACTGGTATTGATTTTTTAATCAAAAAACAATTAGGTATCTCAACCAAAATCCTGAAATACTCCTTTAAAATAAAGTTGTGTGTATAATTCCCTTGAAATTTAGCCAGTTTCACTGCTGCTTATCATGGATTAACGATGCCGGGCCAACCAGCTGGTATACAAGAGTAATGCAGTCATTTAAATGCATAAGTATCTTTGTAAGTATATAGTAAAAACTATAGGATGATTTAAACAGAGTTATCCACTTAAAAAGCCCCACAGTACTGAAAGACAAACTGGGCATGTGAAATGCAGAAAAGCGCAACAATGCGCACTTGGTGCTGTTTGAACAAAGACAGAGCAGGCAGGGAAAGATAGGAAGTTGAACAAAAAAAAACAAAAAACAGAGAGTAGATGAAGAGGTGGTGAGGAACTAGTAAAAGAGAAGTGTGTAGAAGGGAGATAAGGGAAAGGGTCAGAATGGGAGAAAGAAAGCAGCGGCATGGAATGGTCAGAAAATCAGCAGACAACATCGACAAAAACTGAAATCCAAGAACTAAATATGGATGAGAATCTGCAGCCAGATACCCAAAGCAAGTGGTGAGGAGCAGGAGGCAGGGACTGAGGGAAGGCCAAAGGATTAACAGTCCTACACACCTCTCCAACACGCTTTCCAGACACACACACACTTCGTTCCCTCTACTGTGAGGCCAATGGCTGGAAGATGATTCTCTGTGTTTGATGTAGTTCTTCAAAGCGCTCCACTGAACTGCAGCTGTTGCTCTCTTTTACACGCTTTGCTGTTTTACCCTTGAGAATGGAAAACGAACCACAAAAAGCCCTCATCATGCTCCAGTCGTCGGCCACACACACAATCAAGAAGTGGAGCTTGTGAGTACAGTATGTCTAAGCAGATTTTTAGCCAAAGGTCTTAGGACAGTTTAGTTTAGTTTAATTTAGGTTAGTTTGATTTAGAAAGATCACCATTAGCTGTCGCGATACGCAGCTATTTGTCCTGCGGTCATAAAATCTCAGTTGCTGCTCTTTTAAATCAATATTTAAGAAAAAAAATATCAATGTGAAAACAGAGGATAAAATACAAAAATGTCACAATGCTTGATTTTTGGAAACATAGCTGTCATTTACTGCTGGCAGATATCTTACGCTTGGAAAATGCAGTAAAGCACAGGTGGGGTGCTGAAATGACAACACAGGCCCCATTTATTCTGCTGAGTGACAGAAAGAAGGTGGGATGGGATTAAATCGCCCGGGTATGGCATTTATGACAAACACAGACAGAGATGCACAGGTCTTTTAAAAGGACAGCACACAATTTAACAGCAACAACAACAACAACAAAAAACACTTAAATTCTTCAGTTAAATATCAACGAATATTAACACGCTCATTTAAATAGCACCATTTGATGAAAACCCAGTGGCACATTAAATCCTTCCACCAACTTATCGTGTGCATCATAATTGGAAGCATCGAAATGCTTTTTCCAAACTAACAAAATGTGCTTGGGAGAGGGAAATGCTCCCGTTACTCGACTGGGAGATCAGAGGTGAGATACAGAACGGCAGCCCTGCAGCCAATCTAGTGTCCAAAAAGGCTGATTGTGCTTCATAACATGATGGGGAGGACTTTTCAGAATGCAAACAAATGCCTTTGGCCATTCAGTGCCAAGACACAAGCTGTAAGCACAGCAATAATATGTTATTCACTCATAATAATGTTGAAGGTGCCCTAAGTGCACTGCTAAAGGAGTCCACAAATGGCTGCACGTCATGTGTCAAACCATCAAGACGTTGTGACAACTCACTTTACTTTAGCCCTGTAATCCACATAAACAAGCTGAAAGAGATAAAAGGTAAAAAGAAAAGACAAACACTGGCTGATGGGCAGTTTCTTTAACCTCAGGGCCTCTCTGTCCCCTTAATAGCCTATGGGAAAAAGCCTGTATTACCTATTGGCAAGCTGTCAGTGCTTGTACCAGGAGTTGTTTCTCTTGGATTAAGGCCTTTTGAAAGCAACAAAGAAGATCTTGGTGCCAAAATAAGTTGGGGAGTGTAGCCGGAGGCACTATTAACTCCTCCTCTGTTTACCTCTTTAAGGCCAGGAGCCCACATAATCAATAATGTATTCATGTGGTTTTTAAGTGTTGAGCTCTACACCAGGCACCTCAGGATCAAAAGCACCAAAAAAGCAAAACAAAAGAAAAGCTGGTTAGACTCAGCATACTGAGCACACAAATGCTTAAATTTAAAGATTAAGTAGGGTAATCCTAAATGAATTTCTTCTAATTGCACTACATTCAATATTTTTGAGTTTCTGTGACATTTTCTTCCTTTGCGAGTTAGTAAAACTGATTGTTTTTAACTACTAAAGTATAATTTGACTCTACTGGTTACGACTGCAGTCTCTGGTTTCCTATTAATAGTGTAGGATCATGACTGTGAGTGTCAGGAAGGTTATGAGTGTGCAGTCAGTCACGCTCTATCTATCAAGTGTTCTATGTTTGTGGTAAGGTTGTAATTTGCATGCCTTCATATTAGAATAGCAAACCTGTGACACTACGAGTGAAGCGGGTTGCAGAGTTCATGACGATCTCCATGGTAGCGCAGATAGAAGTATGAAGGGTGGTGCTCTGCTCACTGTAAAAATCCCTCAGCACCACATACGTTTCATGAATGACAAAAATCTCCTGGGGTTACATCAGGAAGAGCATCCTGTGTGAAAGTCTGCCATGGAGCTAGCCACTGTGGCGACCCCTTGTGAATAAGGTAGCTAAGAAAATGATGGAAGTTGAGCTAATAGGTACTGTGAATTAAATATAATCAAATATTACAAATAAAATGTAATTAAATTATTTAAATGCTAATTACATTACAGCCAGTTGGGTTCTGTCAGTTTTTGGAGACTTGGGGACTGAATTGTGTCCTGAAACACAGTTTTGCATTCAGAATATCCCCCCTGCCCCCAGAAAGAGGTACAAAGACTCATGTGGGCTAAGTGGCGCATATGCCACAAATTTCCTTTCATTAGCTCCTGATTAACTGGAGCTGGTGGTGGTGGGGAGCCAAAATCAGTACTGATGTTCAGTGAAGCTTGGCCTTTGCTATCAAAAAACTTGCTAATGACCGGTAGCCGCTGGGGGCGAAATGCAGTTCAGAGCTGCTGGAAAGTCCCTTACAGTGGGTGTTTGGTCTTCAGTACAAACACAGGCACATCTGCGTGAAGACATACAGTGTCAGCACACTCTTCACCTGAATGCAGGATAAGCTCAAAGTGCGATAGTGCACGCTGCATTATCTCTTTTTTTCAATAGTCTCACTTAAATAAACATCAATTTAAGAGTTCTCTGTCACCGGCTGATAAAGGAGCAGATAAATCTAAAGCCATATCATGAAAGCAGTTTAAAGTCAGCAGTTCCAGGCTGGGTGCTGAAGCTGTGTGGTGACTAACAATAAAAATTTGGGCTTACTTTGCTTTATTCTCATTAACTCTTGAAAGCAGATCCAAAAACTGTTAATATTAAGCAAATAAGAAGATCTCACAGTTCACAGCTCATAACCTGCGTATGAATAAACATAAGTCACAATATTTAGAACCCAGCACATTAAGCTTTGACTTTTTATTTCCAATAACTGACTGAGACAATCAGTCAATTACTATCTATTGTATGTGATATCTATATTAAAGCTAATGAACAGGGGGGAAATGAAGACACACCACAGTAATGACTTCTTTGCACTGAGGATTTTGGCTTAATTAGGAAAAATAACAAGGAGTTAACTTTAATACTAAGAAAGCACGTTTATGAACACACAACCAGATAAACCTGCTCAAGGCGACATGCCCATTTCAGCCTTCCAATATAGGACCCTATTTAACACGACAACAATTTAAATTTTGATAAGGCTGCAGGAGGAAGAGAGAGTGTGCATGAAAGTGGAGCAGAAGAAGTGACATTTATTTAGAACAAACAGTAGATGGAAATAACTTGGATTTATTCTCTCTCTTTTCTGGCAAGCATTATTACTGCAGGCAGGGACTGTCTGTGTGTGTGTGTGTGTGTGTGTGTGTGTGTGTGTGTCTACGTGAGCCATTTATTCTAATTGTGAGGAAAATTGAAAGCCATAGAACACAAACACATTTTACGGCATGAAGGTATATTGGCCTGTCCTTACAATTTTCACAAAGCTGGAATGAAGTTAAGGTGAATGAGGAAAACGATAAAAAAGGCAACATTTGCCAGAGAAAAGTCATATGGGTTAGCCTCAGCGGTCAAGTGGTCCTGGCGAATGAGATAAAACTGAACTATTTGGTCCACTAAAAAGCAGCATTTTAATTTGCTTGTGTTATTGCTGAAAAAAACCAAAAGAAAACTTGAATCCGAGTCAACAGAACGAGGAGGAAGTGTTCAAAAATGGGCAACGAAGGAAACACAGAGAACACTATTATTTCCTTGACGTATAAGCAATTCAGTGTGAAATATTTTCTACACGAAATCATGCAGTCACAGAGTTACAGGAGCTCTAGTGCCACTAGAAAACACTTACAGCTTAATTGCAAGGTTTCAGGCAGAAACGGGAAAATCATTTTAAAAATGCCACTTTTAGCAGCTAAAGCAACAGAATAAAAATAACTGTTTTGAACTTTGCAACTAATTGTTATTTTCCTTGTTGCCTTTTGTTTTTCTGATGGATCATTTTAAAGTTACAGTCCATTAGGTGTTCATGGAAACCAACTGTGTTTTCACAATAGCTGTTTTATGCGTTTCCTTCTTCTGTTCTGTGATTATCTACTCATAATAGAAGTTACTGGTAGAGTCTGCCATTGGCACATGCCACTGCCACCAGGGGCTTAGAGTAAATGATGAATAGATTCATTATTACTGTTTATGTTGGCTTCTCTTTTGACTGCTCTTTGCAATTAACTGACAGCCGTCTTGTACATCCTATTTATGGGGCATAGCACTAAAAAGAACTGGACTACTTTTATTATGAAGCATCGTGGCTTTTATGATGATATGTCACCAAGTGGCGCTGTCATATAAATCTTTTTGAACCATGAACAGTGGGATTAACAGCTGCAGGCAACAAGCTGCACACTTCCAACTCATCGACAAGGTCACCGAGTCCTCTGGCTGAGCCATGTTCTCGGCATTTCCTATGATTTAAGAGAATCTCATGAAATGGATGGAAATTTGCACATTACTACCTTGTAATTGTCACTTGTGGCTGTTTTACCGATGAAGATGTAGGTGTAGTCTCATTATAAATTTCTAATCACAGAAATCATTCCATGTCTTTCCTCCAGTAAAAAGCCACGAAGCGCCCTTTACTGCCTACTTGTCCGTCTCCACCTCTGTATTTCTGCCATTCACTAATACTGATTACCTATGGATCATAGAGTAGTGCATGCAAATTTTGCATATACATTTGTGGCAAGATTAAGACAACGTATAGTGTATATGCCCCAGTTCCTTTATGAACACTGAATACTGAGCACTTAAAATCCTGAGGACAATAGACTGCTGGATTTCTTTCCTCCCACTCAGTTAAGCACATTCACATTCTAACCCAGGCCTAACAGTGTCTGATTAGGTCACCAACATAAAGACCAGTAGGACTCTGGTTCCTGACGACCTTGATCGATAACCACTGCGCTACATCATCTCAGCTTTGAGGCGACACAATGCCGGTTGATTCCCGAACAAGACTGCGTCTAAGTGGCCGGCACCTTGTTGAGAAAAAAGGTAAAACTTTGAAAAGTTACAACCCTGATTGCTCATTTTACATCAGTGGTGCTTTGATTTACAATCAATCACCCACTGAAGGCAAGGAGTATCTAATTTGCCCTCCACTGCAACAATGTGAACACAGCATTACTCTGGGGAGTGGATGTAGTCGATGGACAGACCTTAAATAAGCAGCAAGGCAGGAGTGGATGAACAGTAATGAAGGAACCTTGTATAAAGGTGCTGTGTGTAAACAGGGAATACAGTGTAGATATACATGCACAAGATTGACGTTTTCTACAGTACTGTGCACATGTCTTGAGCTATCCCTCATTTTTTTATATCTGGCTAGAAGAAGCAATTTACTGAACCATGTGCAAACATGTGCACACATGCATACATGGAAATACAGTGTAAGGCAAACAGGCAATTTTACAATTTTAATGAGCTTCAAAGTCAATATTTGCTTTGCTCATCTTTATTCTTCAACTCTTTCAGGTAAGCTTTCCTGTCATTTCTTCAAGTAGCCTTCAGGAACAGCTCTCCAGGGCTTTTCAAGGACTTTCAGATACTGTTCCAAATGCTGCAGATAGTTTTTTCAGACAGGTCACTTGTTCTTTTGTCCTCCACTTGTCCAGTTTCTTTAAATGTTTTAAGGACAGGCTGCACACCATGCCGAGACATGCCAGGTTTTTGGCTAATAGCTCTTTGGGAATCACCTTGCTCGTGCAAAAATAATACTTTATTCCTGACAAACTGTATCATCTCTGACATTTCTCATAGATTTAACTAAAGACACTGGAACAAATTAGGCGTTTTTCTAGTGCCTAAAGTTACAGTTTAAAATGGATCCTTTTCTAATTGGTCTGCTATGTGTCGACACAACACTGATTCACAGGTCATTTATAAGTGGTTCAACAATTAAAAAGCATTTCTTTAAAAATGGTCACGTACAAGAGCTGAAACAGCAGCCAAAGAAAAGCCTGGGGATCTATTGCTCAACGCCACCTTAAAAAATGACTCCTTGTTTAAAACTCTGACTCCGCGGTAGAAAGAAATAACAAGATTATCCACAATATTGTATTTCTGATTATGTGTTCCTGTACATACATTAACATAAAACGAGTAATAATCTGAAAATGGATTAAATAAAGCAGTTATCCTATTCAATCCACGCTGCGATCCTTTAATGATGATTGTGAATAAGCGATCTTTTCGTCGTTGTTGTTGTTGTATGCCACAGAATCAAAGCCAGCGCGGAGAGAAACAAATATTCTTTAGAAATCCGTCTCCTGTCACTTGTCGTCATTCTTGTTCCGCACGAAATGAAATAAAATATCCGCTATTGTCGGCTGAGCTGGTAGTTATCCTCATATTTTTCAGCACCGCTCCGCTTTTATTATTTTCACTCCATTCCATCTCTCTCGAAGCATACACAGTGAAAATAACAAATAACAATGTATTATTCAGGAGAAGCCAAATGCATAAATACATTAAAAAGTCTCAAAACACAACCCCTTGTCTGGGATTAAGCAGGTGTATGTGGATATGGATGTGTGTACATAATCGGTGTTTTGCCTGCAGATTTCAAAGAGGTGAGCACTGGAGAAAGAGCGAGCGAGAGATGAAGCAGAAGACGGGATTTGTCTTACAAGTATCAGTGGTTGCAGACGAGTGGAACAGCAAGTAAAGATGGATAGAGAAATTCCAAGCACAGCCCATTATCATCTCTTTATGTGTGTGTGTGTGTGCTGATAACAAGAATGTATATTTTTCAGTCTATCGGTTTGCAAAATGCCTGCAGTGTGTGTATATTTCACTAAATATGCCTTTGTGTGCGTGTCTATGTACTATCAGTACACACACACACACACACAGAGTCCGTCAGGTTGTGCATGTTATGGTTATGAATGCCAAGCAAGAGTCAATGCCCCAGGGAAATGAAAGCACGAAAGCCGAGTTATTTACAATGACCTCTCGCCCTGTGTGTGTCTGTTAGTGTGTGCGCGTGTGTGCGCGTGTGTGCGAATAAATGTGTTCACCGATAACCCCGGAGAAATTTGATCACTTTCCGCATTTGTGTCTCTGTGCAGACTTGTTACTACTGATGAGAATATCAGCAAGAAACAGAAAAAAGAGAGAAAAAAAAATGAAAAGATTTTTGTCGTGATGCCTCTGAGTGAAAAAGGAAGGAGACGAGGGAACGTGCGGAAAATGAGTGAAGGCGAAGGAGAAGAAGTAAGGGGTGCGTGACTAAGTCCTCTGTGGTGGAGTTAACAGTGAGCAAATGAAGGAGAAGTGAAAAAAAAGAGAGGCTTGAGGAACTATGGAGTGATGTGGAAGAAGGAACAGCGAGGCAAAATGCATGAAAAGAATAAAGGACGGAAGGAAAAAGAAAAGGAATATTTTTTAAAAAGTAACAAGGACAATAAGGATTAAAGACGGAAAGAAAAGTGGGAGGAATACTGGTGAGATGAAGGGACAGGGAAGCAATGAGCACTGGAGAAACAGTGTGGAGGTAAAGATGGCTTCAGTCAGTTTGACTGCAGAATTCTGTTATCTGCTTTGGCAAAGCCAGAAGTCATCTTCACCATCTACAGCTATTACCACCAGCCCGTTGTTACAGAGGCTGACCGGGCATGCCACCGGGGTAACAAAGGAAATCGTCTTAGCATGAGAAAAATGAGAAGTAAAAGAAGGGGGGTGAAGGAGGAGTAAAGCAGGCTGGCCTTCATCTCCTCACTCTCCAGCTCTGCTCCAAAATGAGGATTTTTTTTGCTTGCAGAGGATTTTCACAAACCTCCTCTCCTAGCCAGCTTTGGCCCCAACGAGGGAAGATAAATCAGGGCTTTACCTGGCCCGGCCCAGACACCTTAACAATCGGCCAGACCAACAAAAGACAAAAGACCAAATGTACAGATGGAGTAATGAGCTTAGGTCACTTTCTTTGATTCACTGGCTTTCTCTGAACAATGGTTTAGGAGCAAAAGGGAGATGTGAACAAGAGGAATGGAAACAATGTGTTGGCCCGCATGTCAGATTCAAATAACAATGGTTTTTCTGATTTCTTGCATGATCCCAAACAACATAAGTAAAGAAGCATACTGAAAGATCTGTTACACATACACAGTATTGTGCAGATGTCTTGATCCTTATTTCTTTAGATTAATGTAGTTACTCACTGTTGTACCTCTCTCCTGACCTCCCCTGTACCTAGTGATGGTGATTTAAACTAAAATACGAAATTTCAAATGGCATTCATCACTTTATAAGACCTGTTAATTTTATTTTCAGTCCAATTCTTGTGAAATTTTGCTTCTGTCAGCATTTCCTCTGTGCTTCCCTTTCTAAGAATGGCTCCTTGATAGCCACCGCTCCACCGAGACCTATCTGATGCGATAGATCCGCTGAAAGTCTCAGGTCCTGTGTCAGGTCTTTGCTGGATATCTTTCCTGTTTCTATAGGACATGACTTTCAGATACTGTTCACCTGCTGTCGATAACATTTTATGCATGTCACTTCATCTTTTGCTCCCACTTGTCCAGTTTCTTCAAATTTATATGAACACACTGGACACCATGCCGAGACAGACCAAACTTTTTGCCTAGAAGCTCTTTGTTATTTTAAAAATTCTGTCTTTGGTATTTTTTATAGACTCTACAGAAGAAATGAGAATCAAATGATGTGTGACATGCTGCCAGTAACAAAATTAATAAAGACACAATGTAAAGTTGGCACCTTCAGAAAGCCTGGAGAACTTTTGCTCAAGATGGCAAGAAAGTCTGGCAGCTGAAAGCAAAATGTAAAAAATATAAAGAAATAATGGATGGCTCAAGAGTTTTGCACAGTACTGTACTGTTTGTAAAAAAAATTATCCTATTTTATAGGAAAGATTAACACTTCTTTCAATAGATATTCCCTTTCTTCCTCCTGATTGGTCCGTTTCATGCATGTTTGCATGTTTGCATGCAGGCATGCTCACAACCACACAATAAAGCGTCATTAGACACGAGACACAAAGTGCGCCAAAGTAAACCCGTGGGGGGGGGACCAGCATGAAAACGCTCATAACGACAACTCTCATCAGACACTTTGACATTTGTTTTGTTGGATAAATCTGCTGCGCCTGCTTTTGTCTGGTAAGGTACAAATACATCAGGTAGAGGTGGATGCACAGCAACTCATTTTCAGTCAATCATTTGTGCCTCTTTCCAGGAACAGAGGACTTCATTTTCAGTTGTTCCAAGAACAGAAGATCCTTCACAAAGTTCAATCATTTGAAGTAATATTTTACACTGAAAAAAAATCATATTTACCTACATAGGCTGTCAGTCTTTCGGGAAAAACTGAAACTCACAAATAAGGCCAATTTTGCTTTGGTGAATTTATTTGAAAAACACTGTCATGTTCATAATGATGGTTTTTGGTTATGTACTAAAAAACCAGTCAGAGTCTTGTGCTAAAAATTGCTCAAATATTCGTTGATTTTTAAAAGAAACATTCATATAAATACAAAAGCACTGAACACAGTCGTTTTTTTCTAACGAAGCTGGCAGAAAATTTACTCAATCGGGTATTATGTTTGCTGCAAAATGTATTTTTTTTTCATATGCTACAACTAAATACAACAAGTAGGAGTGTACTGCTTTATGTTTAAGGAGCAGTTCACATCCCTCTCACACTGGGTCCGACTGCCTGTCTGCAGTATATAAGAGCAGACAGAGAAGCAGGTGTGGAGCACTGATGCCTTTTCTCCTTTCACTGTGAAGACTCGAGAGTGTTTCGGTGCTGGAGAGATAAAAACCTTCTCTAAAGTGCAGAGAGCGAGAGAGAGAGAGAGCAGAGTGGACTGACTGAGCAGAAGGTAGGGGGCCGTGCTGATAGCCAACTCTCGAGAACACACACGTGCGCTCTCACACATACATAAAATCAATCTCCCATCGACCACACTCTCGAACCCCAGTCACCTCACCCACACGCGCATGCTCTCCACTTTTTTCTGCATTACTTGTTGCACTCCATCAAGAAGAAAAAAGAAGTGTGTGGGGGGGAGGGAAGTAAAGAAGAATGAAAACTCCATGTTCCACTAGAGTGGCCACACAAGATGAGTTCTGCAGCACTTCTGTGTCTCTCTCTGGGAAAGGGAGTGTATTTACCACTCTGCTCTGATTCAATATTAGGACAGTAGATGTGGTGCACGTTCCCTAGCTGACTGTAGAACGTGCGCAAACACACAAACGTACGCACACACAGTTCCCCAAATGTCTCTTGTCTCTCTCTCTCTAAACCATAAAGTGTCTGAGCTTCTCTCTGTCTCCCTCTCTGAGGCCTTCCTTTTCTTAACTGACCACTTTTTTTTTCTTTCTTTTTTTATCACCTCGTGTTGTTATCAGGCACTCCTGCGGGGCCAATTTAAACGCGGCCTCTCCTTTTAATTTCGATAATATCTGAAGCCATTATGTGCTCACCGCCTGCCTGCTTGACTGCCGGAAATGTAACCCCACCGATCCCAAATCATCCATCTAGAACAAAAGAAAGATAATGAAGAAGCTGGGTCGGAGATGGTCTGAACCATTAAGGGGCAGGTTATGCGAATATCAGAGTGGAGCAGTGGAGGGAAACTAAGTGCCTGCACCTCAACAATGAATGGGTCATTTTGTCCTGCCCTCAGGAGGGAACTTACACCATTTCCTTGGAACTAAAATGTCATAATAGCCAGTTCAGTTTTATGAGTGAGGTGCTAAATGGACATGTTTTAAGGGGAATTTTCTTTTCACTACCGAGTGAAACTGAGCTAAGGTGAACTGTGCAATGGGAATAGTGGGAGGACACAGGCATCTGTCAAAGTCTAGGTTGTAAACAAGCCACCTTATTTGGTGTTCAAAGCTGTGACCGTAGCTAAAGTGCCTGTAAAAACCTCTTGAAAGTCGAAGCACAATATGTCAGTAATTAACTGGAGAACAGCACTGTGATGTCAGCAGCAGTCAAGTAGGAAGTAAGCGCCCGAAAGCCGACATTTGGAGGTGTCAGCATCCTGCAGATGTCAGGGACTTGCTGGTTACAGCTTCCTCCTGTTTGCAACAAAACGCACCCCAAGCTCCAAAGTTGTACTTGGTGGTAACAAAATGCTCCCGTGTAATGTAACTCCCATCCTTTTTTTAAAAAAACATAAGGGGCATAATCTGTGAGAGAAATAAAAACTTCTTTTGTGACTTTCCTCCTGAGTGCCAGATAAGACTCCGGAGTTGATTTGAATTGAACATGACGGCGTCACACAACGGTAGCCAATTCACTTACCCCGATGAAAACCCGCCATTCAAATCGAAAGAGTCAAACGAGGCTTCGCACAAAAGCACCAATTCAGCTGCCCGTATATTCTTAAAGTTAAAAGCTTTCTCATTCCCTCACCTTTCTACCGCTCTTCCTCCTTCCCTCCTTTGCCTCTCTCTTCCTCCGTCAGCACTGACAACTCCATAATCTCAGCCAACTGGCCCGTCCAAGCCCTCTGTAGGGGCTGAATTTATTGAAAGCAGAGTGAGAATCAGAACCTGTCACCTGGCTTGCGCTGACCTCCTAACACGCACGCTCTCTCCCTCTTTCACACTCACACCGTATACCGTACCTGCTGCATGTGTGCGCACCTTCTAAGTGCAAACATCCTTGAATTCATTCAAACACACAAGCACACAAATATAAATATTGATGAATGTTAGACTGTTGCTTACTCCTTGGCTGACCCTTTCATCCCACAGTAAAACATTTCTTTTAATTCTCTAGCCGCCTGCCCTTCTCTATTCTGTCTATAAGACATATGTGGGAGCTTTTAACGAGGATGTTGCAATAAATGCAAAAGTAAATAAACTGACCAGATGTTAGTGACGGCTTTCACTGTCAACCAAAATATGTTGCAAATCAGAAATAGCACAGGTGAGAAAGAAGGATGATTTTCAAAGCTATTCATGTGTCACTCGGGAAAAAACCAAATAATGTGAGTTCAAGATAATAGAAGCACTGATAACCTGCTGTTTAAGCTTTAAGGTCACCTTCATCAGTACCTGGCAGCTTGTTTAAAACATAGATTCCCGGGGTTGGTTCTCTCAGCTCTCAACGTTTCTACCAATCAGAAGATTGTCAGAAAAATATAGCATCAGAAAATAGCAAATTTGTCGATTTTCAACAGAACTGTAAAGTCTGCTTTAAGGATACAATAATGGAACTGTAAATCAAACCATGTTGAATGGGTCTTGGTGGAAGCTGGAGTTAATTAAATGAGTCATTTTTACTTTTGCATTGATTGCACTGATCACACCATAAATCACAGTGACACCAGTTGTGTTACAGAAGCACAAGTACATAACGTAGCAAGGCTAGCGCTGAGGATGCCATCCGCTGAGTAAACACTGCACACCTGTCTCCTTCAGATTCAGTGACTGCATGAAAATGCTGACATAAATCAGGCTTTGTCATTAGTAATAATCACATTGGGCTCTCAGAATCACAGCCAACAGAGGAATGAAAAGGAAATTCCTTCCAGATGTGACAGGATAAGAGAGGAAGTCTGCTCTGGTGGCCAGCATGTAGTTATTACCAGCAATACTATCATTAGCATAATCATTACTATTATTTTTTACTTTATTTTTTTCCTTGTGACTGCCTGCTGTTTTGCTAAGGCCAATTATGGTGCTTCTGATGGCCTTAACCCTCCATAAACCATCATTAAACCACTTATACTACTACTTTCTCCCTCTGGTTTTAATCTTCTCTCGTAATCTGTTCACTCGTTCAATCACTAAAGTACTCTCTTACGTGCTCTTGTGTCGCACTCCCTGTCTTAATGTCTCGTTGCTCTTTCCTCTTAACATTATACCCTCCCTTTTTAAATGCTATTTTTCTCTCTCCTCCGCTGTACCCTGTGTTCCTCCTGTCCTCTCTCTGTCCTTTCTATCTCTTTATTTCCACTCTGCCAGTAGCGGGCCGCCACCAAGCTTGTTATTAGTGCCAGGTTCGAGCCTGCACTGTAATCAGACCCCTGGAATTAGCAGTAGGCCCACACTGGCAGAAAAGGCACGACGCTGACAAAACACTATAGTTATCATTGAGGCTGCTGCAATGTTGCAGCTTTGGCAGGAATCTGCTCCTTAGAGCCATGGATTTTGATGGGCTTTGCTAAAGAGAAGCAATGAGAGGTACAGCAGGAGTATTGGCACCCACTGGGGTTAGGGATAAAATACACACTGGATGGCTACCAATGGGAGCAGTAAGTGGCACACTTTTTTGTTTGTGAGGGTGCAGGTGGCGCTTAAGCCCTGGGAGCACAGCCATTTTGGAAAGACAATAGAATGGATGTAATGGGGACGTGTTTTATTATTGTGGGATAAAGATAGGATGGCAAAGCACGTTGTATTAGGACAGGGTGTAATAGAAATCCATTTACTTGACAATAACAAGCAATTTAGTGTCACTCAGAGACTTGCAGCTTTGTGTTTGTCAAATTAAGTGGCCGTGCTCGTCCTCTGGTGCAAACGTCAGAACATCACAAGTGCAGTTTCTGTCATTTGAACCAAAAATTCCAATCGCCATGCTTTACGATGTTAATTCACCTACGTTTCCCTACTTTCACCCTCATCTCTCATTGTGATGCACTGCAGTTTGTCAGTCTCAGATTGTTCAGTCCAAGAATTTGGATGTTTGGGGATCTTTTAAAAGGTACAGATCATGTGTATGTTAAAGACAAAACTTCAGAGAAAGCTATCGACCTCATTTACAAATTTAGTGGTTTGTGGAGATCTCATAAATGTATCAGGTCAACAGTCAAACCTGCCCACACCATTTTCTTCTGCAAAGATGCTGACCATACCAAGAATTGAAATGTCAAAGGTCAAACTGACTTATTTTCATCCTCGTTTCTACAGGTAATTAAAACTTACAATCACAGCCTTAAAATCTTCAGACAAGATGAGACAGAAAAAAGCAGATCGCTTCACAAATGTCAGAGGGATTTCTGAAAATGAGTTACTTTGCAGAAACAGCACAAGGAATTATCTCAGATCAATCTCCATTTGTTTGAGAGAGAACACTTTTCAGACTCAGACAGAGATCGAGGTGAGTTTCTAAAATGGTTAATTTCTGCAGCTGTCTCCTGGAAGGGTTAGCAGATAGATTGATGGTTACTTACAGCAGGCTCCCTTGCTCAGCACCTTGATGCGTCGCTGTGCGTTGCACTGGGCTTTCTCCAGCTCGCATTCATTGGTGTAGGTGGACGAATCTGAGCCGCACACAGGCGCCACAAAGGACGGGCAGTCCACTTTCTTGCAAACACACTCACCCTTGGACGGGTCATTTGGGTTGCGCTCGCATATGGCACCAAAGCCACACAGCATCCCTCTGCAGCCTGCCAGAGAGAACGACAAAGAGAAGAAGCTGTTAGGATATTTCATACGGATAATGCCGAATGTCAATACATTTTCAGTTGAGTTAATACTTAATCACCCAACACCTAATGCACAGTTCAATTAAGCACTTTTAACATAATCCTGTATTTAAAAGCATCAGAGTACAAAGAGACGTTTCTAGCAGTACAATTTTAAGAAAATTCTTTGATGCTTTCCCACAAAGTTCAAACTAAATCCTGGTAAAGGAAACAATTATTTGCAAACCATCTTAACCTTAAAGAGAGCTCTGAAGGTGAAACCATTGTGATTTGGGGGAAGGCCTTTTAAAAAGGATGACAAAGTGTAATGGCATTGAAGCGTACCTGAACAACACTTTGATACTTTTGAGAAAATAGAATATTTGCAGTTTACATAACCTGGTTATTTCATATTAATATTTTCACTTTTTTTGATATAATGATTCCTAAAATGCCAAACTAGAGCCCATATGAACTAAGTTAGCGTTCAAAAGTCGCCATACTGATATCGA
This sequence comes from Oreochromis niloticus, assembly GCF_001858045.2. Lineage (NCBI taxonomy): Eukaryota > Metazoa > Chordata > Actinopteri > Cichliformes > Cichlidae > Oreochromis > Oreochromis niloticus. Next base: position 28,194,393 of record NC_031984.2, read on the forward strand.
TCTGTGCTGACTGATTCACAACATCTAACCATGTATGGGAAACGTAAGAAAGGCTGCAGGTAGCTGCCAACGCAGAGCGATTTTTCTTGGTTTTAAGTTTAAAAAGGCTGAAAAGGCTTTTATGAACTATTCATGCAGTCCAACATTTGCCAGTGCAGTTATAGTTGACTATTGTATGTAATGTATAAAAACTTGCCAAAATAAAACCACTCATTGCATAAACGAGCCAGCAAAAACTCAACGGCGCGCTACAAAGAGGTAGGAGAAACATTCTCCAAACGCTGAATGACAGCGAGCTAATGAAACGCTGCAGGTTAGACCGCGCAGGGATAATGTTTGTGGTCGATCTAATTACGGGTGGGCTCACATCTCCCACCCACTTCAATAACGTTATAACAGCAGAAATAAAAAAGATCATCAAAACACTAACATACTGGGCAACTAGAGAAATAATAGCAACAGTGCGCGGTGATGATTTGGGTCTGTCCGGTTTTCAACAGCAGAGTGAACGGTTACAGCACTTTGTCACTGCTATACTGTGATGCAGTTCAATTCATTTCTCCACAACTTGCAGACTTACATAAAAGTGTGGGATTCCCATCGCTTTATAAGAAATATTATCACAGGTAAATATCTATGTAGGCAACCTAATAATATAACAACTATGAGCATGGAAATGGACTACTGCATCAGTAGATCTATGTTTTGCCATATGTTAAAAGTTGGCTTATTACATTCCAGGCTATTAACAGTTGATTTCACTACTCATTCTGCCTATTATCACTAAGATAATGCATCATCCTTTTTAAAAAAAAAAGACTACCAAGCAACAAGGTCAGTCAAACATCCTCATTAATGTAAATAAATCCTATGCTGGATATTATTGCCAGAAATTTCTCGGCTATGTTAGCAGCTCTCTGAGAAAGCTCTCAGGACTTTTGTCAGTACTGGCCCCGATGTTGTTCACGTCCAATTAAATTGTTTTTTCTCGCACTGATTCTTCGAGAACTTTTTATGAGTTAATGCAGATGAAGTTTATGTTTTAACACCAGGCAAATTTGTCTCAGTACAGATTAGCTACTGGCATATTTGTAGAAACACAGTTCAGCAACACGAAAGCATCGAGGATTAAATGTGATCGTGGCGTGAAGCAAACATATGCTCTCGATTCGTTCGGGGAGGCTGTGCCCACCCGTGCAGAGCGAGCGCAGTATGTACATTTGCTGATTTTGAAGAAGTTTCAATGTTAGAATTTTCCCCCTCATAAAAGTCAGCAACAACATTAAAATCAATGGAGAGGCAGCAGGCTGATACCCACAGTCTTGTGGACAGCTGATTTTCAAAACCTCTGTGAGAAGACTGCAGTCTTTTTGAAACATCAATGATCCACCATCCAGGAAAACACACACGGGGTGGGGGCAACACGAAGACAAACCAAGGTTAGCCACACACTTCAAGGTCTCGCAAGTCAGGCAGCAACGGCCCGTAAGACTTTGATCCTCAACCTCCCACTGACACCTCAGCTTTGATCAAATGTGAAGCAGCAAACTGTAAACTTTGTCAGAGGCCGCTGGATTCGCAAAAGCAAACAGCAGACACGCACGTGGATACGTGGTCGTGTTATGTGTACACAACATCAACTTAGAGAGTAATTGACCCGTATTATGGCAGCTACAGCTGCTGTGGCTCTGTGCCCACTTAGAGGGCTGTTGGGCATCCAGCTGGCGTGACGTCCTTGCCTCAGCACCGGGAGGGGGGCGGGGTGGGGGGCATTAAGAGAGATGGCAAACTCTCACAGGTAACCAAGCGGATTGAAAATCAATGGACGAATGCACATAAAAATCCAAAATCCACTCTGAAAAAAAGTCTACTTGGTTAGATAGGCGAGCAGCCAGTGTCACCGCTGAGTATATACATGTCACACACTCACACACTCGTGCACCCACAGATAACTATTTCTTATCACTGGCTCCCAGGCTAGGACTAAACGAAAGGCGGCATGTCCGCTTGGGCTCACTGGCAGGTGGCTTTTTGTGGTACTAGAGAGACAGAGAGTCAGATAGACAGACACACAAACGCACACACAAACTCTATGTGTGCAGCACAGACAACTGGTCCAGCATCTGCCCAAGGCATCTCATTCTGTCTCTCTCCCCACACCAAAGTACATTGTGTGAACGCGTGTATATGTGTGCATGTGTGAGCGCGCAGAGTGACAGGCGAGGAGGCTGTTTTTGACTGGCCCACTGTTCCCCGTGGGGGAGCACCTGACAGCTACCTGAGCTCACTCTCTCTACCGGGAGAGGGGGGGGGGGGGGAGCGAGTGTGCGTGTGTGTGTAAAGCCATCCATGAGTGCATCTGTATTTTTGACAGCGTGTGTGTTGGAGAGGTGTAGGCATTAGGTGTCTATCTCCCTCTTTCTGGCTCTCTCTCTCGCACGTACGCGTTCATGTGGCCAGGTGCTAGCATGAAGGCATTGTCATGACTGGCCCGCTGCTCTGCCGTCACTTCTCACCACGCACCCTGTGCGCTTCTGTGTGTTTGTCTACGTGGGTGTCAGTGTGTGGCTCCGAGGCAAAACCATGCGAGCAGAGTGACAAGAGGTGAAATTCAATCGAGCTGTGTCAGATGTGTACAAGAGAGGAAGGTTGTCTGAGAGTATGGCAGGGGGAGCGGAAAAAAAACAAAACCCACCAGAGACCGAGATACCAGGTCGACAAAAAAGATCTCTCTATGATCTAAATGTATCAGCTGTGCTGCAATATAGCTAACACTGGTCTAACCTGGTAGAAGTATAAATAAAATGCTTTACTTATTTTTTTCTAAAAATACGTAATAATTAGTTACAGTAAAAATGTTTCAATGATTTAAAAAAAAATCAGGAATGCCAGCGCTGGAGTGTAAGGGGATCTGTTCTGTGATGCTTTCCTATAAGAAACTCTCACAGTAGCCTCAAGCTTAGCTCGCTGACAAAAGACTGACACTGGAGCTGAGGCCTCTGTCAAAACAGAGATACTAGCGCAGGCTCTGGAATGAGTGTAAAAGCTGCAGGGTTATGTACTGGGAGCTGTTCCCTGGGAAAAATTGTCCCAGCACCTCATAACAGATACGTTTGACACGTCCAATTTCTTTAGCACAAAAGACAAACAAAATCCCTTGGCAGTTAATATGAACAGCATCATCTGCCACGGCTGAAAACAAAAACAACACGAACAAAAACTTTGCCAACATCATATTCCCACTGTGCCGCCCTCGACCTAGTTTGACTGGCGGGTGATCTATAGAAGTGCAGACACGATAGGAAGAAGCGAATGCAATCATCTACCAGAAGCCGATGTAAAACTCTTCCTGCTGGAAGAGCACACAGAAGCAAAGTGTTTGGAGTGCTGCTACTTTATGTGGGTGCTAAATGAACAGTTTTCACATCGTCGTGAGCTCACGCCGGACTTGTACAGGTTTAACAAAGCCCAGTAACTTTACGAATTCTGCGTCTCACACATAACTACTTTGTTTTTCTGTATTACTGAAACATCAGGTGAGAGGAAGAGGATGCTGACTTCCAGATCTGTATGTGTCCTGTCACCGCTGCCACACGGGTGTCTCTCGGCTCATTTCTAACAATTCCAATGAGCCAATAAAGATCAGCGATTTTAAAGAGGGATTATTTATTAGACTGCACCGATTTTTAGGTGTTGATTGTGCCTCACAATATTAAAAACTGAGCAAAGTGCTCCAGCATTAACAGGGTGTTACTCTCATTAATGTTAGAAACTCTGATAAAGCCGCTTACTGCAAGAACAACAAAGCTGTGACACTGACTAACAGGTCTTATCTTAGTCGAGTAGTGAATCCATGTCATGTGTAGGCCGACAGCAAAGCTTGCTCTGGCGGTAAAAATGTTTATTTGTAATTAATGAGGAATGGACTGCTGGTACTAAAAGAACCAAAAGAATCATTAAGGCTATGTTTTGTTTTGCTTTTGGGTAATAACTGTAATATGAAATAGAAAATGCTGTAACGTTTTGCACCTAGCTGCACTGGTTCCAGCTTTCAGACTTGGTCAACAACCCTCTAGAGCTGTTTTAAGTGCCGGGGAAGGTGCATGCTTTTGTGTACAAAATTGCAAAAGCCCACTCAGGCTTCTGCCATTTTCACTATAAATGTAAGCTTTTCGATTCTTGGTGCAAATGTCTTTGTGAGTGCAATGAGTGTGAATATGTGTGTGTGCAAATGCTCATTGGTCCATGTAAGTGTGTAAGGTAATCTCCCTCCAAGCCCCGCAGCGTTAAAAGCTTCACTTCCATGCTGTTTTCTTTGCTACCGGAGGCAAGGGGAAGAAAATCCCATTGGGAAGAAAAGACAGCATGTCCAGTTTGTGACTGTCGAGGCAAGCGTCTAGTCCAGGTAACATGTTATCCCTGCGTTTGGACGACTCACCCATTAAATGTGACATGGTGTCAGAGATTTAAGGGGGGGCTCTCAGCGCCTATGAAAGGAAAATGACGGTGCTGTTCTGATTAAAGCCACAGCGGAAAAACGATGTGTTTTGTGATTTGAAAGAAAGTAATGCATGGTTCTCTGGTGGCAATTTTCCACATCTTCTATTGCCAGTTCTGCTGCTTTTGGATTTAGAATGGAACTAGGCTGATGCACTTTTCAGTTCATTTCTTTTGTGCAGCAAAACACATATACACACACAGAGTGGTTTTTTAATCCAGTAAGTAACAAAAGCAGACCGTTTCAGGACAGCGGAGTATCAGAGTTCGATCAGAATTTGATCGAATGCACGGTGGGATAAGGGATATACACCTCTTCATACTGTGTATTATCCGGGCGACATGTGTTAGCGGCTAGCTTTTCGACACAGATTCAGAGGAACACAGATTCAATAAACATGACGCAGAAGCAGCAAGTTCCCATCACTCTGAGACGCCGTCTACCCTGTGCTCTGTGAACAATATGTCCCGCAGCCTGTGTTTGTGGTGAAATGCTCTATCAGTTTCATTGTTTTGCTGCCTTGTTGCATCTACCTCAAACAAAGCAAAAGGAGGGGTGCAGAAATGGACTGTTGTTACGAGCATGAGCGTGCTCAGACCCAATAAGGCTTGACAGAAGCGCCTCAAAGTGGCTACTTTAGGGAAGGAATACACGTCTTTGCAGATCTGGTTTTGGCTCGGCCTGTCATACTTTTGAATTATTTTACAGCGGTCTGGTCTGTTTCAGCAAGAGAGGAAAGAAGCAAGTGAGAGGGAAGGTAAAGGAAGGTGTGCATGAATAATTAACAATACTGAACTTTACATGGGTGACAAGAATAGCGGCTGGATAACCGGGACTGTTGAGGCCAGTGATGCACAAATGGCAAAAGTGCTGGACACCCCGCTCAGGTGAAGCCAGTCGTACGGTGATCAGATTAAATCTGCACGCGGCGGCTTCGGCATTGACTAATGACCTAGTGACTGTCAGAAAATCAGGAACGGAAAGTTGATGGAGGGAGATACAGCTCAGTGGCATCGAAGCGACATCACATTAATGTTGAATGACTCTAAATTCATTACCCTCTAGCACTCCTAGGGGACATCTTCCACTTACTTCTTAATAAAGGGACTCTTTCTTTTCAGCTGACACTAAGTAATACAGATGTGCTCCCTGCCCGGGCGGCTTTTAACAGTCCCCTCTTTCCCTCTGTCTCCTTCTCTCTCCTCACCTCGGTAAGAGGGCTTTAGCCTCTCTATCAGTGTAGCTGTACCAGAAGACCTTTGCAGTGAGGGGACAGGTTGCTATGGCAACAGCTAGTGATGCAATCAGCACAAAGCGGCTTCTCTCATCAGGTTTTAGTGGAAACTTTCCGTCATGCACACAGGTGGTTTACATATGCACAAATACACACACGCACGCACACACGTGAAGCTGCCTCTGTATCAAATTCCCTGCAGTGCTTTTTAAAAATAACTGTTAGGTTTCACTGCAGTGATTACACATCACTCTTCTCCAAATCGATGCTCTGGGGTGAAAATCTAATTCTGAAAATCAAATTCTCGTGCAGGCCGCGTGCAGCTCTGAGGCTATAGGTGCTTTGCATAGGTCTGGGGGAAAAAAAGCAATAGATGGGTGGAGTATTTGTTAATAGTTTCCTTATCCGCGCTTGACGCTATACACAGCCCAGAGTCCCAAAGTGTCATTGCAGAATAGAAACATAAAGAAACATAAAGGTGGCCGGCAGCTGTAAAATATCTGGGGGTAAAAACTGACCCTACACTGCTTCTATTGATCTCTGGTTAGCGGTCCTCGGGGACCAATGGAGTCAATTATCGATCTCGCTGCAATCTTACAACACCCAGCGTGAATGAAGAAAACGTCTGCTCACAATGGAACACCCCACCTTACCAGCTCAATATGAGAAATTGCTTCTTTAAACCAGTTAAATGAGAAGAGAGAAAAAGGGTGAAGGAGGGAAAGAAAGGAGACACTTTCAAAGGATTTTCAGAAAGAAAAAAAAAAACTTTTTCTCTCGTTCTGCTTTTCCAGTGCTGTTCTTATCAGGGCAACAGCACAATGAACAAACTGAAGAAAAGAAAAACTGTAAAGAGCTATTCGTTTACTGTATTTTCTCCTCGCCTTTGGCTGCAGTTCTCTGCTTGAAGATGGAGAGTTTTGAGTGTGTGAGCATGTCTTTGTGTGCAGGGTGTGTGTGTGCGATGGCTGGTACAGTACAGTATTTTCTCCTTCGCTCACATAAAAGGGGCAATCAATTTCCTTCTCCTCCTGCTTCCTGAATGCAACACACAGGCTCGCATAGCTGAGCGCCTGGGCCATGACCTGGCTAACATGCAGGATGAACTTATTTACCAAACTCCACAGACCAAGGCGTGCCAGAAAATGAGAGATAAAACTGAAGACAGAGGAGGTAGGGGCGGAGGGGAGGGAGGGACAGGTTTTATTAGAAGAAATACTGTATGAGATGAAGAAACAGAAGGGTAGGGAGGTTAAAGAGAAATATGAGAGGCAGATGGAAAACCACTACAATGTGATTCTCTCCCATCTTCTACACGAGCAACCTGCAGTCCTGTAAGTCTAAAAAACAAACCCTCACCTGCTGCAAATAATCTGAAGGCGGCAACATGCATAATTAATGCTTTAACTTCATTTCCTCTAGGTTTCTATTAGAAAAAGGGAATAAAAGAAAGCTCTGAAGTTCTGTGTCTATAAAACAGCACTGTTAGCTGTGTTCATTGCTCTTATTTGTATCTCCGGTAAAAATCAGTAGGTCAAAATTTGAATATATGGCACCTTTTAAAAATCTGCATTTTTAAAAGTAATCAAACAGTCAGTCTCATTTTTCCCCGCTGGCTTTGTTGCTCAGTCACCTCGACTACTACTGTTGTTACAGTAGTGTTCTGAGATTTTGTCAATGCTATTTCTAGCCTCCCTTGGCTATGGTTACTTTTTTAATTTTAATGATGTCCCACTGGCATAAACAAACCATACAAAAGCTACAGTGAGCACACACAAAAGGGTTTTTTTTTTTTAGTTTGTGGAAAGTTCAGTTTCAGTGTAAGCTTGCCAGCAGCTTTATAGCTGGAGACAGGAAGTGGGGTGAAGTATTTAAAGCTTTTGTGATGCCTCACAATTGTACTAAGTGCTTATTTTAACTAAAACCTTTATCTGTGTGTGAAGCTAAGCAAGGTGGTTTGTGCACAAACTGTTTTATGTGTGTGATTTTGGACCGCAACATTTTGGCTGCTGCCCTGTTGTTAAGGGAGCACAAGAAACGGGGAAGCGCTAAGTCATTGCTAAGGCTACTAAGCTTCGTTAGCAAAGTGCATTAGTGCTAAGTAGCATATTAATAAAATGCTAAATTTTCACTCACCAAATTAAAGCAAATGTTTCTATAATACCTCATAGCAGGCCAAATTATTTGTCAGATAATTCTTTTTTTTTTTTAATGTAGTTTAAAAAGGCACCAATGACGTAAACACAATCCTCGGAATCAGCCTCGAGACACAATTTAGAGGAACTGCAGGTGTTGGCGGCACTACATTAGTGTAACTTTTCAGCCCCATTAGATAGCGAGATAGCATTAGATAACTTGTTGTCACTGACCTTAGATCATCTTTTGGTTGTTTATAGAAGACTCGACATGACAGGGTTGTTGATATTCATCCCAAAACCTTACTTATGCTAAAAAAATGTCATAATATTATCCATCTCGTAAGATTTCTCTCCTGCAATTAACTTTGCATTCACTGGCATCACCTCAGTGTTTTTCTGTTCAGTTTTTTTGGCATTCAAACTATAGAGCAAATGGATTTTTCACACCTACTTGGGTGTGAGAAGTTATTTCAAACCCTGGAGCAGTTCTCTGTTTTGTTCACTTTGTTAGGCCATATGAGAACCAATGATTGCCAAAGCAATTAGACTGAGACCTTGTTGAGAGAGCTTTCAAAATATGTTTCAAAACCAACCCCAGAGCTGTGTATGGCGTGGAAGCACAATCAGCCTGCAATCCAACAGCTCTAATACAAAGCCTATTCATTATGGATTGTGCACAATGTGATTTATTGGGAATCTATAGATTTAGCCAAGAAGACTGTGCTTTCCTGCACAAAAGTATGGATCAATACGGAGCTCAACAAGGGTTAATGATTAGTTACGGTTCACTTAAACATTTCCAGCGCAATACACCAACAGCTGGTCATGTTTATCGTCATGCAGAGCACTACACATGCAATTTAGGATTTGAAATATCATGACATTCATCACCATCAACATACCCAAATGGCCAGTGGCCAAATCTTTCAAAAATGATCAGTCTTTTCCACTTTTTGTTGTTTTATTCATGCTATCCTTTAGGTCTCAGAATAAAACAGGTGCTGCTTCTTCATAAATCAGCCCTGAAATATGACAGCGCTTGACAGCTTCGAACATCTGCCTAATCACGCTTGTTATGGGAGAAAAATACATGAAGGGTAAATGAGGAAAATCACTTGGTTGTTTGTCTTGATCAGGCAGGGACAAGAACGGGAAAAGACAGTGGGGACTAAAGTAGAGAGAACAATGTAATGAGAATTAAACAGCAAAAGTCTTCAACTCATGTTGCACCTGTATACATCCTGAAAACAGCAAAACAGGGGATTGAATGTAGTAAAGTGGCAGCTAAGATAAGCTAATTGTGTTGCAAGGTGGTTTGTGTTTTCCTGATCAAACTGTTGGGCAGATGGGAGAAAAATTGACATTGCTATTCTTTTGAACGGCCAACTGGAGCATAAAAAAGTGCAGAAATTACTAAGACAACAATGACTTTAGTAGTTCTTCTCATAGTGAACTGGTCCAATCATTCCCTCCTTATCTTAGGAGACAGAGAGGAAGTACAACAGCAAACCCTATCTAAGATGTTCCCCTTTACAGACACCTTACCCCTGCTAGCAATGATCGTGCTTTGCTCAACCCAAGGTGCTTCACAGGAAATGCAACTCTAGATCCCATCAGCTGTCTTGTTCTATTTAATGAGTCACATGGGGAAAGGAAACAAGCCGCGTGTTGGCACGAACAAACTTTTTCCCCGTCACACTGTTCCAGATTTTCAAATTCTCTCTCCGAGCTTTCTTCCACTTTATCAATAATGGAGGCGCTGGTGACAGAGCCCTATTCTGTCACCTCACATCTTCTCCACAAACTCAGCAGCAGCAGGCAGACAGAGATGCTCCCTGAGAACAGATTACAGCCAGTCTGCAATATACATGAAGAAAACCAGAATGGCTGCCAGCGAACCCCTCAATTCAATTATTCAGCTAAGCCAATATTATGAGGAGAGGAGACCTCTTTTGTTCACGTCTCAGAGCTCGTCATCCCAGCTCACCGTCACCTCCCAGACACCTGTACTGGACTCTCTTTTGAAAGACACTTGCTTTTCATATTACATCCACAAAGAGCACATTTTTTTTATGCTCGCTAATTGCACGTAGTCATTCGAGGGACGACTCACATCCACACAGCAAACGTCCACGCAGATGTGCTCGCCTAACCTTCTCCGCGCCAGGCTTTTCTCTCTCTTGTTCACACGCTCCACTCTCTTTCATTCCATCGCTCATCACTGTCATTCAGTGTTTCATCAGCGTTGCATTTGCTTTCGCTTCATACATTAAAAAGGAAAGTCGTGTGCACGAGGAGCCAATGCTGTCACTGTTGCCGCAGCATGGGGTTTCAGACACATTTGCACTACACACCCACTCCAAGTGTCCTGCAGAAAACTGGGCAGCAGTGACAACTTTGCAAGTCATAGCCCAAGCTCTGCATCTGATTAGCAAAGCGAGAGCAGCTCATCCTAAAGGTCACATTGCCAAAAATTAGGATTGGCTTAGCACAATTTAGAAGATACGATTACCTAAAAGTTTTGCCCAGGATGTAGCCGCAATGAGAGGTAGAGTACAGATTTTGAGCTTTTCACACGACCAAAGGCCAGAACAAGAGTATCATGCTGTAGAGTGCTGTGCCTGACTAAATGCTGTCAGGCTGCCTAAACCAACCAGTGAGCTCTTCTTCCTCACAGCAATGCAACCAACTGAGATGAATTAGTGTGATTTATTTGTTTTCTCTGTGAATAAAAAGCAGAAGGGTCCAAACATTATGTGGATGCTGGCCATCATAACTTAATATAGCTTTGGGCTCCCACCGTTCTGGCGTTTTGCACGTCTGTAAACAAAACCAAAGTGTGTGAAAAACATGTAAGTGCACAGGTTAACTTTGCCCTCCGTGTTAGATTCAGCATGTTGGTATTTTAATCTAATAGAAGACGATTGCACACAAACTACAAATCAATATCAGGCTTTATGCTCTGCATCACATAATGCCCAGGATTTCTGCTCACACGGGACAATTCCACAGACAGTGTTTTCCTTCATGTGGCGAAGCTGAAAGTGAGGGCGTGGAAAAAGTTTTCTTCTTGTCAAATGCTGTTTATTACGCTGACTGACACTGAACCTCGCTCGGGGTTTTGTGGAACTGTCTAATATTAATGTTCTGTGTGGCTGAAACGGTATCTGCTCTGCTACCATCCGGTCCCTTTAAGCCTTTATTTTTGGTGTCATGTCTTCTGTTTAGTAACAGTGCCTTATTGGGTTGTTTACTGTTACCCAGCATGCACATCTCTGGCAGACTGAAGGCAGTGAAGACAGATTGTGCTACATTTTCCAAGGTATTTAGGTCTTCGCAACCCAAAGGCTGAGCATATTTCATGCAAACATGATGGGCTATTAAGCATTAAAAAGCGACATACCTTAATCCATTTTCAGTAACAAAGCTATAGGTGGTCACATTTAATGTGCTCCAAATGGGGAATAACAGCAAAGAGCCACAGAAACAAAAGACCGTTTCATTATTTATGTGCTATGGGGAAAAAATGTTACTTGAAAATCACATTCAAGGCTGCTTTCAAATACTGCTTGCATGCATGATTACTACCTGATTTCCTGCATTTCCCTCAACACCTGCACTGGTAATAAGAAGGAAATTGTGTTTTTCACTGCAAATTAACAAAAAATGAACTATTTGAAATCACCAAAGTTATTTTACGATCACAGGGAATATAATACAAGCAAGGAGAGTGGGATTTTTTTTCCTTTTGTCAAACGTTCATTTTCCAGCAAAATATGACTTCAAATTACTTGCTGAGTGTTAGCTGAAGGATTTTGGCATTTGGCTGTTTGAACATGTGACCATTTCAAGTCACTTCTTTGAAGTATTGAATCATACCACTACTTTTTTTCCCCTATATGGCCAGAATTCAATGTTACTGGTTGCTCTTGCCAGAGGCGCTCAAGCCACCGGCAGCTTCATTTACAGTAAAGTGCAGGAGAGAAAACTGGGCCTTTATGCTGGTTCCTGCTACGGAGAAGAGCGGGTGCTCCATTTTTTTTTTACAGATTTTCTGGAGGGAGCCCAAGTCAGTGGCAGATGGCAGCAGGATGAGACTCAGAGACAACCTGGGGAGCGCTTGGAAGGAGAGCCAGGAAGCGGCAGCTCTCAAGTGCTGAGCTGGTCTGCACTGGATAAAAGGGAGGCGGCCTCCCTCCATATGCTCCTCATTGCTATGCCTGATCACAAAGAGGTGCCCATAGACTCATTGCCATTGTCATTGGAAGAAATTTGGGATAGTTGGAGAAGAAATAACCATTTTTTAGGCAAGACTGTATGGAACTGTGTTGAAAGCAGGAAACTGAGCCAATTAGCCATTTGCCAGTTTTTTTTTTTTTTTTTTTTTTTTTTAAATTTGTTCATTTCAGGCACAACAATAAAGTTGAACATAAAGTGCACAAAAAACAAAAACAAACAACAAAATGTACCTGAAAAGGAGTGAGATGAAGAAAACTTATTAAATCCCACCCCTATATTCACTTATCAACAGAAACAATAAACTTCCCGCAGCTACGCCCAAGCAAAACAAATAGAACCTTCATAACTGAATACAGAATATATTAATTATAAATTGCGTTACCACAGGTAACAGGCAATAATAATTACAAGTAACAAACACACATACATATACATACATACATATATATCTACACACACATGTACATATATATACATACATACACACAAACTTTTTTTTTTTTTTTTTTTTTTTTTTGAATCCATACCAGCAATGGTAAGAGAACAGACATTTCAGAGCACACTAACACCATCATTGATTATACTGTGACCAGACCAACTGTTTGTAGAGAAATTTAAATCTATGAATATTTTTGCATTGTTTCAGTTGTAAACTCAGACTGTTCCAGATTTTCACACCACATACAGACACACAAAAACCTTTACGGGTTGTTCGAGTTCTGGGTAATTTGAATTGTCCAAAGCCTCTCACATTATAAGCCCTTTCTCGAATTTCAAATATAGATTGTAAATTTGCAGGTAGAAGTTTATTAAAGGCTTTGTATAAAATTATGGATGTATTGTAATTAACCAGATCCTGGAATTTAAGTAACTTTGCCTGAAGAAAGAGTTTGTGAGTATGATCTAGATAACCAGCCTTGTGAATAATACGCAGTGCTCGTTTCTGTACTGTGACTAATGGATTAGTTGTGTTTTTATATGTGTTTCCCCACACTTCCACACAATATGTAAAATATGGAAGAACCAGAGTACAGTACAGAGTACGAAGTGCATCTTTATCAAGGTATGGTTTCACTTTATTCAAAACTGCGAGGCTTCTGGAAATTTTGGTTTTTATGTGTCTGACGTGGGGTTTCCATGAAATTTTGTTATCAATTATGACTCCCAAAAATTTGTTTTCACTCACATTATCAATGGGTACACCTTCTATAGTAATTGGTAATTCTATATTATATTTTAAATTACCAAAAAACATTGCCTTAGTTTTATTTATATTTAATGATAATTTATTTATATCCATCCATTTTTTTAATTAATTTTAGCTCCCTGTTTACGGTCATTACAAGATCGGTATAATCATCGCTACTGAAAAATATGTTAGTATCATCTGCGAACAGTATGAGTTTAAGTACTTGAGAAACATCAAAAATATCATTTATGTAAACATTGAAAAGTTTTGGTCCCAACACTGACCCTTGGGGAACACCACATGTAATACCAAGTTTCTCTGAATGGTAATGCCCTATACTAACATATTGTTCCCGACCCGTTAGGTAACTTTTTAACCAGTTTCCAGCTTTCCCTCGAACACCATATCTTTCCAATTTATCCAATAAAATTGAGTGATTGATTGTGTCGAAGGCCTTCTTGAGATCAACAAAAATACCGACTGCATATTTATTTTTATCCAGTGCATTGGTAATTTCTTCTACTGCCTCAATTATCGCCATAGAAGTGGTTCTTTGCGTTCTGAAACCATACTGACCAACATTTATTATTTTATGTTTTTCAAGGAATTTTTCTAATCTTGAATTAAAAAGTTTTTCTAAAATTTTTGAGAATTGAGGCAGTAGTGAAATAGGCCTATAATTGGTAAAACTGTGTTTGTCATTACTTTTGTATAGTGGTATTACTTTTGCAATTTTCATTTTTTTCGGAAAACAACCAGACTGAAATGATAAATTACAGATATATGTTAAGGGACTAGCAATGTTCAGAATAACCTGTTTAACTACAGACATATTTATGTCATGATGATCCATTGAAGACTTACTTTTACATTTTAATGTGATATTTATTACTTCTTGCTCATTTGTAGCTGAAAGGAACAGTGAAAAGGGATTTGGTTTTATATTACTGATATTTTCATTTTTTTGACACGGGATGTCCGCTGCTAGTTCAGGGCCAACATTTATAAAAAATTTATTGAACCCATCAACAATGTTACTCATGTTGTAATTTACACCATTTGCATCAATGAAATATTCAGGATATGATGTTCCAGAAGATCCTTGTTTAATTAAGTTATTTAACACATCCCAAGTTCCTTTTATATTGTTTTTATTATCATATAATCTTCTTCTATAATAAAGTTGTTTACTCGTTCTTATAATATCAGTCAATTTATTTCTATATGCTTTATATCTTTGTTCCACTTCTTTTGTTTTTACTTTGATGAACTGTTTATACAGATTGTTTTTCTTTTTGCAAGCATTGATAATTCCTTTTGTAAGCCAAGGACTTTTTATCTTTTTTTTCTTTGTCCTGTATTCGTTTACAGGACAATGTTTATTGTACAACATAGTGTAAATATCTAGGAAATTTTCATAAGCCTTGTCCACCTCTGACTCTTCATACACCGAACTCCAATCTTGTTGCGCTAAATCGAAATTGAAGGCATGAATTGCTTCTTCATTTATTGTTCGCTTTGCTATCGTAATCTTGGTATCTATTATTTTTTTTAAATCACAGTCATACAAAGTAAAAACTGGTAAGTGGTCAGTTATGTCACAGACAAACAGGCCACTATTAATTTGGAAATCCATGACATTAGTAAAAATGTTGTCAATAATAGTGGCGCTATGTGATGTTATTCTGCTTGGCTTTGTTATTGTTGGATATAGTGATAAGCTATACATCGTGTCAGAAAAGTCATCAATGGCTTTTATCCTTGTTGGGTTTAGCAAATCAATATTGAAATCCCCACAGATGAATAGCAATTTTTGGTTCACCGAAGAAAACACTTTTTCTATCCATTCATTAAAAATGTCAATACTTGAACTGGGTGTCCGATATATACAACTTATTATAACATTTCTCTTTTTTTCATTCATGATCTCAATAGTCAAACATTCCAAAATTCCATCAATAGCCATAGACATAGTTGTGACAACATTATATTTTATAGAGTTATGAACATATATAGCAACCCCGCCACCCACCTTATTTAATCTATTCATGTATTTTAAATCATATCCATTCAAACAGAAATCTATTCCTTTATCGACATTAAACCAAGTTTCAGTGATGGCTATAACGCTAAAGGGGCGAGAAAATTGTTGCAAGTAATCCTTAATGAAATCAAAATTAGAGTACATACTTCTACTGTTAAAGTGAATTAATGAGAGCTTCCCGTCTAGGTTGATTTTTTTTTCATATTGTTCCTGTGTGAAATAATTACAATTTTTAACAAAAGAAGAGAGAAAATTACTTTCAGAATCTATTTCTGGGTCTATTATATTATGCTCCTTATATTCACAATCTAGATCAATTACTTTCTGTTGGAGAATTGATTTCAACGTGTCCATGTCATTTCCTGGTGTAATTAGAGATGTTGGTGTATTTATCATTTTTGATTGTCATTAGAGTTGTATATTACCTCGATACATTAGTGTCAGTTGTACTTGTCCAGGTCCTCCATGTTCCTCACTATCAGTACTTTTGCCTCTTCTGGTGTCCCGTTTAGCTTGATGAAAATCTTGCAGTTTGTTACCCATGTATGTTGTATTTTACCGTTCTTCTTCAGTTGCCTTGCCTTCCTCGCGATGTCTGCGTTTTTTCGTGTCAGATGCTCATTAATGAAAACGTCCGTGCCTTTCAGTTTGCGTCCTTGTTTCAGCAGTGCGACCTTGTTTTTCCGATTGACGAATCTCATAATGACGGCCGGCGGTCTGTCGCTCCTCCTGGGCAGTGGGTGACATGCTTCTACATGCTCCAAGTCCATCTCTATCCCTTTGCTTTGGAGGAAGGACGCCACCTGTTGCTCCACCGAGCGGTTCTCCTCATCGCTTGGCTCCCCGACGTTCCCGGCCACCGCGCGCGCATACGAGCGCGGCTTGATTTTAATACCGCTGATGACCACGTCGTTCGTACGGGTGTACTGCTCCAGCTCATCCACCCGCCGCTCGAGATCCATGATTCGTCTATCCTTCTGGGCATTTTGGAGGCGTAGCTGTTTTACCTCCTCCAGAAGCCCCAGAAGCAGCTCCTGCTGCGCCCTGACTGCGGCCACATCTCCACACAGCGCTCCGAGGGAGGTTTTTATGTCCTCGACCTCCTCTGGTGTTGGGCCTTTCTTGGGTGGCATACTGGGTAACCAGCCTTTCCAGTCCAGGGGTCCTTTTTTATTTAACTGGCGAGCTAGCAGTTGCTGGTAGTTAATTCGTACAACTTGCTAGCTATCTCCCGGTTCTATCGATCGATAGAACTAGTAGGATGTTGGTTGTCCTCTTCTTAACCCAAGTCCTGTTTGCCGTTTTAGAAGTTACAAAAGTTACAAAAGTCATTGCCCGTTGATAAGCAGCGACTGTAGAAAGCTGTAGAAAGCTAGCAGTTCAATCCAGTGTCTTTTCCACAACCGGCCTCCGCCATTCCATGAACCGGAAGTCAAGTTGTGACGACTATTTCAAAAGCACGTACATTACCTGTGTTTGGGTTTTAGACCATACAATCTGTGGTCATATTTATTGTTCAGTGCTCTCTCTGCTACCCAGTTGACCAAAGTTGCTATTAGAGCCACCATATGGAGAAAAAAAAAAGTGGAAAAATGAAAGGGAATCCTTCCTGAAGTCCTCATTTAGAAGCGCATTTGAGATCCGGGAGGTAAAGGACATTATCTGTCCCTAAAGAATGTAAAATAATATCTTTGAGGTCCCCAGCTGAAACGCTCACACAGGAAATATTGACCGCTTGTCCCAATCATGAAAAAAGCTCTTGGACCAGCTGAGCCATGGTTCCTCACGATTTTCACCCACCCATGGCTCTCTGGCCAATCAACAGCTTCTCGATGCTCTCCCACCTAAACAAAGACTACATCATTCCCATCCACATCTCTCATTGCATCTCCTCCTCACATCTCTCAATCTCTCCCCAGTCTGATCAATAACTCTGACCTGCGGATCAATAAGGCCGCAAATCACTTCATTTTCCTCTCTCCTCCTCCTCTTTTTTCACCGGTATCCCTCCCAGCCAAAGGGGGTTGGGCATTCTAGGCTTAATTGCTTCTCGTACCACGGTCGGAAGAGAAACTGAAAGTTTGTCAGAGCAGTCCGGGTCATTTGAAACTGGGTCACCATCTATTATTCCAAAAGCTAACAAACACAACGTCACACACTCCCGTCAGGGCCGTTCACTGTTAATAGTCCTGAAAGGTGAATGTAGCATATGATTGTGTTTCAGATTTTCAGAGAATGAAAGTGTGGCGTTAACTGCCTATCCATCAACCGGAGGTTTTTCTCTGCGGTGCCACTGTGGCCATAAGCTCACACAATGTACACTGTCTCACTTAGAGAGGATAGGTAAAGTAAGGGTTAGAGAGGGGAAAAAAGTGGCTGGCGTAGATTCAAATTTATAGGCAGCGTTCATGCACTACTGGCTTTAGCGTTAGTATTATAGCACCAAAGGCCCCCGCCGGGCACCGCTGTGGAATTAATTGCCAGTGACGCGAAAGTAGCACAAAAAGTGCCACGCTTTTGCGCTTTTCATTACCGTGCCGGGAGTCTTTCTGTGCGGCTTTGTAATATTTCCCAGGGAGAGGGAGGGAAGGAGAGGAATGGAAGGAGGAGAAGGTGGAACGGTGATAAGTAATATGGTGCTGACTAGAAGAGTGTTTAGCTCATCTCTGTTCATTTGTCTTCATTTTCTCTCTTTGGAACACTTAGCCCACACTTAGCCCATCCTGACCCACACTGTAGCTCGACTATGTAACAGCTGTGCGCGTGAACCCACAAGTGGCTGCACCTAGAAGCACGTGCATGCACTCACCTGCAGGCACTTACAGTAAACAGATTCACACACATGTGTTAAGGCTCACAAACAAAGCCGGGCGCTGTAGAGCGGCAATTTCATCTTTATGTATGCAAATAAAAAGAAGTGTAAGGCAATACCTACATGAAAATGAAGAGATGCATCAGGGCCCAGCGGGGACTCAAATTTGCCTGGAATCGTCTCCATATTAAATTTTTATGATATAATATTAATGTTTTTATTAAAACTACTCATCATACTCTAGTAAATAGACAACAACTCAACACTTTGTTAGATGCAGAACTTCAACTGCTCATTAATGCAAATATCTGATCAGTCAATCCCATGGGAGCAAATCAGCGCATTTAAAGGCTCGCTCAATTTCTGGTCAAGATGACCTGCTGAAGGTCAAACTTGACATCAGAATGAAGAAGAAAGGTGACTGAACACAACATGTTGTTGGTGCTAGACCGGCTGGTCTTTCTTTTTTAGAAACGGTGGTTCTACTGGGATTTTCCCACAGCAACCATGTCTAGGATTTCCAGAGAATGGTCTGAAAAAGAGAATATTTCCAGTGAGGGATAGCTCTCTTCAGACGGCCACACGCTACTAACAAAGTATGCAGAAGAGCATCTCTGAATACACAACACAACAGCAGAAGATCACACCCTTGATCACTGTCAGCTAAGAACAGGAAATTGAAACAAATGCTTTAAAACATTGCCTGGTCTGATTAGTGTTGCTGACCACGTCCATCCATTTATTGCCAAACTGCACCAGTCTTCTGATGGCTGCTTCCAGCATTAAAACACACTGAGTCACAAAACTCAAATCATTTCAAACTGGTTTTCTGAATATGACCTAAATGGCTTCCTCAGAGCTCACTCCAATAGAGCATGTTTGAGATGTGGTGGGATGGGAGATGATTATTGTGACTGTGTACAAATCTACAGCAACTTTGTGATGCCATCATATCAACATGAACCAAAATTTCCAGCACCTTGTTGAATCTGCCATGAAGAGTAGAGGCAGTTGTGAAAGCACTAACAATGCAAAAGTTCAGTGAGAGTATATTAAGAACAGATATTATTACATTAATTAACTGTACCTGTATACAATGTAATTATTATTGTGTATTTCTCTTTTCAGTTTGACATATGATCAGTGCCTACCTGTGACCCTGGCTTCACTGGAAGTACATGCGCTATACAGCCCTGAAAACAGAGCGCAACTATTTGCAAACCATCAATCAAAAATGCAAAATGTTTATGTTTATTAAAAAAAAAAAAGGTAGCTCATTTTGAAGCAAGACATTTAAAAAAATCCTGGGCAGATGTCTACCAGGTGAAATCAGCTCTTTTTATAACAACACTTGATAAGCGTCGGAGAGAAGAGGGAGACCAGCTGCTGTAGTTCTGAAAGTAGAAAAGTTCCTACTGTTGATTAATACAGAATTTCTGTGGCTCAAACGTTTTTGGCTTCCTATGTTGTAGTTTTCATTTCATAATGTGTCAGAGAAGCCAGCTGAGCATCTCTACTCTTTAAAAACCTGAGCTATGCTGCTGTTAAACGTAGAATATGTGGTTTGGCATTTTCTGCTAAACTAAGAATGGCCTTTCTGAACAGGAAGTAATCTGAATGGCTGCAAAATCTAATGGAGTACTGCCTGGGAAGCTCATAGCAATTCAATATTTTATAGTTTAAATTTATTTTTTTTACCTCTGTCTTCCTCAAAAACAAATTTCTGTAAACCTCTTGATGATATTTCACAAACGATTAAATCCCTACAATATCTGCAATTCTAGAACATTTTACAGAGCGGTAAAAGGCACACTCAA
The DNA here is from genome assembly GCF_001858045.2 of Oreochromis niloticus. Lineage (NCBI taxonomy): Eukaryota > Metazoa > Chordata > Actinopteri > Cichliformes > Cichlidae > Oreochromis > Oreochromis niloticus. Next base: position 28,214,364 of record NC_031984.2, read on the forward strand.
CCTCTCTGGGACGCTCTTTTTATATCCAGTCATGTTACTAACCAGCTTAATTGGTTTCCAAATGCCCTGCTGTGCTTTTATGAGCATTCCCCAACTTTTCACTGTTCTGTTGCTGCTGTTCCAGTTTTTTCCAAAGATGTTTCTGCAGTCGAATTCAAAATAAGCGCATATTTAAAAAGCAATAATATTTCTCACTTTGAATATTTAGCATGTTTTCTCTGAACAGTTTTTAATTAAATATCTGCCTTAAATGATTTAAAGACTACTGGTTTGTGTTTGTGTTCATGTTTTACACTGCATCCCTACTAAACAGGGTTATAAAGTAAAACTGACAATGATGAAATATTGCTACTGTATAGTTATTAATATACAAGCCTCTCACAGCTGTTCTCACTACAGTGGGCTCAAACTTAAAGTTGAGCTCTTGCTTTATGTATTTGACTGTATTCACAGTAAAATAATTTAATAGTTTAGGAACATTACACCATAGCGTTAAATAGGCAGTGATGGAAATGTAAAATAATCTGGAACTGTCACCTAGCTTTCCCACTAAAGTTTCCTCCGCCCTTCATTAACAGTGCTCCTCATTCACCCGGACAAAGATTCCACCCAAAAGGCAAAGGATACATTCTTCGGTATCAGAAAATTGGTTGTCAACGGCACCAAAGAAGCCAAACAGAATGGTTGACAGTGGTCCAATTTGGTAGCCCGGACAACCAGGTAATTGCTATCGTAACCGTAAACACATTCATATCGTTCCTTTCCTGCTCTCTCGTATGTTTCTCAATGTGGCTTGGCATGCCTGTGGATGCACTGACTAAATTACACCACATTCCACTCACACAGTGCTGCATATTTTCTCCATAAGAAAACATTTTTAAACAACCTGCCCCTTCCTGCACACACACAAATATGCATTCAATAGCACTGGATGACTCGGGGGGGTGCCGGACACTGCGTCGAGGCTCTGGAGAATTTGTTTCACAGTAGCTTTTTTTTTTTTTTTTTTATTACATCCTTAATTCATCCAGGTAAAAGTTGCATTTGCAGAAATGTTTTGGGCATCCATTGCGTATACTGCACCAGTCAAAGTATGGCAATAATGAATCAGCTTTTACTCGTAAAACAACTTCATTATGCAAATTCATATTTCCTTTCTTGTATTATATGAGCAAACAAAACAAGCAGAAACCATCAAGCTGCCTCTGAGGTGTCTTAAAACCAGAGAATGGAATACTTTCTCTAATGATAACATTAAAAAATAGCAGCACTGGGTGTGTGCGCCTGTTCACATGTGTTGTGTGCATGGTGACTGACAGTTCAGTGATCCCATCTTTAACGTTTGTTAAAGATGGGAAGTCTGATTGATGCCTTTTGTTTTAGTTCATCCCTCTTCTGTGACATCAGAGGCCAAGCTGAGTGACTGGACAGCAGCTGGTAGGGCTTTCACGTCTGCTTAAAGGACATTTCAGTCAAGCAGATGCTCAAACGCTAAGACCTCTGCTACACCTATTCATGCAGGAAACCCAATATATGTCTATCTGGACAAATACACTCATGTAATACAAGCAGATTTAATATAATCTGGGAGATAAAGGTCTGTGTGCAGTCTTTCTGTTACATCCATGCTGCACAAGGTTAACTCTGAATCACAGCTTCAATAATGTGATAACTAGGTGATAGTGCACAACTCTTTGCTTAAGCCACAGCCTCGAATTAAAAGGATTTTGCTCAAAGACACTTCAGCAGGGGAAATGCTGAAGGGCTCTAAATTGTGCAGAATCATGTGGTGTCACTTGGTTAAAGGAGGGTTTCTATTTCCAGCACATTTAGCATTACTGGGCATGTAAAGTGAGGTTCACTGTGACTGGTGGTATCGCCTCGTATACACTGCATGTGGTACCCATGAGACTCATCGCAGTTACATACACATAGACGGTGTTAGATACCGAGAAAGGTTAATAAAGAAAATGTACCTATATTTTTGCATAGCTGACATAATTAGTCTTTCAAAGTTGCGAAAGTTAACTTCAATTTATAAAAAAAATTTCAAAGGTCCTTTTCTTCTATGCAAACCTTGGTTGAAAAAGAAGACACTGGAAGATGTCACATTAGACTTGATCTTTGTGAGGTATTTTTTATATTTTTCTGCTTTTCTATAACTTTTTTTTGGCAAGTAATTAGTTTTTTTCACTTGTTTCTGTGAAAATTAAACATAGAGCCATTACAGACAAGACTGGCTGCTTAGTAATTTTATAGAATATGTCACATTCAACTGGAGCTCATCAAATGCCAATGAAAATTAGAATTTTGGATCAATGGATGCAAAAGAAAGTAAAACCTCACTCACTTATTAGTATTGTTATTACAGTATTTAAAAAATGGGCATGGTCACTGTGGCACCACCCAATGGTTTGTGATGTCTGCAACAAAGCGCAGCATTTTCACTAGTTTGCTGTTTTGAAACTGGGTGGATCTGATGCCTATGCACATACACCGGACAATCTTCCTTTCAGACACTCAAAAATGACCAAAATGTACAAAATGGACTTGATGTTTCATGTAATATGAAAATAAGTGACTAATTCCATGATCTCCTGATCTCCCAAAGATTTCAGTAGGACCCAAAGTCTTTCTGAAAATACAAAGATTGCTATCTGGAAACCACTTTTGTGTTGGCTTCACTCTATAAGCCTAAAAGCTACATCCATCTTAAGTGAGTGATTGCATCACACATGAAAAGAAACACTAGTTTCAGCCCTAAAGACAACTTTTGTGAAACTTGTATTGCAACAGTTACTAAATGCAGAAAGTGTAGACCCACAAGTTCACCTACCTTGTGAACACAATGACTATTTTTCACACATGCAAAGTGTCAGTTTGTGCACATAATAAGAAAACTGAACTGTAGACCTAAGTCTGCCCTCATAGCGTTTGTTCAGTAAAGCCTGAGGGGAGTTTTACAAATCACTAACATCAATACTTGGTGGGGAAATCAACACCCATTTGAAAATGTACCCATTGTTCTAAGATTAACTCCAAACAGGAGTTTTGTTCCTGTTGGAAATCATTAATGGCTGGGATTTGAGCAAATATATTTGTTATACAAGCATTTGTGCATAGGCATCTTTGTATATGCCTGTATTTTTATGCACAGTTCCACTGCCTAGAGGTTGTTTTTTGTTTTTCTTTAAAAAAAAAAAAACAACACTTGTTTTTTTCTTTCCCTGCCACCTTTTAATCGCTCTCCCTCTCTTGCTCTGGCTCAGTATTGCTCCGAGATGGCGAGTTTGACTGTATTACTCTTGTGTGTGCGGAAAGCCTTCTCAGCATGCAGCACACTGATGTAGACAGGTTATTTGACTGACCAATACAGTACCTGATGGGAGTGATGGGAGTGTTTGAGTGTATGTGTGACATTTTTACAGCTCTTGCCAGTACCAGTGAACCAGTGTGTGCCAGTGCCACACACATATATGCAGTTTGACATGGCAGTTAGCATCCAATATAATTAATAGCTGCCACAGCAATCCATTTTCCATGCCAATAGTTTTCCGTGACAGTGAAATATATAAAAAAAAGAGAGGAAGAAAAGGGCGAGAGAAAGCAAGAGACAGATGGTTAAAGTGTACAAAAGCATAGAGGACCCTGGAAAATATCACTGACACAAGGTTGCTCTGATTGTGTATGTCTGTGTGTGCCGTTTCCACTTCATCTGTACACAAAAGACCAATGTGTGCACAACGACTTCACCTATTGATTAGCGAGGTCCCATCTTGCAACCTCACGCTGAGCATTGGGGCAGTTGCTATCTTGCTGAGCACATTTGAAATGGAACGTGATTAGCAAGGGGTGGAAGTGACTGAGAATGCACGGGACAGGTAGAGACTTGTCAATCACAACGTAGGTCCACCTTAAGGCTTTGCTGAATGTTACATTGTAGTGTGTAAGACTATACATGACCTGTTGAGTTCATAAAGTTGTGGGTGTTTATCGTGGAGATGGAGTAAATCAGCTGAGTAGTACAATCACTTTTACACAGGCTTCTATTATATTATATCGGCTCTCTACAACCAGAAGAGTCGCCCCTGCTTACGTTTGGAGAAAATGCTAGCTTAAGATACTTGTTTAAAACTTCAGCTTTCTCATGAATTTAAGTGTGCGGAATCCAAATGTCACAATTAAAATGGTTTATCGGCTACCACTTCCAACATATTTATTCATACCAATTCATTGTGTGGACTGGTTATATTTATTTTGAAAGGATTTTGGCAGTAGACCAGTGCGTACAGTCGACTGTGTGTTTCTCTGTGTGAGTCCTGTAGACGCCGCACGTGTTCAGGAATGACTCACAGTGAGAGTCAAACAGTGGAAGATACAAGGCAAGGTGTGTGAATCATGAGTAAACTGCTATTGGAATTGCAAAGCAAGCATTGCAAATCAATTTAAACGGCCACGGGCACCAGTGTGCACAATTCCTTCACATATCCTCAGAACAGTTATAGAGCAGCTTGTAGAGCCGAATCAATAATTCAGTTTATCAATAAGGCCAGATTTATGGAAATGTTTAATCTTTGTCACAGTACTGTACTTTCCAGCACGCTTGAGTTACACCAAATTTTAAAGCGTTCTGGGCGCATTACTGAGAACTCTTTAAAGCCCTAATATAGCTTGCTCATGATAATTTCTCTGAACAAAGGGCCACATTACTCCAGTGTGATTTCACCTACTGAATTATATTTATAGGCTGGAGATCTTATGTTGGGCCCCTTTGACATTTTTCAAAAGTTCACATTTTGTAGACTCAACTGTCTGTTAGTTAATTGAAAAATTCAATCAAGAGTGTAATCCATGATTTAAAAAATAATCATAGCACAGGACAGATCACGCTTACAAACTACTGCAGCCAGACTTTCTCTTAGATTGTGAAGTGTGAAATGACTATAATGTAAACAAGATAAGATGGTTTGTAAATTAACACAGAGAATGGACTGTTTTAGCAGAATGCATGAAGGAAAGCGTTTTATATTTATCTTAATTGGAAAAGTATAAAAGGACTATGAAGCGTGAATTGTTTGTATCTGAATGTGTCGCAAAAGAAGTAAGTTTGAAAAGTCTGTGATGAAAAAAGAGACCATCTGAGGGAAACACACACACACACACACACACACACACATGCAAAACCTCTGGGTTTCAGCTGTGGTTTTTAACAGCTGACCAGCAGAGCATATTCTATTCACATCAATAACAATCTGTCCATCCATCTGCTGTCAGCTCACTCCTCAGCAGTGATCTGGGAGAGAAATCCAGACTTCTCACAGAGCCAACTTCTCCGCCTTTGCAGTAAAGTTTAAATGAAGCTAAAAGCAGAGCAGGACAAAATTAAGTCAGCCACCGAGCATGACTTTTATGGCCTGCTGTATTCATCCAACAAAATCTGCTATTCAGCAAACTGCCTGAACAGAACAGAAAAGCAGCAGAGTGGATCTACACTGACTGAACAGAAGAAGCAGAGGCTAAACAAAGTGACTGAATGAGTTTGCAGTGCAAAGCTCAGATGTCAGGTAAATTGAGGTCACCCTGTATACTTTCTTGAAAAACTTTGCAAGTGATTCAGGTAAACTGACGCTCCACAATTAGCTGTGTTAGCTTCCCATATAGGTGTCAAGCATTTGTAGTTGTGGAGAGGTAGCTTGTATGAAACAGCGGACGCAGATGGAAACCATTCCGCTTGCATCAACCTTACTGGTTTGATTTATGACATGCAGGTGTGTATGTCTGGGAATTCAAACTAAAGGATGGCAGTTCACCCATAACTCTTTCATGAAGACTGCTCGTCTTCAAACCAGCTTTGGGAATGAAACTAAAAAACACACATACATGCTTGTACAACACCCCACTGCTGTGCCCTGTGGCGAGATGGAAAGCAGGAAGGCGATGTGTGCTTCCATGTCCAGAGAAACCTTGACTGCTGTGTGTGTTTTTCTGTGTGAGTAAATGTAAGTCTGTGTGTGAGATCCCACTTTGCACTGAGACAATGCATTCCAAAGCAAATGCACGTGAGTGAAACCCTCCCACTGCTCCATCCCTTCTAGTATACACAAACAAAGTATGCATGTGACATGTTCCACCTGTAGGTGTGTGTTCTTGGGGCAGATTCAACGACGTCTATATTTCATCTGGGACCAATGCGTATGTGTGTGTTTGTCCTTATATGTGAGGCATAAGGGGAAAGAGCAGATTAGGTATGAATGTGCAAAGACTCCCCAAATAATCTCTTTTAAACAGCTTTTAATCTTCCTCCATTACCGTGCAACGCCTCTCCATCTTTGTTAGCAAGTGTGTCGAAATAAAAATCGAAACGTGTGAACACAAATGCAACAATATGACAACAAAACGCGGCTCGTTCACAGACACTGATTTCTCTCCCTCCCAGTTCTGTCCCTTTCTTGCTCTCGAGCTTATCTATCACGCCGTACGCCAGCCAATTTATATGGAAAATACTTTTAATGTGCAACGACAAAATGCATCGCCTGCAAACAGCGTGGTCTACTAAGGCATAAGGCGCACATGCTTCATCTATTAAAGGCTTCTTGGCTGAACGATTTAGTATCTCCCAATGTTAAACACATATGGAAATACAGATAAATGCCTCCCTTTGTCTCCACAGCATCGCACCCGCTCACCACGCTTGTTCCGCAGCCGTCTTCCTTTTCTACCTCTGGGAACAGAGTGGGAAGAGAAAACGCGGAGAAGGTATTCATTTCTGAATCATCATCGACTCAACTGCATGATATGTTTCCCCCTGGAGGGCACGCTAATGATCCATAGCCTGAATGACATATGTCTGATGCCGATTAGGACACCGGAACATATCAACGGGGATCATGTCAGGCCGTATTAGTTCAGCTCCACGTAGGTGGGCTTGAGACAAGTTTGGAAAGTGAGACAGGTGGAATTACATCACAAGCATGACTTCATGCAAAATGACGCCAAATGTTGTTTCTTCCTTTGTGCCCGTTTCATTTTCGAGCCACACAGGAGGAAATGCAGACTGTGTCTGCGCAAGGTGAAGCTCACCGAGCAACATGCTTCTCTAAAATCTTTGTTTTGGATTTGACGGGAGCTGTCCTTGGCTCAGGAAAACATTGCAGCATGTGTTCCTTGTTGCCAGCCTTTTGTTTTCTTTTCATATGGAGTGCTGCTATCTCACGCTGCCTTCAATCTCTCTTCATAAGCTCCTTCCAAGTTCACGAAGTGCAAATATGGCTTGTCACACACTCAACTTCTTTTTAGATATAAAAGCAAAATGGACCCTGAAACAAAAACCTTTGTTTTTAGCACAGAGACTTTGGATTTATTTCGCAAAGTAAGTGAGGTAAAGCTGCTTACAGCAAGAACACAATGAGAGAAAACTGTGTCTGGAGCATTTGATGTTTTGCTCAGTTCCATTCTACTGTTCATGTACATGCCCAAAGGGACTGACAATAAATATTTATAGAATTTTTACAGTGCACTATTTATACATCACTTTTAACACACGCTCCTTTACCAGAAAGATCACATCTCTAAAGCTTGGAAATCAGAGGAAATTCCGACTTTCAGCCTTGAATTAACCACTGTCGGCCTGTTCATTTGTGCTCAACTTAATTATGATCTCTCCCAACGCACTTGAATGCAGACTAAGGTGACAGCAGTACGTGGGTTTGCTGCTGCTGCTGCTGCTGCTAAACTAGGCGAATGTGTGGAGAGTTTGTCATTGGAGAGGATGCCAGAACATTGCAGGCGAGCAGCTTTGAAATTTAGATTGCATCAGATTCTCTTTCTATTTAATGGAGTGCCAGACTGCATTAACTTGAATCACTTATGCTAAATATGGGGCTATTCATATGGTAAGTGGTGCTAGGTATGTATTTTTCCAGCTTCAATTTATGGATATCTGCGTAGTAAAGATATGAAAAGTAACAACCGCTTTCGTTAGAAAATATAACGCTGAAACAGAAGGAGAGAGCGCGAGAGACCCAAGGGCCTCGTTGCCTATTATGCATGCAGCGTTTTTATTTTCATACACAACAGCAGGACATACAAAGAAGTCAGCTATAGTGTGAGCGTGTCTATCTCAGTATATGTGCGTCACCTCCGGGTAGAGCATTCCTACTGTACAGAGTACAACAGATAGTTCCCTTGAACAATTAACGCAGAATGATTAATCTTGAAAACATTTAATGGTATTCGTGTCCATTGCCAATTTGTATTGTAATATTATCTCTTGCATTTCATAAAAAGGAATTTCCCCATGGTAGAGTACTTAAGCAGCACCACCAACAAATTCATATTAAAGCTGCAAATACTGGAATATTCTTAGGGGTTAAACTCTTCTACACATGTCGCATCTCAGTTAAAATGCAACAACAAACATACAGTTTAACACTGCATTAAAACTGCCTAGCAATACCCAAGCATTGTTTTCATAGATTACAGAATAAATGGATGCCGAATCAGTAAAGAAATGACAGACCTCCATTTTTCTCAGCAACTCGGTGTGGTTCAAAAGGCGGAAAAAGCTATAAATACGCCATAACAGAGCTCATATGGTACTGTTTAAAATGTTAGCAAACAGATTAGACTTCAAACAGCATCCTACTTTCTAATTTACCAAACAGAGAAGCATTTCCATCTCATGGGAAAGCTTTTCCTTCCATCCAATGAACATGCATTGATAAGTATAAACAGCTTAAGCTTTCCACTATGTTAGCTAGCTGTAGCCTGCTAGCTGCAAATTTCTTCACCAAGCACATGTTTTTTGCGGCCGCTCATGGTCTCCAGTTGGAATATATTTGCCCGCTCCTTGTCATTTTTTCTACTGGACATGCAAATAGACATAACACCACACCACGATCAAAGTTCAGCATCCATGAGTGCAACTCAGTGCACTATGTGAAAGGGCCTTTAGATAGTAGTCAGGTTAAACATAAAGTATCTCTAGTTTCAGGAGTAAAGACTATACTTTTTTGCAGACTATAAATCAGAATAAACTGTAGCTTCTTTTTGTTTAACAAAAAAACTAAAAAAATTTTGTGAGCTTGGGAATACACTGATGGAAGTATAACGCCCACTCACGCCAGTGTTTGCAATTTCACCAGATGTTCATCAGAAGTTTTCCAGAAGAAGCTCTCCACTTTTTGTCATCAAAAATAACATCTGGCTTTTTTTTTTTCATGCAAACAACATAAAACTAAGCAGAGCAAGACTAAATACTCTTGAAATGCTAACTTGTGAAGCATAAAACAAAACTGTATTGGAGAACCACCCTCATCAGGGTCACTGTCTACTACAATCTCGATATAAATATGCTGTACTGCGCAATTCTTGGAGCAAATTGTATGTTATCAATGCAAAAACCACAGGTGGACCTGCATTTTAGCTCCAATGCTAACTATTATTCATTTTGTTATATCTTAAAGCTTCACCTGTCCTTGGCTTTGTCTTTATCTCCATTCAGTTGATCGACCTCAAGGGTTTTTGTAAACTCACTGAATCATTTACAGTCATCTCATTCCACACATTGCTTGAGCTTACATTGCTGGGCTGCAGAAATGTAATGCATACAGTGCCTTGTTAAAGGGCAGCTTAAGCCACAAGTTTTATTCATTCACGTTCTGCAGCCACACTTCTCCACCGTGTTTGAAGGATTCAGATCGGAGACCTTTACATAAGCAAAGGCTTCACATCCCTCTATCTTTAAATCCACTGATTTATTTATTCATCCCTCCATCCATCTTCCATCTTGCACTCATGGTTCCTTCTCTTCTATCTTCCCCACCGCTACTTGGACTAATTCATTAACAATAACAATGATCGCACCCACAGAGCTGTCTATGTTCATATATATATATATATAGATAGATAGATAGATAGATATAGTGTGTCTGTGTGTGTGGTGAAAGAACAGGCAGTGGAAAGGTTATTATGAATAGTGCATGAGGGTGGGTGAGGTTGGACTGTTCAGTGTCCATCACCTCCTTGTAGATGATCTCCAGCTGGTTTGGGTGGGGGTGACTGGCCAGACACTGTTGTGTTTGGCTGTGTGTGTGTGGCTGTGTGTGTGTGTGTGTGTGTGTGTGTGTGTGTGTGTGTGTGTGTGTGTGCATGTAACAAATGTGGTAGCAGCAACCTGTTTCATATTCATGTTTCAACCTTATATGTATTTAGTGCCACGTGAGACCGTTTACATCTTGGAAATTGGACTGGAAATAATGGGAGGAGACACTGAGGTAGAAGTCTGACCTTTAACCCCACACTCTGCGTGTGTGTACAGGGGGGAGGGTTTAAATAAAGAACGCTGATTGGTCAAGCTAGTTTGAGCTGATGTCTCAGTTAAAAAATCATTTACAAGAGTACAAAACAGATGGCTTCAATATAAAAGCCATTCACACTGCTGCCCTGTCAAATACAATTCAGTCCAACTTCACCAGCAAACACAGAGACACACAGCATCTTCAATAGAAGGACAAACACATCTTGCACAGTTCTCCGGCTCTGATATATTTTTTTAATATCCATCTGCCCCGCCACCGAATGTTATTTAATAACTTTCGAGGTGGCGAGGTACACATCTCCAACCTTTCCGCACTTTAGCAGCAATCAATGGTGGGAGAGAACTGAGACTTGTGTTGGCCATGGCAAATATAAATATATATATATATGAATTAACAGTTTAAGAGGTTACGCTTTGATTTGACCAAATTTTGCCTCATTATTCAGTGCACATTTTATGTTTTTCAAATTAAGATATTACTGTGGAATAGCAGAGGGCAAAATCAAACAATTTTCAGCTGAAAAGCTCCCATAAAGGCAAATGAAATTAGAAGTAATTGACAGCGTAATTTCTGTCTTTTTTTATTATTTCACACACCACTCAGTGTGAATGCAGAGTGGATAGGATTTGGTTCTAATTTTAAATGACTCCCTCAGTATGAAAAATAAAATAATAAATTAGAACATTTATGTACCAGTGCTGTCACACTGGCACAATAAAAGGAAGAAAAAGATTGTATTTCACCACAAAGTGTCTGTAATTTGTGGCCTTAAAGGGGCACGCCACTGTTTTCATGTGTCAACTTGATGTATTAGTCAGGGGACGCTATTCAGCGTGTGAAAACAACTGCAGAAAGTCTACTCAACCTCAGCAGGAGCCCTGACAAGTCTGAGAAAATAACCCTAATGATGTCATCATCAGGGTTATTAATGACAATAACGATGTTAACAATGTTTAACTTGAGAGCCATTTCTAACTGATCGTCTGCAAAGTGGGGGCATGAACTTTGAATTAAAGACCCAGCTGAGCTGCATCACGACAAGTAGTAAGATCGCTGTTTTTTTCCTTCATCAATCGTGAGTTCCCCAACTTTTCAGAACTGGCTGCCGACCTCTCTATAAAGTCTCATGTAAGTAATGTGACTGACGTGAACGTAAACACCAGTGGCATTTTATGGCTGCATCAAAAGCAAGTCTGCTGTAAAACGCTTAATGAAACTTCAATCGGTGACACGAGCAAATAAATTCACTTCAACGTACCAAGTTGAAATATGGAGATAATGACTTGGAGAGTCTCAAAATGTTCATCCTTAAAAGGACCTTTTGAATATTCCAGCCTAGACAAGTGATCCTACTGAGCAATGTCTCTGCAAGCGCGTCGGACTGAGTTATTATCTCCTAAGGTAGAACAGGTAGTACCGGCCCCGACACGCATACACACGCGATCCATCTATACACTCATCAATCCCATCCTCATTTTTCTCCCTTCACTCTTTTGACACTCTCTCATTATTAATCTTTACACCAATTCCCATTCAACCAGAACTCCTACTGTCTACACTCAGACTTCAGCATCTGACAGACTGATACAATAGTTTGATCAACCTTTCCATATTTACATTTTCGGAGTTGGGAGCGTTCCTCAGACTTAAGTCTGATTCACACCTGAGACACACACCATATATTAATCCTTTATTCCAAGGAGGTGAGAGTGACGAGTCTACAATGTTGCACCTGGTATATTAATAACAGCATACATCCTGCTCATGGTGATCCCCTGTTGGGCCCTTAGGCAGGAGCATATGGCCCCACCATAAAGCCAATGAGACTCTACAGTATATTAGCTTATGCAATGCATAATCCTTGACTCTCCTTGAGTCCTTATCCCACCATACAAAATTGTGATATTTCAAGAATTCTCCCAAAACAAAATGAAGTAAAGCAGGCAAATGATGAAAAGCCTGAGAGGGTATTTGTGAGCACGTACTTCAATTTCTAAAATGCTGACTAGTTTTTGCCTGTTTTGCAGGAGGCTTGGATTTCTTTCCGGTGCTGTTTCAACACTATGCATACCTACTGCATGGCCTCCCAGTGTTTTTCTTACTGAGCACTAGAAAAGCTGCTGCTGCTACAATATGTTTATTGATGTCTGGTGTTGGATGGTGATTAAGGGCGTTTCTTGTGTCTTCACATGATTACATTGAGTTTTTATATAAATGCAAGACATCCAGTAGTGTAAATGAGATGCTAAATCCCGCTAAATGAATGATTCTGTATTAAAAAGAGTAAAGTTGTAATTACATTACAGAGAGTTCCAATTAGTGCCTTATCTTTCCTCAACGGTTTAAAGTTGCATATCTGTGTGGAATACAATATGAAGTGTATTCTTCTCTTGTGAATCACTGCACCTTCTACCACACAGCCGAGGCTCAAACTGTGAATGCAGATGGTGTGTGTGGTTCAGTTTGTGTGCATGTGTTCCTCAAGGCAAGGAGCAGAGAAATTGTGATCTTTACTTTTGATTCTGCTCACTGATACAGCCTCTGGTCATATTACCCCAGTGCAGTTCATATTGTATGCGTCCACAGTGCAACTGCTTTAAAGAGTGCAATATATCTCCATAAGACAGAGTTTCCAAGTGAGGCACAGCTCAGTGAGATGGCACAACCTGAGTTATGGCTTCTTTTTCCCACCTGGCCCTACATATGTTTACATTCAGAGTGAGTAAAGCCTTGTTAAATAGCTGGAGTGTGCTACGCTGCTGCTGCTGCTGCTTCTGCACTGATCGCAAATATAGTATGAACTCTGGTGTCTTTTTCTTAGCTTAACAGGATGGAAGTGCACAGAAGCATCACGGCACAGCTTCGTGCTGGAGTCTGTGTTACATATGTTACCTCCATATGTGAAATTTAACAAGCCGGACTGATTAAAGAGAGATCTGCTCACACAGTGGTGCGCAAAGCAAAATAACTCTTACTATCAGAGGCTAATGTGGGAAATGAAAACTGTAATCTTGGCATCAGTATGTAAAAGAAACATGCCGTAAAGGAGGTCTGCTTGACAAAATGTCATGGTCAAATATGTGATGATATGTATCATGGCGGTGAATGCATTTGAGCTGTGCTGTGAAATGACATTTTAAAGTGAAGCACTCATCTTGGATTTCCAAGTAAGGAAGAAAACAAGTCAACAGAGGAGATAAAGAAATCAGGTTTATCTTCCGTCTGTGTTTGCTGTGGTCTTATCAACAGCGTCTTTTCTGCTGCCGTTATGACCCAAATTATCCTATCTGATCTGAAATGTTTTTGATGTCTTTGCCTGATCCCAACCAAGCTCCATCTGTTGAATTTGGCTCACTCAAAATACCCAAAATAATGGTTTTCCAAGTAGAAGCAACAAAAAAAGCACTGAAAATATTTAAATAAAAATATATGACTACATTTGAAAGACTGCTGCATATCTTTCTTACAAATACACTTCCCCCCCTGAGGACCAACAGTAAAAACACCATTCAAACTAGAGACTAGGGAGATGGAAGCACAAGCTTTGGTTGGGATTTTTACATCCCATCTGCCGAGCCTCCTTTTCTTGGGAAAAGCGAAAGGTATTACCGTGATAATCCTGTTTTTCATTATGTGCAATATTAGCTGTTTAATCTAGATTAAAAGCCTTTACCTAAATAAGAGAGAACTGCGAAAAACTGACAGCTCTGCTGTACCTGTGTGCTGCACAGACTTCAGAAGAGTGTGCTGGGGTAAAGTGAAGTGTGAGATGTCTCTGCTGATTTCTCTCCTGGCTCATTAAAACTTGATGAACCTGAACACTCCCTCTAAAAGCAGCAGCTCTTTGACAGAGCAGGGCTTGCCTCTGTCCATTAGCATAATGTGTTCTGTGATAGAAATGGGTAAGATCATGAAGAAGACAGGATTTAAAAAAGTATGATTTTCTCAAAACCTTCATAGCAAGGGAACGAGTAGCTCGCATTTTTCCGATTTCCACTATTTTTTTAGCATCTAATCTGATGATCAGCAGCGTGCTAATGAAGACTTTTATTTTCACAGTGTGTATGTACTGTTTGCACTATCGAAGGAACTGCTCATAACACAAACTCAACTCTGCAGCTTCACTCGAGCTGTATGGGGCATGTTTGAAATCAGTGTTTTGGTAATTTATTTATTTATATATTAGCATTATTAACAACAATCAAATACTAATTGGACATAATTTTCCTTTATTCACTGTTAATGAATCAATGTATGACTAAACACACTTTTTCTGACGAGGTCTAGTATTGTGTTCATATGAATTGTTTATGTAAAACGCATCATTTCCTGCATGACAGCAGCTTTTTCCGCAGAGTTCAGAACATCAAATGAAAAACTTTCTACGATTAGATATACACTCAATAATTCAGTACATAAAATCAATGGTGTGCAGACAGGAGCTGCAAAACAGCCATGAATTTATATGAAAATGTTGCAGATTGTGACTTTTAAAAATTTAAAAAGTTTCTCAAAGCTGCATCTAGGGGAGTTAAATATGCATGGCTGTTTGCAAAATTCAACTTCACGGGGACTCTGTGAAAAGCCTCCAAAGACATCAACAGTACCCCCAACCTTCCACTGAACAGCCCTGGATTGGATCATAATTCACCATGTATCACTGTTTACTCCATATGTGCTAGTGTATACAGCAAAAAAAGTCAATTATAATCTGGTTTGGTTTGCATTCAATTGTATTTGGTCATGAGCAGCAGGGAAAGCATAGTTATCGTCTCATACTTAAGTTGGCTTTATGGCACATCCTTTGACAAACACCTTGTTTGTTTACCTGCGCTGGCTAGAGGGTGTGTTGATGCACATTAATGACAGTGTGTGTGTGTGTGTGTGTGTGTGTGTGTGTGTGTGTATGTTTTCAGTCCCTGAAGCTAGCTGCTTCCTCCATTACCATATCTCATCTTTTGCAGGAGGACTACTGTGACCAATCTAAAACTGCCCCAGGAACAGAAGGTGTGTGTCCATGAGTGTGTGTGTGTTAGTTGGCTGCCATCTGCCCCCATCTCTGGTCTGCCTCGGTGCAGGAGCTCCTGACCTGTGCGGCCGTCTTTCAGGACTGCTGAACCTGGCTGCCATTTCTAACACCTCCAATTCAGATTCTCTTCAGACAGGCTACTCAAGGAGAAGAAAAAAACCCCCCAAAGGACTGTTATCTGATTGAAAGACAAAAATAGGGAGCTTCATATCATCACCAAACCCAATCCCTGTTCCTCTCAGCTATAATGGAACTGGTTGGTGGGGGCTGGGGAAGTGATTGAATCGTAACGTGGCATCAGATGAACCCAGCATGGTGCTGAAGTAATTGCACATTCTTTTTTTCCCTTTGCTTCTCCTGCTTGCACATAAAAGTCTCATTTTGAACAAAAGGAAATATACTGCCTCTCAGGGGATTGATGCGCGTTACATGGCTCTGAGTCTGAATTAAACTCCACCCCTTTGTAGACATAAATGCCGTGGCCACACGGTGCGCTTAAACACAACTCAGGACATACTCCAATGGCCATCCATTCAGCACGGCGTAACACAGCCATGCAATCGTTGGCTTGATTTTTGATTGCTATGCACGCTTTATTGAAAGTCAATGGCTGATGTTGGTCTTTGAAAAGATGGAGAACAGCTGATCTACTGACTGAGCACTGCAGTGTGGGACCTCCTCAAAAGAGTGCAGGAGACAGTGCAGCCTATAAGAAGCACCGACTGGAAAACCTGTTTTAATTAAATTTCTCTATCTGCGTCTTACAAACACTCGCACACTCACGTTTACTCTCAAACGCACACTGAAGGTGCTAAGTCCCCCCCGCAGGCTGACAAGCCCTCAGCGCCAGGGCAAAGGGGAAGGGATTTCAGAGGAAGCAGGGAGAGGGGGGGAAAAGGAGGTAAAGGAAGATAAATCGAGGAAGAACTTCAGTTCAGGTCAATTCTGAATGATTTTAACTTAATATTCACAGTATGCAGGATGGTGGAAGTGCTTGTATTTAAGTTGCTCCCCAACCTGCCATGCCCTCGCTCTCCCAGTTTCTTACATGCCCGTCTACCTATTTTTCTACTTTCACTCTGCCACACATCCTTCTTCTTATCTGTATTTTCTTTCGCCACTTCCCCCATCCTTCCTACTTCCTTCCTTTCCTATTGTCTTCTCCCTCCCTATTCACTTGACTCTTACTGTTTATTGTTGTTTCTTTTCAGTGGTGTGCACATTGATTTTTAGATCTGTTACCACAGCAGTTATTGCTCCTGAACCCTTAACTAATGCAAATTCAGGTCTCCTTGTGCCCAGAGTTTACATACAGCAGTGTGAAACAACCAAACAAACAACCAATCTCTGGAATAAAGTAATATGAAATATACAAATATTCATTTAATCCTGACCCCTACATTGAGAACCACTGTTTTCCAAGCTGCTGTCAATGTAACCGCTGACACTTCCTTCCTTCCTCCTCCTTTACATACTTCCAGACGGCCTGTGAGCCACTGTTAAACTAAATCAGCTCTCTCACAGCAGCACTGGTGCATCTGCATGCCTCCATTTCCTCCATCTAAGTACCATGCATGAGTAGCATCCACGACTAATGGACTGAATTAGACACACACTTTTTTCACTCTCAGGAGCCCGTACACATGCATATGTATTGTGCAACATTTGCTTAGACAAAAATGCAGTGGAAGGTTGCAGCCACAGTTGGAGTTGGGGGTTGATGCTCGGGGTACTTTGGTGCTGTTCTGTATGCGTGTATACAGTATATGGAAGGAAGGGCTGTGTCTGAGGCTTGAGACTGTAGTTTAGTCTCTGGCTGTGTGTGTGTTTCTTTTCCAGGGAGCAGCATAAAGAGAGGAAATGATAACGAATAGAGCTGCACGGTACTGCAGCTGATTAAACACTGATTTAACCTGTCAGACAGTACCTAAAAAACAGGAATCTGAAACACTGCCACTTATGATTGTGTCCTTGAATCGAGCTATGGCATCTTAATGAAGCGGAGGTGGATCGATCCGATACTTGATTTAGGAAATTACTGCTACTAATATTCAGCTCCAATTTGCAATTTGAGTTATCTCAGATTTGAACACTCTGAGATAACTCATTTGTTACTGTAGAAGAAGTTTTTGCAGTGTGGTAGGAGACAGCTGTGGGAGACAGGAGCTGTCCGACACCAGTGGGAAATGTCACTGCTAATCCATATCACATGTGGAGGGACTCACACTAGATGCCTTGTTTCCTACAGGAGTGTGTGCGTGCCTGTGCGAGACGTGAGCTCACTCACAATGAATTTCCACATGTGCGCGGCACATGTTGACTGCATGTGTGCGCACGTCTTATGAAACTGAATGTTCTGCTGTTATTGGAGACACGACGCGCTGAACCATATATCAAGCAAGACGCAAACGCATAACACACTTTCACTTTGAGGTGTGCTCGCGCCTGTGCTTGCAGTTGTGTCGTTTGTCAACAAAATTAAAAACAACTGTATTGCTACTGGAGCGATGGACACACAATTTTTCATACTGCAGGTGCGACAAATTCACATAAAAATGCATTTCATGGAATATTGACTTTTACCTTTTTTTAAAATATTTAAAGAACTCCAGAGATTTATTGTTGGACTGCCAAAAAGATGTGGCGCTAGGATGAGAATCACATCTGCAATAATAATGCTGCAATAATGCTGAATCCTGTGTGCACGAGTAATAAACCCTTTCAGTATTTCTTTAAATGCTATGAACTGCAATATACTCTTGAAATCACAGCATAGATAGATAGATAAAAAACTATTTGACTCTCCATAGATGATTTTCTCCTTGAGGACAATGGTACAGAAGGTTCATTTATTAATATCACTCAGCTGTTTACTTTGCTTTGTGCCTTAAACGGTCCCGAGGGAAAAAGATATGCGTTCTCTGACTAGTTGGCAAATGGTTGCTGGAGGGTTCTGCAAGTCACTGTTAAATTGATTGCTAAAGCCTTATTCAAGCAGGCCTTGAAACCATTCAGTGACCCCATGCCCGCAGCAAGCACTCATTCAAAGGGAAAAGTGTGTATTCAACCACCGATTGGCCAGTGGTTGCTAGAAGTTGCTATCAGTCATTAGCATTAAAATGGTTGCAAAGCACTATACCAAAAACTTTTCTCATATTCACAGCAGCCTTGTCTTAATCTGCGTGATGATAAATGATGTTTAATCTGACATTAATCTGTGTGACTAAACTTGCTAACATCAGCTAATAACTGCACCCTCTCATCCAAATATGGTCACTTGTGAGGCTGTGTACATTTTTTGTATACAGTCTTAGAGTACAACTATCAGCCAATGAGAAAAATTAGTTAAATCCCCTCTTTAAAAAGCACTAGCTTACCACCCGTTTCACAGTTTAATAGGGAAAAAGTTTTTTGAGTCTCAATATATGTTTAAGATCTTTTTTTCTTCTTCTGCACAGCACTTAATTCTGACCTTAAATGGAGTCGGGGCAACCATCCATTTACTGCAAATGAAGCAATGTCCTCAAGTCAAATAGCACACACAGCACACACAGCCGCAAACACACATACACAGACAGTGTTTGCCTTTAGTGACACCAACCCCTAATTATGGAGTTACAGAGAGCACTAGGGTGCAAGAAACTCTAGTGGATAAACAAGCAAAACTGAATGAGTGCAGACATACAGACACACACCAGCACGCCTGTTGGTTATTATTGGAAACCTCTGACATTTTTCAAAGAAATTTCTGTTTTTTCGTGCTCATCACAGTGCGTGAGTGCAGAAATATGACTGTTCGCCCAAAATAAAACCTATTCAAATAAACAAATTACACATTTCGAGGCTTACATGCTCATTCACTATAATCAGCAAACACAGAATAACTTCAATCTTTCTTTCGTTCGAAGACTAAACACAACAGCTAAAGTGTTCAAATTATCCACAATTCTTTGTTCTATTTCTTTTTTCTTTCTTTCTATCTCTTGTTATAGAAATGCACCAGTGGGCGAATGTGAAGTTGCCAGAACACAAAGCACACTTTATTTGTTCTTCTTTGTGCTGACACATAGGTGTATGGCTAAGAAACAGGGTGAGGTAATATAATTATTTGAATGTATAGAAAATAAATTTAAAAAAATACAAACAAAGCCGGGTCTGGAGGAAATGAATTTGCCTCAAACATGAGCTGACACAACAGATATATTGACACTTAGCCACGTTTACCCGTCATGCCATACTCGTGTGTTTAATCTTCATGCTCAGGTCTGCAATTTATGACTCTGTTGATCGTATGAAACTCTAAGCATGGCAGTAAAATGTCTCACTAGATTCAGTGTGACTTAAAAATGACTGCTGAACTGTGCTGCCTATAAAGCACAGAAGCTATTTGATATCTAAAAATCTAAAAGCATTGTTACTAATATCGTTGATTTTTCAACTTTCAAGTTGTAGAATCATCTACAACTTATCATCGGCTGTTTTTTTGTGCAAGAGACATACCATTAAATCTGAAATCCATCACAATGCTATCTTAAGATGTCGATGCAACAAATTTAATTTATGTTATGCATTTAATATGCGGTATCATCCATCAATGTCATTTACGTGGAGCTTTGTGTTCAGCCCTGAGCAATGCTGCAAAGTTCCGAGTAGGCAGTTCATTAGGGAAAAATGTTTCATTCAAAAACGTGGCTCATGTGCAAAATAACGTCCAGTAATTGAAAGTTGTATGCAAAGACTTTTGTGTCCGATTCATGCAACCATACAAAAGTAAATACCCCTCAAAAGTCAGTCAGTTTTGTTATTATTCTTGCCTCGTACAAGGTGGTGTAGGCTCTATGTGACCAGCGAAGGGCAAATCCAGCCATCCCAATTCAGCATTCCCAAAGCATACATGTATAAATACATATGAGATGCATAAATCCTCTATAAATGCATATAAATGCTATTTTAAACTTTAACAAGAGGGTAAACACTGAAATGTGTTATTCTCTTCTATTTTTTTTACCCACTGCCCTGCCTCTGGCTGCAATGTCAGAATATAACATGCAGTATAATATGTCGCCTTCATTTACTCCCCTGCTACAGCATTTGTGTGTGTGTGTGTGTGTGTATTTCTATGATTTTCTCCACACAATGAGAAAGAACTAAACAGTAGCATTCAAATGATTCAAGTGATTTAGTCTTTTTCTCTTTGTTTCTCTCTCTGTCTCAATATCTTCTTCCCTCTGTCGCACTCCCTGCTATCATAAATCTTATTAAAGCTCACTGAGAGGGCAGCGATCAACATGCTGTACAGAGCCTCCAACACACACACACACACACAAACACATCTAGATGAAATTCCCACTTCTGTGTGCGTGTTTGGTTGTGTACTGCGGAAAAAAAATTGCAGTGCGTAAAATGGTGTCAGTGACATGTTGCTGGCCCATGCGTCAATGTGTTGTAATTGTATCCAGTAGAGCAGAACACATGCATTCAACACACACACACACATGCACACACACACACACACACACACACACACGCACACGCAATCTGGTTGATGTCAAGGCTTCCAGGCCAGGACGTCAAATGGAAAGCAGTGATGACAACAAATGTAGGCAAAGAGCAACCCGCTGTTTGTGTGACCTTTCAATAAATCTACTTACACAGAAGGTAAACAAACTACCAACACTTTTACTTACAATATGAGATTGTTGTTCAGTTCACCACATTTTAAAACCATGTGTAGGTGTGAGCTAGTGTTTGTCATCATGCGTTTGTGTTTCAGGGTCACACGGAGGGTGGGATGTTCACAATGGATAGTTTCCAGCCCTCCCTGTGTACGAGCCCCCAAGGAACAGACGCACAACAAACTCAAAATGCAAACTCAAGACACAGGAAGAGCGCACACATGCTGGTATTCCCATGGCACATACACAGACACTCAGATAAAAGCTGATACAAAGTGTAAAATCAGATCTTAGGGGTTCTGTAATGTGTGTGTGTGTGTGTGTGTGTGTGTGTGTGTGTATGGAGTGCATGTGTGTTCATGCACACATCCTGAAGTTCAACTGCAATCTGTAAACAATGTTTCTGGCTGAATGAAGAAAAACAAGAAGCACAGGGTGAAATGTTCAGGAGCGAGTAAGAGCGTGTGTGTGTTTGTGTGTGTGCGTGTGTGTGTCTGACAGAACAAGAGAGAGAGAAAGTGAGCAGTGAACTGCAGATGTCTGGCTCTCACAGCAAACACAGCTTCTGCAGGAAACTAAGACATACAGTATCTGTGCGAACGGTGCAGATATTGTCAGCTCCTGAGCAAAAAGCCTCCTTTAACTTGCACTTCTTAATAAGGGAAACGCTGATTGCGATGCAGGACTCCGCTAATAGCAGGATATCACTGCGCAATATTGCTCCAGAACACATCGACGTGCCGAGCCACTTATTCTCCTCTAATTAACAACCTGACAATGAAATTCGTCGCATTGGTTACACTTACCAATGTGGTTATTTTCTGACACTGCCACCCAACAATTAAATTAGCGCCTGCCCATCACAGCTTAAAGTGGAGCGTTGACTGCGTCCCGATTTAAAATAACTTGCTGCTGTGTTAATGAGACCGAGCGAGCAGCGCGGCCTTTCACTGCCGCTGAATAGCCACGTTTGCCGTCAACATGCGACCAACACGGAGAGCTCATTTAAAGTGACATTAGCCAATTCTGCATGCTAATTACTTTCAAAATATGACATGGAGCTGAGGAAGGGTGGGCTTTCAGCATCCCTCTGCACTGCCACGCTGAGTGATAAGGGCTTCGATAAGCTGCTTGAAACTATTAATTAGCTGCAATGGATTCTTACAGTCAATGGGGTTTTGTTTATCCTGCTAATGTCACTCCTTCGATTTCATTTTGGAGACTGAGCAGAATGGAAATGTGTTTTGTTTGTTCTTTTCCTGCCTGATTTTTAAATCTCCTGCTTCATCGTAAAGAATGGGGAAAATAATAAGCAAATTCAAGCATGCATAGTTTGGATGAATTGTAACGCGTGACTTCTGGAGCAAAACAAAGAAAGCTGCCACAACTGTGTTCAGTTGTATTGCTACATGAGCCAAAGAGTGCATTTAAAAAAGAATAAACAAAACACTGGATGAACATATGGCATATTATTTAATACTTTCCTTTACTATTTATTTTCCAACAATCAGAGCAGCCATCAGAGATCGAAACCTCTAAATCAGACATGACTTTCAGGGATGCTTGCTGACAAGCTTTCAGATCACAGCCAAAGATAGCTCAGTGTGATGTACATCCACATCAAAGAACTGCTGATCCTCACAAGGTCCAAGGTCCCTGACTAACCTGCATCAACAATCGGTGAGGTTTGCTCCAACAGCTGGGGGACATATCAAAGAACGCCCGCATCACTAACTGTGTCAACAATTACTCCGTGTCATAGGAAATCAAAAGAAAATAGCGCCGCGCTTTGCCGCTTCAGCCCACTCATCTCTCGCCTCTCTGGCTAATATTTTTGTTTTTCTCTCTTTGGACGGCTGCTTCTAGCCCATCTTGGTCGATCGATACTGGGAAGCCGAGGTGAGTCGAGGCGGGTCTGTGTGGGAAGGCTGTCAATGATGAATGGTTACATGTGGGGGTTTTAGGATATTCGGCTAATTCTGATGTCTTTCACTTGTGTTTATTAAAAAAGATATTCTGCTTGCTCGTTGCTCACATAAGCATCTATTGAGTCCTACTGACATGAAGCGGGGTGGGCCGAAGCGAGGCTACAGAGTTCAGCTGTGCAGTTTGAGATGTCTGTGTACTTTTAAAGCGCAACAAACTTTCCGCAGATAAAGTCAAGGCTGCTTGCTTTCCCCAGCAGCCTCAACAACAGCGAGCTAACAAGCTGCGCCCTGTTAAAAGCCGGACATGACAACTCTTCTGTTAAATTATAATCCTAGAGAGGCAACTTTACAGTGTACCTTTGATATCTTGATGTGAGACTTTCTCAGCCGGCAGCCCCGCCCTGGCTAAAAGATGAGGTAGATACTTTGCCTCTGTTGTGTAAAATCTGTGATGTGAAAAGATTTAATTAAGATAGGCCGAGGAGTCATAATTAATTCTGCCTCTCTCTGAGTCAGGCTTACTGTCAAGAACACAGGGAAAGGCTCCCAGAATAAATTACAGGAGGGTCGTGTGTGTGTGTGTGTGTGTGTGTGTGTGTCTGAGGGGGTAATGGGTGTGGAGCCCTTGGTTACTGTACTGTTCTCGCGGAGCCGAAAAGCAGTTGTGTCAGTTCTGGGTAGTGTTCTCAAAGTCTAAGTGAGCCCGCCGGCACTTTTTTTTTAACAAGCGTCCCACCGTCTTAGATCAAATCACGTTTCAGCCCAGGAGTTTATTTTGACTGTCAGTGAGGAGCATCCTCTGGAGAGAGCTGTCAGTGACAAATGCGAAATGGAAGATTCACAGCGAACGGGCTCTTTCCAGGCAGGCGGTGCTGAACACGGCTGCAGTCACAGGAGACCTCTGAACTGTCTGCGGCTCGCCTCTCCCATTACACCTCCTTTATGGTGATGGTCTGGCCTATTTTGAATCTTCTTTGGTCCTTGTTCAGCTACCTAAGCTTGTAATAGGAGGAAACGAAGGGTACATCTCCAGGGAAACACTTCCATATTTTTTTTCATTCTGACACACAGTCTATTTTGTTCAAGTGGCATAACTTAAAAAAAAAACCTTCATAAGTCTTAACAGAGACTACATATAATATTACCAGTGTCTCCTTTGCATGTCCTTAACAAGCGGATGAGCATTTTCTGTGTTTTCTCTGCATGTGGTTACTAACAGCTGGGAGGCAAGAGCCTCATTCGTCAAGAATTTCTCTCATTCAACCCCAATTTCCAAAGTCCAGTATTAATCCCTCAAGCTGCAAATTCTATGAGCTTTTTAGCTTTGGCCAAACACGCAACAACTGTCTTATTATCAGGAGACGACAGGCAATAATGAGTATGGCCAGAGCCGAGCAACTGCTGCTTTGAGCTTTCAAAGAAAGAGCCTAATTAAAGGCTGCTTTGTGACTTTTGTCACTTTTTTTGACTGGTGATTATAGGCCATTCATTGGGGAGGACTCATCAGCTATTTGCGGGTGGCGCACGCCATAAATATCACGTAAGAGCTTTGCTTATGTTGTGCCAAACCCGCATTTTTTTCCCCCCAGTAAGCTCCCGAGATTCTCTCGCTCTAATTTGCAGAACAAATTCCTTTACTTTCTGCAGAATCTCCTCTCGCTAATAAGGTCGTCTCATAAACGGCTTTTCAGAGACAAACTAGGCTGTTTAAAAATGCAGGCTCCTTGGTATCTTTTCTGTGATTTCCTGTAATTAAGTACTGGAGAGAGCGGCGGAGTGAGCGTCCTTGGCATCGAGGACAAGTTCAGTAGAACAAGCTTTGTTCCTTTTGCCGATTTGACTAATGGCAGAGCTATATTAGCCCTCTGCTGGTTTGCAGCATCTTCTAAATCACCCCTCCACTGCTACTAAAACCATACGTCTCCAAAAAGTGGCCTACTGCTGTATTTGGGCCAACTCTAATTGTCTCGCTAATCTCTTCAGCGTTAAATGACCCAGAGAAACTGGGTCCCACAGGGCAGGCTTACCCTGCTGATTGGAGACTTTGCTTTTTGTTTTGCTTGGCATATTAAAACAGCATAGGCTGCTGATGGAAAGCCTACAGAACTATTGGAAATGTAATTAAGGGCTAGCAGCAGCTTTTAAACGGTTGACTAGTGCAGAAACAAACTGTGCCCTTCAGACAGCAAAAACTTTAATACATGGGAAATGAGTGGCCCGATCGATAAGGAGGGCGTTATTTCTTTTGTACGGGAAAATTCAATGGAGGACAGAAATGGGCTGTTTCGGCGCCTGCATACTATTTCTCATTTTCCCAGCGGAGAGCCAAATTTTATGGCAATATTTGCTTGAAAAGCAGACAAATAGAGTCCTCTCTGTAAGATATAATCATTTGTCAAGTCAATTTCGTCTGTCATTAAAACAAAAACAAATAGCTGCTGTAAGCTGTGCCGACTGCAATTGAATCTCCAGTGTTTTGTGATGATGCACAAAAGATGAATAAAAAAAAAAGAAAACTATACAGCGCATGTACTCCTCAGGTGCTGAGGTGAGGCAGAGTTGAGAAATGCTTCAATCAAGCACAATTATTTGTTGAAACCATTTTGGGCTGACAGTGAACAGCCTATTGTCCCTACAATAGGCTGTTCACAATTACATTCATCACAAACCACCTCTTATTTGACGCATTTTTTTTTTTAAGCTGACATCTTTCAAAAACTGCTTTTCCAAACAAGCCGGCCTATGGGGCGAGTGATTGAGCAATTATCAGAAACAGATTCAGCAAACCCATACTGTGGCCTTTTGTCCCCGGCATCAGCCAGCCTTGGGATCATTAGAAACATTTTCTCTTCGTGTTTTCTCTCTTCAAAAACCTCCGGCTTTGTAGCCTGCACACAAGCGGGATGATACAACACCTTCAGAAGTAGTAGGAGTCCATCCCTGGCTATCTGTCAGTGTAGCAACCCCCCCCCCCCCCCCAAAAAAAACATCAAAGTCTATCAAACACGATCTCACTGTGCTGCCTCTGATAAATATTCATGATAGAAGCTCGAAAACCAGCTGTTTTTCTCCAATTAAAGCGTGCCGAGATCTACTGTTTTGGAACTAAATTGTTGCTTTTTTAATTAATGGCTTCGTTACTGCACGAGGAACAACTGAAAAATATTGTACTCATTCCAGAGATGTGCTGGATGAGAACATATGGATAACAAGGTGAGGAAATGGTGCGGCACAGAGCTTCCGTTACTCACGGCAAAGGGAGGGGTACATCCTATTAGACTTTATCAGGAAGATGTGAATGGCGCTTTGGTAACAGGTACTGAACGTCAGCCCAAGTGGCCATGCAGAGCAGATCAAATCAAGTCATCAAAAGATCCTCCTTACATCAAAGCACAGAGCAGGCCTGGCCACGTGCCTGCCATACCAACAGTGCAGAGACAAAAAGCGGGGCAGCCAAAACTGGCAAAGCGGCACAGACGGCTGCCCACTTCAAAGGCAGGGATCTGCTGTCTGCGGTCATTATTCGCAGGCACCCCCCAGAAACCCAGCGGTCAACGAAGGCGAGCGGCGAGAAACCACTGAGGACTTACCATCAACAGTCGGTGCGAAGTGAAGTGGGTTGTCTGAAAAAGATAAAAGAGAAAGAGAGAAATAGGTTTTTAGTTTTGGGGAGATTCAGTGACTTCCCAGGAGTAAAGGCCAAGTAATTGAGTTGCTACAAAAAAAAGAAGAGACAGGGCTTGGCTTTTTCATCTAACACATTCTAATGCAATGACTGGGTCCTACAGGAATCCAGCTGAGCTAATCGACACAAGTACATTTCAGCGATAGCGCTATCATCATTGTCATTCATTACATCTATGGTCTATCTGATCCCAAACCCCGCTCCATGACTTTTGATATTAGAGCACATGAGAATTGAGAAGACAGACATCTGTTATTGTTTCGGATTCAAAAGTATGAGACAAGATGTGAAATTACAGAATACTGATGTCATAGTATACCTCGGACCCCCACCAGCCCTCATGCAGCTATATGCATAATAAATCAGAATGTTTTCCCTTAATTCATCAAATGACATCATACCGTTGTCCTGGTCAAAACCCAGCAGACCATGACATAAGCCTCGTCGTTTCATGGGAACTATAAAACAAGACCTGCGGTGTCAAATGACTGAGTGTGGAAAATCACTCACAGGGGGAAAAAAACCCTCAGGTAACCTGAATCCTTTGCAAATGAGGGCAAACTTGACCAGGCCGTTTGCACTGATTACAAACCCTTATATATAATGAAGATTGATGGCGGTTGGTTCCACATTACTTGACAGGAAAAACAGGGGCTATTGTTAAAAACTGAAACATGGCTAAAACTAACAATTATTATTATATTGTTGCTTAATCTCATGATTATTTTTCAATTACATGATCAATTTGTTTAGGAACCAAAATAAAAAAGAGTGAAAAAAGCAATTTCCCAAAGCCTTAGGAGATGTTCAGTCTGCAAGCCCAAAATGTGTAATTTCCAATGTTAAACAGCCAATTTCCTGATTTTAGAGGCTATAACCAGGGAAAAAAAAGTTTGCTTGCAAAACAATGGCCCATTCATGCTGGGGTAGATTAATTTTCTGCGGATTGACTAACTGATTAAACATCTGATCATTTAAGTGGTGAACGGAGGACAATCAAGTATGCAGGCAGCACACACATATGGTACAAGTGAAGTAAACACACGTCTGGCAGTGTTATAATATGTCAATTCAAAATAACACAGGATCAGTCCTGAGCTACGCGTGCACACGTGTAGAGAAGGAGGCAGACATGCTCTTTCTTAAAACAATTATTAAATATAATAATAAGTAAAGTAGCACAATCAGCTGCCTATTCATTGAGACCCTCATCCTGTGGAGCACATTCAAATCCACCGTCTTGGACAGCAGCTGTTCTGTTCTCCACCTGCCACAGGTTCTGGGTGGTGTGTACCCAGATTTCATCACTACAACCACTAAACTAGAGACATCGTGGATGGTCAGACAGGAAGGAGTGGAGCTAGTTAGTCTGTCGCAAGTCAACTTCCAAAATATGATAGAGGGAGATTGTTCATTAGTAAATTCACCACGAATGCCGTCTTATTTTCAGACTTATGAAAGGATAAAAGTAAAAAATGTCCAGAATGTGTCAACAAAAGATGTATTTAGCTAAGCGGAGAACCAGAAACACTACAGGTCATTACCACCAGTACTAGCATTAGTAGCGATCTGTAGCCTTAAAAAACTTAGTGTTTTCCTCGAAGAGCATTATGATACACTGGTCAAAGAATGGCCAAGTACTGGAGGTCCAAGCACGACCCAATTGAACCACCATCTGCACTCCAGCAGTCAACTCAACTGTCTGACTCACTAAGCAAAGCCCCAGTGAGTTGTCAGAGCTGCCTGCGCTGAACAAACACAGCAACACACACGGCTGTGCAACCACCCAGCCATGTCTCCAATGCCTCTGCACTGTGAAGGATAATGAGGAAGATAAAACACATCACATCAATTACCCTGCTAACACATTTTTCCAGGGCCCACGTCAACCGATGCGCCGAAGCCTTTTCTCAGGACTTCTGCGATCCACGTCGGCATCCCGAGACACAGCTGAGTTTTAAATTTAGCCTCACTTAAAATTGCTTGTCAACAGCCGGGGCTTCAGGGGAGAATGCGAAAGTGTGTGTGTGTGTATGTGTGCGAGCGAGCGAGAGAAAAAATGAGGAGAGGGAAGAGGAAAGGCGAGGTTGGTGCTAGAGGTGAATAATGAAGTGTCTGGTGAAGCTGTTTCCTAGTCAGTCATGACAGTAGCTGATTTCTATCTGAGGGGATTTCAAGAAAACACATGAAACGGGGGGAGCAGAAATTGGCACGAGGATGATACAGAAGAAGTTGTGCTAAGAGCCGTAAAGGTGCACAGACGCAGACTCCTGCTTCCTGTCTTGCATTTGTGAGCACGTCTAAACGAGAAGAAACAAACACACACCAATAAAGGCGCATTACCGCACACGGAGAATAAGAGAAGGCACGACAGAGAAGGTGTAGCACAAAGCCAGCCGAGATGCTGGGGGAAAGCTAAACGATTTCTTCACATTTCCATAGCGAACACACAAGATAAGGTCTCTCCATAAACATATCAGCCATCTTCATCTCCCTTCGCGCCTCGCAAAGCCTGCGTGAGTTCCCGTGCCTGTGTGAATGTCACAACACGGCCATCATTCACCCTATATCTTCAGCAAATCAATACGTGTCTGACTGTGACATTTAGCCATGTGCAGAAGAGGTGTGTGTCTACATCTTTGCATGTGTGTCACCTTCCCCTTTGCTTTGGCTGATGTATAGTCATACCGAATGATGAAGCGAGTGTGTGTCCGCGTTGGCAGGGGGGAAAAAAAGCATTTGGGAGGGGCGGGGGCTACAAACTGTGTGCGTATGTGCGAACATGCTTCACCCCATATGGCGACAACAGAAATTGCGAATCTGAGGTTACATGACTCCTCTAACACCCTTCCTCCAGTCACACACACACATACACACACACACACACGTCACTACTACCAGCACTATCACAATCCCATCCAGCTGTCCTTGTGGCCACATGGCGAGGGCTCTCAGCAGCATAATAGAGACTCTTTCAGCTCATCAATTTCTCCAGTGCACATTTCTTTTCACTCGGTCATCTGAGAGGTGAAGATTGGCTTGCTTTAACTGAGTTTGTATTAAATCTAATAGAATCTGTCGGGCTTAAATTGATTTGGGAACACGACGAGGTTAGAAATGAACTATCCCCATTCCGGTAACTGACACCCGTGAGTTAGAGGAGGACCAAGCGGCAAAGATGACAGGAAGACAATCTTTGACAAATGCGAGGAGGAGCATCCTCGACCGAGGTCTTTGCCTTGTATACGTGAGAACATTCGCCAGCCTGATAACAGAGAGGAGAGAAATCCAGCAGAAACAGGTGGAATCACAACCGTAGGCCAGAGAGAATTAAAAAAGCCTTTCTCCTCAAAATGTTTCTCAAATACCACTTTAAATCGCATTTGGCGGTATTAAAATTACTATTACAGTTGCACTTCTTGAACGTGTTTGCTTACTTATTATAATTTGCAGGTGATTATGAGGAGCAAGTCATGCATAAATATTGGCCCACTTTGAAAAGTTGAATAAATTTCACCTTTAGCACGGTTTAAGCAGGCGGGGCACTCGCAAATAGAAATGTGCAAGTCTCTGAGAGAGCGAGCAGAATGAATAAGTCCGCGTTAACAAACTGAAGCGGGGAAAACCTGCCCAAGTGTTACCAGTGGTGCAAAAAAAAAAAGGTGGCAGGTGAACGTCTATTTCGGTCATGTCGCGAAGGTAACTGCAGGCGCCTGCTACTAGTGGATCTGATAATCAGCCCCTATCTGTCATGGGCTGGGCTGAGCATCAGATCAATATTTTCTAGGCAATATTTGAAATGTGTCTCGAGAATTGAGCATCAAAAAGTGTCAAGTGGCATCAGATGCTCTGATTCTTGTGAGGTCTTTTATCTGAGATGAAACCCTGAGAGAGGAGGGGACGAGAAATCTGGCAATCTGTTCCTATTCTTCAAATTATTGTATGGAGGGGAGGAAAACAAGGTGATTTTTTGTAGATAAACTCATTACTGCATGGCACTATTATTGGAAACCCACAGTTAACTCGCTTTTCACACAATGCCCACCATCCAAACTGCCACCACCAACTAAGGCCCTACAAATTGTATGCTTTGGGCTTTTAATGAGCTGCTTTTATTTCAGTGGATTAAGAGAAGAGAATTTTACATTGTGAGGAGATGACGGGAGCGGTCAGAGTTTTCGGGGCCAAAAGATACTTTTTAAAAAAAAAATCCACCAAAGACATTTAATCGCCATTTAATACTTCATTGCGCAGTTCAAAGTAAATGCCAAGGCTTTGGAGGGGAGATAGCAGCAGTCTTAGAAGCCGGCAGATACCGAATCAAGCAAAGGGGGGTCAGCGGGAGGGCTGTGACTTTAGCTGTCTTGATGTCCCTACTTCAAGTGCAGATAAGGCTGTCATGAGAGTTAAAGGTGGTTTTGAAGGGGGCATTTCCTCCAACAAGGACGTTTAATGCAAAAATGAGGTAGTATGTGGAATAATAATAAAAATAAATAAGTAAATCATTCCTTCCGAGCTCTATTCTGTAGCAAAGCAGTCTACTGCCAAACAGTGACCCGTACATTACAATGGAAAGGCGTACAGTGCAGACAGTTGAGTTGTGTGCTTCAGATTAACAAACGTACAATTATTGAGGAAGAGGAGCACGGCAAAGCCCAGCGTCGACGTGGCCAGCAGGATCAGACAGATGTTGCAGGGGATCATGAAGTAGCGCACCACCAGCGACACTTTGTGCTGGTACCTGCGGTCCCGCTCTTGCGGCGGCGGTGAGGGATAGTGGCACCCGCTCATGCTCCACTCCAATGACCCGCGCCCCTCCAGCGTAGAGGAGACGACGGGACGGGGAGCTCGGCGAGGGGTGCCCAAAGACCCGTTGGAAAAAATGATGGCGGTGGGTTAGGGGTGACAGGTGGTGAAGATAAACTGAAATTTAACGCAAAAAACAACAAAAAAAATAGATGGAGGCTGTTTCAGCTGTGGTTCCAGCTGTGCACCGTGGCAGAGACCCGGTGACTGTTTCTGTCAGAGAATTGCAGCAGGAAGCTTTCAGCGGTTTCCAAGCAGCACATTTTTAGAGGTAATAACATCCATTTGGGGAAGAGGACAGGCTGAAGGGACGGGGACGTTGGACTCCTACAGCCCCCCACCCGTCCACACGACCTCCATTCCCCTGTGCCCGCTGGAACAAAAAACAAACTAATGGGATTCTAATGTGGAAGTATGCTTGTGTGTGTTCTCGAGTGATTTATACTTACAGAGCAAACATGTGTGTGAATTTAAGTGGGTGGTGATTAATGTAGCTGAATATGTGCGTTTAGTGCGCTTGTGGGGTGTACAACCTAAACCAGGAATCTGTGCGTTTGGATTGTCAGATATCCAAAGGGGAAAAACTTCCAGAGCAGACAGACGATAAATCCACAGAAGGAATCTTTTCTTTGCTGTGACCCTGATTGATAATCAGCAAAGGAGGAGCGCTCCCCTCTTCTTCTTCTTCTCTTGTCAAACGCCTTTACAAAGAATGCCGACGCCTGGCGCTCAACGGAAACATCGTCACAAGTATTTCCCTAAGAGGTGATGGCTGCAGATCTCATTAAGTTTCCATGTGGCTGTTGCATGCAGGAATATCGGAGCATAAGTGCTCTCATCAGCGATGATCAGCCCCACCGCTCTTCAAACTTCCCACAACTTTTTTTTGTATCCACAGGACAGCTTGTTTGCCTGGTTATGGTGCGGTCCGCCGCGCACCAAACCCATCCAAATCTGACATCATCACCGGAGCACCTTGCATCTTCCGCCGCGTGATTTGGAGGATGGTTAGAAGGCAGCTGGCTGCCTCTCACTCAACCATATGGAGATGGTCTGTGTTTTCTCTCCCCCGCTTGTCCTGCGTGACTGCCGCTCCTCGCTGGTTCAATACCCTTTTATTCCAATCGAGTCGCATGGAGGGGGGAGAGCAGCTGCCCCCACCTTTAAACCTGGAGAGCTGGGGCCAAAAACAGGTCAAAAGAAGTGGCTGAGAGGAGGGGAAAAAGTTAGAGAGGCGAGCGATCGCGATCGCCTGCTCAACCTGTCAGTCCACAGCTGTTTGCTTCCTAAGCAGCTACAGAAAATCCAGCGACGCTATGAATGAAAAACCTCATAGAGAGAAAAGGAGAAAAACCTCTGTGTGGTTGGGAATGAAGCGAGGCGCTTGAGGCGGGGATTTGCTGGGCATTATTTCCTTGTGTCAGAAGCCCATGAGAGAAATTCCAGTCAAATAATGAGAGGATAAATCTCTCACTGACCCTTGTAAGAATTAGGCTGATTTGGCTTCTGCTGTTTTACCTTTTAGAAAAATAACTTGTCCAGCATTGTCTCTCATTCTCGTGTTTGCTGCCTCTCTTTTATATGCTTGCCCAAGCATCCAGTCCCTTTTTTCACTGGGATATCTCAGTCCAGAGGCGCCCTGAGAGTCCTGGCCAGAAGGCTGTGGCTCCAGCTTCTCCTGCGTGCGTATCCAACATTCACTGGCAGCCAAAACAACAAATTAGGCTCCGGGTATTCATAGCGCGCTTAATCCCCAGGCAGCAGGTAGTGGTCCCGGTGTCAGTGCACTCAGTCAGCCAACTGAGGCACGCAGGAGAGAGTCAATGAGAGAAGTCAGCAGACAGACAGCGCGAGAGGGTAGTACACGGGAGGGAGGAGTGTTGGCCACGGGAAAAGCAGCTCCTGACACTTCTGTCCACCTTTGCTTTATTTTTTTCTTGTGGAGGAAACTGCAGCGACATGTCGCTGGTTTTCCAAACAGTGTCCTCCTGAGCACGCCTCTCTCAGCCCTCAGTCAGCGGAACGGATGAGCACATAATAAGTGAGCGAGAGAGACGGTGTGAGAAAGAGAGAGAGAGGGAGAGAGGGAGAGATAGACGTGGGGGGGGAGTAGATGAGGGGCTGTCTTTAACAAAGGCAAGAAGGGAGGAGGGCTCCTAGTTGGTTGAAGGAAAAGAAAATGAGCAAGAATAAAAGCTTCGGGGAGTAGTACTCCAGTCCTGTCAAAGCGGGGGAGTGAGGTGGGGGGGCAGCAACAGTGTAGCAGCAAAACAAAAGAGGGCCACAGTCTTGGGAGATGTCAACCAACTCCTCCATTTGTTTATAGCGTAATCAAAAGAAAGTCTCTTCCACAAGAGCTGGAGAATTTCCACAAAGATTTAATGAGGCAAACTGAGAGAAAATAGGCCCGGGGAGGGAGGAGGGAGCAAAACTTAAACACATTAAAGTCAATCATGTATTAACACTCTCCAAACAGCCGAACCCACTTGTCACCAATATGCACAACTAGTGCAGATATAAGCCCAGGAAAAAACTCCGCATCGATTTAACGCTAACTATATGCAATTAATTAAGATTCCCACTTGGATCTTTTTTCCCCTGACTTTCATGATAACAAGGAAAAGGTTTCTTTAAAAAGAAAGTAAGAAATGAATATGATCTGAGGCTATTCTATTTCACAGAAGGTCATTTTTGCTCTTTTAAAGTGCAACGTACAACTGTGTTTTTTTAAAATGCTATAATGAGTTCAGACTGGATGGGTGGTTATCCTGTGTTTTAGCAAGACCCTGTATCAATATCTACTTTGAAGTAACTCAACAGCAGCAGGCGGCAGATGCAAGGCGGTGTCTATCATCAATTATTTATGGGTTTTTTTTCACTCTCTCTATCTGTGTCTCCATCTCCATCTTTGCCGTTCGCTCCACTCCCCACCGCCACCACCTCACCGCTTTACACAAGGGTGCACAGGCATATACACACTGATGGTGCACGTGCATCCGCACAATTCCCTCTTCTGTCTGACAGAAACTAACACATACATATAGCAAAAAAGCTCCTTCTGTCTTTCTGCCTCTGTCTGTTTTTAGTCTACATACTTACACAACTCAGACACACACACACATTGCGCGCATGGGGTTGGTGATCTTGCTTCCCCCGCAAAGTCGGTTTTATATTTTTGGGCAGTTTGCTCTTTCTCAGGTTTAAGCCGAGCTTTTTGAGGGGAGGCTCTAATACGAGGGGAGCTGGATTTTTTAAAAATTGCCTGCTGAGGGTCAAAAGTTCAACCCCCCTCCAATCTCACCCTCTCCTGAATCCATCATCAACAAGCAACGCCACCCACCTAGAAGCACCCCACCATGTCTCAGTCTATTTCCAGACACGATACCCCAGCGAGTCCATATCAGCTCTCATATAGCATTACAAAACCTGATTGATGGACTGAGCGAAAAGAAAGAGGCAACAGCTGCTTTCTCATTTTCTGACAATCTTTTGTCTCGCTTTACAGCTTCATTTATAACTTTGTCTTTATCGTAGGAGACTCGGGAATTTCAGCAAGTGCTTAAAAAAACTCTTACAATACAAACATGGGAACCTGACAACATCACAAGACTTTTGATCATGAGTAAAATGCCAAATTCTCCCAGCAGAGGGCACTAAGAAGTCAGCCTAGCGCCTTGCTCTAATGCCACGACCCAAATAAAATCTTCCATTGACATCAAAGCTCAGCTGCTTTGATCCATTTTTAATGCCACAAGTATCGCACAAGGTTAACATCTCTCTCTGAAGGCTTTGAAATGGCAATTTCCATTAAGGAGCCGAAGGAGCTGCTCTCTTGCTTAATGGTCTGGCAGAAGTAAAAGTTGATATCTGTGCGGATATGCACATGTGTGTGAATTATCTTTATGCAGAGGGTGAGAGATTTGTCATGTTCAATAACTGTTTGACAGTTACGCTTACATCAAGGTGTGTGTGTGTGTGTGTGTGTGTGTGTGCTTACTGGGTTTTTGCACGTGGGCCTGAGCAGCTCAGCGCACATCCCGGTCTTCTTGCTGGCTCATGTAATTGATCTAAGTGAAAATAGTTGTGGCTCTCTCAGAATGACAATTTTTCCCACAAAGGCCAAAAAGAAATCTCAATTGAAGAGAGACAAGAAAAGAGACTATTTCTTCTGAGATTTACTTACAAGCATCAAAGTGAAAAAGGCTAAATTTCTCGTCTTTTTTGCATCATCTTTGTTTCTCATACACGCTACACTGAAGCCGCACAGCCACGGGGTTACGGCTCACAACATAAATGGTAATATTTTTGCACCTCTGCAGACGTTCCCAAACTGTGGGGCGACGAGCCGCTGCAGATGCAGTGTGGAAACCCAGGTGAAAAATAGACACGATGGCGTCTCGTGATGCTCTTATTTTTTATTTTTAATAACGGTTAATAATTGATCATAGCAGAGGCGTAAGGAAAGAACTTTTTCGGTTTCTGAAGTGCAGCTCGCCTGAAAAACTTTGAGTACCACTAGGTTAAACTATCACTATGGGCTAAGTGCTTTGAAAGAAGAAGTGGGAGGTGTTAGTGTGTTTAACCAACCAATTCTCTAAAGGATGATCACAAAGCTCAGGGAATGGATCAAATGGGCCATACAAACATGAGAGCATCAGGCTACAATGCTAGGTGCGTGTCCTCCAGCACCTCTTGTCTCCCTCCTCATCTGAGGTGCCCCCTTCAAGCAAGGATTTAGATTTTTATGCATCTCTCCCTTTCTGATCGCATCTCATAAACTCTAACTGTATGTAATTTGTTAGAGGCAGGTAAAGAAGCGACTGACATACCACGCTTTTTCTGAAGCAGAACAAAACGCAGCCGTCATGTGAAGAATTAAAGGACGGAACATCAAATCTGCATCGCCGACATTTCTGCTATTGCACAGGCTTACAGAAAGCAATTTGTCAAAGGCGGTACAGGTGACTAAGCACCGAGTCGAGCCAGAAAATGCAGTTTTGTTAGAAATGAATTGACTCCAAAGTGAATGCAAAAAACAAAGTCATTTAAACTATTTTGATGGCATTAGAGGCTTATTTTTCCTGCTCTCTGCCTGACTCGGGTGAAAATAGTTTCCAGAGCTCACTCACACACAACTATCCCGGATCATGAAATACGTATGAGGTCTTCAGCTGAATCTTTCATCAAATGATGTGTTTGGGGAAAACTTTGTGTAAATTTCTAACACTAAACACATCAGCAACAGTTTTGTATGGTAGGCTGTGTAGAAAGAAAAAGAAAAAACCCATCTCTGTTGATGAATACATCAACATCCCATTAGAGTGAGATTCTGACCGTTTTTCAAAGCAGGAGCTATCAAAAGTGAAGCTGCTGCATTCACTAATGGCATCAGAGATCATCCTTTCCTGCTGTCCATTGTAAATAAGCATGTTAATGATGTTGATGAAAAGAAAGTCTGTTAAAAATTAGGAAGGATTTTTTTTTTTTTAAATTGGCTGCGTCCACTGGCCCACTCAACTATTTGTGTGTGTCTCATTTCGAGGATAATTTACTGCATTATTTGTCATTTTGTGTTTCATTATGCTTTGGTGCATATGTGTTTATGGACAATTAGAATCTGCAGTAATGGGGAGTTATTTCAGCCAATGGCATCGCAGAGCTCAATCAGGAGTTATTGACAGCCATTTCCCATTACGTACTGTATTTATGTGCTCCTTCAGCGCTGCATTAAATCACTGGAGTGGCACTTCACATAAATGCATCTAATTCGGCTATAAACTATGTGTTCAAAGCCACAAATGTTGCTTAGGTTATTAGGTGGACATTAAAGGGCAGTGTCGAATTCTTCATGTGCATCGAGCCGCGCGGTCGGGCTGATGGACGGGAGCCCAGTTTCCTTACCCAGTGGGCGACAGCGGAGGGATGCTAGCAGGTGGGCCGATTGTCTTGCTACGGTATTAACTCCAATCATCATAAGTCAGACTTCACTGCACCGCCCAACAGTATCGCAGATTTCCCTGTCATCAAGCCTCCAAGCTGAGCGGTGCTCATTCAGCAATGAGGAGGCCAGGGCCCCTCACAGCTGTGCACAGCTAATGCCATTAACCTCCACTAAACAGGGGATCAAGAAAAAGAGTTGGAGGTAAAAGGACAGATGATGATGGGAGATGAAAACAAGATGGTTAAGTCACCAGTGTGATGATGGCAACCTAAACTCAACACTACTTCCAATGAATGCATTAAATGTATTATCATGTAGTACGTGATTCACAGTAAAGGGAAAAAGAAGCACTAATTAGAGACTGTATATAAAAGATGCATGTAGGCTCTGGAACATCACCCAGTGGTTTGTCAAGTCCCAACTGGAAAGCCTCTAGTTTAGCTACCCTGTGCTTTTTAAAAAAAAAATTATTCCTTTTTTTAATCCAAATGTCAACACATTTGAAAAAGAGAGTTGAGTGCAAAGTTATTAACAAGGAAACTTGGTTAGCACAATGCATAAATACACTGTACAACTGCTGTATGTGTGCACAGGCACAGATAGCTGCAAATTAGTGTTAGATAACACACAAATTTTCAAAATTAGACAGACTTACAGCCCTTTTCCACTAGTTTCTGCCTGACATGGCCTGACTCCATTTGGTTTAGGTCACTTTCCATTATAATGGAGTACCACCTAATGTGTATTTTGGTTGTTATACTAATGCGCCTGAAAGTCCCGTGACGTCATTTTTAAGCGACACAAACACAACATAACAATGGAGGCTGTCGAGGCGATGGTATACCTCTACTCCACTGGCTTTTTGTCAGACTCTGAGACCACAGTGCTGTTTTTCTGTGGAGTCATTTCCCTCGTTGCCAGGTTACAAAAATGGCGGCTTGGATTTTCGTGAGTGAGGCCCTGTCACTAGCCAATCGGTTGCATGCAGTCTGCTGATGTCACATTTTGACACTGGGCACTGCAATGGCTTCATATTTTACCTCCAGGATCGGTGCTAATAGGAGTATGATAAAGGATTATGGACGTTTGTGTTTATAGACCTCTCTGCACTCAATCATACTTGTTATTCATCTCTGGCTCTCTTCCACAGCATGTCTTTTATCCTGTCTTCCTTCTTTCACCATAACCGGTTGCAGCAGATGGCCCCGCCCCTCCCTGAGCCTGGTTCTGCCGGAGGTTTCTTCCTGTTAAAAGGGAGTTTTTCCTTCCCACTGTCACCAAAGTGCTTGCTCATAGGCGGTCATATGATTGTTGGGTTTTTCTCTGTATGTATTATTGTAGGGTCTACCTTACAATATAAAGTGCCTTGAGGCGACCATTGTTGTGATTTGGCGCCGTATAAATAAAATTGAATTGAACTGAATTGAAATTGAAAGTTTGTCGGTAACAGCTAAATTTAAAGTTTCTACTAGAAAAGGTTGTACTTGTTTGCGTGTTGTTGGCCAGCATAGTGTTAAATTATTTTCATAGTGGGGTGTCACTGGGTTGAATGTTTAATTGTATAGTCTTAATAGCTAGAACAAAAAAGGGCAGCTGGTGAAACGTCTCCATAAACCTGAAGAAGTCCAGTTCTGTTCTTTTTAAGCTTTTAAGGCTACCATGACCTGGATGACTGAGAGCCTTCACAGACTTAAGTGTATAATTATTTTCAAGCTTTCTGAGGCTTCTGCTCATCATTTTTAATCACACTTCTTCTGGATTTTATTGACATTTATCATCCTCCATTTAACAAGATGACTAAAACAGACATGTATGTGATCTGACTCTCGTCTGTCGACTCTAATAGCTTGTGCGAAATCTGTTACAAATGCGGTTTGACATCACTCCACGAGTAAACAATTTTTTAGTCGCGTTGAAAATTTTTCAGATAATGAATTTGCTGCTGTGTCAAAGTGAAAATTCTGTTTTTATGACAGCTCTATTTCTGAGTCAGTGGATGATGGTACTACTGTCCGGCGCTGATGTAAGCGTGAATGAGAGCATTCCCACACCGGGTGGGCTCCACACACTGTGAGTCACAGTGTGACACATCGGCCTGCGTTCGGTGTCAACTTGGATACACTATGACGCTGATTGAAGCGAAAACAACCCACAGCTAATTTTCACAAATCCACTGATCACAGCACTCGGGTCGTCTTAAAATCTAGCGTTTATGTTCCTTTGAGCCATTTCTCGATCGTAAGCCTGTGATCTGTTCACGTTTTTTAGTCCACAAGCTGTTCTTCCAGCTAAGGCTGTTGAGCCAACCACAGAGGAGTCGCCAGCCAAAATGATCCACCTGTCCACACTCAACACTTCTGGGCACATTAGCCTCTTCCTCCCACTCCATCCCACGCTGCCATGACCTGCTTTTCAGCCTACGCTGAGGCAGCTCTTAGCCTGGGGCCCTAACCAGGACCTGTCCACAGCTGGACACTGAGTTCCCTAGTTCATACGATGAGAATGAAAATTTCCGCCTCAGGGATCATCTGGAGCAACAAGACGCCGATTCTCTCCTGAATGTTGATGTTCTCAAGGCTACTGCTCGCTGACCCTCTGCTTTCTTTTCCAACAGTCCTCTAAATAAAGAGGAACTCATTCACGTAGAAGTAAGTTGTTATTAGCCAGCTCTGATTTTCTAGCCAGCCCCTTGTGCACATCAACACCCACAACAACAATGATTACAGGATGTAATATCCTCCCCGCTTCAGTGCCTTGCCCTGTTTACTCAGGTCTCCAGCACCAACATTTTTCCCTTAATGGCCATGTAGGAAATTATTCCAATGGACGGGCACAGACAGGGAAATAATGAGAGAGAATTACATGGCAAAAAAAGACGAGTGACATAAAAAAAAATGTGGGAAGAGGAGAGAGCAAAAGAGAGAGAGAGATCACAACCTGGGAGCTCTTGGCTGCTGCAAGCAGAGTTAGCGGAGAGTGACACTTCTCCATGTGGCTGGCATATGGAGCCAATTGTGGCAGCAGCACTGGATGGCTAGGAGCAGGGAATCAGAGAAGGAGAGGCTGGCTCTGACAGCCTTTACACAGGAAAGGCAAGGCTGATGCAGCTAAAGGATGATACAGATGTCAGTCTCAGGCCAAGTCAGCCATCTGTCATGGGGAACCAGCCAAGTCACACCGGCCTGGTCAGGCGCAGAAAGTAGCGGGAGACTCGTGATGATAAGTCATTATGAGCTGAGAGCTGTCCTTTCAACATGGCTTATATCCAGTAGTACTTTGCACTGGTGTAGACAGAGGACAGTTAGTGCGGTCAGTATAGACATAACAGATCTTTTGAAGCATTGTGTGAAAAGCTTCAGATTCTTAAGAGTTGTTTACTTAGTGTCTGATTGGATATTTCTGGATCTGAATACAGTCTTCAAAGGTTTCCAACGTGCACAAACACGCCTTCGCTTTAGCCCGCACGGTGCTAATTTGCATCGATTTTACAATGTAGCCGCCTCTGAAATTCGCTTTCACACAGACACATAAATGCATGCATGCACGTCTCTAACGACTCTCAAGTATTGTACTGGCACAGATTGAAAATGCACAGACACCCAGCCATCTGCAGAGGTGAGGCAACATACAGGAGGTAGCGAAATAATGCATGGAGAAGTATGTGGGAGACTTTATTATCTCCGCTGAGAAGGTTCGCGGTGATGTTAAAAAGTCCAAAATTCAAGAAAGTGCAGTTTCAAAAGCTTGCATGCTAAGACCACAGGGATATGTTTCTGCCCACAGAAAGTCAAAGCTACTTCAGGATTTCTTGCAAATAAAAAAGGTTTCGGTTAATGAGCAGCACGTCTGAAGCAGAACATTATGCACATTGACTTGAAGTAGGAATATTCTATTTTAGATTTCAGCTCCATCAAAGGCCTTATGTTCTTCTGTGCTGTGAATCCCTTGTGTTCTACATCAATAATCCTGCCTTTTATGAGCAAATAATTACCGTTGCCTTCACCTCTGTTTATATATAGCGCGACATTTCGCCATACATCTCGGTGACATATACATATTGTAAACAAGCAGATCTACCTGATTGGCTTTCTGGCATCTGAGCTGACAGTGACAAGCTATTATACAGCGGGACCTTTTCATTTGCATATATACTTATGAACTCACTCCCTTCCTCCTCTTTTTTTTTTCCTTTCGTTTTCTCTCCTCTCAGCTCGTCACTGGCGGCTGGCTGCTCGTCGAGCAGAATCTTCTCAGAGAGAGGGCAGAGAGGGAATGTTAATTGGCGAGCAATACCCTCTTGTTGAGACGCAGTCCATAAATGAACGACTATAAATTATTTATATGCCTAATCAGACAGCATGTGCTCAACTTATTCTCTCAAACAAGACAGCTTCTGTGCTAGTCCACTTTCTTTTTCCCCCCCTTCCTGGTAAATAATTCTAGTTTCTTTTGATAAGAGTGCAGTCACACGAGGCTGTGTGCTAGAAGAAGAAGCCTAATGAAAATATGGTGCCGCAATGATGAAATAGCTGTTTTCTGGCTGCAATCACGGTTAGGAAAATGAATGACCCGCTTAGCACCAGGTATTAAAATGCATCCTGTGTTTGGAAGGTTTTATTCTGGTAGACGAAAAACAAATGCAGCCCAGGTGTAAATGCGCATAAGGTACACTAAGTATTAGCAACCCTGGGATAATGAAATGAGACTAATCCATTTGGAATGGATAGTCTGTACATTCAGCCGGGACATACACAGAAACTCAGCGATCAATCCGTCCATCAATTACTCTTCCCCTACAGGAAGAAAAAAAATTGGATAATTGATGAAAACATAGTGTATATGACCTCTTCAAACCCCCCTTCGGGAATTAAAACATAATTTGTTGGTGGTTTTTAATTGTTATTTTATATGATATATTCCATCCTGCATCAACTATGTACCTGTTCGTAGAGGAATTTCTGAATTTGTTTAACATCTATGAGGTTCTGACTGGACTGTTGAGGGCAACAAATTTGCAACACACAGCAACAAACTTACAATTTTCTCAGATTTCTCACAGTTAATCACCATATTATAGCAAACGTATTTATCACTGTCTTGATGCACCAGTCGCTTTGAAGATGGTTGCAGACACGGTCCCCATCTTTAAAGTAATCACTTCAAATGTCGCAGTCTCCAGCCAGTTTCCCCAAGTATGAGTATAACATTAAGTAATGCGAGTTCAGTTCGTCCACTTAACCTTTAATTTGGTGATTAATTTCATGTTATGGACTTAACAATGTATCTGAAAACATAACCTGGGGCTGTGGATATTGCGATAGCAATTTTCGCTGCTTTCTAACCTTAGAAATTAATTAACGTTAGGACATTACGGCCCTATGTTATGCTGATAATTTGTTGTACAGACCTTAATAGAGGTTTCTTTCAGCTGCTCCCTTATTCACAAAAGGCTGCCATGGCAGATGACTACACATGTGATTTGGCAAGTGTTCATGGCAGACACCCTTCCTGACACAACCCCCAAGGATGTGGATCACCTCTTGGTCTCACAATATTAGGCAAATGGGTGACGTGGATGCCAGCCATTACGGTCGCCACTGCGGTCCGACTTGTGTCGGTGCAGCAAAGGCAAAACGGGTTCTCCTGTTCTTGAACAGTCAGAATTATTATATCCAGAGTTTCTGGGACTGTAAGGTCAGTGCTTTCATAGATTTTTGCATCATTTCGAAGCAAACCTACACCAGGAAAGGGGGCCATGACTGGATGGAGAGAGAAGAGCGCAACCAATAAAGAACCATCATTGGACTCTTCAGATGTCTGCAAGAGCACAATATGTCCTGCTACAGCCCGGCTGTCTGTCAAACACAAGGCTTTAGCTTCATCGGTTCCAACATTACTATGCTTTGAGAGTCTCAAGCACACATGCACTCATACAAGATAGGCACAATGTCTTGGCATTCACACCCTTGACAGAGAAAAATTCACAGACAGACACATTTCTTCCTTCAAATGCCACAAGGTGCTGGAGGGTTAAATTAAATGGACTGCTAAAAATTTGCAACAAGAAAGAACACTAGAGTGGAAACAGGATGCTTCAATGGATGTTTTAAAAGTGCATCTACAAGAAAAACCAGACATTTCACACTGAGATTTCTGAAAGAGCCAGTTTGAAGGATTTGCTTCTGTTTCGTGACCTCTCCTTCACGTGTTGAGACACAACCTGTCTAGACTGCCATTTTCTGGAAGCCCCAAACTTCTGCTTTAACAAATATCTTGTTTGCCAAAGTGTCCTTGAGCATGACTGTAATTTGTATCCAGTTCCTGAGTGCTGTCCTGTTGCAGAGCCTGATCTCTGACCTCCATCTACGATGGGACAGGAGAAAAAAGAATTTCTACACAACGATCAATAAAGTACCATTCGTTCTGATGCTGGGTCACAGGAGAAACACCTCAATCCTCCCTTCTGATAAGCTTCAATTTTAGCTTGTAAGTAGTGTCGACAAAGGTGGAGGTTCAAAGCTAAATCCTCACAGAACAAAGCAATTTTTAAGCTTTCACATTAATTCAAGCAGTATGCTTGTTTGTCTGTATTCTGGGCTCTAATGTTTGGACAGAGGGCCTGAAAATATAGATATGCAGAAAAGCATTACAGCTGAGCAGACGGGAGAGAGGTCAAGCAGTCTACAGATGGCAGGTTTTAGAGCCAAACCAGAAGATTCACTTATTCAGAGTGTTCATTCAATCCTTTTTTTCATGTCAAAAGATACACCATCACACCCCGCGGGCATGAAAACCCTGTCACTCATCACGCTTTGGCTCATTTCATCGTAACCAGCTTAGCAAAAAGTCAAGTGAAAACGTAGCAAAACCTAACCCTCATCATGATGGACGTTTTTGCTCTTCCACTGGTGCACCTTTCTGACAATGAGGCACCTTTTTCTGTACCCATCAGCAAGCAGCAACACCCAGAGAGACGAAATTTTAAATATTCATTAGTGATTACCACCTGAGACAGCTCCACTAAGCTGAAATCCAGTCTGTAAAACACAATGTCGGAAAGTTTGAAAGCAACAACCCCATCATTTTCCCTCTTTTCTGTAGAGTCATGTCAGTGTACATACAATAAATATATGGAGTCCTTATATCTAACTAAGGCTCAAAAATCCAG
Source organism: Oreochromis niloticus (assembly GCF_001858045.2). Classification (NCBI taxonomy): domain Eukaryota; kingdom Metazoa; phylum Chordata; class Actinopteri; order Cichliformes; family Cichlidae; genus Oreochromis; species Oreochromis niloticus. Next base: position 28,258,915 of record NC_031984.2, read on the forward strand.
TACTGGTTTGGCTCTTCTCATGTTTCAACTTTTATTTCCTGAGCAATCTGAAAATCTACAAAAAGTTAAGGTTTAGCTTTGGTGATCACACATCCTCACATTCCTCCAGTATATTTTGACACAGTCCAAAGCTCTGTATTGCTGGAGGCCAGAAGCCCTGTAAAAAACATGTGATTTGTCTTTGAGAGTGTGACTCATATCTAATGTTTCTTCATCTTTTGTCCAAAGCACACCAGTATAGTGCAAGGCTTACACGTGCCCTTGAATGAGGATAACCACATACTCATTCGAAGAATGGAATGGGTGATGGCAAGATGGTTCAGTCTCACAGCAGAGGGCCAATCCATTCATATACTCATATAGATTTCTATGTGTCATTTCCTAATGGACCTCCCACTTCAATGTCTTGAAGTGCACGGCTGCCAAGACTCAATCACAGCAGAAACACTGCGTGCTGATACGTCAACCCGTGTATCACCCAGAAGTGGCGGAGGAGGAGTCACTTGCAGGCAAAGGAGGATAGTGGACATGATTTTTGTGAGTGAACGCGTGACAATGATGAGCTTGGCATGTCGCCGAGGCAACAAGCCTCCTCATCCATTATTCATCTGGGTAACAAACTGATAAATGAGGTAAATGAAGAGGAACAACGACAGCGAAAATCATGCCGATGGACCAAAAGAGACATTTAGAAGTCGGCTGCACCAGCGGCATCCTGAGGTGCATATTAATCTGCGAGGTAAACAACAAGGTCTGGACACAGGGTCAGAGCGAAGCGCCTCTCAGAAGAGAACTCTTCTCTATGAGAAGACTAATGTGAATGTGGATTAAGCTTCCAGAAAGGGATTTGAAGGAAACGTATCCGTATTACAGGGAGAATTCGCACATGACACACTGTCAGTCACCAGGACTCTCTGAGACCCCTCTCCACTGTCCACCATCAAAACAACAACAACAACAAAACAAGTGAAATCCATCTGCAGACCAACTTACAGTTGCATCAGTCTACTAGCACAGGTACAGAGAGCATAAATGATATCCCAGGTCTCACATGTCATGCCAAATTAATGCAACGCAATCTGTACGAGACAGCAGGGGGATGAATTATTGCCCTGTTGCTACGGTAACATCTCATATGCAGAAAACACATTGCCGCGGTCTGAAAAAATGGTGATTTGTGAGATTTCATTTCAGAAACCATTCCAATGACGAGGGAGAAGCAAGGAGGGATAAATGGAGAAAAAAAGATTGGCAGCGAAGGAGGGAAGGGAAAAAAAGAGACACTCAAATACAGTGAAGAGAAAGAAGAAGAAGAAGACGGAGACGAAACGAGGCAAGGCTTCACTCGCAGCAATTTGAAGCAGTCCTTCAGACAATTTGGGTCACTTCTGTCACTGTATTTCTATAAGGCAAGCAGAAACACCTCATCTGCCATTCATTTCATTTCCATTCCAACACCTGCAAGCCATTTGCATTCTGTCAGTTTTACCTCTCCCTTTCATTTCTCCACATGCCACTACATTTCCTGAATGATAACATACTGGCAATTTCTACACTGGCATAGCCTGGGCCAGGACCACAACACCACCTGCATCCAAAGCAGGGGGACATTTCCAATATCCAGTTTCTTTCTTTTTCTTCGTCCCCTCCGCCCCAAGTCCCAGTCCGACTCTCATGTTTCCAGCAACAACACCCCTCCCAGCCCCCTACACCTCCCCTCCCCGTTGATCCAATCCACATCTTTGCCATCTGACCCTTACGAGCCCCTGCAGGACCTAGCGACTCCCCGGGGACCTGAGGTCGGATCATATGTTCCCCTTCTCCATAGCAACAAATGAACCACACACGCCAAAGAGGTCACCTGACAAGCTGTCATCCAATCTATGGCGTCATTTCTTACAACAGGCATCGCTGGATCATTAAACCAAGTGCAAGTGTGCAGCTGTGCAGATCATATCAAGGCTGGTTTCATCAAGTTAAATGCAACATTTCTCCAAATCCAGTAAGAATGAAATATAGGCCCAGTGTGAAAATTTAAAGAGCTAAAAAAGAGTAGCTCTGCTTGTCAGGGCTCATCTCGCATCAGATATACAACACAGAAAGAGAGGAACAAAAAAAAAAACATCTGAGAAGCTCAAACTGCTACATACCATGCAATTATTACACACCGATAGCCCCAAAATGTCAGAAAAATGAAGCCGTGCTTGAATTTTTGAGGATTAAGGTCCTTTATGCAACACTTCATGTTTACGGATCAGGCCGGTCTGTGAAGTTTTATAAGAAGGGCCTACCAAAGGGATGAGCGAGAAAATAAGGATCCAACACTGGCGAGTCCAGCCTGAGCACTCGCTGCTCACTGCTGTTTGTGCGACACTCGCTCTAGCACTAATCTTTCAGTTTCTTTTTCTTTCTTTAGTCATTCACTTTTGAAGATTGCTGCCATTTCTTTTAAGCTAGCAGTGAAGCTCTTTTTTTTCAGATTGTCTCGCTTGAGTTGTGCTCTTTTCTCTCCTTCTTCAGCCTTGGTGACTATTACTGTTTAATGCTAACCACACAGAGGTTCTATTTTTACCACGCAAAGCAGGAGAATCAATCAAATTCTCGCGCGTGTCCCCAACACTGAGCATTTACACCAGAAAATGAAAAAGGCCTTTTGTTATCACAACAGAAGAGCAGCAAAATAGATTTAGGAAATTGTGAAATTGTTTTGTTAATGTGAATGATTAAAAATTTGCATTTCAATAGGCAGAAGCTGAGAATTAATTAGTTTTATTATCTACTAATTTGTTGATTCCTTTTATTATTATTTTTTAATTTTGATTAATCAATTAATTCCCATGTAGTAAAGCACAAATTAATATAATTTTCCAGAGCCTAAGGTGACATTTTTAAACTGCTTTGCTTTGTCTGACCAGCGGTCTCGAATCCATTAATGTTCTCAGCTTTCAACAACATAAAGCAGAGAAATTGGCAAAAACTCGTGTTGGTGCTCATTCACCCTATTTCCAAGAGTAAGATTAGAAGAAACTCTCGTGTCTGTACAGTACATAAGAAGTCTTGTCATCATTGTGAGGTTGCTAGGCAACCAGCCGAGACTCCAGAAAGTCATAGGACTAAGCCAAGAAACAGTCACACACATATAACCCTCTCTATAAGCACAACTTAATGTGTTTATACGTTTCACAAACATTATAAGGCATGCATTACATTTTACATCATTAGCATGCAAATATGCTGTCGTAGTTCTAACAGATTCAGAAAGCTCTTCTTCTTCTTCTTCTTTTTTTTGGAGCTTTTATCCACTGATGACCTAAGCTCCTAAGAATGAGAGATGATAAAAAAGCTACTTTCACTTGCTCTCTTATTCACAATGAGTCACCATCACAGATAGCTCCACGTGTTTGATTTAGCAGAGTTTTCCTCCACATGCTCTTCCTGACACAACCCCAAAGGGATCTGTACTTTTCCAAGGATTGAACTGGGAATCTTTCTCGTGT